>NC_085140.1:210463532-211102993 GCF_024139115.2 Armigeres subalbatus | reverse complement strand
TTGTCCATGTTTCATGTCCGTAGAGGACTACCGGTCTTATTAACGTCTTGTACATGACACATTTGGTGCGGTGGCGAATCTTTTCGACCGCAGTTTCTTCTGGAGCCCGTAGTAGGCCCGACTTCCACAGATGATGCGCCTTCGTATTTCACGACTAACGTTGTTGTCAGCCGTTAGCAAGGATCCGAGGTAGACGAATTCCTCTACCACCTCGAAGGTATCCCCGTCTATCGTAACACTGCTTCCCAGGCGGGCCCTGTCGCGCTCGGTTCCGCCCACAAGCATGTACTTTGTCTTTGACGCATTCACCACCAGTCCAACTTTTGTTGCTTCACGTTTCAGGCGGGTGTACAGTTCTGCCACCTTTGCAAATGTTCGGCCGACAATGTCCATGTCATCCGCGAAGCAAATAAATTGACTGGATCTGTTGAAAATCGTACCCCGGCTGTTACACCCGGCTCTCCGCATGACACCTTCTAGCGCAATGTTGAACAACAGGCACGAAAGTCCATCACCTTGTCTTAGTCCCAGGCGCGATTCGAACGAACTGGAGTGTTCGCCCGAAATCTTCACACAGTTTTGCACACCATCCACCGTTGCTTTGATCAGTCTAGTAAGCTTCCCAGGGAAGCTGTTCTCGTCCATAATTTTCCATAGCTCTACGCGGTCTATACTGTCGTATGCCGCCTTGAAATCAACGAACAGATGGTGCGTTGGGACCTGGTATTCACGGCATTTTTTAAGGATTTGCCGTACAGTAAAGATCTGGTCCGTTGTCGAGCGGCCGTCAACGAAGCCGGCTTGATAACTTCCCACGAACTCGTTCAGTAATGGTGACAGACGACGGAAGATGATCTGGGATATCACTTTGTAGGCGGCATTAAGGATGGTGATCGCTCGAAAGTTCTCACACTCCAGTTTGTCGCCTTTCTTGTAGATGGGGCATATAACCCCTTCCTTCCACTCCTCCGGTAGCTGTTCGGTTTCCCAGATTCTGACTATCAGTTTGTGCAGGCAAGTGGCCAGCTTTTCCGGGCCCATCTTGATGAGCTCAGCTCCGATACCATCCTTACCAGCTGCTTTATTGGTCTTTAGCTGTTGAATGGCATCCTTAACTTCCCTCAAGGTGGGGGCTGGTTGGCTTCCATCGTCCGCTGAACTGACGTAGTCATCTCCTCCGCTGCTTTGACTTTCACTGCCTGTACTCTCAGCGCCATTCAGATGTTATCCCGGCACATTTCGGCTCGCGGCACGAAGCCTTTGCGGGATGCGTTGAGCTTCTGATAGAACTTGCGTGTATCTTGAGAACGGCACAGCTGTTCCATCTCCTCGCACTCCGCTTCTTCCAGGCGGCGTTTCTTCTCCTGAAAAAGGCGGGTCTGCTGTCTCCGCTTCCGTCTATAACGTTCCACGTTCTGCCTAGTACCTTGCTGCAGCGCGACCGCCCGCGCTGCGTCCTTCTCCTCCAGAATCTGTCTGCACTCTTCGTCGAACCAATCGTTCCGTCGACTTCGACCCATATACCCGACGTTGTTCTCCGCTGCGTCGTTAATGGCTGCTTTAACTGTACTCCAGCAGTCCTCAAGAGGGGCCCCATCGAGCTCACCCTCTTCCGGCAACGCTGCCTCGAGATGCTGCGCGTATGCAGTGGCGACATCAAGTTGCTTCAGTCGCTCTAGGTCGTACCGCGGCGGTCGTCGGTACCGAACATTGTTGATGACGGATAGTTTTGGGCGCAGTTTAACCATCACCAAATAGTGGTCAGAGTCGATGTTAGCGCCACGATATGTCCTGACGTCGATAATGTCGGAGAAGTGCCGTCCATCAATCAGAACGTGGTCGATTTGTGATTCTGTCTGCAGTGGTGATCGCCAGGTGTACCGATACGGGAGGCTGTGTTGGAAGTAGGTGCTACGAATGGCCATATTCTTGGAGGCGGCGAAATCAATTAGTCGTAGGCCGTTTTCGTTCGTCAGCCGGTGAGCGCTGAACTTTCCAATAGTCGGTCTAAACTCCTCCTCTTGGCCAACCTGAGCGTTCAAATCTCCTATGATGATTTTGACGTCGTGTCTTGGGCAGCTGTCGTACTCACGTTCCAGCTGCGCGTAGAATGCGTCCTTATCATCATCAGTGCTTCCGGAGTGTGGGCTATGGACGTTGATTATGCTGAAGTTGAAGAACCGGCCTTTGATCCTCAACCTGCACATTCTTTCATTGATCGGCCACCACCCGATCACGCGCCTTTTGCATATCGCCCATCACTATGAAAGCTGTTCCCAGCTCGTGTGTGTTGCCGCAGCTCTGGTAGATGGTATGATTACCTCTAAACGTTCGCACCATTGATCCCTTCCAACAAACCTCCTGTAGCGCTACGATGCCGAATCCACGGTCCTTGAGCACTTCGGCGAGTATGCGTGTGCTCCCGATGAAGTTGAGAGATTTGCAGTTCCACGAACCGAGTTTCCAATCGCTAGTCCCTTTTCGTCGCAGTGGTCTTCGCCGATGGTTCCGGTCCGTACTCTCTTGTTGATTGTTCGTTGCTTATGATTTTTTAAAGGCTGGCTTGCAGGGCCTGACACCAAACCCCCTAAATTTCCGGAGGACCATTCCTCCTTATTTCCGGTGGACCATGGTGCACAGTTTCACTTAGAGTCCCTCGCTGGCACTCGGACGATGATCAGCCGCCCCTAACATGGAGAACAGACGCTGTTGTGAGCCGATCCTGACATGGAGAACAGACGCTCAATAAGATTTGCACCTCCGGAGAGGAGCAAACCCCCTTCCCTGTCAGCATACGACCATAGTTCCCACCGGGGTTGGTTACCCGATCTTCCCTAAGGTTGCTCGTATCCCGGCCAGCACCGCGGGGAGGTAGGGATAGGAGTTGCTGGGTAAGAGGCTAAGGACCGCGAGATGGGGTCTATTTTATTCCTTCAGGTACGCGAAGTACCAATGGTACGCTTTACCCAGCATTTGCCGTGCCATTTTTCAGATTTATTGGTTGGAAAATTTAAGTTGTATGGAGGGAAGAGACAATAAAATCTCAGTAAAAAAAATAATTTCTGAAACATTCATTAACAAATTAACAAATATCTAGTTTTTATTTATTCGTATTTATGATTATGATCGACCTTTTTCCTATTTCGTTATTTTTAATATATTAAATTCAATACTTGTATCCGCCATAATCGTTTGTCATCACATTCACCATGGATCCTGTTTTGCCAATCTTAATGCGTTCGACTACCACATGAATAGCCTCATGCAGTGAAACATTTAATGATACACTCGTGCCTCCAAATACGTTATTAAGAATCTTTGGTCACACCACGCCACTATGGAGTGGCAAATGTTATTCTACCTCTAGAAGGCACCTGGCGAAGCGTGGCACACGCCATGGAGTCTCGAAATTGGTTCCCTTTTATGAGTGCAAGCGCTCGAACGCATGACATCTGCATCGAACGTTTTGGACGTGGCAAGCTGCACCCAATGCATCCATTATCGTTCTTGCAGCACAAGCCTGCAATATATTCCACTCATTTTTCGAGACGATGATCTGAAGAGGGTGACTGATGCCTATTGATTATCTTCCTCTTGCACCTTTGCTGATGGGCTTTTACACTCCTATGAACGCAAACAGTTCGGCGCTCGCAAAACAAACGCACAGCATCCGCAATACGCGTAATTTGATATTTTGGTCGCGTGCCCGTACTTTATCTGATCGTTGACGGCAAACGAACTTTGTTTTCTATTGCTAACTGTTGTAATCGTTTCTAGTTCCATATTGCACGGCCACCCTACCGCCATTCATCCCAATAGGAAGGGGGTTGTATTGAGTGACTTAACTTCTCCCATCACCGATGAGTGCGGTATAATGGCCCGTCAGATCGCATCGCGTCTGCGTCATATCTTGACTCTTGACAGCATTGGTAGCACTTGAGAGAGCCCTCCGAAAACATGCTCGCTTCTTGTTACTACATAGAATACAAACGCAATCGAACAAAATTCTTCAAATGCCAACCCAATTGCTGCTTCGCGCGATACAGTAGGGCAGTGCAATTACAAATTTGATGGCCGCAATTGAGCCCCACTTAATTCCGACTTAAGAAGCGGCCGGCAATAGATCGTGTGCACGCCACAATTGTAACAACTTAATCATTCAATTAATACCTTTCTCATACAATCGAGTGCCGGAACGATCGGAGGATCGGAGGGAGTAAGTAAGGTGTGTTTTTTTTGCTAAACGGAGCGTAAACGAACTCTTAATAAGTATTCCCTGCAAATCCGCGCCTGCGAATTGCACATGGTAAAACTAATCTTACTGGATTCTCATTGCGACGTGATGGCGTCGCATACTGGGGTCTTTTTTATTATGAGTGGCAAAATATGCAGAATTCATTGTTTTTCAAAATTACCTTCTTTAATCATCAGAAATTGATTTTATACGATTTCATTATGACCTTAATCGAAAGACAAAAAAGCTTATTTAGACTCACATGCTATGCTTGATAAAGGTTCTACCATTTTGGCCTAATATCTCACTGCTGTATTGTTGTAAAAATGACTAATAATATTGCTCTAACTTATTTTCAAATTGCAGATGAAGTTTCTCGTGCTAAATTTTTGACCATGCAATCTAAAGATCGATTTTAGTGTTCGTTGAAAAGTAGCAAAACTTATAGCTGAAGCATTCAGCGAAATGTTGTCGCATGATGTTGCTTCTGCCTAACCCCCTCTATGCCAGCAGCTCTCCATATAGTTAGTTGCTCTAGAAACACATAAAAAGTCGAACAACAACATCCGGAAATTGCCACTTCGGCCGTTAAAGATGAATTAAGCGCCAACAAGACAGCAAACGTTCGCTTTCTAACAAGCAGCCATCACAGTTTCAATGAGCGAGCGTTGACGGATCAGTGCATGGGATGCAGTTGTTTCAATAATTCATGCGACAGGATTTGAGCGCGCGCGCATGGCTCGACGTTTTACACCTCCGACAAGCGAAACCAAGTGTTTGCGTTAAAGTGTGTCAAAATGCATGTTTGTTTTGATGCAACCTTAACGCCAGATTACGGTCGCGTGCTGCGTTGTCGCATTGTGAGTTTTTTTTTCAACATGTGAACATCCGGAGAAGGTTGTGTTGTACCGCTGCTGCATCATGTGTGAATGAGTTATTTCTTTTGGGCATAATAAAATGTATGTTTTCACACTTGAAAAATACTATTGGAATTACTGTTTGAGAGTTTCCATGTTCATTCTACAAATCAGGTTTCACGCGCTTGTTGAAATAGCGGAAATGGTGCGGTTTGAAAGGACACCGATCAATTATGCAACTAGAACTAGAAGTTCAATTACAGAGAAAATTTCCAGCGAAACGGAAAATAGAATTAAATAAACGATGTCATAAAAAGAAGGTAATTTCTTTCTCTTCTTTTCACTGGATACTGTACTCTACCGCAACTTAATCGAATAATAAACCTTCACCTGCTTGGCAGCCAGCCTGCCATCCAGGTGCAATGAAAATTGGGAAACATCGAACGAAGTCGTCATCGTCGCCTAAGAACTCGCGAAGAAGAAACAACACAACATTGGCTGATGGTTCGGATGTCGTTTCTGGGGAAGGGCCGTAACCCAAACTGCTTACAAGCCCGAGAAACAACCATTCCCAAAGTGGGAATGAACAAATAGGTATATGAAGAAACCCGAATGCATATTTTGGTACAACAAATCATTGGAAACGATGTTGTCCCTTCTGTCTTTTTCAATTTCTGCCATGAACCGGCTGTTCCGCCGTCTGGATTCGATTTCATGTTGCTGTCGCTCGCGCTTGGGTTTCCCCACGCTAATCCGCCACTGCCGCCGCTACCGTCATTCGAACACAAATATTTGAAATAGCTTTCGTCGTCTTTCCAATCGAACATACAAAACTAATGGTAGGCTTCGTTTCTTCTATTCCAGATATACACCTCGATACAGCACCATTCCAGTCGGCGGGCGTTAGTGTAAGTATATGAGCCGTGATGGATATCATAATCGCTTTGTCTATGTAGGTCATGCACATAAGTTTTTATTGAACATCTGAATTGGAATGGAATAGAAGTAAATCTCACACTTCAAATCATTGGATGGAAGCTGGATCCCATATCAGAAGCGAGAGATATTGAATAATGTTACAGCCTCGGTAAAGGTCAATTAAGATATGGGACCGCTGCCAGATTTTCTTTTTCCAATTTGGTATCTGACCATGTTTTCGTTTAGTTCTTTGATCGTGAATAAACTAACAACTTTCGTCTTCGTTTTATGCTTACATGACATTGAGATGACATCTATAGTAAAACAAGAGGCATTGTACTTACTCTGCATTACATGATCCTTTCGTTGCAAAGTGCATCCTCTGAAATGTGTTTGAGCCCTCCCCCTTCATACGGGAGCTTGACAGAAGGAAGGTCGTGTGATATGTGCCATCACAAATATTACCCTCCGCTCGCTTTCAAATCGACTTCTATAAAAACATTCTTCATGCCTGCCGTATCCTAACGGAACTATCAATTCTATACTTTCGCCTCTAATTCTATCATGAACATGTACGTCCAAGTTTGGAAGATGATATTAGCATTTCCATATCATTGTAAATCGTTTAACTTCACGTAGAAGTAACAAACACGAAATCATTAATTTAGTAAATTTTATGTGTTGAAGATACTATTTTGGAACATTCCTGTTCATCCAAAATATCCGTGAGCTCAAGTCTTGAAATCTACCATAGAAGCGAAAGGTAATGTGCACATTCCCAACAGATCCTTGGATACCTGCCAAGAAACGTTATACCGATCTTTCTGCATTTCAATATACTGAAGGTATTAAAATAGTAGTTTGTGCAACAAGTTGCAAAAAGATGATTTTTTCAGCACGAGTTGTACGTTTATCCAACGAGGCTTGCCGAGTTGGATAAATACTACGAGTGCTGAAAAAATCGAGTTTTGCAACGAGTTGAACACGCTATTTTTTGCAATGACGAAAAATGGACTTAAATTGGATGGATCTGTACCAAAAATGTACAATCTACTTTACTCCACATGATCATTATTGCCAATAAATTGTATTGCTGCAGAGAACAATCAGATTCCATGTTACCGTGCCACATTGCATAGTTCGATAAGCCGTGAAGCGATAGATGTACTCGCCTATGGACATTGTTGATATCATGTCCATCAAACTATTTCATTAATTACGCGATGGTGAGAATGTAGTCATGTGAAATGAATGTGAAATGTAGTCATGTAACTACTGTTCTGATGTTGGTTTTTCATTATAGCACCCAAATGAGTGCTATAATGAATATTATGCAACCCATTTGAGTTACATAATGTTCATTAAAGCACCCATTTCGTTGGTATGGAAAAGTAGGCCGTTTTATCACTCAAAGACGAACTGTAAACCAGGTATTATGATCAGGAATTGCAAAAAATCACTTAAATAAAGTTTTAAAAAAATAAAAAAATAAAAAAACACTGAAGGCCATCCAAAACGTTCTTGAGTTCAGGTCGTCAGACCTACCATCAAGTAAAAGCGCAATGCTTGTTATAAATCAAGCTCAGGGTATCATGTCAAGTTCAAAGAAATCGAATGACTTATTGGAAATTTTTCTGCGTCCCCCGTAATGACATTCTGGAATGCGTGAAATGTTCTGAAATTCGGCTCGTAAGACCTACGCAACAACGACCTCCAAAATGTTTTCGACAGCTATCAAAACCCTTCCCAACAGATCCTTGGATACCTGCCAAGAAATGTTATACCGATCTTTCTGCATTTCAATACACTGAAGGCCATCCAAAACGTTCCTGCCAAGAAATGTAAGTTGCGCTTTTACTTGATTGTAGATTTTTTTCAATAAATCATTCGATTTCTTTGAACAGAAAAGGACGATCTGAGCTTGATTTGAAACAAGCATTGCGCTTCTACTTGATTGTGGACTGACGACATGAACACAAGAACGTTTTGGATGGCCTTCAGTTTATTGAAATGCAGAAAGATCGGTTTAACATTTCTTGGCAGGTATCCAAGGATCTGTTGGGAAGGGTTTTTATAGCTGCCAAAAATATTTTGGAGGCCGTTGTTGCGTAAATCTTACTGGCCGAACTTCTGAACATTTCACGCATTCTAGAATGTCATTACGGGGGACGCAGAAAAAAATCCAATAAGTCATTTGACAGGATGGCAGAATGACCTGAGCTTGATTTAGAACAAGCATTGCGCTTCTACTTGATTGTAGATCTGAAGACTCGAACTCATGAACTTTTTGGATGGCCTTCAGTGTATTGAAATGCAGAAAGATCGGTATAATGTTTTTTGGCAGGTATCCAAGGATCTGTTGAGAAAGATTTTGATAGCTGCCGAAAATATTTTTGAGGCCGTTGTTGTTGCGTAGGTCTTAGGAGCTGAACTTCAGAACATTTCGCGCATTCTAGATTCTTCGGAATTTCCTCGGAAGATTCTTCAGAATTTCTTTGGGACTTAATTTCCCTTCGAAATTCCGAAGAATTTCCTCATGAAATTCTTCGGATATTCCTCAAAAAATTCTTCGGAATTTCTTCGAGAAATTCTTCAAAATTTCCTCGGAAAATTCTTCGAAATTTCCTCGGAAAATTCTTCAGAATTTCCTCGGGGAATTCCTCGGAATTTCCTTGGGAAATTCTTCGAAATTTCCTTGGGAAATTCTTCGGAATTTCCTCGGAAAATTCTTCGGAATTTCCTCGGGAAATTCTTCGGAATTTCCTCGGAAAATTGTTCGGAATTTTCTCGGGAAGTTCTTCGGAATTTCCTTGGGAAATTCTTCGAAATTTCCTTGGGATATCTTCCGAATTTCCTCGGGAAATTCTTCGGAATTTCCTCGAGAAATTCTTCGGAATTTCCTCAGGAAATTCTTCGGAATTTCCTCAGGAAATTCTTCGGAATTTCCTCAGGAAATTCTTCGGAATTTCCTCAGGAAATTCTTCGGAATTTCCTCGGGAAATTCTCCGGAATTTCCTCAGGAAATTCTCCGGCATTTCCTCAGGAAATTCTCCGGCATTTCCTCAGGAAATTCTTCGGAATTTTCTCAGGAAATTCTTTTCGGAATTTACTCGGGAAATTCTTCAGAATTTCCTCGGGAAATTCTTCGGAATTTCCTTGGGGTATTCTTCGGAATTTCCTCGAGAAATTCTTCGGAATTTCCTCGGGAAATTCTTCGAAATTTCCTCGGGAAATTCTTCGGAATTTCCTCGGGATTTCTCGAAATTCCTCGGGAAATTCTTCGGAATTTTCTCAGGAAATTCTTCGGAATTTCCTCGGGAAAT
Organism: Armigeres subalbatus; assembly: GCF_024139115.2. Classification (NCBI taxonomy): domain Eukaryota; kingdom Metazoa; phylum Arthropoda; class Insecta; order Diptera; family Culicidae; genus Armigeres; species Armigeres subalbatus. The sequence goes on along the minus strand of NC_085140.1, from coordinate 211,093,661 downwards.
TCTTCGGAATTTCCTCGGGAAACTCTTCGGAATTTCCTCGGAAAATTCTTTGGAATTTCCTCGGGAAATTCTTCGGAATTTCCTAGGGAAATTCTTCGGAATTTCCTCGGGAAATTCTACGGAATTTCCTCGGGAAATTCTTCGGAATTTCCTCGGGAAATTCTTCGGAATTTCCTCGGGAAATTCTTCGGAATTTCCACAAGATAATTTTTTGGTAATTCCACGGGAAACTCTTCGGAATTTCCTCGAGAAATCCTTCGGAATTTCCACGAGAATTTTTTTCGGAATTTCCACGGGAATTTCTTCGGAACTTTTTCGGGAAATTCTTCGGAATTTCCACAGAAAATTCTTCGGAATTTCCACGGGATATTCTTCGGAATTTCCACGGGAAATTTTCCGGAATTTCCACGGGAAATTCTTCGGAATTTCCACAAGAAATTCTTCGTAATTTCCACGGGAAATTTTTCGGAATTTCTACGGAAAATTCGTTAGAATTTCCACGAGGAATTCTTCGGAATTTCCTCTGCAAATTCTTCGGAATTTCCTCGGGAAATTCTTCAGAATTTCCTCGGCAAAGTTTTTGGAATTTTCTCGGAAAATTCTTCGAAATTTTATCGGGAGATTCTTCGGAATTTCCACGGGAAATTCTTCAGAATTTCTACAAGAATTTTTTTCGGAATTTCCACGGGAAACTCTTCGGAATTTGTACGGGAAATTCTTTGGAATTTCCACGGGGAATTCTTCAGATTTTCCACGGAAAATTTTTCGGAATTTCCTCGGGATATTCTTCGGAATTTCCACGGGAAATTCTTCGGAACTTCTTCGAGAAATTCTTCGAAATTTCCTCGGGAAATGCTTCGGAATTTCCTCGGGAAATTCTTCGGAGTTTCCTCGGGAAATTTTTCGGAATTTCCTCGAGAAATTTTTCGGAATTTCCTTGGGAAATTCTACGGAATTTCCACAAGAAAATTTTTCGGTTTTTCCACGGGAAACTCTTCGGAATTTCCTAGGGAAATTCAGAATTTCCACGCAAGATTCTTCGAAATTTTCACAGGAAATTCTGCAGAATTTCCACGGAAAATTCTTCGGAATTCCCACGGTAAATTCTTCGGAATGTCCACGGAAAATTCTTTGGAATTTCCAGAAGAATTTTTTTCGGAATTTCCACGGGAAATTTTACGGAATTTCTACGGAAAATCCTTTGGAATTTCCACGAGGAATTCTTCGGAATTTCCTCGCGAATTCTTCGGAATTTCGTCGGGAAATGCTTCAGAATTTCCACGGCAAATTTTTCGGAATTTTCTCGGAAAATTCTTCGGAACTTCCTCAGGAAATTCTTCGGAATTTTATCGGGAGATTCCTCGGAATTTCCACAAGAAATTTTTTCAGAATTTTTCGGATTTTCCACGGAATTTTTTTCGGAATTTCCTCGGGAAATTCTTTGGAAATTTCTCGGAATTTCCACGGGAAATTCTTCGGAATTTCCACGGGTAATTCTTCGGATTTTCCTCGGAAAATTCTTTGGAATTTTCTCGGGAAATTTTTCGTAATTTTCTCTGCAAATTCTTCGGAATTTCCTCGGGAAATTCTTTGAAAATTCCTTGGGAAATTTCGGAATTTTCTTCGGGAAATTCTTTGGAATTTCCACGGGGAATTCTTTGGACTGTCCACGGGAAATTCTTCGGAATTTTCACAAGAATTGTGAATTTTTAAACGCCAGAATGTGTATTTTAAAACGAGCATATAAATCTGATTTTTGCCTAATACGTCTCACATTAAGTTTTTCATATAAACTATTAAATTATCATATTTGAGGTTATGATGGCTTTCGGTCTTTTTATTCTCGAAAACGGGTTTAATGTTTTTGAGCATAAGAAGACTGAAGGCCATAACCTCAAATATCACCGTCATAGTCGATTTTCCTTAGAATATTCAATTGCCTTATTTACACACATTCGAGCACTGATATTGTTTGCTAATCGATTTTCACAACAAAGTTTGCTGATACCAAAAGAAAGGTACTTAGGTGTTCGAAAATAACTTGATTTTTACACAATAGGTTGAACTTGTAATCCAATATTAAATTTAGAGGAAATCTGAGAATTAGCAGGTCCGTGGGTCACCATGCGTCGTCACCGCCACCCTATGCTTGACAGCAGCTTTGACATGTTTTCCAGCTTTTCCACGGCGACGTTGTCGACGTCGTCACATTGTTCCTCGTTCTCAACGGACGAATTAGGAGTAATTTGTAATTATTGCGACGCCACTTATGCTAGTCGATATGAGCAGGCTAATGTCATGACCGACCATTCGACTGATTATCGCGCCGAAAGTGGGGCCATGAGCATGGGAGTGGAAAAACTTTGGGCTGTTTTTCTTGGCGTAATGAATATAGACGGAAAAAGTTGGACACTAATAAATAATCTCGCAAAATCCGAGAATCAGATTATACTCAAATATTGAATGTTATTTTGGGTCGGTAATCAAGCAGATAAAAATTGATGTTTGTGTATGCATTGCTCTTAGTTGATTGGCGATTAGAATACATCTCTTCTATTATTCATATTATTCATCCGAATTGTTCACGCCAGAGCTTAAAATATTCATCTTCATGAAGCAACTTCGGTCCGAATTTTAACAAACATCGCATGAATATTCAAAACATAGAATGACATAGTCAGACGACTACTCCACGAACTCATTCATTCGACTGTCACTGAGTGTGTTTACTATGTGCAGAAAAAAACATAATTAGCATTGTTTATGTTGATGTTTACAGTTGAAAGTGCCTCGCGAATGAAAATCGGATTCAGTCCTGTGTGATAAATCACTTTACTCATTTGAAACGTGTTCAGATTCCAGATAATTTATCAATTTGTAAAATGTGCATAAATATTCAATGGCTAATATTCAACTGAATATTGACTGTCCAGAGCCGACTATGAATGTGTCGGAAGTGAACTGACAAATGAAGAAAAATGGACTTCACCAAATTTTTTCGATTATTTTACACTCTGGTTCACGCAATGTTGGGATCTTTAGTCATTTAAAAAAAATAACATTGAAATGTGTGCCAAGTGACTGACACGAATTTTTTAAACACAGTTGTTCAATTCAGTTGTATTCATCAACCAAGATCAAAACCAGAATAGTTTAAAAAATCTATAATTTTTGTCGTAAAATATTCGATTCACGTTTTTCAGTTTGTCCACTTTTTATTGAACACATTTCCAGTGCCACCATTACCAATATGTACATACGTACAGCACTGTTGCAGCACAGCACCTACTACGGCCATCAGAAGTCAATAGACCTGAATGTCGCATTTTAGCAAAGCCTACTTTAGCTGTCATGTTGATGTCAACTTCATTTGCAACACTTGCTAAGACATCGAACTCTGTCCATAATTTGTGACAGTTTGTGTCGTGGCTTAATTTCTTTTTGGCGGTATTGGTGCTCCACCACGCGGTACCCTTGAGCAGCGGTATATTTATTATTAAATTATGGAGCAAATGGCATAGCTGCACGCTATTTGCATGCAAATGTGACGGATTTTGCGAGACTCGAGATGGCATGAAGAGCGAGAAAAAATGCAAAACCTTTTTTTTGTGCCTGGGTTGGTTTTGTTTTAACTCGATTAGTATGTTTTCGTATTATATTTTATTTTCCGTATACATTGTAGTATGATTATCGCATTTGCATAAAGGTAGGGCAAGTTTTGTTTGTCTTTCCAGTTGGAAGCTGTAAATTGGTATGTAAATCGCTTGTCGTTGCTACAACAACCAGCCTATTGCGCTTCGACAGTCGCAACCAGAAATGCAGATGAGATTGCGGGATTTGCTTCAATTCGTTTGTGACACCTTTCGTGTCGTATATGCCTTGCACCATGTGATATCAGTTGAACCGTCTGGTATTGTGCGCGCATGGCTAATGCAGTTTCAAATTCAAGGCGAGGCGGTTTATTGTGAACTGTTGTGTTTGGTGGAAGCAATAAAACCGCTAATGAGGTACCGGAAAATTTTGAATGAGCCCACTACCGTTTCTCCGGTCGTTGATGGTGCTGACCTGGCTTGTAGAAATAGTCCCTCAATGTCATTGTCAAGTCCAACAGCAGCAGCCCATTGGCGAGGCGTGACGGTGCTGCGCTGGCTAGCGCGTGTGAAAAGCGATACTCATCGATGGGATCTGTCGTGACTACTGATGTTTATTTCCCATTGTGTTTGATGACACAATTAACACAATGTATTGGGCTTAATTTGCGTGTAATTGTGTCACACGGTACTCCTGGTTACCGGCTTTGAAATTGGTTTCGCCCGTTTGCTAACGAAACTGATTGCATCGAACGGTGAATGACATGTGGAATAAATCTATTGGTAATATTTATTTGAATAATGTGTTCAAAGTCTGAATTTCTAGTCCAGAAAATGTTTCGCTCTTATTTTTTTCGACTTTCCTGTGTATTGAAGTGAACCATGTGATATACGAGTGCGAAAACTGGTAATTAGGCTTCAAAACTCGCAGAATCAAACACAAAACTATGATGATCCATCTTTTTGCCTTTCTCGTACACCAAGGTGCAAAGAAAAGGCTATATATTCACTTCCAAGGCGATTTTGTGATAGAAGGCCCGGAAGGCAAAATATAATCAAAATTCAACAAATGCAACCAACCAAACCCCGGACAAGCAAATGTTGCTTCCAATAATACCTATGTACCATTTAAATCAAAGCAGTCATCATCTGGCCATTTACGCTTTCTCGTGTCGTCGGTGCTGATCAAAAATTGTCAAGTGTAACGACTACTGACAAGTCATCGTTCGCTTGGTTGATTAGCTACGGCATGACATCGAGCTGTTTTGTGAACGCAATATAAGTTGCACACATGAAACGCATACGCACGATATCGTGTTTTGAACCTCATGTCCGTATGGCACCGGGAACTAATGTTCTTCCGAAAGACATGCATTGTTCGAGGTTCAAGCTATACGCATTGACAGCTGGTGCAGTAATTTAAAGGCGCAGCCGCACCCAAAAAAGTGCATTGTGTAAATTGAACGTTGTCTAGAAGCAGTCGCCGTAGTAATACATCGGGTGACTGAGACAGGCAAGGCAAGGTACTTCGTGCATGTCAAAACGACGTTTACTGTAATTTAATTCAAAGCATGGTGAGCAGTTTTCACGGTCGAGCTACACGTGAGGCGTGTATGACATGTGAAGGAACAGTATCGAAAGGTGAAGAAAGCTTAATGTGTATGTATTTATGAATTATATATATTGTTCACCTGTCTAAATGTAATACGAAACCAACAGATAGCATAGCTGTCTTTACCGGCCACATGATATGACGGATGATTCAACAGGTCCATTCTAGAATGTCAGAGGTCAATCGACTCGTGGCGTCGGCTGGCGTGCTCCAGCTTTAAGTAAATCAGAGGGTCGTGATTTTTCAACTCCTCCCATTGGCAGTTGTGGTCAAGGCAATCCGCTCAACATGTGACTATCTGCGGTTGTTTACTGTTTCCTAACCCAGTTCTATGTGCTTCCGACTTTACGCCCAGCCGCCCATATGTGAACGTGGGCTGCCACTGGCTAATGTGGGCAAGCTGGCATCGCTAAGCCCTTCTTTTAACACCTACAGAACGGTGGAATACGTTGTCGGATGGCGGCAATGGAACAGTAAAACACCGTAGGTAAGTTCCGTTCTCTTCCGCAAAAGATCCGTATCGGTGCAGGTGAAAACCTACCATTAGGGAATTAATCTGCACACAACATCACAGCACGTTTTGCGTTCGCTCTTTATTCATTGTTCCGTGGGCGAGATTCGATCGAAAACTGCACTTGAGCAAACCTCTAACGGACGGTCATCGTCCACTGAACGCGCACTTATGTTTCGCTAACATAAGGAATTAAGCGAATACAAAAAAATGCACACGCAGATAAATGGTTCTGTTAGCAAAATTACCATATTTTGGGGTCAGCACAAATTAGTTGGCTTTGAGATGACTTCCTCTATGATCAAGTTCGAGATTATGTACATATGAACACAAATGGTTATTTTGAAAAAAAAATTCGGAATGACTTCGCCACTTTAAATTCATTATTATTTTTTTATTGGGATTAGAATGGAAGAATAATTATACGTTCGATATTAATGTTTTAGAATCAATAGAAGTGAACAGTCAAACAGTTGTTTTTCCAGACAAAGACTTAGGTTTTTCTGAGCGTTCTTCGTGATTTCAAATTCGCTCTGAAATTTGAATTTGAAACAGTAATTAATTGGATGAGTTTTAGGTTAGTGTTAATAGATTGCTATATCAGCCAACCAGAGAATGTCAAATTTTAATACAGTCCTGCATTATTCACATGCAGGTATTGTATAACAACTAGGCATATACCAGAATTGTATAAGACTGAACCGCAGTACCCTGTATGATATTGCTTTGGAGAATTATAAAAAAAAGCATATAGACGTGTGTTGGTGTAATTCGTTATACAGTTAATTTATTTTAAATTGTATTCTGTTGTTTTTTATCAAAAAATGTATTTAGATCTGATCTGGATTCGAACCTAGACTTGTTCCATTTACAAAATCACATACGTCCTTTTGAATAAGTACCCGAGATTTCTTGTATAAGAACACGGCAGCTATTTCCGTCCATCATCGTAGTGGCTAAAAACAACGAAGGCAACGTCCATTTGCTAGAACTCCACTATAGCAGAACGTTTCTTTATCTTTATTTTTATTTGGAGCAGGGAAAAGCCCGCTTGAGTAGAGCAAAATCCCTTTCTCAAACGGACGCAAAACTTCCTCTTCTTTTAATATCAACAGTAATTACAATTTCCAACAGATACAATATTTCTTAATTCTATACAATGACTCCGATAGATAGGGAGGGTATTTGTGTTAGAAGCGGCAAGTATTCGGCAAAACTTTTTCCGAAATTTGGAACGAGAGAGGTGAAAATCAAATTCAGTAGCAAGCCGATTGAACATACGGGTGGATGCCGGTAAATGGATCGTTTCTCCTGAACTCTCCTGGTACGGATGAGTTTGGCAAAAAAGTGTCTTTTATATAGGATTTCGAGACTATGACGAACAGACGAAAATGCCTGCCTTATCCCTAGTTTTTATGCAGAGATTGTATTGTTTTTGTGTTTTTGGAAAATTCTCTCTCATGATTCTAATCTATTTGCAATATCAATTCAACAATCATCGTCCTTGACACACATTTGCAACCAGAATTGACTATTTCTACAAAATTTACCACGCCCCCACCATTAAGTGTGCGCGGTGATTCAAATGCAAACGGAAGTCATGAACACCGCGATTGCTCAACTTAGCCCCCATCAGATAGCGACTGTCCACCATGACTGACGAATGACCGAGCAATAATAATGATAGACGGACTCATAAAAAGCGAAAAATTGAAGTAAATGATTTATACTTGAGCTTTGTAATTCTTTTTTTGTTTGTACCTTGCCACACTTTGTTCGGTTGTGCTTCCTCGTGTGGGGCAGCTCCAAGAAAGACCAACGTAAACATTAAACACCTTATCTTAATTAAACTTCCTCGAAGCGAACCGACGACGACGACGACGGATTCGTGAAAGCCGATAGTTTAATTCACAGACACAATCCAAACAGCTGCAGGGTGTGTTATTTTTTGTTTTGTAACTGGCGTACCAATGTTTAATAAACCTGAGCCGAATCAACGTGCCACACAAACATGTATGAATTAAATTATTGCACCTTCGTCGACCACAGCAGAGCGTTAGTTTTGGGGCGGCTAATTGAAAATTAGATTCGGATCATTTATTTCGGAATGACGGGCATTAGAAATTCAATTGCGCTGAAGTCAAATGGAGATCGTTAGGATTAACTCAGTGTAGCGGAGTAATGGAATTCTTGTATGGAGTTTATGAATTCGAGAACAAAGATTTATCCCGGAAAGATTCACTTTATTTGGAAAGCTTCATTATATTAATGATGATTGTTCTGATGAAAAGGAATATGAATGCCATTTTGATTAAGGTTGAGTATGGTGTTTGTTTCTTCTTAAGCCCTGGACTAATCCGTTCTCGTATGTTTTCATAATAAACAGAGTTTTCTCTAGGCATCACATAACAATCATCTTGGAAAAAGCCACTACTTATAATTTACCACCAAATGGAAAACATTTTCGAAGAACAATGTTTTCTTTTTCTCAACCAATAAGTAATTAAGCGTTTACAACAGAATTATTCATGTGACAGTCTTTGAACTTCAAGGGCCTGTCCTCAATCAACGTGAAACGAAAACACATTTGCCTATACACAATGCAAACGCAGCATGTCTCCTCGAAGGGTTAATCCCTAGTGGCTAGGGCGAGGTTAGAACCCGTGAGCTCATTTAAGTCAAAAGGGGAACACAGCAGAAGAAACAACAAAAAATGAAACTATCGTGTGGATAAAAGTGTATGTCAAATCATTAGATTATGCGTCGGAACAAGGAATCTAGGCAGGAATATAAATAACGTCGAGCAACAACTACGAGGGAAAAGGGGTGAATAGCAAATGACGCCGTTGCTCAAAATGCAGCTTATAGGGTCTTCTTCACACGTTATAGCGGGGAACAACCGGTCGGCCGGTGCAACTCGATACTCTGTATATTGCCGATCGCCGACGACGGTAAGACAATCAGCCTACCGGCATGCAGTGCATTTTAATTAGAATGTAAAATTCGATATTAAAGTTTATTACGAAGGGGATTAGTTTCACTTGCACTTGCTGCTCGGGCTCTCCCTCCGATGAAAATAGTGTTTAAATAGAATGGATTGGAAACAGGTCGAGTCAAAGCACAACTATGAAACTTGATGCATTCGAGGGGAAATGCTCTTCAGGTCGACTGGCATTAACCCTTTTTTCAGCGCCATAACCTAACAGACTGTAGAAGGGAATAAATTAAATTCTGCCAATCAGAAGACTACCCCTGGAAGATAAAACAAAATTGGGCGCAAATTATTTCATTGCTAAAAGCATTAACATCATCATTACTATCACAGTCCAACATCAAACGATAGCCAGTTTTATTGTGCCTAATGAACGTTTTTAAGTGTTTTGACTTCGAGTCAATCGCACGCAATCAACCAACGTCGCAAAAAAAAGAATTTACGATTCCAGATCATTTGAAGTTGAAAAAGCTGATCGTCGCAGGCGGACAGTAAAACCCATTAATTTATATTTCCTTATCCATACGTTCAAGCTTAAGCGGCAACAAGCAATAAAAGTTGTTTTAAGTAGCAAAAAGTTCTGAACATGGCCGCAAACTTTGATAGTTGTCTATTACTGTGAGGCTCCTCTCAAAGATGGGAGTCACCACCGGATGCTCTGTCGTAATTATTGTACTGTCAAATGCCGTTAATTTATCATACATAAACTATTCTAGCAATATTAGTACTGAAGGTTTTAAATTGATTAATACCTAGTCTTTATCTGCCTAGCGTCGCGCGTAAAGATAAGAAGGACCATTGACTTATCTGTGCAACCGTACAATAAACAAAAAAAAAATGATTTCTAAATGTAGAAACCAACGAATACCGCAGTACCGCCTTTTATTCATTGTACCAAAAAAGTGCCTCTTAATTGCTTTATAAGAATGTCGTTCAGCTATTAATTCCAGTCATTTGGTGTCTGTTTTTTTCCTTTTGCAGATTTTAGTCCATCGGGGAAATGTACAGTCGGCGCCAACAGGCAGACAATATTAACCTTCTAAGGTGTCCAAGAAAAGCACCAACCGCGAAGCAAAAGCAACGACCATTAATTAACAAATGATCATGCTGTACCACTCTCAAAAGCGCTGACGGACACGCGAATGACAGATCTGTAGCAAATAGACCGATACCCGAAGCCCAATCACCGCTTTTTAAGGACACACGTGAGCTCCAATAAATGCAATCGCTAATTAACCAGAGATAATCATACAGCGCACGGCAGCGGCGCTACGGACAATGCGCCGAGTGTGAAACGGAGACCCTCGAGCCCCAGATAGAGAAGGTGTGCTCAGTCAAATGTCCGAAACGCCAAAAGGCATTTAGAAAGAGAGTAGTGTAACCAGATATACACACATAGCTGGAAGCGTACATAAAATAAAGCCAGAAAAGGCATTAAAACATGACGACGATGGCAACCGACAGCAGATCGGTAGCGGAGAGGCTGAGCAGGCACCTGCTTTCATACCTGATCGTCCTGATAGTGTTAGTTAGCTGCTGTTTAGATAGGACTGACAGTTGGGCACAAGATGGCCTGGCCAAGTCATACATTACATACGGTAAGTTGTCTTATTTTATCCTTTCCCGCGAAGACACGCATAGGCCATCCAAATTCAGTTTTACGACACCTCCTGGCAGTCAGTTGTCTAATTAGGAAGTGGTCGTGTGGCTGTCCCATACCGTAATTTGATAGCATGCTATCGAATTTTATTATGCCTCATGATCGGGTACGAAATGACTTCCGATGTTTGTACATTGCAAGAATGGAGTTGAAAGGTTGCGCTGGGTCCCAGCCAGTAGCATTGTTCAATGATCCCACTTTTTTGTTGATTGTTTCCGTCGGATCTCAACGATGTTGTACGGCTTCTGGTTCATGTCGGAGACAGAAAAAAATAAAGCGTATACCAAACTTTTGTGGATTAATACACCGTTGTCGTTATAATTTTCGAATGCAACCGATCGTCCTTAAATTGCAATAGGGTCAAACACGAAAACAATTTTTATTGTACACATTCAATTTTTGTACTTGCTGTGCAACTGTAAGACTGTGTAACTCGACAAGTCAAGTACGGAACACTAAAGAAAACATTATCGTACCGATCTGATGCGTATGTTTCAATTCTAGTAGAAATTCATGTAATGACAATAGATTATGAACCAACCTAGCAGTGAATTTTTCTCATGCCTTATGGAGGGTACACTCTAACTTTCATCTTCTCAGTGACTGAGTAAAATTGTATTGGCATCTCTTTTCTTCCCACAGAAATTTTACTCAATTTCCGTCAAAAGCAGGATTACTCATAGTTTTGAGTTGTCCTGCTTTTGACGGAAATTGAGTAAATTTTTAGTGGGATAGAAAGAGAGAGCAATACAATTTTACTCAGTCACTGAGTAGGTGAAAGTTAGCGTGTAATAAGAAAAGCACATTCAGAGTCACTAGTAACATCGATGGATTTTTTTTATGGTGTTATAGCACTCTTGAAGAGTAAATCATAGTTTCCAAGAGCTTAGCCACCTTGGACGGCCTAGAAGAAGATTCCTCCTTGGCGATTAAGGCCAACGGTCTGAGAATTCGTTCGCTGATAGACAGCGGAACCCTTTACAGTTTAGACGCGAGGTTAATGGCTTGGCCGGCTCCAATGTTCAATCTAGTTCCTGCTCTGACAAAGTGAGAACCCACTCACACAGTTCAATGCATTCGAATGCGCTTCACGCTCGCCAAGTTGTTGTGCACTTGGTCTACATACCTCGCTCGCCGTCTCGTACCTGCCGGATCGGAAGCGAACTTTGCAGGGTTGCTGTCCGGTATTCTTGCAACAGGCCCTGCCTATCGTAACCTTCTGGATACTGGGTTCGCCGTAGAGCTGGACGAGCTCATGGTTCATTCTTCGCCGCCACGCACCATCTTCTTACACACCGCCAAAGGTGGTCCTAAGCGCCCATCCCTCGAATACTCCGAGGGTTTGCAAGTCCTCCTCAAGCATTGTACATATTTCTTGTCCGTAGAGACTACCGGTCTTATCAGCGTCTTGTACGTCTTGTATCGAAACATGTACTGTGCATATGCACAGCCAAGATTTTTAACAAAAAAAATATTTTCATGCGGCCGAGTTGTCGAATAATATGCAATTAATTTTCATTTCCTACTGTTCAAAGCAAAACTTCTCCTGAAATACTTTGTCGAAGATGCCAAGCTTGAAAATTCATTACTTTTGAAGATTTGTCACGTTTTATGTCGGCAAAACATTTTTATTTCTTTTATCATATATTTTTTTATTTCAACATTTTTCGCATGTTCTGGAAAATATTGAATAATAATGAAATACGCCGTTTGGTGACTATTACGACTTGAAACCTTAAAAAATCAGAAGGATCTAGCAGTTTTAATGGATTTTTAATCATATTTGATATAGCTGAAACTTGACAACGGGAAAATTATGGCAGACAATATCACACGCATAACAAAGTACAAGTAATAGACTTTAATTTTATACCTGCACTGTTGAGTTGTAAGCGAATGTAAGATATGTTTAATCAAAAACCATTTTCTACTGTTGAAGCAGAAATCAATCTACCGTAAAGGCGGTGAAACTTCAAGTAGACCTTAACTTCAAGCCAGGTTATTTTTGATCATAACTTGATGCAAATATGCTTTCACTGGTTGTAGAATACTAGGGAAACGGTTCGGCACTTCATCTCATAGCTCCCATATTAATTCCATCAAAAACAAAGCAATGAAAAGGAATTTGATTTGTTTTTTTTTTGTGATTTTTTTTTCAGCAGTGAGTACTTATGTTAGCAAAAAGAAGCGACAAAAATGGTCTTGTATTTCTTTGTTTTGCGATGAGATGCGAAATGGAAAATGGAACAGTTCCCCTATAAATCCTTATTTTTGCACAAAAAAAATAGTCACAGAGTTGATACTCATACAATGTCAGACAAAACAATAAAACCAAAGGCCGTGTTTTATACAAAATGACCAACTTTGGAGGCTTGTAGTTGGCCAATCGAGCTAAAATTTCGGCTGCCCGGGAGAATTTACCTGAATTATCCTCAACCGAGGGTTCATATTTTTTTAACCACGGACTTCAAACTTACAGACCTAGTTAGTTTTTCAGGGTCATAACGTGATAATTGAGCCATGACCACCGGCCCAATGATAATTGTTTACCAATATATTTTGACATAGTCAATAAGTTTATTGTCTTGTTTCTAAGTTTTAGAAATCCTGGAGGTGGTTCTATTTGTTGTCCTTTCAGAGGTCTGTAAGTTTGAAGTCCGTGGTCCGAAAAATGTATATCTTCGGCTGAGGCAAATTCAGGTAAATTCCCCCCGGCAGCCAAAATTTCAGCTCAATTGGAAAATTACAAGCCGAGATACAGCCCTTCAAAGCTGGTCATTTTGTATAAAAAAAAACGGCATCTGTCTTAAAGTTTTGTCCGACACTGTGTGATGAACATGTCTTAAACTTGGCGGAAAAAGTAATAAATCTCTTAAATTAATTAAATTATGAACTTAGCGTCTTTGACAAAGTTTTCAGGATTCAGTTTGGCTACAAATTTTGTGAAGATACAAACCTTGTACGATGTAAAGTAGAAAACATTTTTTTTATCTCACTTTAACCCTTTCCCGCCCACGACTTTTTTCAAAAATTCCAATATGAAGGAATCATCTTTGACAAAAATGCTAGAACAAAAGATGTTTGGCATAACTAAAATAAGTGGAAAACGAAAAAAAAAGTTTTTGATTGTAAATCAATAGTTAATTGATTGTTTTCAATAGTTTCACTATTTGTACTCAAAATTGATTATATTTCCAGTCTAATGGAACCATAAAGATGTGTCCAATATTCCTTTTTGTTGTTGAAACAATTCGATGAAGGTTAGAAGGTGCAAAATTTGATGGTGCACCACAGACACCATGGGCGGGAGAGGGTTAAGGAAGATCGATCATTAAGCTGAATACCTGAATACCAAAATTGGGTCCTAAAATGAAGAATCGATATTCGATTTTCTTTCAGGGAACGATGAAGTTAATCATCCTGAACGCGTCAGTTTTTCTTTCGACTCAAAAATCGAAAGGAACATTGTTTAATTTGAAATTTAAAAATAGATGAAAAATGCTTCCTCGACATTTTCGGTCTTGTTTGACGTACGGAATAATATGATTCAAACGCACTAGCAAAACACCGCAGGGCACTTGACTCAACCTTTGACAGCTAATATATGGACCTGACGTTTTGGGCTGCTGATTCATTCGTTCTGAAATGTTGCACAGCCTAACATTTGCCTTAAAATGTCTTAAACACAAAAATATTGTTTTTACTGATTTAGACTTTTCCCAGAATTTTTATAACATCGGTTCAAGTATTCTTGACCGATGCACTATGGTTTGCAACCATAAACGAGGTAGGGCTTTTGGAGCCAATTCTACATGAAATATTATCCTGGAGGGGTCTCTCAAGGATTCTGCCAAAGGATCATCAAGAATGTTTCTAAGGATTATTAAATAAATTCCATCTGATGACCCTTTTGAAGATTCCACTTTGGAGCTTTCTGTCGAAAAATTTCCGTCTTGCCCCGTAAATTGTTCTGGATTTCATTACAATCATTGCCAATGATTCGTCATATTCTTTAACTAGAAGTGTCTGAATGTTTTATCAAGAAGTATCTAAAGAATGTTTCATCTGGAATGCTCTTTTGATTACTTTTGCAAAATGTAATGGCAAGCATCTATTATATTTATATTATAATTACTCACTTAAGCAAGAGATTTGATGTTTGGCTGACAGGTTGAGATAAAATAGAATATTGCTATTAAAGAGCAAGAACTACATTAGCAATGGCCTAAGCTGTGTTACAAAAGGCGGTGTCTTATTTTTGAACGATTCTTGCGTGTTCCGAGTTGATTCAAATTCCGAACATAACGCAAATAAGATTGAAATAGCCATTGCGAGTATTCGGGATATGAGTCATGTTTGAGAGTTTAGTCAAAATGATACTCTTCTTGAAAAGCATGTCACAAATCGCCACAGATTTGTCAAAAAAGCTCCCTCCGCCCGGTGGTAGTTCTCTCTTCGGTTGTCTTAAACGATGTCTTAGTTAGAATATGTTACTTCTGTAATATGCACAATAAGAATATATAGAAAACCTCTACTCGCCAATTCTCTGCAGAACTGCGCTAATTCCAGTTAACCATGAATATGCAATTATGAACGATCACGGTTATCAGATGTAGAACTGTAAAAGTCATCAGTAATCCTTTATTTAACCGTTCCAAAAAATCCGATCATGTTGGAAGCTAAGGATCATTAGAAACAAATAGATAAATTGTCTTAGTTTGTATTGTTTGTGCTAATCACCGCGCGTTTATTAATATGTATTATAAATATCACCGAGAAAAGCCAATCTAGCGGATTAATTAATTATCTTAGTTTGTGTCTACCGTTAAGAGCACAGTAAATATTTTTTAGCATAGAAAAAGTGTTCTTTTAAACAAGGCTTTAGCACATGTTATGTCTATGCGAATTTAATCCAGTCTTTATCAAACTTTCCGTAATTCATGGAAAGACCATGGCGCCTCCCTCATCTTTCCTGGCTACTCCCTCGGATACCTTGGTTATTTATTGTTGGATACCTATCTAAATGCTTGTTTAGTTACCGTTTTATTACACCAATGCCAAACCAAACTCAATTTTTTCCTGCCTTAGACGATGTTCATTCAGCTTCCCCATTCGTTTAAGGTTAAGAAAATAAGCCATTTGAGTCCATTTTCCATCAAAAATCGACTCAACTCGACGATTTGAGCTGATGTCTAACTGTGTGTATGTGTTAAATGTGTGTGCAAAAAAAACACTAAATTTTTGGCATTTAATCCTTGAGAAGCTCGACTAGGATTTCGTCCTTCCCAGCAGCTTCAATTAGTTAAGCCCTTTCTCTGCTCCGTACTCTAATTAACCTTAACCTTTATCAAACATGTTAATGCTGCTTCTTAATACAGCTTCGTTATCATCGTTCAAAAAATCCTCGAAGTGTATTTTCCACTTGGCACTGGCGCTGTCTCGTAGCATTGACAATCACGTAAAACCTTCGCATAGCGTTCTGATTCATGCTTTTCTGCGCTTCAGCTTGCACACTCTTTTCGTACCTTTTCGTCTTTTCTCTTTGCAGTGGATTCGTTTCTCTTCTACCCTTGCTACACAGTGATCGTTCACCAATTGAGGCACGACTTCACCCAAATAGCAAATGTCGTTTGCTAGTTGGGGCTTTTTGACAAACTTTCTGCAAAAAAAGGGAATTTATTTGTGCCAAAATGTATGGACTCCGTCACAAACAACAATGAAACATCAACGCAGTTCGGACATCACATTTTGACGTGTGGCTGCTTTTTAATTGGTGTTTTCCCCAAATAGCAAATCCCGGGGTCGAAAACTTATTACGTAAGCACTTATGGGGAAGGGTATCTGTCATTTTCTTACGCTCCATAAAAATTAAAAAAAAATATATATTTGTAAGGGAAAAATCTTACATGGGGGGAAAGGGGGATTGAAAAATCCATAAAAAATGCTTACGTAATTGGTGTACAATCCCTAACCAAAAAGTGGAACAAATGAAAAAAATTCTCTGGAATATCAACTACATATACCGTTCACTGTTGAGTTGGCAGACTAGAGCGGACCGGATAGACCCTTGCCTTTGAATATATCCGTTTGCTTCTTATGGTAGGTAAGGAATCTTCAGAGGCTATCGTATCGATGCTGAGTGCTAATCCGTTGCATCATTATGCGCTTGTTCTTCACGTAATGGCCACTAACATAACCATCACAAAGACTTTGGTCCTTAGCTCTGGTTCTCAATAGTTCGTAGATTAGTTCTGATATGCTACTACTGTAAGCCGTCATGCGATAGCGGATCCGATATTTTTTAAACTAGTCTCTAGACCAGCTTAGCCTGCATACACAATAAGTTTTTGTTATTCGTGGTCGGCAAAATCGGACACCGCTGTATCTCAGTAATTTTTTTAAACTGAACTTCGGCAAAAAAATGGTTGATTGCTGATTATCAGAAAAATATTTTCCGAATCTCAACTTGGTGAAAAAAAATAATTGTGTACTAAGGACCTGCTGAACATTAAGAATGATGTAATAACATCAATACTTCTCTTTTTAAAAGATTTTGGGACTATCACCGGATTTTTAAGCAATACACTCAATCATCTTTCATATAAATAAAAATAGACGGTTCAAGCACAACTTTTATCAATTGAATCTTCAAAATATAAAGTTGGATTCATAGATTGAAACCTGTACATGTGCACTACAAAGTACGATGGTCAATGTTTTACAATTAATGTCGAAATATGTGCACTGTGCAGCTCATCGATCATTCAATATTCGACAAAAATCGTATAAGACGGTGACTTGCAATAAGCGGCTCTTGTGTAAAAAATCTTGAGCATACCATTAATTTATTATATAGTTTTTGTAATAGAAGCTGACTTCATGTCGAAATTAAATTTAAATCACATTTGGCTATTTTAGACTACCATAGTTTTAGTTTCCCATGCTCTATCTTATTCGCTTGAACTGCAAAAACAAGTTTTATTATTCATTATCTTTATTTAGGAGACATCTAACCCTGGGGCGGCTCATCTTCGCCACATTAAGATAATAGTCAGCCTCAGGAATTTCCGTTTCCAAAAGCCCATATGATCAAGACATGGAAAGCCATAGCACGTGTATCTCATCTCATCAATCTGTCGTTCCCAATGGCAAGCCGGCTCGGTCATATTCAAATTCAGACTCTTAAAAAACGGACAACCCCTTCTTCACGCTCGCTAAACCTTTTTGATTGCTGCTCCGGTCGTAAAAAAATGTTCAAATCAGCTCGTGTAAACAAAAGCCGATGCGCGCCAAAAGTGCGACCTTTAGTGATCGCAGCGCAGCATCTTTAGCATTTGATCGCTGTTGCTTGTCGACTAATGACGTATGCCTACTTACACTTGATCGCGACCAAAGGCGAGAGCCGTTTCACAACTCATCTCAATTACTAAACGCTCTGCCTGTACGCGCATGCATGCATGGTGGCTTCATATCGTGACACTTGGGTTTGTTGATTTTGCCTCCTTGGTCGTTTTCGCAGCAGGTTTTTATCTGATGGATCTCTGTGAGGGCTGCCCTGCTCAGCAATAAGAGCTGCCACGCTGCATGCAACCTTAGCGAGGATCAAAACACATTTTTGAGTACTTTTGACACCGAAGATCGCCCATCAAACGGAGCGTATTTATGGTGAGCGAAGTGTTTTGACAAATCCAATAACACTATGAGATAGGCATTTGGAATTCTGGCTGCCTTTGCCCATTGACCCCATGCTTCGATCACTTTCATCGGAGAAGCCATGTAACGGCTTAGATACTTTTCAGAGGTGCATAAAGTGAGCAAATGCATTAGAAACCGCTGTGCCAGAGGTAAATGTTTGGATCAAATATGAATACTTCCAAAGATGTCCGTGCAGAAATTATTCATTCATTGATCCAAGGGAGAACAAGTTAATATTTGATTTCACAATCAAAAAATAATGTTACATGAAATACCTAGTACCTAGTACTGCTCCTGGACTTCATCTCATGCCTCCGATGTTCATCCCATCAAAAACAAAGCAATGGAAAGAAATTAGGTTTGTTTATTATTTTTGTGATTTTTTTCAGCAGGTGCATGTTGATAAAAAAACGACGGAATTGGTGCTGTATTTCTTTGTTTCGCGATGGATGAATAGGGGAACTGCGCCTGGAAATCATCTCATGGCTCCAATATTCATCCCATCGAAAACAAAGCAATGGAAAGCAATTCGATCTGTTTCTTATTTTTGTGATTTTTTCAGCAGTGAGCACGCATGTTGACAAAAAGAAGCGACAAAATTGGTGCTGTATTTCTTTGTTTTGCGATGAGATGAATATATGTTCAGTAAGATGGAAATCGGGACAGTTCCCCTATATGTTCAGTGAGATGGAAAGAGAAAACCTAGCAAAAGCACAGCCAATCATACAATTTTAGTCGAATAAGCTAGTTTTCTAGCTGAAGAAGACTATTTTTGGTTGAATAAGTGCTCTATTAGCATTCTATGTTTGCTGGGCGTGTTTCATTAGCAGTATAGGGCTTTCAATAGCAAAGAAAAAAAATCTTGCAGCTGATTCTAATGCCAGTGCACTTCAATGCACAGAACCATCGCAACCATTGCAATGGATGGAGTTTGCAGCGGCTTACATTTAGGTACATTGAGTGGCCCACTACCGGCCCACTCTGGTGATGTGTGCTGTCAAACTATAAGTTTGACATGACTCGGATTTTCCGTATCTGTAATGTCAAAATTTATGCTGGGTGGCCCACAACCGGATACATTACCCTAACGTTAAAATCGTTGTTTTTGTAACATGATTTTATTTACAACCTTAACTTCCATAAGTTTAATTAGAATAAAGTTTACGGTAAATAATATCTCATTCAGTTCCATATTTTTAAGGCTAAAGTAGTTTGTCTTTATGCTAATGAAAAATTACACAGGAATACGAGAATATGCAAATATATGCAAACAAACTTTGCCTTTTTTCAAATGCAATCATACAAATCACACCGCTATGTGTGTAAATAAAACACGCATCTCTTCGGTCATGTGCGAGAAAATGCAAATTCCCGCTATTATGATTTTTTTCGCTCACACCTGCATCTGCTCTAAGTTTTCAGCCAGTGTGAGAACAGCAAACCAACATCTTCCTATTTAGCAATCAGATATTCAAATAAGCATCATCATGTTATCTTTCACAACATACCTCTGTTCAAACACGGAATAGGTATATTATCACTTCCAGCCCGCCGCAGCTGGGCTCAGTTGCGCGAGCATCTAATCTAGCCGTATTCCGTCAATCGGCATGACACGCCTTATGTGTCCAAACCAAACAAACAATCGATAAGCTTGCGCATGCACATTATGATAGACCCGCCATGCCCAGATTGCAATCTTATCTTTAACACTTGATTCGCGGTTCCGAGAACCCGCTCAAGTGTCCAATGTAAATACGAGTGAACTTTTGACGAAGGACTGTGCGACCGGCGGCGCTGTGGTTAAACTTATTTACACATTCGAAGCCGGTCGTCGTCGTCGTTGTTGAACTTGTTTGCTTTTGGCACCTGACATTGGCCAAGCGATTGTCGTTGATTGAATGAACCGTAGGAAAATGAAGGTTCTATGGGGCCCACTTCGAGACACATCGTTCGCAAATGCAAAAATTTAATGCTATTAAACTTTGAGTATGTTTATGCTGGTGAGGAGTGGACCGCGCACCAGCCATGGGATTTTGCTGTTTATTTGCTTTAGGCAGATCGTTTAGACATCAATTGACATTCGATGCGGTCGCTGTTTGCCAAAGGCGTGTATGCACTTTCTGCGGTCAGGTGCACGTCGATTGTTTTGTTTAGTCTAGTGCTTATTGCTTAATTTTGGCCTTAGTTGGCATAAACCACAGGGAAATTCAATGATTTTTTTTCATGGTTGAATTCTATCTTTACTACCTATTAAATATTGTTTGCTTAATTGATGAATGAGAGTCAAATTATATCCCATGTTTTCTAATTCAAACAACGTATTTAAAACACGGAGTGCATATTTTTTTGGTACGTGGAAATTGTACCATAAATGTAGTGCATAATTGTATGATTTTGAACAATGTCGTCACTCAGTTTGGTGGATACCTCTCCACGACACTAACTTCCGCTGCAGCACGCTTTTGCATGCTCTTCTCATAGTTGATAGTGGACATGTGGTATTTTGTTTCAAAAAATTTCCATATATTTCTATTTTTTTTAATATTTTTATGTTGTTTACGACCTTTGGTTTAAATGAAACAATGATGTTTGAGACATTGAAGAAAAATTGGGTTATATTTGAAAAGTATTCGATAATGCCTAATTCATTTGTAAAAGGGACACGAAAATGTATTAAAATTTATTTATGTGCCTTTTTATTTTTATTTGATATAGAATATACAATTAGTGTATAGAGGAACATTTCGTACGACTTGTAAATATTTGCGACAAAAAAATATAATTTTTGGGTTCAATCAAAGTTAATTGCCTATGTTCGGGGTATTAAACCACCCGAATTGTTAATTTTTTTATTAAGGTGAAACTGACCAGAAACCAAATAAATCTCACATCGCTTTTGCAGAGGCACCAATCTAACCAAAGAAGCAACCGATAACTATCACTTTTCTAGTCTGGCTTTGACGTTGCTGCAAGCATAGAATAAAGGAATAAAGAGATGACAACTCGTTGCTTCTGTATTGATAGTGGTTCCCAACCCCTTACTGCTTACCGTTTTTAATTAAATTGCTTTTAGATTTTTTGAGAAGCGTTTTAAAAACTTCTTCGTATGGTTTCCCGTGGAGATATTTTCGATTATCATCTTTCTGGTTCTTCTTTTTCGTGCAACATCAAAGCGCCAATAGAGGTAATAAACTATAGAGGCAGCACCCCGCACATAGGAGTGTGTTCATTTGGGTCGGTTGTGTGTGTGCTCAGAGTGGCTGTCAGCGCAAGTGCTTGAACTAAGGATCAGGGATGCCACATTTAAAGACATGTCTTCAATTTGAAGACATTTGAATCACTGTGAAGACATTTATTTTATGAAGACATTTTGAAGACTTTTAAAAATATTTGAAGACTTTTAATTTCAAAATTAAAAAATCACTCAAATAAAGGAGAAAAAAACAACCAACTTTTAAATTCTGCGACTTCTATATGCAGAGCATATAAATATTACAAAAGTTATACATAATAAGCTAATGTCCCGGGCTTAAAATCTTAAACGCCAAAACACATTCACACTGGCCGGTTGATAAGGTTGATAACTGCAACACATTTTAGACGTCAAACGTGCTTTTTTATGCATACTTTTTGTGTACTGGTTCAAAAATTTACGATTGCAGCATTCGTTTAAATTTTCCTTGGAAGCGGTGGCGTTTTCGACGTGCCTGTTAAAAAGGACTTCGATCATTGCATCTGAACCATTACGTTCTGAACCAACCGATCTAATTTAATCTAAACGGCAAAAAAGACAGAATTCTGCAATGACTTGATTAAATCTATATTTAACTGTTGGACTAGAACCATTATTTTTTAATTTCTTCATAATTCATCTGATCTTTTCGTATGGGCAAATAAAGGAATTCCTCCAAAATTTGAACGGGAGATTCATCTCAATTTCCACAAGATTTTGTCTAAGTTCTTGCGAGGAAGTCATCTGAACTACCACAACGAATTCTTTTTCATTTCCACAAGAAATTTGTCTCAATTTTCGTGGGATGTACTACGGATTTGTATTTGAAATTTTAGGGATGTCTCTTCGGATTTTCCATATACCACATTTTCACAGAAAGTTCTAAAATTCAACAGGAAATTGTTTTAAATTTTCTCAGTAAATTTTCTTTAGTTTCCATGATCGAAAATTCTTACGAACGTCGACAAGAAATTGAAATTGTTCTGGTGTTGAATAGCTATTTTTCACAATTGCCACGGTAAATAATTTGATGAAGAAAATCAGAGAAATTTCATAAACAAGCCTGCCAGAGTGTTTTTAAACCCGCAGTAGAAAGTTCAGGGGACACTCGTAACACTTTCTCCTTGAATTCCCTTGGTATATTTACTAGAAATATCATTGGACACTTTTCCAGATTTTTATCTGGGAATCCTTCTAAGAATTTATCCAGTAAATCCCTCTCCGGAATTATTTTTGAAATTCCTCTTGGAACCTCCAGGAATTCGTCCGCAAATTCCTTCAGATATTTTTCAGAAAATTTCTTCCATAAGTTCGTCCAGAAATTTCTCCGTAGGATCCTCGAAGAATTCCGTCGGAAATACCTCCAGTTGTTTCTCCAGCCGTTCCTCCACAAATTGTTTCTTTCACAACTTCCTCCACCAGCTCTTCCTGAAATGCCTATCGAAACTCCTGCCGGCATTCGTCCGGAAATTCTTCCAAAAATCCCTTCGGAAATTTCTCCAGGAATTCCTCTTGATGATTCTCCAAGAATGTTGCCGAAAGATTCTCCAATAATACCTCTGAAATATACTCCGGAATTTTCTGTTTTTTCCTCCAGCAATTCTTTCGGAAATTCCTGCAGCAATACCTCAGGAAGTTCCTCCAAAAAGTAGTCCAGAAGTTCTTCCTAAAGTTTCTTCAGAAATTTCTTCAAGAGCTCCACTGCAAATCCTTTCAGTAATTGCTCAGGAAAATCCTTCAGTAATTCCTCCAGAAAATCCTTCAGTAATTCCTCCAGAAAATCCCTCCTGAATTCCTCCTGAAAATTCTTCTGCAATTCCTCCGCAAGTTCCATGCTAATGGAACTAGCATATCACCCGGAAGTTCCTTTAGAAATTTATCTGGAATTACCTTCAGAAAATTCTTTAGATGTTCCAACAGCAATTCCTCCGTACCTTTTAGGAGTTTCTTTAAGAATTCTTCCGAAAAATCCATCAGGAGTTTATCCTGAAGTTTCCTCACAAATTCTTGCGGAAATTTCTTCAGAAAATCTTGTGGAAGTTTCTTCAGGTATTTCACGGTAAATTCTTCCGAATCTCTTTAGAGAATTCTTAAAAAAGAAACTCAGAGGAATTCCACATGGAAATTCAGTTAGAAAAATCCGTTAGAAATATATTGCACGACTCATTATTGCGATTCTCTTCTAAAATTAGCAGTTGTGCGCCATACAAAAAGTAAATACACCAATGTCAAACAGATGCAAGCTTTCGTTGAGCTTTTTCACATTCCCTCCTATGGTATGCAGCATATTGTCGTCCCTTTACGAAAACATATTATTTAGAGAAATTGTTCAAGTTTTAATGGTTTTTGCCTTTTTTTCGCATGCGTTGCGTTTGGCATGTTGTTCAAGCGGACCTTAGTAGTGCAATCGTGTTCATTTTTGATGTAATATTCTACAATTGAATGGTACAAGTATCACACAACTAAGCAAACTGCTATAATATCTCGAGAATCCCAATAGAAAATCCAAGGGAAATTCACTGCCCTTATTCGTGAAGATTTGAAGGAATATTCTCGTGAGTTATAACAATTTGAGTGTTAATGCTTCAAAAAACAATGAAATGCTTGAAATTACAAACCTGTTGGATTTTGAAATATCTCACTGATAATCGTAATTTTGATATTGAAGACATTTGAAGACATGTTTACTCGACTGGGAAAACATTTGAAAATATCCCCTGGCATTCCTGCTAAGGATAGCCACGCGAAAGATTTATTGGCACGCTACATCCAACCAGCGGATGGCTTATTTTAATACAGTTCTGCAAAAGAACTTTACAGAATTACTGTATAATAATTGGGCATATGCAATTTCGGAAGATTTTAATACAATTGTTGTATTGAAATTATACAGATTTGTATTACTTTAATACCATCTTCTTCTATATAATAAAAATGAATTGAGATTTCTTTCCTGACGATTTAACTCGCGAACGGGTTGTCCGATTTGCAAGATTTTTTCCCGTTTTGGGAACCGCAATGTTTGTATCTAAAAAGTTGGTAAATTTAACGGGGAAATGCTAAAATCACTATTTTGGGTCAGCTGTTGAGGAAAACAAAACAAACGCACGGAAACTGTGTCCCTTATACAAATTTTCAACACCCGGCAAAGCTGGGTTTCTTTCGCTAGTATTTGTATAAAAATCTTACAGATTTGTATATGCCAAGGTTTTATACTATAATTGTCAGATTTGTTTTTTGGGTGTACTCACTTTAAGCTTTCGGTAGCGGCGGAAACTGAGCCATGGACTTCGAATATCAAGCATCATATATATAATAGCCCTGTTTGTCTGTCCGGTGACTAGCCAACCAGACGCAGCACGCGAGGGAAATTCTCACAAAAAAATAAAATATTTGACACTTCAATTCTTTTTTACTATTAAATGCAGAGAACAAAACCAGTGACAACCTTAGACAACCAGACACAGCATTTGATGAAAAAAATCACAGACAACAGACGTTGAAAATTTTGATTTTTCAAATGGCGAAAAGAATATATCACTCTTAAAAATTGAAAAAAAAAAAAAACAAACACTTGCCACGGGCGCTATTGCGTCCACAAATAAACTAGTGATTTAATAACGGTTTGTATGCGTACGCTTGGAGGGGCTTTTTCGGAAATCACCACGGCCGTTATTTAACATAGAAAGAGAAACGCGCCGTGGATCGAAACACGCGTCGATGAGCGTGACGCTGATGATTCCTCCTCCGTTCTGTGGGCTTCACAGGTCTAGTAGCGGGTCACTTTTTAGTAACTTGGTCACTTTTTTTCGGGCAAGTCACTAAAAAGTCTCTTTTCTCGACCTCAAGTCACTAAAAGTCTCTTTTTTGACCTCAAGTCACTGAAGTCACATTTTCGCAAATAGTCACTTTTTTCAAATATTTTGAAAATATTAACAAAGATTTTTTTAAATAAAGCTCTATGTATCGGTCGGATGATGCTTTGTTCATGGCGGAAATGAAATTACGGATCTTGGAAAAATGAGCGCTCTGAAACATTGCCAGCCATTTAACTCGCTGCTCTTATTGGCATTTCACCAGTAGCTAATGAATCACATACAGTGATTGGTTTCCTACTCGCCGCTGCCTGCATCCAGGCACTAACGTATATGTGAAAATAGCCAGCATGAGTTAACCACCAGAAGATTGTATGGCGCAAGACATCTAACGCGGTTTTTCTCAACAGTAGGAACTTTTCATGAAAAACTATTTGGAACCTGTTATGTAGGAAGGTGTCTGCTACTTCGCATACCAATTATTTTTTCGATTGGGGTGCTTATTTTCAAGATATTGAACCTTAGATGCCTTTCGCCATACTAATGAATCGCCTGCTTTGAGCGTGCTTACAGCGGCACACTTGGAGTTAACTTTCTGAAATCAGTATGGCGAAAGGCATCTAAGGCTCGATTTCTCAAAATTAAGCACCTTCATCGAAAAAATATTTGGTAGACGTAGTAGCGGACACCTTCCTACATAACCGGTACCAAATAGTTTTTCATGAAAAGTTCCTAATTTTGAGAAAACCCGCGTTAGATGTCTTTCGCCATACAAATTTGTGGTGGTTAACTCATGCTGGCTATTTTGCGCATATACTGTAGCGCCTGGATGTGAAAGCGGCGGATAGAAAATCAGCCACTGCCAATAATTCATTTCCGAAAGTTAACTCCTAGTATGCCGCTGTAAATACGCTCAAAGTAGGCGATTCATTGAAGGTGTTTTACGTCACAATTTATAAATTGGTATACAGTCATGCAAGCAGGTCTCCGCCGATTTCGATTTTTTTTTAAACTCAAACTTTATACAGTAGCATAAGGTGGGGAGACTTGATTCCTTGGGAGACTTGACCCCTTGCCATAGCAGCACAATCCTAGGATAGTGACAATTCAATTGCGACTGCCTTGTTGTATCCTCAGTCGGTTGCTTCGACGAGGTGGTGGCCAGTGCTTCCGATTTTTTTTACAAAATCTGCCTAACAATATATGTAACAAATTTATATTTTCTCATTTATTTCTTCCATTATTCGTTGTAAAAGATGCTACGTACTATCAGAAAAAAGTTTTAATATGGAATTAAAGGTGTTTTATAGTATAATGGGTAAAAAGTTGGTAAATAATGTTTCAAATCAAGTGTTTTCAATTAACATGACACTTGAGAATCATGCATACATCATTTATAGTCTAGCATAAATTAATTTTACCCAAACAATCAAATGTAACAAGTGGGCTGCTCGGGTGGGAGACTTAATTCTCTCCTGTTTTACCGAGAACTAAAGTAGTATTGTTATAGCGTATTTTTATAATAGATCCTCTAGCCAAATGATCGTTATGTGTCGAGTTATTTGACAACCTTATGTACTCTATTATTTACTGTGCTCTATCTCGCATAAAGATGTTTTAGTGGACACGCAAAATTACCCAATAAGGACAAAATGCTATCATTTTTTTTACAGTTCAAAGCTATATATCCTAAATGATCTTTACTGATAAAAATGCCAACATTCCACCACAATTTCAGGATATTTGGATTTTAAGTTGTTGCCTCAATATGAGGAGACTTGAAAATATTTATTGAGTAGATATCATAAAACGGAGATCAAGTCTCCCCAATTTTGAAGATTGCATGCACTGTCGAATTCCATAGCAAAAAATGTTCATTAATACGCACAGCAAGTCGGAAAATCTGCGTATTTTGGAGGAAAAATATTTAAAAGTTCAGAGAGCATATTCCTGCATTATAAGCAGGAGGTCGAGCGTTCAATCCCAGGCTCATTGTACATGAATCTTCATAATTTTTGTCGTTTCTACCAAAACAATCTGTACTGTTGTTCCTTTCGCACTGAAAATTCCAAAAACTTCCGCGGCACCTATGACAAATCGTAGAGTTTTCTGCATCTTCCAAGAACACTGAACTTCAATCATGCTCATTCACGCAGATTTTCGCCGAGAAATCATTTTTCGGGAAAGAAAAATAGGTCTTATTAGTGATAACCATGTTTCGCTCACTTCCAGTGGCGTAAAAATTTGTTTTGCTCGCAAGACTACTCATAGTTTTTAGTAGTCCTGCTTTTGACTGATATTGAGTAAAATTTCTGTGGGATTAAAAGAGAGGGCAATACAATTTTACTTAGTCACTGAGTAGATAAAAGTAAGCGTGTGCGATTTTCGTTTCTCTTTCGTTCTAAAAGTTCGCTTTAAAAGAAAAGAGTAGTAAAAGATGTTTTCCGCCACAAATTACGAAAAAAATATTCTCCTTCAACCCAAAAACGCTTGATTTCGCCTCATCAAACTTGCAACTGAAACTGAAAGTCACTATTTGATCACTTTTTCTTCAACTGAGAGTTACTATTTGGTCCCTTTTTTCGTCAGCTTTGGTCACTAAAGTCACTATTTTGAGTGGCATCGGTCGCTACCAGCCCTGTTCACGCGCGGCGATGAACTGAGTGTCTGCTAGCCTCTACCTAGGGTGCGATGAACGTACGCAAGCCCTCTTCCGTACTTCCGCGAAAATGCCTCGTAGCTGACGGTGGGGTCAGAAACGATTTTTAGCTGGGAGAGTGATGTGTCTAGCTTCGCAGAATGACACAAACCTGTACACAGGCTTACATCACCCAGCTTGCTAAATCTGAGACTTGAGAGAGCAGACCTATTCGGGATAAGTTCAAAATCCCCTGAATGCATTCCTCCGTCAACGCACAGCGGCGATTCTCTCAATCTGGCGAGGAAATTTCTCTGACGATCAATAAAGTGATAAAATAGTGATCCTGAAAAGAATAGAAACCAACCAATAGTCCAAATTTTGCGAAAATATTTCATTTGCTGTCGACAATGGCCACTCGATGATTTACCACAATTTCGAAAAAATATACTTCAATGCTGATGATCCTGACTACGGCCACGCAATGTTTTACAGCTAAACTGCAACCGAGGCGCTAACTAAGCCATCGGTCGGAATCAGTTTTTCGCAACCTGACGCAAACTGACGCGAATGTCAGCAAAAAGAACCTACTAGATTGATTTTTTGTTGCTTTGTTTGGAGATGAGTTTAATTAGTTAGAGTAAGATAGATTTCCCGTAACACGGTAGATCACTTTGACGTAGTGTGTTGCGGTCTAAGATCTACCAAACAGGCCCTAGCCTAATCCATTTTTCTAGCTAGGGCAATAAATTGTGGTAATTAAGGATAAACCGTATTTATTCCTCGCTACCAACAGCAGTCTAAGAAATAAAACATAATTAATGTTACCTTGCAGACAGTTGAAAGACTCGAATTCCTCTTATTTGAGGCTAAACTGTATGCAGCGGAAACAGCTTTTCAACCAATTAGTTAAAAAACCTCGGTACCCGGTCCTAGGCTGAACTGACTTCTGGAAAAATCGAGCTAGGGGTTTAAATACGTACTAACTCTTCTTGAACTGGTGAACAATGCACAGTGGGCCACGTCGTGGAATTAGGAGGAAAAAAATATTTTCACCATAATGATAATTTTTAGGATCAAAGTGTCTTCAGCAAAGTCAAAGCTTATTATTTAAGCTTTATTTTGAAGTTTGTTGCAATAGGGTGGCCCCACTACATTTTGAGATAAAATTTTTAACTTCTATATTTCTAATTTTAGCATTGTACGATGTTCTAGAAAGTTGTTCCTTATTTAATTTTGAGGCACTTTGCTGAAGAAACCATTTTTGTACGTCGTTTGTATCATTTGTTATGATAATTTTAAATAATTATGTTAGGGTGACCCTAAAAAATTAATATTTTGATTGTAACCTTTTAGTTTTAATTTTTATCAAAGTGACGTATTCTACAAAGTTTTAGAGCATAAAAAAATGCACGTTTTGGTTACTTAGCCAAGTAGATTCATTGGTGGATTGCAGAGATATCACTGTTTTTCTTGAAAAAACCCGTTGTTTTCAAATGCTTGTATTTTTGAATGGGGGAAAAAGGGGGATCCATTTTTCCCTGGGTTAGACAGAGGAAGGGCTAAGGATTGCTCTGCATATTTTGGTATTGGGGAATTTGAGGGAATTTGAGGTTTTTCCATCATTTGAAAAAATGGCTTTATGTACGAGGAAATCAAAATCATCAGTTCTAGAAGTGTTATAAAACCGAAAATTCCGCCCAATTCGTCAAAAACAAAATGTTTATAGTAACCATAACTTCCTTATATATTTCCAGCGCATCTTCACTCAATATACCGATTGGTAGGATAACATGTTCAATAATATCAACGCTTATCAACGTGACAACTTCACTGAACAGACCGTAATCGTAGGTTGTTTACATCACTCGTTCAATCGATTTTACTTTTAAATCGCTAGGGTGGTACGGAAAATTAGGTTTTTTTTAGTGTATTTTTTATTTAATTTTTATCTAGATATATATTAGGGTGGTTCAAAAATTCTATTTTCTCCACACCGATCACTCAATTCTGTCCCATGTTCTGAGTGTCCTCCGCGAATTGATTTAGCACGAGCCGTTTAAATTTGCTTGGGAATTAGTATGGTCAAAGTGAACTTTTCATCATACTGATTATGGCACTTTCCAATTAGGCGCTGGCGAAAACAGAACCAACATAGCCAAAAGGAGCCCTAAAGAATTATCACTTGAATAAACGTTCGAATATTTAGTAATCGATTTTAATTTATGTTGTAGTTCTTTGGAGCTTATCGCGAAGCTTCTTCACAGGCAACATTACTGCTCTTGGCGCGAAAGATAGCACTGACAAAAGAAGAAGTTCAATAACCATAACCAGAGATTCGCAAGCTGGATTAAAACCGATAACTAATTATTGGAACGATTAATCAACATGCGATTTTGGCCATGTGGGTTCTTTTTTCGCTGTATGGGGAAGCGCCATAATCAGTAGGATGAAAAATCCACTTCCCCATACTAATTCCCATGCAAACTTGAAACAGCTCAAAGCTAAATCAATTGTTATCCAATTTCGCTCAAATTCGCGGAGGACACTAAGAACATGGGACAGAATTGAGTGATCGGTGTGGAGAAAAATCGAACTTTTGAACCACCCTAATAATAGATAAAAGTAAAATAAAAAAACTACGCTCAAAAAAACCTAATTTTCCGTACCACCCTAGCGATTTAAAAGTAAAATCGATTGAACGAGTGATGTAAACAACCTACGATTACGGTCTGTTCAGTGAAGTTGTCACGTTGATAAGCGTTGATATTATTGAACATGTTATCCTACCAATCGGTATATTGAGTGAAGATGCGCTGGAAATATATAAGGAAGTTATGGTTTTTTTTTCTTTCTGTTGGGTGATTATCACTGCGACCATTTTTTAGATCTATTGTGATATACCAACCGTTTAATATTTACCTGTTCAAGGTGATAAGTACTATAAGAAGTGACTTTCAACACATGATTTTAGGTATTATCCCAGCATGGAAAGATGTGACGTATGAACCGCACCACCTTACATGGCGATAAAGACCATATTTCAGATGGCTGTAAGATACCCTTATCAAAGAACTTGATTCTTCTGTTGATAAGTGCAGCACAACTGCATAATAAATGCTCAGAGGTCTCACAGTCCTCATTACAAAAACGACAAACATCATCTTCGACCTTCTTCATTAGTTTTAAATGATATTTCGCCGAGCAATGTCCTGTTATTAAACCTGTATAAGTACACAGATCTTTTTTTGACAAAGCGAGAAGCTTTTGTGTGTTTAACGCATTTGGTGTTAAAAATCTTTTAGCTTGACGGGCTATTGTGGAATTATTCCAGTTCCTATTTATCATCATTTAAGTTATGGTTACTATAAACATTTTGTTTTTGACGAATTGGGCGGAATTTTCGGTTTTATAACACTTCTAGAACTGATGATTTTGATTTCCTCGTACATAGAGCCATTTTTTCAAATGATGGAAAAACCTCAAATTCCCTAAAATTCCCCAATACCAAAATATGCAGAGCAATCTTCAGCCCTTCCTCTGTCTAACCCAGGGAAAAATTGATCCACCTTTTCCCCGATTCAAAAATACAGGAATTTGAAAATGACGGATTTTTTCAAAAAAAAAAACAGTGATATCTCTGCAATCCACCAATGAATTCACCCGGTTATGTAACCATAATGTGCATTTTTTTTGCTCTAAAACTTTGTAGAAGCCGTCATTTCGGTAAAAATTAAAACTAAAAAGTTATATTCAAAATATTAATTTTTTAGGGTCACCCTAACATTAATATTTAAAATTATCATAACAAATGATATAAACGACGTACAATAATGGTTTCTTCAGCAAAGTGCCTCAAAATTAAATAAGGAACAACTTTCTAGAACATCGTACAATGCTAAAATTAGAAATATAGAAGTTAAAAATTTTATCTCAAAATGTAGTGGGGCCACCCTATTGCAACAAACTTCAAAATAAAGCTTAAATAATAAGCTTTGACTTTGCTGAAGACACTTTGATCCTAAAATATTATTATTATGGTGAAAATAATTTTTTCCTCCTAATTTTACGACGTGGCCCAATGTGCAATGGTAGTGAGACGAACACACGGAAATTCTTATTACTGAACAAATTCTCTAGATTGAAATGGTCTTGTTGATAGAGCTAAATATCGGATTTTCAGCGTTTTACTGGTGATATTCTAGAAACAAGACAAGGATGTGGCTAGGGCTCCGATGCATGGCCAAATAACAGTATTACTGTTCTGTTTTCTCAAGAAAGGATTGATTTCCTATTGATAAGGGGCGCGCCTTCAATGGGATTGCTCTCAATGAAGGGTCTAAATAGCGGAACCTTGTCATGATGGTCTTGAGAAAACAAAACAACAACTGTATCGAAAGCGATACTGCATTGCTTCTCAATAGCACTGGAGTAATTCGACATGCACTTAAACACTAAGGATACGGGTAACGCTACAATAGATTAATAATTGGTCGTAGTGGCACGCCCGAACAGGAAAAAAAAAGATAGATTTTTTGATACTTTAATAATTTTCATATGTAGGAACGAGCCTGTCCTAACAGTGTTATAAAATGTCATCTGCATTTCATTTGACTAATGTGCCAAAAGATATTTTATTAACTAAAATTTATTTTAATGTGCCCAATTCTTTGTTTGGGGCCCTCCCTAGCCGTGCGGTAAGACGCACAGCTACAAAGTAAGACCATGCTGAGGGTGGTTGGGTTCGATTCCCGGAGCCGGTCTAGGCAATTTTCGGATTGGAAATTCTCTCGACTTCCCTGGGCATAAAAGTATCATCGTGTTAGCCTCATGATACACGAATGCAAAAATGGTAGCTTGGCTTAGAAACCTCGCAGTTAATAACTGTGGAAGTGCTCAATGAACACTAAGCTGCGAGGCGGCTCTGTACCAGTGTGGGGATGTAATGCCAATAAGAAGAAGAATTCTTTGTTTACAAACCTAACTCACATCATATTTTTTTAAAAACCCATAACGCATGAAGATCCTTTATTTTTGTCGAGAATTAAATTGCTCTAAATATAAGTATGATTTATAGGTATATTTAGAGCAAAGTACTTTTAGATGTGTGAATATAGATTTGTATATGATTTCCTATCATAAAATAATGTCTGAGAGATTTTCAGCACACCTTACCGTGCAAGAAAAACAAAAAGCTATGCTAGGAATTTAAATTGATAACTTTTTGTGGTAAAGATAATTTTCATCAAGACACAATATATGAAAATGATATAAAAATGAAATGTATATAGGAGTAATTTTTTTCATGAGCCACTGTTAGGGGTCTACCTACATCTTTGATCTTCATCCAATGGTTCAGCTTTATTTTGCGAATGCCAATGTTTCAGTTGCATATTTTTGATGAAACTTCGAAAATAAGAAAGATTCATTGGTTTGAATAAATGCATATTCATTATAAAAGTAGAATAATTTGAACATTTAATCTAAATTTATTGTCTGCTTTTGCATACATATATGGATATGTGTGTCGTCTCGCCAGTCTCATCGAGGCACGGGACGTTTGACCCCGTTGATCATTTTTCTCTTTTATATGTTTCCCCCCAATCATCATGCGGCTATGGATGGCTGAATTTGAATACACAATTTTCACACTTTCTCATGTTGCTTCTTTACCTCTCCGCTTCCAGATAACACGATACCAGCCTTTTTCGGCAACAGCACTGATTACTTTAAGTTGCTAGATCAGAACGACAACTCGATACTGATAGGGGCGCGGAACGCACTCTACAACATTAGCCTTGACCGGTTAATTGAGCATCCGAGCCAGAGGGTCTCGTGGACCTCGTCCGATGCACACCGGGAACTGTGCACACTCAAGGGCAAGGCGGACCAGGACTGCCAGAACTACATCCGCGTGTATGCGCGGATAGGCGCAAACAAGATTATGCTCTGCGGAACAAATTCGTACAAGCCTCTGTGCCGGTATTACTATCTTCTGCCCGGCAATGGCTCAATTGCGTACGACAACAATGAGATGGAAGCCTTGGGGCGATGTCCGTACAATCCCTTACATAACAGCACTTATGTGTTCACCGGTAAGTTTGATTATTCGATTTATTTCGATTCTGAACATCTCTTGTAATGTGTTTTTATTCAATGGTCGTCACTGCCGAGTTGAGATGTATCTCCCTATTTTTAGCTATTCCAAAATATTTGATCATCGTTTTTCCTTTCTTTCATTTTCCTCGACAGACGGCCATCTGTACTCGGCCACGGTAGCGGATTTCTCTGGAGCGGATCCGTTGATCTATCGCGAACCACAGAGGACGGAGCAGTATGACAGCAAGCAGCTGAATCAGCCGGCCTTTGTGAGCGCTGTGGAACACAATGGCTATGTGCTGTTTTTCTTCCGTGAAGTGGCCGTAGAGTATATGAACTGCGGCAAAGCGATTTATTCGCGCGTCAGCCGAGTCTGCAAAAACGATAAGGGTGGGCCACATCCGTTGAATGACCGGTGGACGTCGTTCCTCAAAGCCCGACTTAATTGTTCGATACCGGGCGAATATCCGTTCTATTTCGATGAGATTCGTAAGTATCGTAGGGTTTGATTGATTTAATTAGACTTGTCTTATTAAACATATCAATAGCGCAATGTATGAAAACTAATGTATCGCTTCTTATCTTCAAACAGAATCAACCACCAAGACGATTAATGGTATCTATGGCGGTGACACGAATCAGATCATTTACGCAATCATGACCACCCCGGAGAACGCCATCGGAGGTTCAGCGGTTTGTGCCTTTGCCATCCAAGACATTCTGGATGCTTTCGAGGGTCCATTCAAATGGCAGCAGAGCATCAACTCCAATTGGCTCCAGGTTCCCCAAAACCAGGTGCCGGAACCACGCCCAGGAAAGTGTGTCGATGACAGCCGCACCCTACCGAAAGCTTCGGTAAATTTTGTCAAAATGAACACCTTGATGGATTCCTCCGTGCGGTCGTTGCACTCCCGACCCGTTTTCACACGAGTTAGTCTCCTGTATCGGTTGTCTGCTATCACGGTAGATGCCCAAGTGAAAGCGCTAAATGGCAAAACGTATGACGTGATCTTCGTAGGAACCAGCGACGGAAAGGTCATTAAGTTCGTTAACATAATGTCGTCCAACTCGACGGATGAGGTCAAAACAGTTACAATCAGTGAAACACAAGCGTTCCCAATTGGCACCAAGGTGAACGAAATGACTATTTCGAAAAAGAATAAGAAACTCGTTGTTGTAAGCAATGGAAAGATAATTTCACTGCCGCTTAGTAATTGCAATGAGCACGAATTCAAATCATGCCGCAAGTGCCTCGAGCTGCAAGATCCCTACTGTGCTTGGGACGACGAGAACCGTGAATGTCGAAACGCCGATGAACTACATCTAAGTAGTCGAACGATCAGTCGTTTCTTCCAGCGGCTGGATGGATCGAACGTCAACGATATTTGCAAAAAGTACGACCAACGTGATCAACGACAACACACCATGGATGATAACGACGTCTACACCAGAGTCGATGGCTCTGGTTCGGCGGAAAAGGACAGCCCGCTGGAAACAAAAAACATCGTCATCATCCAAGGCACTGTGTCCTCCGTGGGCTCGGTCGACATTGATAATGAAATATCAAAAACCTCGATCGAGGGTAGCGTGCTGACGAACAAAATTGGATCCCATCCGTACCACCATAAAACAGGTGAGTTTATGAGCACCATTTTTACTTTTACTTTATTATGCACGAGCGCGCCTCGGCTTCAATGTCCCATCATTGACGTATAGTAGCCTACTTTGTGCGACTTTTATTGTTTTTGGCTGAATTTGGCGGTGCGCGGTCCCATTGTATTAAAAAGCAGCAAACGATCGCGGAGCATTATTTCAATGTTTCTGTAAACAAAGCCAAGCCCGCGATTCTGCGATTTCGTTCTTTATGGTAATGTCTGCGCATCGATTATGGCTCGCTGATAGGTGACGATGGTGGTGTATGCCGCACCTCGCCGTTTTCTTACTCCGCTTGTTTGAAAAATAAATTTGGTGTATATCTTAGCGGGCGCTCGTCCACACACAAAGTGTGCATGATTGATTACTTTTGATGGGTCGGGTGTGCGCGAAAGAAAGAGTAAAAAAACTGTACTGTATAAACTGTTTATGAATTCACAATTTGTTAAATTGATGTTCAATGGCACGACGTTCTCCATTATGAAAGAGGAAAATTGGCACAGCGAGGGCAACCACAACTAAAGCAGTTTTGGGTTTGCCTAATTGACTTGAGAACGTCGAAGTGAGAATATCAACAAGTGCCTAAATAGCGTTTCGGGTCACTCGGCCAGTTTTCGTGGGTTAATTGATATTTACATTATAACGCTTGAAAAAAGTGTTGTTTATTTTGAGTTCGCTTCGCGGTATAAAGCTAGATGTAAGCTAGAAGTACATTTCAAAACATCATTATATATGCCTGTTTATTTAGCTTGCTCCACTAAATTCTTCCTCGGGCAATTTAGTCCTATGATCCAAAACTGAATAAAAAACATAATCATATTTTATTTTCATACAGATGATTTCTTCGTGTATATCTAAAAGCTTTTAATTTAAACACCCTTTAGATTCCAAGCGATCTATGTGGGTACACATCGAAATGTATATTTTAAATTGTGTCCATACGATTTTTTTTTAACACGATTGTTAAAGTATGTATTAGAATGGGGCATCATATTTTTTTTTTAAACAACGGTTTTTTTCGGAGCTATTCGGGGTCCCAAACAACTGTTCAGGATTTTTCGGCCCGATTGGTTGCTTCCTCGCTTTCCACATCGCGTTTGAAGTTTGTATGGGAATTAGTATGGGAAAATGTTCATTTTTGCATTTTTTTTTGTCCTAGAGTTGTCAGTTCATCGTAAACCAAGTGGCATATTGCGTTAAAGTATAACCCAAAGAAGGCCGAAGAACTTTGCTGAAGAAGGTACGTTACTGGAACGTCCACAAATAAAGTTATGACGCTTCGAAGTTTGATTGGTCAAACCAAATGAAAACAATGGTTTTTTTTTCTGCCAGCACTGCCGAACTACTGACTGTTATCTTACAACTATTGGCTCATAGGGCTCATAGCTTATTGGCGTTATTCGGAAACATTTCTCAATTTAAAAATCCGGACAAGAAGGACGAAGGGTTTTGCTCTATAACAACCATAGGCTGCCCGATAGTGGTGGCAGAAACATTGATTTCTCGCACACGGTTAGAACAATCCATCTTCGAAGCGTTATAACATTTTTTGTATAAGTGCTAGCAACATGTCATCCTCAGCAGTCTTTTGGCATCCTCCAGACTTAGCTTTAGACTATATGCAAACGTATTGAGTGACGTGTTTGGAGATAGATAGAAGCAAAAATGCAAAAAAGCATGTTTTCCCAAACTAATTTTCAACCGCGATGCGGAAAGCAGGGACGCAATCAATCAAGCCCATCTTTTGCATAGTTGATTGGGGTCCCAAAACGAGTCAGAAAAATCTTGATCTTACTTTATTATGGATGAAGTTTGCATTTTTCCATACAACTGCGCCCTTCTCTAGTATGTTAAGGTATATTTTTTTATTTTTTTTTATTCCTTTCTTTATTTGTTAGGAACTCTGTGTTACTTAACCGCTACTGTGCCGAGAACTACTGTGGTATTCTGCTGAACAGAATCCACACAGAATCCATTACCATTATTGTTGTCGTTGCCAGTACATCTCATCGTGAGTCCATTGTGTCCGTCCCCAATACGCTACCACATGGGCTGCGCATCCGGTGACTGACGAGGGTTTGGTGGAGGGGCTGGGAATCGAACCCATGACCATTCGCTTGTAAGGCGAACGTATAGCCAACTACGCTACGGGACCCCAATATATTTTTGCCTTTCTCGTATACTAAGTATACGTAAAGGCTATACGATCACTCCAAAACCAAACTTTTAATATAAGGCTCGGAGACCCATAGTGTTATATACCAATCGACTCAGCTCGACGAATTGAGGTGATGTCTGTTTGTGTGTATGTATGTATGTGTGTGTATGTGTGTATGTGTACAAAATTTTGTAGACACACTTTTTGGAACTTAGCATTGGCCGAATTACTCGCAACAAGTTCCATTCGACTGAGAATCCTGTCCCATTGTTTCCTATTGAAAATTGGTCAAATTGGACTATGGGATCAGAAGTTATGGCCAAAATACTATTTTCTATGCGCAAAACACGCTAAAAATCACTTAATTTTTTTTTTGGCACGAGAAAGGCACCAATACCGCTAGGTGGATTATTCAGGGTTTTTTATATTGTTATTTATTTTTGTACAATGAGCAATGGTAATGAGCAGATCAGATGAAAGGTAGTTCTCTTCATACGATACCATTAGGGAGATTTTGCCTACCTGGATACCCGTTTACAGCGTCGATACACTTATATCTGGCGTTGGCATATTGTAGAGCTCAATAACCGTCGGTCTTGGGCGATGTTCCTCCAGTTTCAAATCTCGATTTTCCTCATGATAACCTTTTTGCGTAAAGGCTATATGATCACTCCAAAATCAAACTTTTGACAGAAGGCTCGAAGACCCATAGTGTTATATACTAATCGACTCAGCTCGACGAATTGAGATGATGTCTGTTTGTGTGTATTAGAGTGGGGCGTCATGGTCATTTTCTCAAATCAATGGTTTTTCGAATCCATTCTGGGTCCTGAACAACTGTGCAGAATCTGGCACCGATTGGTTGCTTCCTCGCTTTCCGCATCGCGTTTGAAGTTTGTATGGAAATTAGTATGGGAGAACGTATATTTTTGCATTTGTACTACTAGAGGTTTCAGTTCATCGTAAACCAAGTGGCACATTGCGTTAAAGTATAACCCAAAGGATGCCGAAAAACTTAGCTGAAGAAGGCACGTTGCTGGGACGTCCACGAAAAAAGTTATAACGCTTCGAACATTGAGTGCTCAAACCATATGCAAAAAATCGTTTATTCTGCCAGCACTGCCGAACTACGTAGACCAATAATTTAACTGAGTGTTATTTCAAAATAATTGATCTTATAGGGCTTTAGAGCTAATGGGAGCTATCCGGAATTATTCCACAATGTAAAAAATCTGACAAGAAGCAAGATGGGTTTTGCCCTTTGATAACCATAGGTTGTTCGGTAGTGCTGGCAGAAACATTGATTTCTTGCATGTGGTTTGAACAATCAATTTTCGAAACGTAATAACATTTTTTGTGGACCTTCCAGCTACGTACCTTCTTCGGCAAAGTCTTTCGGCATCTTCCAGACTATATGCTAACGTATTGAGTCACGTGATTGATGATAAATTGAAGCCGCTAAAAGCAAAAATGTAAAAAAGCACGTTTTCCCATACTAATCTCCATGTAAATTTAAAACGCGATGCGGCATGCGAGGTTGCAACCAATCGAGCCCATATTTTGCACAGTTGATTGGGGTCCCAAAACGATTCAGAAAAACCTTGATCTCACTTGATCGGACGAAGTTTGCATTTTTCCATACAACTGCGCCCCACTCTAGTGTGTATGTATGTATGTGTGTATGTGTGTGTGTGTACAAAATTTTGTAGACACACTTTTTGGAACTTAGCAACTTAGCCGAATTACTCGCAACAAGTTCAATTCGACTGAGAATCCTATCTCATTGTTTGCTATTGAAAATTGGCCAGATTGGACTATGGGATCAAAAGTTATGGCCAAAATACTATATTCTATGCGCAAAACACGCTAAAAAGCAGTCACTCATATTGCCTAGTATTTTTTTGCACGAGAAAGGCACCAACACCGCTAGGTGGATTAATCAGGGTTTTTTAATAATTCATTATATTTCTTTGCAGATACGCTCATCAAAGAAAACGTATCGATGGCCTCGTTAAGTTGGCAGGTCAGCATAATATTGGCGGTCCTATCGGCCATCATTGGTATGGTAATCGGTTTTTGCATCACCCGACGAGTAATCAGTAAGCAGTCCTTT
Organism: Armigeres subalbatus; assembly: GCF_024139115.2. Taxonomy (NCBI): domain Eukaryota; kingdom Metazoa; phylum Arthropoda; class Insecta; order Diptera; family Culicidae; genus Armigeres; species Armigeres subalbatus. The sequence continues at coordinate 211,053,893 of NC_085140.1, read as the reverse complement.
CATGGCAGCGAGCATCGGAATCAACTGAATTGGTACGTATTCGTTAGCGATTTATTTCCATATTGAGTTCTAATATGATCGTTGTCTTTATCCCACAGGCATCATACTAAGAATTTGAGCATGCTCTCGCAGAACCGCACCAGCGGAAAGGACGTAAACCTGCTGATGAACACAAACTCGAGCAATCAGTACCACACACAGCAGCAAGCTATTGTGCAGCAGCTACAGCAGCACCACCACCAGAACAATATGAAGGACAACATAGACTTCGATTTCAAAGACCGGAGTGTCGAGTGTAAGAACTCGACGGAGAACCTGGAGAAAGACATCAGCAAAGGCATGGGCACGCTGCAGAAGGTGAAAAAGACGTATATTTGATAGTTAAAGACTGCTTTCGGTGATTGGGACAAATAACCGCTGCTAGTGTATGCAAACCTCCACTTTTTTCGGTACTACTTGTAAATCAAAATCATGCACACACAAACACGCAAAAAAAAACAAAGTTGAGAAGGCCACATACATTGGCACCTCCCTTGCGGTTGGATCGCAAAATTCTATAATTTTCTTCCTGCCTGTGAACTAGCGTTCTACTTCTACGACTAAGGAAAGGTACAGGGATGGATGATGTCTTCATCTTGTGATTGTGCTAGATTACTCCTAATGCCGTTTCACCAAACGCCACCACAGCAAAGGTAATTTTCCTCAAATTCCAAAATAGTGATCGTCAAAAAAGCAATGGCACTTGGGATGGTATTTAGTAATGCTGGGTGGAAATGGTCTTCAGGGGTAATGCAGCACAACTCTTCATCTTTATGTTCATAATTTTATAATCGGACTCGACCATAAAACACTAAATTTTGTTGGAATGTATCATCCGTATAACCTATATAATGCCATATAGTATCATATGCTTTCAAGCACGCAAACGAGTCTCAATCGCAACTTGGTATTTGTTGAGGCGATGTAATATTGGAAAGCAATAATAACGACATTAGCAACTTAGCTAACACTTCCAGTAAATCGACACAGGACCCTGCAATAAGAATAAGATTTTCTTTTTTCAACAGACTCCACAGTTGAAGACATTCAAGCCTTAGAAGATACAGAGATAGTTGATGTGAGTGAAAAGAAAGAGTGTGATTGAAATCCAAGTGCTGCCGTCGAGTTTTACCAGTGCATGTGAAAGGTAAAACAGCGATGGATCGTATGATAAGCGAAATACCGAACAGAGTGGCGTTAGAAAATGATTAGAAAACTTTGTGAGAGACTGTGTGCCTAGCACAATCATCCCCAGCCAGCAAGTATGCCACGTTTGGTTGAAGTAGAGGCCTTACTCTGAAACATGTGCCCATTATTCTACACAGGGAATATCAAACAGTGCAAACCACAAATCCAGCATATGTCACTAGAAAATCCAGCGCAACCATTCTCCCCTAGAGGCAAAGAGGCTATCGACTACTATTCTCAATCTGTGAATCTTTTCATTTGTTTAGCGATGCACTAGTCTATTCAAATTATGTACCTGATTTTAGTTGAAAGACGTTTTCTTCTCCACACGATATTGAATATACAATTGATTTTTATTTGTATTTAATTCTGTTGTTAAAATTGGGTGTACTTTTCGTCTAGTGTTTAACTGATATTCCTTTGGTGAGCCACGGTGTGTTTGTCCGAAGAGGCTTATTTTCAAAAAATCAGTATCTCTAAAACACTCACTACACGAAAGTATAGGTTTTCCTCTTGCACGTAGGCGCATTTTTAAAATGTTCTATCGGGGGTCATTTTTCTATACATTTTTGGGGTGATTAAATTGGCTATCATTTGAGATTTCTATGGAATTTGCACCAAAAATAGTGAAAACAATAAAAATTGTTCTAGATCCCCCGATAGAACATTTTAGTTTACCCACTATATGAAATAGGAGAGCATCTACTTTCAACTTTGTTGGTGTTTCAGAGATACTGATTTTTGAAAAATGATGTTTCCCCATAGACACACCGTGAGCATTCGCCATGAAGACTAATCGGTGCTGCCACCTAGAAAAGTTAAACGCTTGCATGAAGTCATGGAGTTTGTACAAATTCAACAAATCTATGATTTCGGCTTTATAACTCCCAATGAATTTCGAATATAATAAGTTGTTTTGTTGTATTGTACTTTTTTTTATAGAAACCTATCAGAGATTCGACAAAATTGATGAAACGGTGACTCGAAAAAAATATGAATTGATCAAAAACTCAACATAATTTACATAGTAGTGATACCAACTTTCTCCAATCTTCGCCATCATTCGCTTTATAACTTTTGATCCGGAATGGCGGATCGTTATCAAATTCAATAGCGCTAACTAAGCTTTGGCCCCTGTCGAATGCAGCTTGGTGCAAGTAAATTGGCTGCGGGTTACTTTACGAAAAGTTGGTTTATATTTTTTCTTACCTTTTGTGCACACATACATACACACACATGGACAGACAGACATTTGCTCAGTTCATCTAACTAAGTTGATTAGTATATAACACTATGACCGCTTATTGAAAGTTCGTTTTTGGAGGATAGCCTTTCAGTCAGTGTCATTCAGATGTCATGGGACTATTGTAGATTATTATAGGACTTTTTTACAAGATATTAACAATTCTGTAGTTTTCTAAACATATTGTAGCTTTTAACAGGTCATTGCTCTTATTTTGAAATCCACGGCGAAAGAGCCGAATTAGTGTCAAATGACAATAATGTCATGACATTCCGTGATATTTTTGTAATAGCGCTCTGACACCTCATATTTTATATTTAGAACAATGATCTGTTGGACTAAGTTCTTGGATGATTTGAGCGTTACCTGTTTGTAACTATTTTTTAAAAACGTTATTAGCAATAGCAATCGCATGACATTTTTGTGACATTTCCTAACACTGACTTTAAGTACAACTTTGTTGTACGAGAGAGGCAAAAAGGAGTCAAGTCTTCCCAACGACTGCTTGCACTGCCGATTTTACCAACACACTTGTATGAATACGCCAGAAAGACGTAGGACCACCATACTTTAAAGGAAAATATGACGAAAATAAATTAACAACCTTGATCTTTTAACAAGCTATTTTTTGTGAGGAGATCACCCGAATATTTTTAAACATTTTTTAACAGTTCTTTTATTTGTGAATATTAATAACTTACAGACTTCCATACATCTTCAAACATGTACTGTACAAAGTATTGTAACTATAATCTGTAACTAACCTTACTACATATAGTTACAGTAGTTTGATTTAGATACACTACTTAACCGACATTCCCAATTACAGTAACTATAGTCACTATAATTGTTTTTATTATATCGCTCCAACATCATTTCTTCAGTCCTTGACAAAATTCAAAAGCAAGCTCCTTTTTATCTTTTTGGGGTTTTCTTCAATATTACAGTTTCATTAATAAATTATTGACCTTTTTAAGAGATTGCCAATGTGTCGATAACTTTTTGCTTTATAGATAAACTATTCCCAACCCAACCCTCTACCCTACAATTCACAGTTATATCGAAACTTATTCCTGGTTCTCTGGAGATTTTATAGTGCAAATGTTGGTCCATAAAACTGACAAATACTAAATGTAACTGCTTATCCGAATACCCCTCGTTACAACCAATACAAGAACAACAGACTCTAGCCGATAAAATGCCTTAATAACCCGTTAAGAAGCGTCTAGCCAGCCATGTGTTACTCATAACAAATACGAACAAACACTTTTGTCGATTGTCCTTTAAAAAGAAAATTCGAATTATGGCGATTTCTGTTTGCCGCATGCGCGACACGCGGTCCATCAAATTTCATAAGAAATAGGATATTTTCCCCGAAATTCGCTTGTTAATATAGTTAGATTGTTCTTCCAAAAGATGCCGCTTGATTGTTTCCTTGTCGACATTTATTAGGCACGTTCCAATTGGGTCGAGCCTGGCTCGATCGATTAGACTAAGTCTGTATAGAAGTACGCGAACGCGATATATCGTCTGTGAGTGTGAGCTTGTATGCGCGAGTGATCGGGCACGCGGCGGAAGCCGAATATTCGGCACCGCCATTCTCGCACACTCATCCATTTTCATTACATTAATGACAGCCTTAGTGAATAGCTAATAATATTTAAGTTTACGAGATCTTCATTCAACATTAGAGCAGGTTCACAAATACGCATAAGTATTTTCGAAATATGATTTGTTTTTATTTTATTTTATAGTGTCTTATTGCTCAAGAATCTCGAATCGAAAATACTCTTACGAAGCATGTGTCAGACAAGTTTATAAATGCAGGAAACACAATGACGTATTATCTTACAACTTTAGGTACCCCACCAATGCAAATAAAGCAATATAATTTGACAATATCATCATCTCATAATGCATCATAATTTGGACAATTGTTTTGCGCATTTCGGCTATTCTTATTTTTTTTGTGCAAGACAATGAATGTATGTATGGAATAAGATTTTAATATATATTTATGTTTAGTTAAATGAACAAAAAATGTGATACACCTGAGTATTTTATTTTGTATTGTTTTAGACTTTAGATTGTAGCGGTTTACGTAAAAATTGTCAAAAAGATTGCGTATTTTCGATTATACAATCATAGATGATATTTTCAGGAGGTTGATTTTCCTTCATTTTTGGTGTGAATCGAGAAAAAGTGAAAAGGAAAGATTTTCGAACGACAGATAAACACTTGTTCTAGGTTGACAATGCTATCGTTATTAAACGGATAGGAACAAATATTACGACATGTAAAAATATGACAATTGTAAATAGGTAGGTTTAAATAAAATGAGTATACAATAAATTTAAATAACTTGATTTTTTAGTAATAGTACGAAAGAAAAATCAAACATATGTCATCTTTAAGAAACTCAGTGGCGTCTGGTCGGCCTGTTCAACCTGTTCATTGCACAGGTAGGACAACTAATGAAGATTATATTTTGATCTTGTGTTCAAAAACATAGTTGCACCGGTTGGCAGAAAACAATTTTGTTTCTGAACCAGTCAACACATTTGAAACATAGGCAAACATGTAGCTTTCCTTTTTGTATTCAGGCGTTTGGTTGTTTGTATCCTACCAATGCACAAAAAGACACTCCTGCATCAAAACACGTGTTTTTTTGTCTCTGCCCGCCTACATGTAGAACACGAAGCGATGCAACAAACCTTGCAACGAAACGGCGTCGCAGTTCGTTCAAGTTTACGACGTGAACGAAGAAGAAAATATGAGAGAGAATTGTGAGGAAAATACTCTCTCTATTCGTCTGTTTGGGAACGAAGTGCTGCAACACACTGCGAGCATAATATCGACGCCTTCTCACATTTCGTTGCAACTCGTTCAACTTCAAATTTGAACGAGCAAAAGACACATTCTTCTGTCGTTCAACTATGCGCGGAATACAAAACTACACATGATACGAATGCCAGTAGTAACAACAGTTACATATTTGACTTAGTTCGTGGGGAGCAGCTTGGTTCAGCATAATTATTTGAACGTAGTTCTCTTCTATTTCAATATTGTTTGATCAAGTTCATATATTTCGAGGATGTCTCTGCATGTGGATGTCTCATATGTGGCTCAAATATAGCTGTAATGATGTGCAAAACCTTATTCCTTCAATGAAAACTTATTGGTTATCAAATGGTTGCCTGATGCTTTTCCCTTGCTAACGACCAACAACGAAAAGTGAGCTTTATAAAGATATTTTTCCGATGGTCAATTCTGACGCCAGTCATAGTTATTTGGTAGGGCACCATTTGTTGCAATTAAGAACGTTGCCTTTGGCAACAAAGCGTGCTAGCTACAAGTGGCGCCACACCGCGCACGTGCTGAAGGGTTATTAAGAATGATATTTGATTGTTGAACATTTTTGAACAGGTTCCCAATTATTCCACGCGACGCCACTGAAGAAACTGCAGTGCATATACAACTTGAAACAAATGATTTGGTATGCTATTTCTAGTAAACCACGGGCTATCTACTCATCTGCTTTATCGAAACCAATATTTGCATTGAAGTCGCCACTGCAAGAAGCATTTTCCACAAAAGTATAAAGATTGAGTAATTTTAGGTTAATTTTCATGCGCCCACCCGACAATCTCGCGGTTATTTTATGAGAAATAGTTAGCGTACCTATTATTAAATTATATTAAGGGCGAATTTTTCGGAATCAAATCTTGTTTCACCTCGCGTTTTCAAGGGCACCAATCTCAACGGACAACTGTCATCTTTTAATTCTACGCTTGCTGCGACACAGCAAAGCTTAAATAAAAAGATGACAGTTGTTTGTTGCTTCTTCGTTGAGACTGGTGCCTCTGAAAATGCGAGGTAAAATTTATTTGGATTCTGGACAGTTTTACCTTAATAACTAGCAGCCCTGTGGAACTTCATCTCGCCAAAAACTGATTATTTTCAAAATTTGTGTTTCATTTGTATGGGAACCTCCTTCTTTAGAGCGGTTAGGGGTCTCAAATATAAATAAATTTGTAACCTTCACAAACCTCCACATGCCAAATTTGGTTCCATTTGCTTGATTAGTTAGCAAGTTATGCAGAAATTTGTGCTTCATTTATATGGACGCCCCCAATTCAGAGAGAGGAGGGGTTTCGAACCATTTTAAGAACTTTCCCCGGCCCCAAAAGCACTGCATACAATGTTTTATGTCGATCGTTTCAGTAGTTTCCAAGTCTATAAGGGTCAGACAGACAGAAATTCATTTTTGTGTAAATATATGAAGAAAAAGAAGATAAAGATAATGAGGTAACGTGAAGTACCCAAACATCTCGCACCTAAGATCTGAAGAAGTTCAAATATTCATTGAAAAACATGTAATGCATATTTGGAAACATTTGCTACTGCATTAAGTAGAAGAATGATTATGGGTTCCCAAAACACGTTACTTGCAAATAAACAAAAAGGATGGTTCCAAATTTCGCACAAAAGAGGTCCAATAGAATCATACATCCATTTTTAAGAATAAAACAGTATCAGGTCATAGTTTCTAATATATATTTTCCTTATGTAATCTGAACAATATTTTAGGGAATTTTTTTGCCTGGTATAGGCATTGTTTATGTAGTGTACGTATTAAACAAGTTTTAACTTTCGAGACATCATGTATGAAAGTCTTAAATAAGTCGTGTTGTTTTTTATGGCAATCAATGAATTCCAAAGCTCTTAATCCAACTCCCAATAAATCAACCGAAAACTACAGTCGACTCTCCACATCTCGATATTGAAGGGACCATCGAGATAGGGAGAGATCGAGACATACACAGAAAAAATAAAGAACCTAAAAAAAAAGTTAAAAGAACTCAACTTTGAGTACGAAGTTCAAATTTTTAACTCAATATTAGGTAGTTTTCTCACTCCCTCTCATGAATGTTATTATAAACAAAGAGAGCTGCATCGACCCAACGTGTGCTGTTCCGTGGAAGAAGCCAAATTTGAGTTGTTTTCACCATAGTCTCGAGTGAGTGAAAATAACATAAATTTGAGTTGGTGAAACTTCATAGTGGGTGAAAATTCAACACGGGAGTAAAGGCAAAGCACTCACCGGATTTTTTTGCATTTTACTTATTTTTGGCTTCTTCCACGCAAGGTCGGATTTGAGTGAAAGGAACCGTCAAGTGAGTTGTTTCGCGGTTCCGTGTAGAATGTTATGATGAGTACTATAGATAGTGGAATATATAGATGAGCGAAGATAAATCCTCTGTCTCCAAACGAACTGTCAAACGTGTCTCCAAACGAGCATGACGTCACGATTTCAATGGAAACGTTAAGGGCTGTGACGTCATATGCGCGTGTGCACGGGCAAAAAAATCGACTCAGCCATGCTTTCGCTCATCTATAGATTCTACTATCTATAATGAGTACTAGATTGAAACATCAATTAAATATTTGAAGTGTCAATTCTTTGAAATATGATTTGACAACAATTGACAATAAATTTGTATACTTGGGCTCACTGGTGACTGCCGAAAATGATACCAGCAGAGAAATTCGGAGACGCATCGTGGCTGGAAATCTTACATAATTTGGACTCCGCAAGACGCTTCGATCGAATAGAATTCGCCGCCGTACCAAACTGACTATCTACAAAAGCTCATTAGACCGGTTGTCTTCTACGGACACGAGACCTGGACGATGCTCGTGGAATATCAACACGCGGAGCTTTCGAAAGAAAAGTGCTGCGTACTATCTATGGTGGGGTGCAGATGGCGGACGGTACGTGGAGGAGGCGAATGAATCACGAGTTGCATCAGCTGTTGGGAGAACCATCCATCGTTCACACCGCGAAAATCGGACGACTGCGGTGGACCGGGCACGTAGCCAGAATGTTGGACAGTAACCCGTTGAAAATGGTTCTCGACCACGATCCGACGGGCACAAGAAGGCGAGGTGCGCAGCGGGCAAGGTGGATCGATCAGGTGGAAGATGACTTGCAGACCCTCCGTAGACTGCTTTGCTGGCGACGTGTAGCCATGGACCGGGCCGAATGGAGAAGACTCTTATACACCGCACAGGCCGCTTCGGCCTTAGTCTGAATAAATTAAATGAAATGACAACAATTTCCTTTTCTTGGCCATGCCTTGCCTAATACAAATTGTTTTTCCACACGGATCACGGATCTGCCGTTTCTAGCATTCCCGCAATTTTTCAAAACGAAACGAAACGAAATCGATCGACATTAGATCACAATGTATAAGCGACGTGTTTAGTTTAGGCAAAGCTACCGAAGCAACACTTTTGGTGTGTATTTCATTTATGTACAATGGACAATGCATATTAAGAAAGAATCAGAAAGTTATTTGTTTTTCCTTACAAACGATTATTACTAAATCCTTATTCCTCTCGATAATAACCGATAATATTGAATTCGATACTATTTTTTTTTAAATGTTCTATTTATTTACATGTTTATTATTTCAGTTTTTATTATATAAATTCTGCGTTGCAACGTTCGTTCAAGAACCTTTCAACCGCATAGAATTTTCGGAAAATTTCCGGTGGTACATTATCTGTAGCCGCTAGTGCGTAATGAATAGATTGCAGATGAAACTGCATGGACGATTCATTGATCTCCATGGGTGTACACTGTACACAAATGCTCATCAGTTTTCATTGAAACGGTTATCAGTAACTGATTCCGAGACACATTCCAAAATGTCTGAATCAGTCATCACATCGCTGCACAGCACATTTGAATCAGTATCGCAATACGCTTGAAAAGATACCTTTGAATCTAGGTCAAACATTATTGTATCAGAAGCATGATCTTGGGATCTTGATTCAACGTCTTCTGGGAATATGTCTGGTTCATCATTGAAAGCGAATCCACCCTTCCGGAAGCAGTTCGATATTGTTGATGGTTTGAGGTCCATTTCCCAGGCTCCCAGGCTCCCAGGCTTATTGCATCCAGTACTGTAATTTCTGATTAATCCTAAAATTGTTGAATGCCAAGGTAATTAGATCATTTTTAAATAATCGCGAAATGATTTTGATTATTGATCATTACCTTGGTTTGTTCCATTTCGTGTAGTCGTCGTTTTACAAGAGAATATCGATAATGGTACTTGAGTGTTTTGATGATGCCGAAATCCAACGGTTGGAGCACTTTTGTAGCGTTCGACGGAAAAAACATTAGTGTGATGCAATTGAGTTTCTGCTGCACAGCTTTTGGATGAGCCGTACAGTTATCTACGAACATCAACACCCGACGATCTTCTCGTTCGAATTTTTCATCCAATCCAATCAACCAATTTTCGAAAATAACGGAAGTGTTATTTATAAGTGAAGCTGTTTCGTCAGCATTAAAAATGTTTTGAGGCTCGTAATTTGAAATTAGTCCAGGAAGTATGTTTTTCATCCAGTCATCGGTCATGTTAGTGTCTACGCTGGCGCTTTCTCCACAGAGTTTCTTGAATGAAAGCTTTTGGCGTTTTACGAATTTGGTCAGCCACCCAGAACTAGCTTTGAATTCATGCAGATTGAAATGCTGAGCGAATTCTCTTGCTTTCTCCTGGATAATGGTTCCCGATAATGGCAGGTTATTTGCACGTGCTTGCTGGACGAAAATTTCCATCGACCTTTCCAACCGTGAATCCGCCACTGATTTAAACTTCTTCGTCATCGGATTGTTACTTCTTTTCCTATCCAGCCATTTGCTCTTTTCTTTCACGATCGTAGAAACGGTGCTCTGTGAAAGCCGGTACGTCGCGGCAATTTCTGAAATCTTTTTTCCGGCTTCATGCTTCTCGATAACTTGTAGGCGTTCATCAAGAGTCAGAACTTTAAGTTTTCTTTTTTCATTTGACTTAAACATTTTGAATTCGGAAATAACAAAATTAAATGCAAAGCATAAACAGCAAACGTCACATTTCTAAATGTTTTGGATTAATACATAGAATAAAGTCTAGTAGTCTGTGATCAAAAGCACATTGACAAAAAGAGAGTGAAACCCGAACAAAAATAACAAGAATGCATCAACATCAACAAAACGCTAATTAGATCGGTAGTCCTCTACGGACACGAGACCTGGACGATGCTCGTGGAGGACTTGGGGTTTTCGAAAGGAAAGTGCTGCATACCATCTATGGTGGGGTGCAGATGGTGGACGGTACGTGGAGGAGGCGAATGAGCCACGAATTGCATTAGCGGCTGGGAGAATAAACAATCGTTCACACCGCGAAAATCGGACGACTGCGATGGGCCGGGCACGTAGCCAGAATGTCGGACAGTAACCCGGTGAAAATGGTTCTCTACAACGATCCGACGGGCACAAGAAGGCGAGGTGCGCAGCGGGCAAGGTGGATCGATCAGGTGGAAGATGACTTGCGGACCCTCCGTAGACTGCGTGATTGGCGACGTGTAGCCATGGACCGAGCCGAATGGAGAAGACTCTTATATACCGCACAGGCCACTTCGGCCTTAGTCTGAATAAATAATAATACATATTTGATTGCCTACTTATTTCATATTTTGTTGTACACGTCTCTCACATATATCTAAATATTCGTTTCGTTTATGTGTGAAATAATAAGAAAAATAACGACGTTATGTACTTTCTCTTTCATAATATTCAAATAATGACTTGATTTCTTTATATATGTATGCATAAAGTCCCTTAAGGTAGCTTCACACCTCTGGAATTTGGTCCGCAGAGTTTTCCCCAGGGCACAGGGACCAAAATCCGGCGGAAAACTTTCCCGAGGTGTAAAGTACAATTTAACATTGATTTTAAATAAAACCTACTCATTACTGTCTTGCAATCTATTCACATAGAAAAAAAAGGTCTGTTTCAATCGCTCAGCATTGTTGAGAGAATCAGATATTAATATATGTTTTATATGTGCTGGTAACTTTTACCGGCCCACAAACATCCTGAAATGAATCAAAACCTGACGGAATAATTAGAGCTGTAGCGAAAAATAACATTGCAAGGGTATATAGGGTTATGCGCTAATTCGTCCATGGCGCTAGCATTCGTCATATCAAATTCTAAATCACTAAATACTCGCGAATCGTAAACTAAAATAATGAACTAACCATCTGGCGAGATAGAAAAGTGTACACTACGATCTGCATTTATTTAAATTACATTCCGGTGTTACTTACTTGAAATACAGATAAATTTAACTTTGCGGCAGTGACTTTTTCACAATATCCTACGTTACCCGTGCGACGAAGGAAAATCCAGTTCGTTCACTGCTGTAGAAGACGCGCAACACCGTCACCAAAATCAACTTAATTCACTGCTTTTCACCGCACTTTTTCACATAAATTTCTCACGGCGCACTAAATAAAAGCAATGTTTATTGCTCAAGTGAAAAATAATTGAAAAATAACTACCGGAAGGCGTTCAAATAATCTATTTTTTTCAAACTATAGAGCGTTTGAAATTTATTTTCTTCGTCGCCTTGTTTATAGTCGAAAAACGCGTTGCCAAACTGGCAGTTTGAACTGAAATAATCTTATGTTACACATCTGATAGGGTAATTCGCCAAATGTTGAACGGCTAATTTCTTCGCCTATTGTTGAACCCACGTGCATTTCTTATGGGAGTTCAACAATAGGCGACAAAATTAGCCGTTCAACATTTGGCGGTTTCCCCTAATACATCATGCAGTCAATAAAAGTGGGTTTTTCAATTATTTTCCGCTAGTGTAATAAAAGAAAAGTCTTCCAAATAAATATTTTTCATACACACTCGTCATTCACACTAAAATTTTCCACTATTCCAAAAGTTTGGAACAGGAGAAATAATTTCATAACAGAAATCAGTTGGCAGCACTACCCACGTACATGTTAAGCATGTGTGTTAGTTGTTTGACAGACTGAGGCATTTAACTGAATGGCAGCACAATCGAAACCATTTTTATGCGGTCGAAATGGGATTGCAATAGGAAATTTTTGTTAACTGGAACCGAAATAAACTTTTAAGTTTGACTTTCAAAATTGACCGAAACGAACGTTATTCTGCATAAAGTCACAGATAAGTCGTCCAGTTATCCAAGAAATGGCTTGAGCTCAGGAACAAAGATTTGCAGTCCTGTTTTAAGTATGGTACATGCTCCTTGTGGTACAGAGAAAGAATACGTAAATGATCAATTTTCCGGTTTCAAATATGGTACATGCTCTCTGTAGTACAAAGAACAGAATGCGTTCACTGCATATGTTCTTGGTCATCCAAGAAATCTGTGGCGGAGGCCACTGAGATCTACACGCGTAACTGAAGATCAATTTTCCGGTTTCAAATATGGTACATGCTCTCTGTAGTACAAAGAACAGAATGCGTTCTCTGCATATGTTTTTGGTCATCCAAGAAATCCCTGAAGTAAGGCCTTTCGTTCTACACGCGTAACTGAAGATCAATTTTCCGGTTTCAAATATAGTACATGCTCTCTGTAGTACAAAGAACAGAATGCGTTCACTGCATATGTTCTTGGTCATCCAAGAAATCCCTGGAGTAAGGCCTTTCGATCTACACGCGTAATTGAAGATCAATTTTCCGGTTTCAAATATGGTACATGCTCTCTGTAGTAAAAAGAACAGAATGCGTTCACTGCATATGTTCTTGGTCATCCAAGAAATCCCTGAAGTAAGGCCTTCCGTTCTACACGCGTAACTGAAGATCAATTTTCCGGTTTCAAATAAGGTACATGCTCTCTGTAGTACAAAGAACAGAATGCGTTCTCTGCATATGTTCTTGGTCATCCAAGAAATCCCTGGAGTAAGGCCTTTCGTTCTACACGCGTAACTGAAGATCAATTTTCCGGTTTCAAATATGGAACATGCTATCTGTAGTACCAAGAACAGAATGCGTTCACTGCATATGTTCTTGGTCATCCAAGAAATCCCTGGAGTAAGGCCTTCCGATCTACACGCGTAACTGAAGATCAATTTTCCGGTTTCAAATATGGTACATGCTCTCTGTAGTACAAAGAACAGAATGCGTTCTCTGCATATGTTCTTGGTCATTCAAGAAATCCCTGAAGTAAGGCCTTTCGTTCTACACGCGTAACTGAAGATCAATTTTCCGGTTTCAAATATGGTACATGCTCTCTGTAGTACAAAGAACAGAATGCGTTCACTGCATATGTTCTTGGTCATCCAAGAAATCCCTGGAGTAAGGCCTTCCGATCTACACGCGTAACTGAAGATCAATTTTCCGGTTTCAAATATGGTACATGCTCTCTGTAGTACAAAGAACAGAATGCGTTCACTGCATATGTTCTTGGTCATCCAAGAAATCCCTGAAGTAAGGCCTTTCGATCTACACGCGTAACTGAAGATCAATTTTCCGGTTTCAAATATGGTACATGCTCTCTGTAGTACAAAGAACAGAATGCGTTCACTGCATATGTTCTTGGTCATCCAAGAAATCCCTGGAGTAACGCCTTTCGATCTACACGTGTAACTGAAGATCAATTTTCCGGTTTCAAATATGGTACATGCTCTCTGTAGTACAAAGAACAGAATGCGTTCACTGCATATGTTCTTGGTCATCCAAGAAATCCCTGGAGTAAGGCCTTTCGATCTACACGCGTAACTGAAGATCAATTTTCCGGTTTCAAATATGGTTCATGCTCTCTGTAGTACAAAGAACAGAATGCGTTCACTGCATATGTTCTTGGTCATCCAAGAAATCCCTGGAGTAAGGCCTTTTGATCTACACGCGTAACTGAAGATCAATTTTCCGGTTTCAAATATGGTACATGCTCTCTGTAGTACAAAGAACAGAATGCGTTCACTGTATATGTTCTTGTTCATCCAAGAAATCCCTGGAGTAAGGCCTTCCGATCTACACGCGTAACTGAAGATCAATTTTCCGGTTTCAAATATGGTACATGCTCTCTGTAGTACAAAGAACAGAATGCGTTCACTGCATATGTTCTTGGTCATCCAAGAAATCCCTGGAGTAAGGCCTGCCGATCTACACGCGTAACTGAAGATCAATTTTCCGGTTTCAAATATGGTACATGCTCTCTGTAGTACAAAGAACAGAATGCGTTCACTGCATATGTTCTTGGTCATCCAAGAAATCCCTGGAGCAAGGCCTTTCGATCTACACGCGTAACTGAAGATCACTTTTCCGGTTTCAAATATGGTACATGCTCTCTGTAGCACAAAGAACAGAATGCGTTCACTGCTTATGTTCTTGGTCATCCAAGAAATCCCTGGAGTAAGGCCTTCCGATCTACACGCGTAGCTGATGATCAATTTTCCTGTTTCAAATAAGGTACATGCTCTCTGTAGTACGAATAACAGAATGCCCTCACAGCATATGTTCTTGGTCATTCAAGAAATCCCTGGAATAAGCAATTTGATCTTCACGCGTAGCTGAAGATCAATGTTCCGATTTTAAATATGGTTTATGCTCTCTTCATATTGAATACATTTGTGTTGAACTTGATGTTAAACTTAAAAAACACACAAATAAAGGGATGATTCAAATATGACGTCCACTATTTTTTTTAGATTTCTAGACCCCCCTCCCTTCTCTGTCACGCTTTTTTGTATACCTTGTATATGCAGTGTCACAAAATCTTACAAACCCCTCCCCTCCTAAAACCTGTGACATCATTGTTAAACGACCTCAAAGAAAAAAAAACCCAACTTAGTTCACCGAATAGTGATACTGCCTTTCTCGCATTTAGTCAAGACACCAACCTTATATGTCGCTTATATGGCTCGGTTTAATGTACCATTTTCGTAATAACTTTCAAACGTGGTGGACTAGGCGTTGCTTTGTATGGAAGAGAACTTGTTGCGAGAAAATCGGATAAGGATTGGTATAAGAAAAGTTGTTTATTGTTTTTCTGAGCTTTTGTGCACACATACATACATACACACACATACACAAACACATACACACATACACCACCGGAACTGTCGGACCACCTCTGCAACCCGAAGACGAAGACGGCGCAATGCGCGAAAGCGTCCCCTGCGATAGTAGCCGGTAGTCGGGTGCGGAAGTTTCCTTCACCGGAACTGGTGGACCACCCTCGACGCCGGGGGAGTCAGAAGGATTCGAGTCAGCACGACCACGAGGAAGGGATCGAGACAACGTAGAAGTGGATCTCAGCAAGCCAGTCGGCGAACTAGCCTAAGCTAGGGGCCGGAATTTTAGAAGAAGTGCATGAGCACAGCGCCCCTCCCCCGAAGTAGTCGCAGCATCCCGTGGTCCCGGGGGGATCGAGGCAAGGAGGATAAGGGACCCGGTTTATCCGGGAGGCACATTTTTAGCAGGTCGGGAGGAGCCCATCCCTGTTCGCCTTCGAGCATAGTGTGGATGCTCGAGGTGTCTGTCGCGCAGATTTTTGATGGCCTTTAACCCTTGTAAAAAAAAATAAAAAATAAAAAATACACACACATACACACATGCATACAGTTCGTTGAGTCGAGTAGATTGGTATATAACACTATGGGTCTCCGGGCCTTCTATAAAAAGTTCGTTCTTGGAGTGAAATGATAGCCTTTCGGTACAACTTTGTTGTATGAGAAAGGCAAAAATAATGGGTACATTATATATTCAAAACAGGCCTTTATATCGTTATTTACGCGTGTCGATCTGAAATGATCCACTTCAGGTATTCTTGGATATCCGCGAACGGCTTTCATGCGCAGATTCTGTTACTGTGAAACCTCCATGAGTCGATATTAAAGGGACCTTACATTTACAAAACCATCTTGTAGATCATTGGTTATGCATGTAGATCTGAAGGCCTCCACTTCAGGTATTTCTTGGATAACCGCGAACGTCTTCCATACGCAGATTCTGTTATATGTACTACAATGGGTACATAACATTTAAAAAACAAGCCTGTAGATCATTGGTTACGCGTGTAGACCTGAAGGCCTTCACTTCAGGGATTTCTTGGATAACAGTGAAGATCTTCCATACGCAGATTCTGTTATATGTACCACAATGGGTGTATTACATTTACAAAACAGGCCTGTAGATCATTGGATACGCGTGTAGATCTGAAGACCTCCACTTCAGGTATTTCTTGGATAACCGCGAACGCCTTCGATACGCAGATTCTGTTATATGTACCACAATGGGTACATTACATTAACAAAATAGGCCTGTAGATCATTGGTTACGCGTGTAGATCTGAAGGCCTTCACTGCCGGTATTTCTTGGTTAACCGCGAACGTCTTCCATACGCAGATGCTGTTATATGTACTACTATGGGTACATTACATTTACAAAACAGGCCTATAGATCATTGGTTACGCGTGTAGACCTGAAGGCCTTCACTTCAGGAATTTCTTGGATAACCGTGAAGATCTTCCATACGCAGATTCTGTTATATGTACCACAATGGATATATTACATTTACAAAACAGGCCTGTAGATCATTGGTTACGCGTGTAGACCTGAAGGCCTTCACTTCAGGCATTTCTTGGATAACCGTGAAGATCTTCCATACGCAGATTCTATCATATGTACCACAATGGATATATTACATTTATAAAACAGGCCTGTAGATCATTGGTTACGCGTGTAGACCTGAAGGCCTTCACTTCAGGAATTTCTTGGATAACCGTGAAGATCTTTCATACGCAGATTCTGTTATATGTACCACAATGGGTATATTACATTTACAAAACAGGCCTGTAGATCATTGGATACGCGTGTAGATCTGAAGACCTCCACTTCAGGTATTTCTTGGATAACCGCGAACGCCTTCGATACGCAGATTCTGTTATATGTACCACAATGGGTACATTACATTAACAAAATAGGCCTGTAGATCATTGGTTACGCGTGTAGATCTGAAGGCCTTCACTGCCGGTATTTCTTGGTTAACCGCGAACGTCTTCCATACGCAGATGCTGTTATATGTACTACTATGGGTACATTACATTTACAAAACAGGCCTATAGATCATTGGTTACGCGTGTAGACCTGAAGGCCTTCACTTCAGGAATTTCTTGGATAACCGTGAAGACCTTCCATACGCAGATTCTGTTATATGTACCACAATGGATATATTACATTTACAAAACAGGCCTGTAGATCATTGGTTACGCGTGTAGACCTGAAGGCCTTCACTTCAGGCATTTCTTGGATAACCGTGAAGATCTTCCATACGCAGATTCTATCATATGTACCACAATGGATATATTACATTTATAAAACAGGCCTGTAGATCATTGGTTACGCGTGTAGACCTGAAGGCCTTCACTTCAGGAATTTCTTGGATAACCGTGAAGATCTTTCATACGCAGATTCTGTTATATGTACCACAATGGGTATATTACATTTACAAAACAGGCCTGTAGATCATTGGATACGCGTGTAGATCTGAAGACCTCCACTTCAGGTATTTCTTGGATAGCCGCGAACATCCTCCGTACACATATTCTATTCAATGTTTCACAATGTACACATATCATATTCAGAACAGGCCAATATTAATTGAATTTATGTTATTTTTATTTAACACGGTATGATACCGCATAAAAAACTAATTTGGTGTACTTGTAGAAATCGCACACCAATACCAACAGATTTATTTGACAGCAATCCATCGAGTTTTAGACTGGACGAATGAAAATTCTCATGGACGTAATCAGATTTTCATAAGACAAATTTGAAAAATTTGAAGGGTATTTTTGATTGCCGATTCTTAATAAACTATGATTTGTTCAATGCGCTAATAGCACACAATGAAAACTAGGAACTCTAAAATACATGTTGCATACAACTTAGTTAGAGTAAGTAGTTGGGCTGGCGTATAAATTAGATTTGAAAACCAAGCACTACCTACTACGACGGGAATTAGCTCACTACCCTATTTAAACCAATCGTCAAAAATAAGAGGCGCAAATAGGAATTCACTCTTCTTTTCTTCATACATTGTTCTTTCTAAAAGTATTGAAGACATGGATTTCATCGCACGAGCCAAAAACGAGCCACGTCGTATAATGTAACGCCGGTGACAACGTGATGTACCCTTATAACCATCAGAATGTGACGATATATTATATGTGCATATCGACAGATGATATATGACAACATTGGACGCAGAACCTTTCTTGCGATCGACTATCCATGGTAATGATGGGACGATCTTGGTATTACCCAAGATTTTTTTATGCACAGGTTATCCGACTTCGTCAGTAGATGGGAATAACCAGCGCGGGGGGGAAACATACATTTTCAGTGCAAAACGTAAACAAACGAGCATAAATTCCATACAAAAATCCAAGATGGCTGAGTTGGGGATATTGACAAGTCGGATAAACTGTACATAAAAAAATCTTGGGTATTTCCTTCAACACATCATTCAGTGTTGTAAGCACAAGCCAATATTTGGATAATTGACGGAACATTCTCAACTGCTCCACACGCCCGTTTCAAATCACCCAGAGACTGAGTGAAATTGTATTGCCGTCTCTTTTTTTCTCACGGAAATCTTACTCAAGTTTCGTAAAAAGTGGTACTACTCAAAATTTGAGTAGTTCCACTTTTTACGAAAATTGAGTAACTTTTCCGCGAGAAAAAAAGAAACGGTAATACAATTTCACTCAGTCTCTGAGTGATTTGAAACGGGTGTGCACAATAAGTTGCTCAAGTGTTCACAATGAATCGCCTGCTTTGAGCGTGCTTACAGCGGCACACAAGGAGTTAACTTTCTGAAATCAGTATGGCGAAAGCCATCTAAGGTTCGATTTCTCAAAATTAAGCACCTTCATCGAAAAAATATTTGGTAGGCGTAGTAGCGGACACCTTCCTACATAACCGGTACCAAATAGTTTTTCATGAAAAGTTCCTAATTTTGAGAAAATCCGCGTTAGATGTCTTTCGCCATACAAATTTCTTGCGGTTAACTTTCGCTGGCTATTTTCGCATATACGATAGCGCCTGGAAGTGGAAGCGGCGAGTAGCAAATCAGCCACTGCCAATAATTCATTCACGGAACTGCAGTAGGCGAAGGTAAAAACTACATGTAAACGAAGGTTATCACCACAGACAAACAGACGTCTAACTCAACACATGTTCCATAGTTCACCTTTTTAACGATTGATTTAAATTTTTGTAGCTGGTCAATCGGCCACCGATGGCGCTTCCATCGGTTTCACTTGTGTTTGACGTTTGCTCACTACCGCCATCTGGTTGCCGCTTGGCCACACACAGTGATTTTAGCATTGGGCGACAAAGTTTCCGCAACAATGATTTTGATTGTATTTTGTTCCAAGTGAGACGTCTGTTTCTCTGTGTTATCACCGTCGATTCGTTCCTTTGGTATTAATGGTAAAACACGGGAACGTGTGATACAGCCTTTTGTTCATTGATGAACGAAATTTATCAGTATACGTTAGATCCAGAGTATATACTATTGGATTTTAAGATGGCTGAGATTAATGCTGTGGAACGTGTCTTCTCAAATTCAAGTTTCAAGGATGTTTTTTCAAAAGTCGAGTCAAGTACAAGACACTGAAGACGACCACACAGTTGTGGTCGAAATACGTATCTGCAAAGATAACGAAAATTAACTGGTGGAATTAAATGGACAGTACTTAATTCGTCTGGGCAGCAGGGACTATGTCCAAGGGCTTGACGATCCCACCCCCAGGCCATCTGCGAGTTGTGGCGCCTGCCTAGGATGTGGTGGGGTTTGACAGTGGGCCCTGTTAAACTTCTATCAAAATCTGCATGTATCCGGAAGTAGGCTCCGCCAAAGCCATCCCCGTGTCGCTCAAAGCTCTCAAGTCCTCTTGTTAGGTGGGACACTAAACAAACCTGACACGACGGCCCTCCGATGAGACAGAAGGTTTGCGCAGGCTCAATAAGCCGCCTTTAAAAACAACTATTACGAACGACATAGAAGATAATACGACCTAGACGACGAATAAAGGATCACGATTGGAAACTTGGAACATGGAACTGCAAGTCGCTAGGCTTCGCAGGTTGCGATAGGATAATCTACGATGAATTACATCCCCGCAACTTCGATGTCATAGCGCTGCAGGAAATCTGCTGGACAGGACAGAAAGTGTGGAAAAGCGGGCATCGAGCGGCTACCTTCTACCAAAGCTGTGGCACCACCAACGAGCTGGGAACCGGCTTCATAGTGCTGGGAAAGATGCGCCAACGCGTGATTGGGTGGCAGCCAATCAACGCAAGGATGTGCAAGCTGAGGATAAAAGGCCGTTTCTTCAACTATAGCATCATCAACGTGCACTGCCCACACGAAGGGAGATCCGACGACGAGAAAGAAGCGTTCTATGCGCAGCTGGAGCTGACATACGATGGATGCTAACTGCGGGACGTCAAAATCGTCATCGGTGACATGAAAGCTCAGGTAGGCAGGGAAGAAATGTATAGAACGGTCTTCGGAACGGATAGTCTACATACCAAATCGAATGACAACGGCAAACGATGCATAAACTTTGCAGCCTCCCACGGAATGGAAGTCCGAAGCACTTTCTTCCCCCGTAAGAATATCCACAAGGCCACATGGAAATCACCTAATCAAGTAACGGAAAACCAAATCGACCACGTTCTAATCGATGGTAAATTCTTCTCCGAAATCATGAGCGTACGCACTTACCGCAGTGCGAATATTGAATCCGACCACTACCTCGTCGCAGTATGTCTGCGCTCAAAACTCTCGACGGTGATCAACACGCGTCGGAGTCGTCCGCCGCGGCTTAACATTGGGCGGCTACAAGACGGTAGACTAGCCCAAGACTACGCGCAGCAGCTGGAAGTGGCACTCCCAACGGAAGAGCAGCTAGGCGCAGCATCTCTTGAAGATGGCTGGAGATATTCGATCCGCCATTGGAAGCACCGCAACCGCTGCACTAGGCACGGTGGCTCCGGATCAGAGAAACGACTGGTATGACGGCGAATGTGAGCAGTTAGTTGAGGAGAAGAATGCGGCATGGGCGAGATTGCTGCAACACCGCACGAGGGCGAACGAGGCACGATACAAACGGGCGCGGAACAGACAAAACTCGATTTTCCGGAGGAAAAAGCGCCAGCAGGAAGATCGAGACCGTGAAGAGATGGAGCAACTGTACCGCGCTAATAACACACGAAAGTTCTAGGAGAAGTTGAACCGTTCACGTAAGGGCCACGTGCCACAGCCCGATATGTGTAAGGACATAAACAGGAACCTTCTTACAAACGAGCGTGAGGCGGTGGCGGAAGCACTACGAAGACCACCTGAATGGCGATATGGCAGACAACGGTGGCGGTATGGTAATGAACCTAGGAGCACGCGCGCAGGACATGCGACTTCCGGCTCCGAATCTCCAGGAAATCCAGGAGGAGATCGGCCGGCTGAAAAACAACAAAGCCCCTGGAGTTGACCAACTACCAGGAGAGCTGTTTAAACACGGTGGTGAAGCACTGGCTAGAGCGCTGCATTGGGTGATTACCAAGGTTTGGGAGGATGAGGTTCTGCCGCAGGATAGATGGAAGGTGTCGTGTGTCCCATCTACAAAAGGGCGATAAGCTGGATTGTAGCAACTACCGCGCAATCACATTGCTGAACGCCGCCTACAAGGTACTCTCCCAAATTTTATGCCGTCGACTAACACCAATTGCAAGAGAGTTCGTGGGGCAGTACCAGGCGGGATTTATGGGTGAACGCTCTACCACAGACCAGGTGTTCGCCATACGTCAGGTATTGCAGAAATGCCGCGAATACAACGTGCCCACACATCATCTATTTATCGACTTCAAAGCCGCATATGATACAATCGATCGGGACCAGCTATGGCAGCTAATGCACGAAAACGGATTTCCGGATAAACTGATACGGTTGATCAAGGCGACGATGGATCGGGTGATGTGCGTAGTTCGAGTTTCAGGGGCATTCTCGAGTCCTTCGAAACCCGTAGAGGGTTACGGCAAGGTGATGGTCTTTCGTGTCTGCTATTCAACATCGCTTTGGAGGAGTAATACGAAGGGCAGGGATTGACACGAGTGGTACGATTTTCACGAAGTCCGTCCAGTTATTTGGTTTCGCCGACGACATTGATATCATGGCACGTAGCTTTGAGAGGATGGAGGAAGCCTATATCAGACTGAAAAGCGAAGCTAAACGGATTGGACTAGTCATCAACACGTCGAAGACGAAGTACATGATAGGAAGAGGCTCAAGAGAGGTCAATGTGAGCCACCCACCACGAGTTTCTATCGGTGGTGACGAAATCGAGGTGGTTGAAGAATTCGTGTACTTGGGCTCACTGGTGACCGCCGATAACGATACCAGCAGAGAAATTCGGAGACGCATAGTGGCTGGAAATCGTACGTACTTTGGGCTCCGCAAGACGCTTCGATAGAATAGAGTTCGCCGCCGTACCAAACTGACTATCTACAAAACGCTTATAAGACCGGTAGACCGGTAGTATAAGACCGGTAAAACCGGTAGTATAAGACGGACACGAGACCTGGACGATGCTCGTGGAGGACCAACGCGCACTAGGAGTTTTCGAAAGGAAAGTGTTGCGTACTATCTATGGTGGGTTGCAGATGGCGGACGGTACGTGGAGGAGGCGAATGAACCACGAGTTGCATCAGCTGTTGGGAGAACCATCCATCGTTCACACCGCGAAAATCGGAAGACTGCGGTGGGCCGGGCACGTAGCCAGAATGTCGGACAGTAATCCGGTGAAAATGGTTCTCGACAACGATCCGACGGGAACAAGAAGGCGAGGTGCACAGCGGGCAAGGTGGATCGATCAGGTGGAGGACGACTTGCGGACCCTCCGCAGACTGCGTGGTTGGCGAAGTGCAGCCATGAACCGAGCTGAATGGAGAAGTCTTTTATGTGCAGCACAGGCCACTCCGGCCTTAGTCTGATGATAAATAAATAACTTAATTCGTCTTAGACGGTTGAATACATTCCACTAAAAGAGCTATATATATTTTTCTCAAAATTTTGTTTTTAGAAAACATCAGCGATTGGGATTACAATCGGCATACGGGAAGGAAAATCTTGCCCAAAGAAACATATTTCTTTTATGTAAGCAAGTATTCCCCAGTAACATTTTGATTTTATAATGGTTTTAAGGCACTCTAGTAGAGTAAATAATGTTCTTCAAGAGCGTTATAAAACTAAAAATGTT
The DNA here is from genome assembly GCF_024139115.2 of Armigeres subalbatus. NCBI lineage: Eukaryota > Metazoa > Arthropoda > Insecta > Diptera > Culicidae > Armigeres > Armigeres subalbatus. The sequence continues at coordinate 211,030,276 of NC_085140.1, read as the reverse complement.
ACTTGGGTTATGTGAATGGGGTGTACCCGTTAGGCATAATGGACGTTATACATAAATGACCCAAAGAACAGCTCATGACATAAAGAAGGCATAATTATGCCCAACGACCATTATGCCTAACGTACATTATCCCTAACGTCCGTAATGCGTAACGTCCCTTATGCCTAACGTACTTATGCCCTTATACCTAACGTAGCGGACTTATGTGAATGGTCGCCAATCAACGCACAAAAAGACCACTAGAGACCCACTTTTCTCCCCTTCACTATGCTCGGTCTATGAAAATACCCTAAACAATATTCCTCGAAATTCCAACAATAATTTAGGGTGGCGTGGCACAATAAGTGGAATACGCTTTTGAAACGAGGTCTTCCGTTTTGCAGCGTTCCAAAAAAGTTCCAACAAGAAGAAAGAAATGCGACTACTGATACCATAATCCACGTATACACTTGGACGGTATTATGGTTCCAGTTAACCTTCTGTCTGTGCTCAAAAAAACTTACGTTGTCTGTGCTCTGGGGTCAAATTGACCCCAAATTGAAATTGTTATAACTTTTTAATTGTTTGGCCGATTTTGGATTTTTGGGGCTGTTTCGAAAGATAATTTAATCATCTTTCAGGTCGTAACCAAAGATTGACTTTTGGTGGGCGGGTACATCGCGGGGAGGGGTTTTAGTGAACAAGGGTACAAAAACAGTGATTTTTCATGATTATTTTACTTATATCCGAAAATCCTACCCATTTTGAACTGCACCTTTTTTTAAAAAGATTATGCAGAAAGGCGTGTGCTTCGGCATGAGGCGTTGATAAGTTTAGAACTTGGTCGCCAGGTGGTGATATATTTTAATTCATTATTTTAGACTACTCAAGATATTCCGATATATAGAATTCTCCTCAATTTAAATATTATTATCGCACAAATTTAAAATTTGTTAAAATGGAGTCTTGAACAAAGGTCTTCCAGTGGGAATGGACTGTCTTGTGACGGAAGTAATAATTGGGAATTTTACAAATAGGCGGCAAATTGGCTGATCTTTGGTTACGCATGTAGACCCAACAGCCTTAATTCCAGGGTTTTCTTGGATGACCCAAAAACATATTCTGTGAACATATTCTATTATTTGCAGCATCGCTGGAGCAGGTTGAATACATAGAAAACTTTTGATGAACTCTACCACAACATTCTTGTTTGCCAAAAGTGCTACAAACCATAATACATCAGATCTCACATGGAACAATATACTCAAATATAACAGCTCACTAGCGCCGCATCTTGGAAAAAGTGCTGATTATATTGAGCACCGCTTTGTAGTCCTGGACATCCTGAACAATGTTGCCGAATACAACTTGGGTGTAGGTATGAGGGATCTCGAGCTAAAGTAATATTTCATATATGCAAGAATATTGCAAGTACACTAGCGCCGCCTAATTGTAAATTTCCTAATTATTTATTCCGCCACATGACAGTCCATTCCCACCAGACAAACTTTGTTAAAGACGTCATCTTTACAAATTTCAAATTTGTGCGATAAGAATATTTACAATGAGGAAAATTCCATATATCGGAATTACTTTAGTAGTCTAAAATAATGAATTCAAATATACCGCCACCTAGTGACCAAGCTCTAAACTAATCAATGCCTCATGTCAAAGCACACGTCTTCCTGCATAACCTTCTTGAAAAGGTGTAGTTCAAAATGGGTAGGATTTTCAAATATAAGTAAAATAAGCATGAAAAATCACTATTTTTGTACCTTTTTAACAAAATCCTCTCCCGCGATGTACCCGCCCACCTATAGTCAATCTTTGATAACGATTTGAAAGATGATTAAATTATCTTTGAAACAGCCCAAAATCTAAAATCGGCCAAACATTAAAAAAGTTATAGCAATTTCAATTTAAATAATTTGACCCCAGAGCACAGACAACGTAAGTTTTTGAAAAAAGTACACTGTAGCGAATATTTTCAAGATTTTTCAAGCGAATTTGCACCTTGGAGACAGATCTCGGCGAGTTTCACCAAACCACCAAAAATTAGGAGAATCGGTTGAAAACTAAAAAAATGGCAGCTACTCAAAGTGGCCTGGGGTCATATTGACCCCAGAGCACAGACAAAAGGTTAAAAATCGAATTTTGAACTCACGAAAACCGATTTTTTACGCGTTTATAGCGCATCATTGCTCAACTAGTGCGTATTGTTCGCAACCAGATGCGCAGTACTGAAACTTGCGACTAATAGGAGAAAAATTGATTTTCACGAGTTCAAAAATTCGGTTTTGATGTGCAACTCAAATACCTGTAGAATCGTAAAGTGTAAAGTGTAAAATCCATATTCTTCGATATCCGCCACGCCAAGCGTTAACCCCTCTGTCATCGACAGGACAAACACCCGAAAGATCCTTCGTTTTTGTTTGCACACGAGAAAGCCGATATAGTTAGGCCGATACAAATATTTAAAAACAATTATGTTCCCACCCCTCGTTTTTTTTTGCCCGAAAATAATATTTTGAGTGGGCAACAAAAAAATCGGACGATTTTGAGGATTTCCAAAACAATCCTCAACAAATCCGAGGAGTTTTATTATTTTTTTCCATTTTAATATTTATTTTTTATTATCCTCCCCCCCTTGACCTTTCGGAAACCAGTAGGACATAATCTTCTTCTATATAATAAAAATGAGTTATGATTTCCTTCCTGACGATTTAACTCGCAAACGGGTTGACCGATTTGAAAAAAATTCTTTTCATGAAACACTTATTTCATCCTAAACTATGTAAAAACAATCTGCATTCAAATGCCATCATTATGCGGGTCAGACGTGGGTTTTACCTTGGGCATTAGGTCGTCGCATGTATGCACTAACTATTAACGGATTATCTCGAGATCGGCAAATCACTGGAACAAGAAAACAGTGTTTGCAAAGACGGTCATGAATTATCATTTATAATTATGTTACATACCTTTTCTCTTTCGAGCAGTAAGCATAAATGCATGCGATGACTCCCGGAGTGCTCCACCATTTTGCGCTATAAATTATCCAAATGTTCATATAAATACCTGATTAAATAACGAACATATCTGTATTACCTTCAACCGTTGCTGGAACGAACAAATATTTTCTGTCCATTCTGCGATGAGTAACCAATCGACATCAGAAACGTTCACTCCGCTGAAAAATTGTGATCTGTTGACGAAAACAAATCGACGATCCACATCCTCCAAGTTGCTTCTGCACCATGCTGCTTTTTTCATTTACGATTCTTATCAAAGGTATAAGTTTATCCTAATACATTTTTGCCATTAGGCAAAACTTATACTTTTCATAGTGAAGCGAAATGCAATATAAGAACACGCTAAATACGTTGTATGCAAAAACGATATGAAGATTATATCCAGTGAAATGAAATGTATGTTGCTATACATAATGAAGGATATAAATCGAATGAAATGAATAAAATAATTACTTTTTTTTACGTGTAAGGGTTGTGTACTTAGCTGGTAGTGCAGCCTGGGCACTGTTGTCCTTCTGACATTAGCTAGAGTGAGAAGGTACGCCTCGAGCGTCTGTTCACCAGGAGGTGCGGCTCAAACAGCGTCTGCCTGGTACCAGCGGCTGATTAACGAAATCCTGTATCGCGTCAGCTATACCTAAGGTGGCAGCCCCATCATCGCGATATAGGTAACGCGACCCCGGTAAGGTAGCTTGCTGAAGCCTCTCAAATACCACGAAAAATGGAGATAGAAGAAAAAGAGAACGTTATTTTTGGCAACCGACCCGGCAACGAAATAAGGACTATGATTGGAAACTCGGTACCTGGAATGTCAGGACCCTAAATGAACCTGTACGAGTGAGCCTTCTGGCTCGTGAATTGCAGAAGGTTGGAGTGAACGTGGCTGCTATTCAAGAAGTCCGAAGGCCTAGATCCGGAGAACGTGAATTCCGAGCCGTGGACCCCACGACCAATACTGCATTCAAGTATAACATCTATCACAGCGGCGGTGAAAAAGCAGAGCATGGAGTTGGTTTCGTAGTGATGGACAAGCAGATGAAGCGAGTGATGCGGTGGAAACCCATTAGCGAACGAATCTGTGTGTTGAGGATACGGGGCAAATTCTTCAATTACAGCCTAATCAACGTTTACGCAGTTCCGGAGACGAGCCAGCCTCGGGCTGAAAGTCTCCTTAATAAAGACACAAAAAAAAAACGTTTACGCACCGACAAACGATAAATCCGACGACGTGAAGGACACGTTTTATGAATATCTTGATAAAGCCTATGGAGAGTGCCCAAAGCATGACGTGAAAATTGTTATCGGAGACGCTAACGCTCAGGTCGGTAGAGAGGACTTTTTCCGTCCCATAATCGGTAGGGAGAGGCTTCACTCCGCTACCAATGACAACGGCCTACGGCTAGTAAATGTTGCTGCTGCCAGAGGGATGGCCATCAGTAGCACCTACTTTGCACGAAAGAACATCCGAAAGCACACCTGGAGACACCCAAATGGTGAAACTTGCAACCAGATAGACCATGTTCTGGTGGATGGGCGCCATTTCTCGGATATTATCGATGTGCGGACATTCAGAGGTCCGAACATTGACTCTGATCACTACCTCGTTGTCAGTAAAATTCGATCACGGTTGTCAACTGTATCGAACGAAAGATCACAGCGAACGACGCGTTACAATATCCAGCGATTGTCGGTGGAAGGAGTATCGGCTGAGTACCGCCAGAAGCTCGACGAACGGATAAGTGCAATCAACGTTAGCGACAACATCAACGATCTATGGGAGTCGATCCATGGAGCGGTGAGCACAACAGCACGAGAAGTGGTAGGCACTGCACAGTGGCGACCCAGGACGGGTTGGTTCGATGTGGAGTGTCAGAGAGTGACAGACGAGAAGAACGTTGCCAGAAGCCGGATGTTGGTGTCGGGTACCCGATCGAATAGAGATCGGTACAAGGAAGCAAGAGCAGCCGAAAAACGAACCCACCGCAGGAAGAAAAAAGAATACGAAGAACATGTTATTAGTGAGGCGCAGGAAAAAATGGAGCAGAAAAATATGCGGAGGTTTTATGAGTCTGTCAATGGCGTGCGGAGAAAGACAGCGCCATCTCCCGTCATGTGCAACGACCAACAAGGGAATTTGCTGACAGATAAAACTGAAGTGGCTGCCAGGTGGAAGCAACACTTCGAGACTTTGTTGAATGGAGGAAGTGACGGTGCGTCGGTGAACAGAATAAATATTAGCGACGATGGTAAGTTGTGGAGTCACCTACACTAGATAAGGTTAAAAAAGCTGTCAAAGAGCTGAAAAACAATAAGGCTACGGGGAAGGACCATCTCCCGGCTGAACTTCTCAAACATGGCAGTGAGAAGCTTTATGAAGTTCTGCACCATATTATGTCGAAAATATGGGAAGACGAGGAAATGCCTGCTAGCTGGTTGGACGGCCTCATTTGCCCTCTCTTTAAGAAAGGGCACAGACTGGAGTGCGCCAATTACCGAGGAATAACCCTCCTTAATTCGGCATACAAAATTATGTCCCGTATTCTGCTCAACAGATTGAGACCGCTTGAAGAGTCCTTCGTCGGCGAATACCAAGCAGGTTTTCGTGAGGGCCGATCAACGACGGATCAAATGTTTACCCTGAGACAAATCCTTGATAAATTCCGGGAGTACAACTTGCAGACACATCATCTGTTTATTGATTTCAAGGCGGCGTACGATTCAGTGAAACGGAATGAATTATGGCAAATTAAGCTTGAACATGGTTTTCCGGCGAAACTGATACGGGTGATTCGTATAACGTTGGACGGATCGAAATCAAGTGTAAGGGTCGTGGATGAAATATCGACGTCATTTGTTACCTTAGATGGATTAAAGCAGGGTGATGCACTCTCGAACCTACTGTTCAATATAGCGCTCAAGGGAGCGATTAGGAGAGCTGGTGTGCAAAGAAGCGGTACCATTATCACAAAATCGCATATGCTCCTGGGATTTGCGGACGATATCGATATTATCGGAATTGATCACCGTGCCGTGGAAGAGGCTTTTGCGCCTTTTAAGAGGGAGACAGCGAGGATTGGACTCACGATTAATACCAGCAAAACGAAGTACATGGTCGCTGGCAATCAACGTGGGTTCATTAGTGGTGATGGTAGCGAAATGGTGCTGGATGGTGAAAAATTTGAAGTGGTAGAAGAATTTGTGTATCTTGGAACATTAGTGACGTGCGATAATGATGTTACCCGCGAGGTGAAAAAGCGTATTGCAGCTGCAAATGGGGCTTATTACGGACTTCGTAACCAGCTTAAGTTCCGTAGTCTGCAAACGAAAACAAAACTCGCGATGTATACTACTCTGATTCTTCCGGTGACTACGGTGGGCTGGTCACGTTGTTCGTATGCTGAAAGAACGTCAAGCGAAAATAATATTTAGTAGAGAACCCGGAAGAGGCCGAAGGCTTCGTGGAAGGCCGCGTACACGATGGCTTTTTGCAGTTGAAGAGGATCCGAGGGCGCTCAATGTTCAGGGCGACTGGAAGCGATTGGCCCAGGATCGAGTCCGGTGGAGAAGGATACTCCTGATGTGTACCTTAAAATGATTTAAATGTACATTCAAAATGTACAACAAAAGAAAATTGAAAAGTTTTTTGAAACTATTTAGGTAGTGATTAATAAGTGTTTTTCTTTATGTTCCATACAGATAGCGGGGATTGACGACGGATACATTTTTCCCCTTTGGAATTAAGGTCCGTGGAAGGTGCCGGACCACAAAAAAACTTTCGGGTTTTGTATTATTGGATTGTGGTAAGTCGTTTTGTTTCGACAGTGTGATTGTTTCTTGTATTTTAAATTATTAAACAGTTGAACGTGCAAAGTGAATCATTTGATTCTGGAATACATTTTGTTGGTGAAAGAGTGTATTGTGTTGAAACAAATTAGACAAAAGGCCGTTTTTCGCATGAATGGCGGATACGCCTTAAATTGAGACGGTTTTGATGAATTTATTTGTTGAATTTTTTTCGATTTTATTTTTCTGATGATCAATGGAAGTATGTTGCTTTTGATACATTGTGCGGAAATTATTTAAAACCAATTGAAATATTTAATTTAGGGTGCTTATATGGTACCATTTTAACAAATTATTTTGAAACATTTATCCGAATTATTTTGGGTTTATTTTTTATAAAATTTTAATTATTGGTTGGTTTTAATAGCTATAGAAATGATTTCGTACGTAGCATCAAATATCGATCCGTACCGTAAGGGACAATCTTTCGCATCATGGTTCAAGCGGCTTGGGTACCATTTTCGTATCAACAAAGTAGCAGATGCCGACAAGAAAGACCACATGTTCCTTCTTGGAGGTTATTATCTTTTTGAAGTGGCTCAAAATTTGTACCTTATTGAGAGGTTGCTTGATGAAGCACCACTTGACGAGCTAACCGAAAAACTTAAGCGAAAATTGGACAAAATGGATTCAGCCTTAATCCAACGTTTCAAATTTGGGTCCCGAGTACAACAGTCTGGTGAAACAGTCAGTGAATTTCTTTTTTCGCTTAAACTCCAAGCTGAGTATAGTAATTTCAAGGGAGATAAACAGGATCGTATACTTGATCGCGTACTTATTGGCTTGTCGGATGAAGCTTTGAGACAAAAGCTGTTAGCGGAAGATGGTGACAAATTGAATCTAGCTCAAGTTGAGAAGATTATATCGACATGGGAGTTAGCTGCTTCTAATGCAAAAACATTAACACATGATCATTCTTTTGAACAAATCGCTTCTATTGTTGGAAGCCGAGATATTTTTTTTCAACGCCTGGCAAATTTAAATCAAGGGCATGGTCCAGTGAAGAGCCGAGTAGGCTACAGACATTTTCCAGGTGATGACGAGCGTATCGCAAAACCCTACAATAGGTACAACAATTGCGCGAATCATCGTTCGGAGACTGGACGGGTTAGACAAGAGCGGCACCATGAACAGCAAAGGTGGTACCAGGATGCAGTGGTTCACCCGGTGGAACTCAAAAGCGATGAGCAACCAGTAAACGACCACCGAGTGTGCTACTATTGTGGAGTTCGAGGACATGTCAGAAGGAGGTGCCCGAAGCTGGAACATTTCAAGAAGGATTCAATCAACAATATTAACTTTGAAAAAACATGTACGATTAATGACGATAATTTGTCGAGTATTACGGGTTGTTGGGAAGACAACAGTGACGATTTAGATCCAGGAGAATTACAGTGCATGCATGTTTCCTCCATTAACAAAAGTCATCCATGTTTACTAGAACTGGATATTCAAGGCATCAATGTGCAGATGGAGATTGATAGTGGTTCCGACGTTTCCGTGATTGGTAAGAAGCTATTTTTGGCTAAATTCGATGTTCCACTTGAAAAAAGTTCCAATAGTTTGATAGTGGTAAACGGTTCTCGATTGAAAATTGCTGGGAAAGTTGTTGTTTCGGTTGTATTTCGGAATATAAAGGCAAAATTGAAACTTCTAGTGTTGGATAGTGATCATGATTTTATTCCTTTATTTGGGAGAACCTGGTTGGATGTTTTCTTTCTCAACTGGCGTAATAGTTTTGAAAAACAAGTAACTGGAAACAGAATAAGTATACACAAGAACAACGATTTAATGATTTATGTCAAGACTAAATTGTCTGATGTTTTCATTGAAGATTTTTGACTCCTATTAAAGGTAATGAAGCCGAGTTGGTTTTAAAAATTGACACACCTATTTATAGGAAAGCTATTGACGTTCCCGATGCAATAAGGGATAATAGTGCTGATATTTGTTTGCGATTCCCATTGGAGCAGTCAGTTGCTGTTTTGGAAAAGATTGTTAGTGCTTGTGATGCTTCTGCTGTTATGGCAGAGCAACAAAAACAGTTGAATAATTTGAAATGTACTCCTTCCACAACACTTTTTGATAGAATACACCAAGAATATTTCTACTATAAGCATCACGTTTGTTTATTGAACGCTGATAGCTTTTCAAAGTGGATGGAAGTTGAACGGAGGAAAAATAAAAATGAATGTGAAGAATTGATAAAACTACTGTTAGCATATTTGGCTAAATTTGGGTTTCCAGACAGAATGTCAGGTAATGGTCCTCTATTAAATCCTCATGATTTCAAGAATTTTTTTGAGAGGCAAGGAATATGGGTTTTGGTCAGACTAGTTCGAATGGTTAAAGATGCAATTAGAATGTTTTTACTTGACCCAAAATGCTTATACGCTAAACTGGAGGTTCTAATTGGACTATTTTTAATAAATTTTAAAAGTGATATGACGATGGAAGGATTTATTTCTTCTCAGAAGGTTTTAGGCTATACTTTCAAATTGTTAATCTATATGATTAATGTAAAGCAATACAACAATAACAGTAAAGTACCATTAATAAACTGTGATTATCTCATTGATGAATTAATTACTGGATCCTATGTTGACGATATTGGCAAAAAGCATAGAAAAGATCTTTTGGACAGCCTGGCTGATGGTACCGGAACAGTAACCCTCAGGATAAATGGTTGTATGCTAATTTTCGTAAACGTATTTGCAAAAATATTTTACAGTCTACTGTTGGAGGCGGAATGACTACCACGGCACACCGAAGTCAAATGAAGGCCGTTGGCGATGCGCGCGTCCGGAGATGTCAATCGATGATGGTACATGTCGATCCCTATGTCGATGATCCCGATCCATTACCACAACGAGGAACGCGTGTCGATGAGGAGTCAGCCAAAAAGCCCTTCCGGGGATTCTCAGGTGAGCATTGTGGAGGTTCCAGTCGCCGGTCAAGCCGCATCGAAAGAAGAATAAGTAAATCGAATTTGGCGCTCGATGGCCTGCCAAGGTATTCGAAAAGAAGAAATTATATCAGATGTGATCGAATAATTGTTTGGTAAATATTTGAAAGTTACGTTTCCTTTTCAAGTCTTCTAGACTATCGAAAGTCTTGAAAAAGGGAAGGATTGATGTGTACCTTAAAATGATTTAAATGTACATTCCGTGTATTTTATGGTAACATAATTTATAGCGAACGGTAATGACCGATACCGTTCTAATAAATGGTCCGGCGACTGTCGGCCTCTTTCAACACGAACCACCAAGCGAGTAACACCTACTTTACAACAGCTCCGAAACCCTTCCAAGTATTATTATAACTTAATTAACTAATCGTTCCTCCGCGAGTATTCTCCATTCGGTTCCGTCTACCTCAGTCGCTCTTGCCGGTTATAATAACTCCATTCGGCGTAGGTTCATCGAAGAGCTGTAGCCCATCAAGTAAGAGTCTATGTTCGACTTAAAATCACTTAAAATGGAGAACTTACTCATAATGCTCAATTTTATTATTTGTAGGTAGGGGTAGAAAATTCTCACAAAAGTCATTTTACGCAAAAAAAATATTATCAATCGATCCTTAGCACTGTGAAAAATTTACGATCTATGTGAATGACTTCCAAATATTTTATTCAGGTACGTGTATTCTTCATCCATTATTTACTATTATGTCATAGCTGCAAAACGAAGAGCAAATGAAGCTATCAAATATGGTGCTTCCACAGTTTATAGCTTTTTCCTTTAAATTTGTGTTTTCTTCTGTGTGGTTCTTATGCATTATCTTTCAGTTATTTTTGATAGCGATTAAAAATCATCACACAACTCAATTTTTCATACATAGTACAATACGAATTTGATGCATTAACTTATCATGGATGTCCACATCAAAATTTCATTAAATGCATTATCAAACGTGACGTGACGTTACTGAAAGAAAGTTTCTTTGAAATAAATTCGTATAGACATCGGAAACTGAATTGAATTGAATTTAATTATCTTTATTTACAAGATTTTCGGACCTAGGCCATGGAACTGTTTTGTACCGGTGTCAAACGATTTGGATAATGTAATGAAATAATTAATAAAGGTAGGATTTGTTTCAAACTTTAGATTGACGCATAAATCTGCAATTCAACTAAAAATGATAAAAAAAAGACGAATACCTATATAGTTACTGGTTGGGTAAAATGCTGACTTAAGTGAACTAAAGTTTATTAAAATCAACCTGCCACTAAGAATATGGTCAACACTTCCCTACTTCCCTGTTTTGTCACGCTATACTATATGCACGTGTATTACTGCGGGTCAAAAATCCTAGGTTAGGTAGCAGAATATTATTTTATGAAACTCCACATATGATCTGGGTTCTTCCAATTCGCACCAAGCGGCTTTTCGACTGACTTGTGATATTTTGTTCGTGAAAGGAAAACGGGAATTATTCCATATTAATTCAATCGTACATTTGTTGTAGGATATACTCAGTTATGGGGTTGATGGATATCCGATATGATTTATGATCAACTGAATCTGCAAATCGAAAGCTTGGGCAGAAAAATGGGTCATTTTTTTTGGCGCTTGGTGCGATTTGGCTGAACCCCGGCCATGTAGGAAATCAGTTTAAAAAGCGCCTATTGGGAAAGATAATCCAATACATTTCCTAAGTTAATATTGAACATATTGCTGCGAATTCCCTAACGGCCAAGAAAAGTTTGTATATACGATTCGTATGCTGTGGAAATTGATAGATTATTTTCGAAAAATGTATTTTTTCGGGTTTGGCAAAATTAGGCTCTAATGTAACCAATTCAGATACAATTCTACAACTTTTTATGTAATTTATGGCTTCCTTTCCATCTAAAAACCATCCAAATCATCTAAAAACTGTGTATCAAATATGAAAAAATATTAATGATGATTAATGATAAGAAAGGGTCAAATGATAGCTATCGGTACGTCCGGTCATTTGAATTGATGTTAACGGCATATTTTATTTATCATTTCGGGTAGCGCGAACAGATAACATATTTTGTAATTTTGAATGTATATGGTACAATTTTAATATTTTAAATGTGTCTTGTGCACGTAGGTGTTTGGAGCATCCAATTAAACGCAACGTTCAATTGAATGAGCTGTTACTTTGAATATAAATTAATTCGAACCACACTAGATTGTTAACTGCAATCAAATTTAACTGAATGTCGAATATATATTTGTTTGACAGGGATTGTTGATTTTCTACATGTCGTTGAATTTCCAACTGGGTTCGTAATGCTCACTCAATCTCATGAGCACATGATGCTCCCTCACGAAAATTTTCGGGAGGAAATCGCTTTTCGAGAAAGAAAAACAGCTTGGAGAGTGATAACCATTTTTGGCTCACTTCGATTGCCGTCAATCATTGGTCTGCTCTTTTTCTTTCATATTCGAATTTTTTCGTGGCATCATAAATGTAAATGGTAGTAGCTTATGTGGAACAAATAACTTAACGCTTTCATACAGATAGCGTGGTGGTGTGGCCAGAGTAAGCGCATCCCCACAGCTATTATTGTTACTATTCTGGGTTCGAATTCCGGCGCGGGCATACAATTGTGTAATTGTTCTGCGATAATTCTCGCGAAAAGTAAGTGAGTGGTAAAATTGATGAAACGAAAAAGGATTTTTATCTAATAGGCAAGATTTTCGTTTATCTTCCAAGGCTAATTCTAGAGAAAAGATTGATGGGTGAGAAATGATCCTCAAAATAAACAACGAAAAAAGAATTTACCTTGGCCCGAAAAACGCTTGCTTTGGTCTCATTGAAACGAAAAGACGAAACCCTGATTTCCAATACTTTTCACTATGCATATTACCCAGCATCGTTAATTTCACATACACACTTTTGAAACTATATAGGCTAGGTGTACCAGTTGTGGCTATAGCACCAGTTGTCGCACTAGTGCTTTATATGCCAAATGACCAATCAAATCACCGCAAACCAAGTTCATATCGATAATGCATATTCATATGACACGATAACACCTTTGATTTCTTCCAAAACAAGCAAAGCATAATTGTAAAAATTGATTTTGCTTAATTTTTATCGTCCTTTGCACCAGTTGTGGCACTAGTGGTCCCAATTTGGCCAGTCCCATAAGAAAACAATGGGATTTGCCAAATAAGGAACCAAAATTAAGAATAGTGCCACAACTGGTGCATGCGTTCCTATTATGGATTAATCAATTTTGAGGATAATAACAAATTTTATTATGGTTTTCACAGCTGTTCTAAGGAGCAGGAAGTAAAATAAGCAGATAAGTCGTTTTGAAAATTTTATCTTGAGTTGTTCTTATGTATGGCGACATTTGGTACACCGACCCTAATTTTCTTGACATCATTTTAGTTATTATGCCATATCTTGGGCCATGTATCATATCTGATAGGTTGAGATTTTGATTGAACATTTAAAAAAATACGCATTTTGAATGCCATTTTAATTAAATTCAAACGAATTGTTTAGGGACGTACATATATTGGCCGTCATTCCTCTGTATGGTTTTATTACTACATATACATTAACAGATTTACCGTGAAGTGCATGCGGGGCTACAGTCAACTCAATGCCGTCGTACACACTTAATCGACAATTTTATCCTCGGTAAAATAAATTGACGTCCCATCTACAAAAAGGGCGATAAGCTGGATTGTAGCAACTACCGCGCAATCACATTGCTGAACGCCGCCTACAAGGTACTCTCCCAAATTTTATGCCGTCGACTAGCACCAACTGCAAGGGAGTTCGTGGGGCAGTACCAGGCGGGTTTTATGGGCGAACGCTCCACCACGGACCAGGTGTTTGCCATTCGCCAAGTACTGCAGAAATGCCGCGAATACAACGTGCCCACACATCATCTATTCATCGACTTCAAAGCCGCATATGATACAATCGATCGGGAACAGCTATGGCTGCTAATGCACGAACACGGTTTTCCGGATAAACTGACACGGTTGATCAAAGCGACGATGGATCGGGTGATGTGCGTAGTTCGAGTTTCAGGGGCATTCTCGAGTCCTTTCGAAACCCGCAGAGGGTTACGGCAAGGTGATGGTCTTTCGTGTTTGCTATTCAACATCGCTTTGGAAGGTGTAATACGAAGAGCAGGGATTAACACGAGTGGTACAATTTTCAATAAGTCCGTCCAGCTATTTGGTTTCGCCGACGACATAGATATTATGGCACGTAACTTTGAGAATATGGAGGAAGCCTACATCAGACTGAAGAGGGAAGCTAAGCGGATCGGACTAGTCATCAACACGTCGAAGACGAAGTACATGATAGGAAGAGGTTCAAGAGAAGACAATGTGAGCCACCCACCGCGAGTTTGCATCGGTGGTGACGAAATCGAGGTGGTTGAAGAATTTGTGTACTTGGGCTCACTGGTGACTGCCGAAAATGACACCAGCAGAGAAATTCGGAGACGCATAGTGGCTGGAAATCGTACGTACTTTGGACTCCGCAAGACGCTCCGATCGAATAGAGTTCGCCGCCGTACCAAACTGACAATCTACAAAACGCTAATTAGACCGGTAGTCCTCTACGGACACGAGACCTGGACGATGCTCGTGGAGGACCAACGCGCACTTGAGTTTTCGAAAGGAAAGTGCTACGTACCATCTATGGTGGGGTGCAGATGGCGGACGGTACGTGGAGGAGGCGAATGAACCACGAATTGCATCAGCTGTTGGGAGAACCATCCATCGTTCACATCGCGAAAATCGGACGACTGCGATGGGCCGGGCACGTAGCCAGAATGTCGGACAGTAACCCGGTGAAAATGGTTCTCGACAACGATCCGACGGGCACAAGAAGGCGAGGTGCGCAGCGGGCAAGGTGGATCGATCAGGTGGAAGATGACTTGCAGACCCTCCGTAGACTGCGTGGTTGGCGACGTGTAGCCATGGACCGAGCCGAATGGAGAAGACTTTTATATACCGCACAGGCCACTTCGGCCTTAGTCTGAATAAATAATAATAAAATAAATTGACGAACATGACCGTAAAAGTTTATTTTCACTGATATCTCGTTAATAAATATGACGTTTATTCAAGTTACTGAAACTCGGCAGTCAAATTTGCAATAGTCATCGGTAATTCGTAATTCAACTGAGTTTCGGTAAACCCATCTGTCATACGTGAAACGGTGAAACCTTTCGCGTACTCTATCGCTGTTTAAAAAAACATGAAGCAAAGAATAATGGGAAATTCATCTTTAAATTTTTTGGTAAGTATTTGATCTGGTTATTAATCAATTTCCTCTCCGGATATGATTACTGCTTCAATATTCACGCTACATGCATTGATTTAATAATATTTTCGTATTATTTTAGCTTCAGCTGTATTTAAGATCAAAACAAAATGCTGCAGACGATGTAACCGGTTTGCCCGCGAGAAGGGGCTTAATTAAATATGACTTAAAATCGTTGCAAAAATCTGGAAACTATTCAGGGAAACGAACCATTTGAGCAGCACCTTTCCGTCCTCAACGTTAAAGAATTACAAATTTCTACATCAGGACATGGTTTGTAGTATTTGGTAAGCACATGATAGTACATGTTTTCAATATTGTACACGAAATATAGAGAATAGAAATCCTATCAATATGTACAACAAAAATTAGACACGAAATAAATTTTACATTTATATTTATTGATTGATGCTTTTAATATTTGTTTTGATTCACCTGGAAAAAAAATAAAAATAATTATTTACTGAATTTCGGCAAAGCACTTTACCGACCCACTCGGCAACGCACTACCGAACGGCACGGTAATTTTTGACAGATGGGTGGCGACGAACATTTTACGACCAATCGGTAGTTTGAACTTTCACCGAGATATCAGCTGTTGGATTCTCGGCAATTTATATTGCCGGCCTCGGCGAAAAAAATTAAGTGTGTAGATAGAATTCCAAATGGTGACATCAAGATTTGTTTGGGCAACTTTAATGCGAAGATCGGATCCGACAAGTCGAACCATGAGCGCATTATGGGACGCCATGGTCTCGGAGAAATGAGCGAAAACGGAGAGCTGTTCGCAGAATTTTGTGGTAATAACGACATGGTGATCGACCGGTTCACAAGGTCACGTGGGTCTCCAGTGACAGCTTTACAGAAAATCAAATCGACCACATCTGCATCAGCTGAAAATGGAAACGGAGCCTTCTTGATGTACGGAATAAACGTAGTGCCGATATCGCATCTGATCATCACCTCCTCATCGGCGAAATACGCCTGCGCATTGCGCGGATTCGTCGGCAGGAGGAAAGAGTTGGACGACGATTCAACACACGCCGACTGGAAGATGCCACGGTGAAACGTTGAAGAACTGGAGACGCGTGCTGCAGATATTCCGGAAGGTGGCAGCGTGGAAGACCAATGGACCGCCACCAAGAATGCCTTCATCGCCACCGCGAAAACAATCTGGGCGAACTACGCACCCAGAGAAAACAATGGATCACCGATGAGACCTGGAGGAAGATAGAGGAGCGAAGAAAAGCCAAAGCCGCGAGAGGGCAATCGAAAACCAGAGGAGCCAAAGTCTTAGCCCGTCAACGATACGCGGCTCTTGAGAAGAAAGTAAAACGCTCATGTCGACGGGACAAGCGAGCGTGGGCAGACTCTCTGACCGACGAAGGAGAGAGAGTCGCCGCAACCGGGGACATTCGCCTCCTCTACGATATTTTACGACGTTTAAGCGGGGCGAAGATGAATGCAACGATGCCTGTGAAAGACGCGAATGATCAGTTATTGACCGACCCAACTGACCAGCTGAAACGCTGGTTCGAGCACTTCGAGCAACTTTTTCATGTGCCAGCCAGGCCATCACCACCTCGGCATGATCTGCCTAAGATCCGACGTATAACACGCGTCAATACCGAAGCTCCATCACTGCTAGAGATTCAAACAGTCATCCAAAGCATGAAATCGAATAAAGCCCCAGGGGTAGACCGCATAGCAGCTGAGATGCTCAAAGCTGACCCCATGACATCCGCTCAACTACTGCATCGTTTATTTCGTAATATCTGGGACACCGCAACTTTCCCGGTCGACTGTATGCAAGGTATCTTAGTGAAGGTGCCCAAAAAGGGTGACCTGACTGTATGCGATAACTGGCGAGGCATTATGTTGCTGTGTGCCGTTCTCAAAGTTCTGTGCAAAATTATCCTATCCCGGATTCAGGAGATCCTGTGTGGACCATATTGTCACGCTCCGCATCATTCTGGAGCAGGTCAACGGATTCCAAGAGTCCCTTACTTGGTATTCATTGACTACGAAAAAGCTTTCGACCGTCTCAATCACGAGAATATGTGGGGCGCCCTGAGACGCAAGGGGGTTCCTGAGAAAATCATCGGCCTCATCGAAGCACAGTGCGAGGCCTTTTTGTGTAGAGTGCTGCACAATGGGGTCCTGTCCGACCCTATCCGGGTCGTAGCTGGTGTGAGGCAAGGATGTATTCTATCACCGTTACTGTTCCTCATCGTAATCGATGAGATTCTGGTAGATGCGATTGACCAAGAACGACTTCGAATTGGCTGATGACGTTGCACTCCTCGCGAAACGGCGCTCTGATATGCAGAGTAAGCTCAATGACCTTGCCGAGCGCTACTCCTCGGCAGGTTTAGTCATCAACGTCAACAAAACCAAATCGTTGGATGTAAACACGGTGACTCCTTCCAGTTTCACAGTAGCCGGGCAACCAGTGGAGAATGTTGAAAGCTTCCAATAGCCAAATGGCGTCAGACGGCGGTGCCAAGATCAACATAGGCGCACGGATCAAGAAAGCAAGGGCTGCCTTTGCGAGTTTAAGAAATATCTGGAAAAACAGGCAGATAAGTGAACGCACCAAAATACGAATTTTCAACTCTAACGTGAAATCTGTGCTGTTATACGCTAGCGAAACGTGGTGTGTATCAGTGCAGAACACTCAACGGCTGCAGGTGTTCATTAACAGATGCCTGCGGTATATAATTCGGGCCTGGTGGCCTCACAACTGAATCTCAAACAATGAGCGTTGTCGTCGTTGTCACCAGAGGCCGATAGCAACAGAAATTCAGGATCGGAAGTGGGGCTGGGTCGGCCACACTCTAACAGGTTAAAGCGATAGCCGGGCAACGCTCAGGATGGAGATCTTTCAAGTCAGCCCTTTGCACCACCGGAGGTGTAAAGGATCCATAAGTAAGTAAGTAAGCATGCGGTGCGTAGGTAGTGCAAACGAAATACCTAATATTTTGCATTCAAAATATCCGATTCATATGGAGAGATAACATGCCTGATTGCAATCAAACGAGTGAAATAGGACTCGCTCGCCAAAAATTATCGAGCTGCGATTCAACTTGGACGAGTTTCTGTGCTGCTCCGATCAGCAGTGAGAGAATCGGGAACCGGCTGAAGCCTCTATTCAATAGAGTTAAGGAAGAAGGGCTCACTCAAATTCATCAAAATGAGATCACATGTGTTGATCCGAATATTTAACGACAACTAAAGACGAGTGTGTGTCAAGTGGCGAGAGAATAAATGCTTTTTGCCGATTCTGTCGGGAATCAACCATCACTGGGTAAAAGTCGAATCAAGTACGAGACACTGAAGACGGCCTCACAGTTGAGGTCGAAATAGGTAGGAGTGATCGGTGCAATATGGGCCACCTAAGGAAAGCGTTCTGAAAATCGCTGAAAATCTCAAAAAATCATCATTCAAATCTAGTAGACTTATACTAGGGAGTGTTACCTTTCATATTACGTCGATGAATGATGAAAAATGCGCTTGATTTAAATGTGTTTTCCCGTCTATACGGGGCAATATGAGCCACCATTTGGGGCAGTATGGACCACCCATCCAAAGCGTTTTTTGTGAGATAAAAGTGTCTTAATTTGGTGGACTATTACATTCCTACAGTTTAGCGGACCGAACCGATTTGCCACTCTTCACCGTTTGCACAGACACATTTCAATTGGTTAATGGTATTTTTTCTGTACTATCGCAGTAATGCGGTGTTGTTATTTATCCGTAACGAATCTAATTTGAACTCTTGCTCTGTGCAGGTATGCCCATATTGCCCCATAGAGAGCGGTTTTGGAAAAAAGTTTTATGATAAATTCATATTTGTATCAGTACGAACATGTGTGTACAATATTCAATTATAATACAAGGCAAAATTTTCAAAACGACTTATCTGCTTTTGTAAACAAAGATTCAAACAACGATTTGACGAATCTGATACCTCACCCACGCAAACCAACACCATCAATAGGTAGGGGAAGGATTCCGCTACCTGTTGATGGTGTTGGTTTGCGTGGAAGAGCTATCAGATTCGTCAAATCGTCGTTTGAATCTTTGTTTACAAAAGCAGATAAGTCGTTTTGAAAATTTTGTCTTGAATAGATCTTTTCATTGTGATGCATAACCTTATTTATAAACGAATCTTATAATATTTCTGCTTATGCAGTGAAAATTTACATTTTCAAGCGAATTTTCTTGTTTAATTTTAATGCGATTTTCACGTTGAGACATATGTGGAGCATTCTCTTTAAGATCATATAACTTTTACATTATAAATCTTGTCAGTAAGCTCAAATTAAGCGTGGCTCACATTTCCCCGTATGTTCATATTGCCCCTATCTGTAAAGGTAACAAAACGTAGTGGAATTAAATGGAAAGTACTAAACTCGTCTTAGACAGTTTAAAAATAATGACCAGATGCAATAGATTATTAACTATGAATTAAAAAAACTAACCTCTAAACAGTGTAAAGAGAAAATTCATAGAACATAACTAATTTTCAAACTCGACTGAGAATAAACAAAATAATAAACTAGGTATGTATATCAAAATATAGTAGAAAACTTGAAAATGTCTCGAAACAAAAAAAAACGTACTTATAATCAGAAAGGTTCATAATAAGAATTCATCAAAGAACACTTTTAGACATTGATATTTGAATCATGAGTTGCACCAAATTAGCTGCTAAACCAACTTGGCTGCTGTACCACCTGATGTGCCCTATCTAAGTGACGCATAGAACATGCAAAGTTCAACTACATTACCAGGCAGAAAAACGTTTTACTTACTTTATGGCAATGAACGCCGTAGAATGATCACCAGCTTGAATGTGTCATCCCTTTAATAGTAACAAAAACTATGTGTAATAATACGTTGTAAAACTTCAATTAAAATGAATACGCACATCTCGTTAACGACCATATCTGCCACCTCTTTGAAGACGTCTGCCCAGGCAACGTCTAGCCGAGATTCGAGATCCTATTCATTAGTCGGTTCAACTTCGGTACCTCCGGTGGAGACGTTCGCGCACCGTTCACACAATTTATAAAACTATGAAGGTGGTACAGTACGCCAGTGTTGAGAAGCTGTACCAACAGTTTCCGGCTATTCGCAAGCAAGATGTCAAGGAATTGGATCTGTGGGTGAAAACCCAATTGCATTTGCCGTCAGTATCGGGTAAACATATGATAAACTTACATAACATGGAAATGTTTTACGTTTTATTTATATCAATTTACAGAGCTCGAACTAATTCAGTTCTTACAATCGAACGAATATGATACAGAAGCTGCCAAACGGACTATTGAAGTGTTCTTTACGTTCCGATCAAGTTATAAAGATTTCTTTCATGACAGAGATATTTATGCCGGACCAGTTCAGCGATCGATGGATGTGTTGTAAGTGTTTTTTCGTTACACAAATTATAATTTGAATAGTTTAATAGAGGTTTATAATTTCTATTGTACGGTTCAACAACTCAAACATATAGGGCCGGACACCTAACAACACCAAAAATACTACTGAAAAACGTACATACACAAGTACTCCAAACATTTTTTAAAAGGTATTACTTACGTGCATTATCCCACTTTTGACTTTTTTAAGTTTGAGTGATTTTTCAAATTTATGGAGTTCATCACTACCATTTTGGGATATCTGAATAGTTCAAGATCATGTGGTCTTGCATCGAGATTTGGTTCTAATTTTTTGTAACCGATCACAAAATGGATATTGTTTTTGGGAATTGGTCACAACTAGCGTCACTGCATTCATCAATTTCCCTTCGTCGATGTTTTCTTTTTTATTAATGTGTTCTCATGTTCTCATTCTTAAATGCCTAAAAATCACAAACAACTAATAAAATAGTCCATTTGCTTCACAGGCTTTAATTACGATAGTATGAATAAGGGTAATTTCAGTAAATTTGATAATTTATGTTACTCAACAGATACTAACAGTACATCATAATTGTAGGTTGTCCAAGAGAGTTTTAGTATTTTTTTGTATTATTTAATTGCTTCAAAACTGGGTGCTCATTTTGCCCCATTGAGCTTGAGCTTGATGACCGCACAATTCGTAGTTGCTACTCCGTGATTGACCAGAACAATCGAAATTGCACAGGGAACCAATAGTTGGGGCTTGGGATAAGCTTTCCAACCTCAATGTGCACAGATCGAGAGTTCAGTTATTAAAGGATCAATAACGGCGCCGGCCACGTCCTTATGGTCATCTGGGAATAGTTGGTGTGACATCTGTTGTTACTATAGACCGAGATCACCTCAGCATCTCCACAGTTGACACAGGAGGGATGTTTGTTAGTGAGGTGGGTAAGTAGTTGCACGGATCAGGATTCCTCTTGGTAAGTGATGCGATCCATGCAACCTTAATAAGATAGGATAAACATGCTATTCAATTATCTAGACCAGGACATTATTGCTACCGTGCGTCGTTACCTACAGTGACAAACTATTTAAAACAAATTTAAAATGAGGAAAAAAGAAGCATGTTGAAAACTTAATCTATGTCTTGAAAGTTTTATTCTATTTAATAACAAAAGAGGCTATGTATATGAAGTTTATGTATGTAAGTTACTCAAAATACATCCTTTCCTCCAGTGCATGGCACTTTCAGACTAGAAAGTTGACTTCGAACGAAATTTCTAGTAATGCATTCACTTTACAATGTTTGCATTTAAGATAAATGTTAAATAAATACTCCGAATGAGCAATCATGGCATAAACGTAAAGCGTACATGATTTATGAATATTCTGTACGCCTGTCCACGATAGGGTAAATGATGTATCTTGGACAAGCGCAGGACATTCATTAGAAAATATATCGAGATTGAATAGTATAAAACAATTGAGAACCACTAGGTTCATCCAAATTCATAACCTATGATTAGTCTTGTGTCTCCATTGCCCAATTTTTGAGTAAATTACGTTTACTAGGTGTAAACTGTGATATACTGCGAACTGAAATTTTTATCTTTTTGGACATCAAATATATAATTTCGACATGGAAAATGATTATATTTTGGACAGAGTCATTTTCTCCTAATTTAAAAATGGCCACCTACAGATCTCAATGGTATGACTTACCTGCACGTATCCACATTCATTTAAATGCATTTATTTGCTTAACTGACATAGATTAAACTAGAAATTAACATTGTTTCGCAATCTTATCGATATCATTGAGAACAGCCTGAAAGTTGGCAATTAATGGTGCATCCATGTACTGTACATGGGGTGACCAATAAATGTCTGATGAATAAAAACATAACTTCATTTTGGTCACTCCTTTTTCATCCGTCTCAAGTTCATGTTAAGCGATTGGAATATGTTAGTATCTCAATTACAATCAAACTTTGGCCGCAGGACCTCAAGATTGCCGTTTGAACCAATTTAAACGTGTTTCAGGTGCATGTTACGAAGAGTCTTATAATGCATGTTCTCCTGCATACTGGCGTCCAGCAGGCACTTTGGTAGATAGCTTTACATTTTAGATAATTTTAAAGATAAATAATAGTTGATTTGTGAATTCTCATCAGGAGCCACTAGAGTTGAGGTAAACGTATGCACTGATCATACTTTCGATAAAAAATTTCCTACACATTATCTAAAATTGATCGACGAAGCTCAGGCTTGTCCAAAATATGTACATGTCCAAAATATATCATTTACCCTATCAGTACATTATTTTGATTCAGTCTTCCAATCCAGTCGCATGGAAGACTGTCCTGGAAGCCATAGATTATTTAAGCAAAATGTATGTCCACTGGCTATCACCAGTGTAATTGACCTTAAAAAAGTTTAGCATGGTTTCACACACTTACGACATAATAAACACAGTCATCATAAAAGGGGGTCGTTATCGTCTTATTGGAACAAACTCGCCAGATGTCAATCCTTCAATAAAGCCAACTTAACTTCCGCTTAAAATATTCACCCGCTTCATTTACTATCTCCACTGCCCTTCGAAACCGTTGATCTATTGTTGCGCCATCATATTTGAAAAACCCCAATAGGATATTGATAAAATCACAACAGGATTTTGAAATTTTTTTCGACAAGTTTCATCAAAAGATCGGTAAGGAATATGGAAGAACCCGGACAGAATTTCGAAAAATCCCGACAGGATTTTGGAAAACTCCCGACAGGATTTTGGAAAAATCCTCACAGGATTTTGGAAAAATCCCGACAGGATTTTGGCAAATCCCGACAGGATTTTGAGAAAATCCCTACAGGATGTTGGAAAAATCCCGACAAGATGTTGGAAAAATCCCGACAGGATTTTGGAAAAATCCCGACAGGATTTTGGAAAAATCCTGACAGGATTTTAGAAAAATCCCGACAGGATTTTGGAAAAATCTCGACAGGATTTTGGAAAAACCCCGACAGGATTTTGGAAAAATCTCGACAGGATTTTTAAAAAATCCTCACAGGATTTTGGAAAAATCTTCACTGGATTTTGGAAAAATCCTCACAGGATTTTGGAAAAAACTTCACAGGATTTTTAAAAAAACTCACAGGATTTTGGAAAAATCCCGACAGGATATTGATAAAATCACGACACGATGTTGAAAAAATACGACAAGATTCATCAAAAGATCGGTAAGGAATATGGAAGAACCCGGAAAGAATTTCTAAAAATCCCGACAGGATTTCGGAAAAATCCCGACATGATTTTGGTAAATCCTGAAAATATTTTGGAAAACATACCAACATGGATTTTGGGAAAATCCTGACAGGAGTTTGGAAAAATCCCAACATGGATTTATCAAAATCCCGACAGGATTTTGGAGAAACCCAGACAGGATTTTTGAAAAATGCCGAAAGGAGTTTGAAAAAATCCTGCAGGAGTTTGAAAAAATCCTGGCCAGATTTTGGAAAAATCTCGATAGGATTCAAAAAAAAAATTGGCTAGATTTTAGAAAAATCCTTACTGGATTTTGGAAAAATCTTAACAGGATTTTGGAAAAATCTCGACTGGATTTTGGAAAAATCCCAATAGGATTTTTGGAAATATATTTTCAGGATTTTGGAAAAATCCCGACAGGATTTGGGAAAAATTGCAACACACAGGACAGAAAATATCTAAATAGGATTTGAAAAAAAAATCAACAAAGTATTTTGGAAAAAATCATGACAAGGAAAAATCCGGACAAAGGATTGTAAAAATCACGACGGGATTTTAAAAAAATCCTGTCAAATATTTTCGGAAAAAGCTCGCCTGAAAATCCCGACATGATGTTGGAAAAATCTTAACCGAGATTTGGGAAAAATCCAAACAGGATTTTGAGGTACTTTGGTAAAACTCCGACCAGATTTTGGGAAATAAAACAATCGGGTTTTCGTTCTCTTCAGAACTTTAAATAAAATATCGATTGGATTTTTGACAGGATTTGGGAATAAATCGACACGAATTTTGTAAAGATCTCTACAGATTTTTTTTCATACCCTCGATTTTTTTTCAAAATTCTTTTGGGTTATGCCCAAGTACTGTCAGGACTTTTCTAAAATCTTGTCATGATTTTCAAAAATTCTGTAAAAAAAACTCCAAAAATTTATTCAGAATTTCCCAAAATCTAGCCGATTTTTTTCTTAATCCTGTAATGTTTTCTTTTTTAATTCTGTAGCAATTTTCCCAAAATTCGTCAATATACTCCTTTAAGGAACGGTGTGCTCATTTTGCCCCTTTTGAGATAAATTATTCAAATCCTATTAAGCGTGGTCAAACATTTCACTGTGAATGGTTTAAATGGCTCTAAAATATTCTTCGAAGTCATATAAAATGTAAGGTACCCCGGGGCAAGTGGGACCTAAAAAAACCCTAGTTCAGCAAAATTGTTAACGCATACTTAGAAAACAGGGTATTTAAGAACATTAACCACGGATACATCATTAAATGCTTCCATTGTTGAAGTGTAGAGGTGTTTGAAGTCATTTATTCAATTACAAAAATATTGGTAGTGCTGGGAATAAATTTACCTTCAGAACCCACTTACCCCTTCAAACGGGGCAAGTGGGACCTATTCTGTTTTCTACTGTCAAACGGAACTATTTTGAGGAATGTAGATATACTGTTCATATTATTTCTGAGCATAAGTATTTTTAGATCATGGATAGAGATTGGTTGCATGTTAGACTTTAGTTTTGCAAGAAGAAAGGGATTATAATGTTAGCAGATATGAAAACAAGACAACAGCCGATTTACTGTCTATTTGGCTGTTGTCTTGTTTTCCATTAGCTTACTTTTGTACCAAATGTTTTACGTGGCAAGGATAAGCAAATCTTTATTCACTTTTCGTATAAATAAATATTTCTCTGTTCAGAACACAAATTATTATATAAATCAGTACTGCAGAAAAAACTATTCAGGCGATGCGCAGTGTTTTTAATTTGCAACAGAACAAAATTTCCAATTTATGTGTTATGCACTTTATTTATCTGAGAATCTGATGCGAAGTTTGAAAATAACAAAAAACAAGACAAATTCTTTCGACCTATTATAGAATAAATAGTTTATTTGCATTGTAAACGGGAGAATATTGCATCATAGTTATAGCCATTGCTCTTCTTCATGCGGGAGATAATTTACAGAAGGCAAAATACACATTTGGTAATTAACTGTACAACTTTTTAACATCTAAATCAAACTGCAACTGATTGATATATGAATGACGAAGTTATTTCTCACTAGACAACCATCTAAAACAGTTAAAATAGCTTTTCGGAAATGTTGTTCAAATATGTCCCACTTGCCCCATGTATGTTAAAACTTAAGGGCAAGTGAAAATTGCAGATTTTGGCTCTAATTAAAAATTGCAAATCGTTTTCAATGTCACACAATTATTTAATTGCTCAAACATTCACTTTCCACATCAATGATAAATTAAGAACCGACTATTTAGTTTGAAATCCATTGAAATGGAATAAAAGTAATAGATTTTCTCGGTAGTTTATAGATGTCGACAGAAACTAACCATGTAGTAAAAAACAAGTGACTCGGTTGTAATGCGATCGAGTAATAACCGTTGTGGATGGGACTAGGGGGTACTGCCCAAATGGTTCTCTACCCTATTTCCATTTTCGCATCGGGTTTACTTTCCTCTTGTTCCACGGTCGGAGAAAGTCATTGTGTTCGAGTGGTGGAGCCACTTTCAAAGTCGAGAAAACTTTCCTAGACCGAACCGGGAATCGCCACCTTTAGTATGGTCTTGCTTTGTAGGCGCGCACCTTACCACACTTCGTTTTTTTTTCTTCTTCTAATTTTGGCACAGACCTGTTGATCCATATCTTGCCACACTTCGTTAATCGTTATGGAACGTACACACGGTCAAGCAGTTTGACTAACATTGACTCCACCTCTCGTTTATTCAAACATCCACCAAGTTTTACCAACAGCGACACAAACAATCAATTTATTCGACCAACAATATCACACACGAACGACCGAAGCACCAACTCGAGCACCAACCATCGAAAAATATATGGGGGTTTGTGCAACTTCACTACAAATGCTCAGACATGTTCGGCGAACCTTGACTCCACCCCCGACAACTCAAACCAAAATCAAACCGTTTTAATTTTTTCCAACCGAGCCGCCAACTGTCAAATGGTTGTTCGAACAACTTCACACACGTTCAAACATAGCAGCAACCGAAGCGTTTTCTTGGGGGCGGAGTCAATGTTCGTCAAACTGCTTGACTGGTGTGTACGTTGCATTATGCTTATTAAAATTTTGACAAATTGTCACATTTTCTTTACAGATCATTAGTTATTCTTCCGGAGCTGACACCATTGGGGTACCACGTTCTACTCGCCAAAATTGTCGATTCAGATGCGTCAAAGTTCAATTTGGCAACACTTTTAAAGCTGTAAGTGCCACAAATCTTAAAAATTCTTAGACGTTTATTTTACGATATTTTTGTAGGGCATTCATGTGTGTGGATGTTGCACTTTGGGAGGAAGGTTGCACTGAAGGATTTCTGCTGGTCATCGATATGAGTGGACTTCATTTGGGGCATTTTCCAAAGCTGGGCATTTTCACCCTGAAAAACTTTTTGTACTATATACAAGAAGCGTTGCCTATCCGACTTAAAGGAGTGCATTTGATTAATGTCGTTCCGTTCATCGATAAGATTGTGGCTATGGTCAAGCCGTTCTTGAAGAAAGAAATTCTGGAAATATTTCACCTTCATCAAAAAGAAGATACCGTATATCCCCACATCCCCCAGAGTATTCTGCCAAGCGAGTATGGGGGAAGTTCACCTTCTCGATCGGTTCTGACAAGTTCGTACCACTATATCTTCCAGCCTTAATATCAAACAGCTTCAATGGGTCTCTTTTTTTCAGAACAACTTTTTGATAAAACTTTGGAGCTGAGGGACTTTATATTAGAAAAGGAGCGAGCCCAAAAAGTAGACGAAAGCAAACGTATTAAAACTCGTTCGTTAACTAATATGTTTGGTTTATTTTAAAATATTGTTCTAATAAAAATCCATTTATCTCAAATCAAAAAAATTATATGTTTTTTTTATTTCAACGGAATCATTATATCACAGCTTTTTGAGTTCTAGTTAATTAGGAGACAAATTACCTAGAGGTTCTTCCGGAAACGACGATTTTTTTAAATGCTGTATATTTTTATTGGTTTGAAATTTTGTATACGTATTGATTCTTTTTTGCCTTTCTCGTACAACAAAGTTGTACCGAAAGTCTATCATTTCACTCCGAAAACGAACTTTTGATAAGAGTTCCGGAGACCCATAGTGTTATATACCAATCGATTCGGCTCGACAAGCTGAAAAAATGTCTGTCTGTCCGCGTTTCTGCTCAACAGACATCCTGGGTTGACCAGGAAGTGCTGGGTTAGGGGCCACCTCCAATGAGGGAGGCAGGACTGCATCCCCGACCAGCTAAACCGTTTCCATTGCCACCAAGCCCATAGTCCCTTCGGTACAACCAGAAAGTAATGCTTCAAAGGGGGGCCAGTGCACAACGCACCCTCGAGGTTAGCTGCGTGACCTTGTAGCATTGAACATCGTGACTCGCTGTTTTTAGAAGAGCACCATGGTATCGTGCCAGCGCATTGCCGACTTTCCAGGTGGCCTTACCACGCCCTATGTCCTCGGAAGGTGGGCAGGGTCGACTTCGCGCCTGCTTCCCTCTGCACGACTGGTATCAAGAATGATGATGCCGCGTGCACCCCAAATTGACCTTTCTGCGATAGGGCCTATTCGCCAGCACACAGAGGGACTTGCCGACACGGTGCCTACGTCTGCCCCAGCCTTGACGAGGACCCCTTTCCGTCCTCGGGCTCGGAACCCGCCCGGTTGACCGACGCCGCGAAAGCGACGATACCATGTTGTTTTTCACGCGGCCACTTGTTCGATAAAAGGATCGAGTTCGACCACAGGGCACCGGTATGACCCATGAAGCCGGCTCCGAACCCTTGGACCACCTCTTATTTGCGCCTGAAGTAGCCATCCTTGAGTCCACGCGCCACCTTCTGTGTAGCTCCGAGACTATTTGGACGATAGCCGATAAAACGGCGTTTCAGCCAACTTCATTTTACACATCCTCCGAACAAGGTTGTCCGGGGTAGTGTCCAGACCTCATGTGGCAAGCATTTGGTCACGCATTGTGCGAAAACGCAGGCACACGAACAACACGTGTTCCGCCGTTTCCTCTAAACCAACGCACACCGGACACTCGGGCGAGGCCGAGTGTCCGAACCTGTGTAGGTACTATCTGAAGCAACCATGGCCTGTAAGGACCTGGGTCAGGTGGAAAGTGATTTCCCCATGGCGCCTCTTGACCCACGTACCTATCTCCGGTATCAACCTATGTGTCCATCTACCCTTAGTGGAACTGTCCCACGCACGCTGCCATTTGACCATTGAGGCCAACCTGACAGTCCTGCGGATGCCTCTCGTGCCGCGCATTTCAAAGCACTCTATGTCTTCACCGATAACGATGTCAATAGGCACCATACCGGTGATGACGCAGAGTGCATCGTGCGACACGGTACGGTACGCGCTCGCAACTCTTAGGCACATGAGCCTATACGTACTTTCTAACTTCGTTCTGTAGCAGTTAATACGCAGGGCCGTGCCCCAAGCTGGCCCCCCATACCTCAGTATGGACAGAGCAACGCTAGCCAGAAGCTTGCGCTTGCTGCCATAAACCGCAGAGCTATTGGACATCATCCGGGACAATGCCACTATAGCTGTGGAGGCACGCTTGCAGGCGTAATTGACGTGGCTACCAAAGGTGAGCTTATCGTCGATTATTACCCCCAAGAGTTTGATTGAGCGTTCAGAGGTGATCGTGCAGTTGCCTGCCCTTATCACCGCTTGCTGCTCCGACTTTCGGTTGTTAACAACAACCACCTCAGTCTTGTGGTGAGCCAGTTCTAACTTCCTGGAACTCATCCACTCCTCCACAATTGCGATCGAGTGGGCTGCAGTCAACTCCACCTCTTCGATCGATTCGCTGTAGACCTCCAGCGTAATATCGTCAGCGAAGCCGACGATTACCACGCCCACCGGGAACTTCAACCTCAAGACACCGTCGTACATGACGTTCCATAACACCGGACCCAGTATGGAACCTTGCGGAACCCCTGAGGTTATGTCAACGCACTTCCGACCCGCCTCCGTGTCGTATACCAGTACTCGATTCTGGAAGTAGCTTCCGAGAATCTTGTACAGGTACTCAGGAATTCCAAGACGCAGGAGCGCATCTGCAACTACTGGCACTATTGAAAGCATTCCTCACGTCGAGAGTCACTACTGCACAATAGCGAACTTCTCTTACGCTGGATAGCTATCTCCGCGGATTTGGTAACCGATAAGATAGCGTCTACGATCGACTAACCCTTTCGGAAGCCAAACTGGTTACTCGATAGACCGTCCGCACCCTCCGTGCGTATCAACAACCTGTTGAGGATGATCTTCTCGAGCACCTTCCCCGCCGTATCAAGCAGGCATAATGGTCTATATGCCGACGGATCCCCCGTTGTTTTTTCCGCCTGTGGCAATAGCTCTGCCTTTTCTATGCTTCAGGGAAGACTCCCTCATCCAGGCATAACTGCATGACAGATCTGAACATCTCGGGAGCCTCGGCAATGGCCGCTTTAATGGCCAGGTTCGGAATACCATCCGGTCCTGGCGCCTTACCTACACTGAGGGACTGTGCAATCCCCGCAAGTTCCGCCACAGTTACTCTTCCCTCGTCGGCCACCCTGGCTCCTGGCAGCTCCACGAAGGGAGGCCAGGGACTTGGGTCGTGACGTGGGAAGAGCCCCGCGATGATCCTCTCCAGCATCTCTGGAGACCGCTCTGTAGGGGCCATCGCCCCACGTGTCTTGGCCATTACGACCCTATTGGCGTCACCCCATGGATTCGCGTTGGCACTTTGACACAGGCCCTCGAAGCAGGCTTTTTTGCTTGATCTAATCTCAGTCTTCAGAGCGGCTCTAGCAGCCACGAACGCCACCCGTCGTTCAACACGCTCCTCTTCTGTGCGTGCTCGCTGCATCCGCCTCCTTGCCCGTAGGCAGGCGCGGCGCAGGTTCGCAATTGCTTGAGTCCACCAGTAAGCCGGTGGTCTCCCATTCCTAGGGTGGACTTTCCTAGGCATGGTGGCATCGCATGCACGCGAGAGTACTGTTACTAGCTGCTCGCCACTCAGACCGAGAGTATTGTGCTCGCGGCGGAGCGCTTCCTTAAACACCTCGTCGTCGAAGTATGATGTCTTCCACATACGAGGACTAGGCCTCGCCCCTTCTTCCGTCCGCTGAATGCTGGTCGTATAGTCGATACTGTAGCGAACCGCCAGGTGGTCGCTGTGAGTTTAGCCATCATCTACCCTCCAGTTCGAACTACTCGTTTGGCCAGGGCTCCAGAACGTAACGTCGATAATCGACTCGGCACCGTTCCAGCTGTAGGTATTTTTGGTACCGACATGTCTGTCCGTGTGTACGTATGTGTGTGTGTGTATGTGTGTGCACAAAATGCCATAAAAACATTAGCCAAATTTTCACATAGTAACTCTTAACCGATTTTCTTGCAACAAGTTGCATCCGACAGAGACTAAAACGCTGTTGATCGCTATTGAATTTCATAATAATTGCTAATTGCAAAAAATAGATAATATTAAAATAGTGATAAGACATAGTCAACAATAATGTGTTATAAAAAATGCCTTGCATCTATGAATATTTTTAAAGTTTATCCAAAGTTTATTTTCCCAACAAGATTTTCAACGTACTATGAAGATGCTCTAGTTGCACGCATTTAGGCGTAAGTATGCTCGTATGCTCTTCGTGCAGTTTCATGAAATGTACTATGAAATTGTCCGAAAATCAAAATTTGAACATAGGGAATTCGAGAAACATTTGGCAGCGCCATCTGTTGTCTACTAGTGTAAATCTTTTATCATAACATTAGACGGTGTAACTGTTTTGCCTTTCTTGTACATCATCGAGGTGTAAGGTGTAAGTAATTTATTAAATACATTTTTGCGCGAGAAAGGCACCATTACCGCTAGGTGGATTAATCTGGGTTTTTTTTCTAGAACAGCCATGTGAAGTAAATCAGGATGGATAATTGTACAGATTGTACATTAAGTATTTGCTCACTAAGATCCAAGTACCCCCAAAATAAGTAAGTGTACCGGTTGTGGCCACCTTAGTGCCTAGTTTGGGCAACTCTTAAAAATGCATAGTTTCCAAAAATTTTCAATCGGTTTCAACAGGAAAGAAGGATATATTTTACGCAGGTGGAGAACTTGTTTGAGTTTGGTTAGGTGTCTAGTAGATTTTTGAACAAGCTGTACAATTCAGTGTTAATTTAGTATTGTAGTAATTGTAATTTAATATTCTATCATTCATTGAGACTTTTGGCCAGGTGAATAAATTTCTAACAAATAAACAAATATATAAAAACCCATAAGGTTAAAATACCTCAAAATTCCATTTACTTCCGCTATATTCGGAAGCGGAAGTAAATGGAAGTTTGAAGTATTTTAACCTTGTAACATTTTCCCCTAAGACGCTCAATATTAATTATTTCAATATAAAAACCCAACTTAATTCACCGAGTGGTGATACTGCCTTTCTCGCATTTAGCCAAGGCACCAACATGGCGCTTATATAGTTCGATTCAATTTTCTGAATAACTTTCAAACGCAATGGTCGAACGTTATCAAATTCAATAGTGATCAACAAGACTTTGTCCAATGCAACTTGTTGCGAGAAAATCGTTTAAGAATTATTATATGAAAAAGTGGCTAATGTTTTTCGGTTTTCGTGTGCACACACACCCACATACGCACACACACACACACACATACACACGGACAGACAGACATTTGTTCAGCTCGACAAGCTGAGTCGATTGATATATAACATCATGGGTCTCCGAGACTTCTATAAAAAGTTCGATTTTGGAGTAAAATAATAACCTTTAGGTACAACTTTGTTGTACGAGAAAGACAAAAAAGGAGGAAAAAGCCCTGATTAATCCACCTAGCGGTGTTAGTGCCTTTCTCGTGCAAAAAAAATACTAAAAAATATAAGTGAGTGCTTTTTAGCGAACGAAAAATTCTCCAGGTAGCCGAAGTGTTGTACCTATAGGGTAACCAACTTGATTTGGACCCCTACATATTTTGGACCCCCCTGGTGACATTTTTCTGATTTCTGCACTAAAAACAATGCCGCTGCTAATTCCCCCATTGGCTTCAGGAAATTAATATTGCTCAGCATCTGTTTCACTGCTTTCCCGTGCGAAAAAGCGATATTTAGATGAAATTTCGAAGCAATAAGTTTGTTCAAGAAGGCAAGCGTTACAATGCGTTATGCTTAAAAGTATACATCACTGAAAATCTCAGGACGTACACAATAAGTTTTTGTCGAAATTGTGAATTTAAAATGCAGGAATCTTCTCATTGATGCATACACGGAAGAAAAAAAGTACCCAAAATTGAGTACTTTTAAACTTACTTTTGAGTTATTTTTCTCTTCGCTTTCATCCACTCTTTCTTTTGTTGTCAAAAACAAAAGAGCCAAACAATCCAACGACGCCAGTTCAATACGGGAAGCCAATGTTGAGTTTTATTACCTGAGGTCGAAATTGAGTGAATTAAACTTAAATTTGGGTCAATAAATTTTCCGTTGGGTACTTTTTTAACATGGGAGTAAAGGCAAACTACTTCGACCCTACTTACTCAATTTTGGCTTCCCGTACGGATGTTCGAGGTTGGGTGAATTAAACTCACTATTGGGTAGTTTATTTCTTCCGTGTACCAATCGAAAGATAAGGGCTCATTCACAAATTACATAACGCAAAAAAACACAATTTGAACCCCACCCACCCCTCTGTGACTTGTTTGTAACATTTCCTCTATACCCACCCACCCCCTTCGGTGACGCGTAACGTCGGACTAAAAATTCACAAAAAAATATTAATTGATATTTTTAATGAACTCTACTTTAACTTTCTACATAGTAAATAATAATGCAGTCAAATTTGAATTTAATTAGTGATTTCATTTTTTTATATTATTCGTTACCCGTAACAGAACTGAACAAACCCACCCACCCCCTAGACAAGTCGTAACATTTTGTAACGGAATATTGGGTACCCACCCACCCCTCAGGGCGTTATGTAATTTGTGAATGAGCCCTAATACTTGGGTTGGGCTCAATGAATTATTGGCAGGGGCTGATTTTCTACTCGCCGCTATCACATCCAGGCGCTATCGTATATGCGCAAAATAGCCAGCATAAGTTAACCGCCAGAAATTTGTATGGCGAAAGACATCTAACGCGGGTTTTCTCAACAGCAGGAGCTTTTCACGAAAATCTATTTGGTAACAGTTATGTAGGAAGGTGTCTGCTACTACGCCTACCAAATATTGTTTCGATTGAGTTGCTTATTTTCGAGATATTAAACCTTATAGATGCTTTTCGCCATACTGATTTCCGAAAGTTAACTCTAGTGTGCCGCTGTAAGCACGCTCAAAGCAGGCGATTCATTGGCCAGGGTAAATTAGAAATTCGACTATGAAGAGACTTAATTGGGGGTGTCCAAAATGTGTACATTTGGGGGTCTAAAATATGTTGCACTGTCCAAAACGAAGAATATTTTCATTTCAGAAAATGGAAAATTTCACTGATTTATCAATAAACGAAGCTCATTTCGAATTTCTATTTCATAAATAAGACTACCATCTGTGAAATGGTGTCATTTCCGCCCATATCGAACTTGTATTTCAATAGATATAAGCATATGGTCCAATGCACCGCATGAACACAATGACGTTTGAGACGGGCGCTGTTTACTAAAAATGAACACTTGCATGAACTCGATGAATGAAAAGGATTCATTCTAAGTAAACAGCGCACCGCTCAAACGTCAATGATGAACTCGGTGCATTGGACCATATTGAGATACACTTCCTCTAGGGGTCCAAAATAGAATAGTTACCCTAGTCGATCGCATCGTTGATAGTTATGGTTATAGTGTGGATGCAAATTAGCTTGTCGGCGACTTTGTTTGCTTCGCCAAATACATGCCGATTGGCGCTTTGATGTTGCATGAAGAAGAAGAAGCAGAAAGATGATAATCGAAAAAATCTCCACGGGAAACCATACGGAGAAGTTTTTAAAACTCTTCTCAAAAATTCTAAAAGCAATTTAATTAAAAACGGTAAGCAGTACGGGGTTGGACTTTTCTTCTAAGGCTTCATGTTTGAAGTTTCGTTACACTCGAGTCGTTCCGGATATTTCCACCGATCATTGCCTGCAAAATTTGTTGGTTATCTGCAGCGTGTAGGAAGAAACGACGGTAGAAGTTGATGGTTCCGAGGAATCTCTTCAGCTGCTTGGCGTTTGTTGGCTTCGGGACATCCAGGATGGCTTGCACTTTGTTGGGCTTCAGCTTAATTCCGTCGGGAGTAAATTGGTGGCCAACAAAATCGAAGAATCGCTAACCAATTGGGCATTTAGTGGGATTTATGACAAGGACATTCTGTTTCAATCGTTCGAATACTCTGCGAAGGTGCTGTTTATGCTGTTCATCGTCATGCGATGCTATACTATAGGTTTTCGATGTATGGGTACACAAATTCCAGGTCGCCTAAAATGACATATAGGAGTCTCTGCAAAGTTTGACCTGTATTGTGTAGCCCGAAGGTCATATGCTTGAACTCAAAGAGTCCAAATGGGGTTGTGATCAAGATGAATACACCACTAGGTGTTCCAATCTGCCAAATTCACGATTCAGCCATCTTGGATTTTAATATGGGAGAGCCAGCCGGTTTGTTTATGTTTTGCACTGAAAATGAATTTTTCACCCCCGCCTTCTTCTCGTCCATAAATTGGGCAAACTGCAACACCTAGCTGTGTATTCATCTTGGTTGTGATAGCCGTTTTTGGGACGTCTTCGGGGGCTACTGGTATTCGGTGGTATGCGCAAGTCGATACATGAAAATATACGCTTACCGTGTACTTGAGAAATCTTGAATATGTGGCACGGGGTACCGGTCTGGAACAGTGATTGCATTCGTAGACACCGCATGGTCGCCACTTACCATTCGACTTCTTTTTTACTAGGTGCAGCAAATTGGCCCACCAGCTTTTCAACGGCTAACAAATTCTCTGATCCATTAGGAACTGGAACTCTGCCTTTGCTTTCTTCAATTTGTCAATAGACAACCGGCTTGGACGACAGCAAACGGGTTGGCCATTGATGATGTTCTGGTGGACAGTGCTTGCTTTGGTTGGTTTGTGCTTCATATCCAAAACGGTAATATCCCTGTACTCGGAAAGGATCTAGCAGCGAAGGGAGAGGTAACATCAAAAGTGATGATTGCTGGCTGATTAACTGCGTGAATATTTTCGATTTCCATGCTGGTGGTATGGTCGATCAACTTGTTCCTCCGTAGATCCCCGAGCAAATTGTAGTGCTTCAAGAAATCCGCATCGATGATAATTTCACATCTACGATGACGAATATCCACGCAGACCTGTGATTCGCTTGGTACCGTATGTCTGAATGTGTGTTCCGTTTGCGCCCTTTTGAAATGAAAGTTTGGCCCTTTTGAAATGTGATGCCGATTTATGGTCTTGAATGTGGATTCTTTGGAGCTCTGCTAGATGGTTCAGCCTACTGCTGGTTTTTTGTTTTGTTGTTGGTTCGCTTGATGCGGATGGAAAGTTGGAGCTGACAGCTTCTAGTTCTCCCTCGGGCGAGTATAGGACGATAAATTGTAGCTGCTAAGGACAAAAATGTAAAAAAGTTCAATTTCCCATACTAATCTCCATATAACTTTGAAACGCGTTGCGGAAAGCGAGGACGCAACCAATCGAGCCCATATTTTGCACAGTTGATCGAGGTCCTTAAACGATCGATTCAGAAAAACCTTGATCTCACATTGTTTGGATGACGTTTGCATTCTTCGTTTATTGACTCCACCTTTCGTTTATTCAAACATCCATCAAGTTTAACCACCAGCGGCACGAACAATCAATTTATTCGACCAACAATATCACGCACGAACGACCGAAGCGCCAACTTTTTATTTCCTACAAAAAATATCTTTCACTATTCGATTGATGGATTGAAAATTCTGATGGCTGTTTCTAAAAACAATAATGGGCAAATTTTACACATTATCCGGAAAAGCTGTTGATCAATAGTGGGTAAAAATCATTCGTTAATTTGACGTATAATCGGTTTACTCATTAATGAGTAAACGACGTTTACTCTTTTATTGTACTTCCAGTTGAAAACCGAAGTGAGCTCTCGCGACAATCGAGTTTTCTCCCGTTTCCTTTTGTCGCAACTACGTCGCGACTAGTGCGCATCATGGCGCACGGTGGTGGCATAGATGCGCACTAGTCGCGATGCAGTTGCGACATCAGGAAATAAGAAAAAAAACTCAATCGTCGCGAGAGCTCACTTCGGTTTTCAACTGGAAGCCTATTAAAGAGTTGAACTATTTAACTTCATAATGGGTACTTTTTTACCCATTAAAGAGTACTTTGGTGGCACAGTGTAATAAATATGTTGGTCACTCACTTTGGTCAGTGAGGCAGTGCATAGGTTCATTATTTGACGTTTGAGCGGTGCTGAAATTCATTTTGAATGAACAGGTGTTCATTTTTAGTAAACTGAACTCCTGCAGGGTCTGCCTTTTGTTGACAGTTTATTTAAAAAAACATTTTAAAAGTAGTGATTGAAAAGTGCATTAATACAAAAAGTGATTAATTTGTAATTACCGGATATTTAATAATGGTTTATATTCATTTCCCTTCAAATCTAACCGAAGAAGAATTAATGCTACAAGCCAAATATGCTAAGCTGAAGAAAAAGGTATGTTTCGCATAGATTTTATGCCAATCCGAAGCCTCTTAGTTTAGATATACTCCACAGAAAAAAGCATTGCAAGCTTTGAAGGCACCCAAACAAGAACCTGAGAAAAATCTTATCCCAAAACGGCCAGCAGATGCACGTGATGCTCGTGAAGTTGCTAGAAAATTAATAAAAAGTGGGGCCATACAAGCTATTCAGAAACCGCAGGCCAAACAAGAGTGCTCATTCAAGCGTCCGAAAGGTAAACATTTAACAGGGTTGGTAGAGCTTCGCATTTGCTCGAAATTCGTCAGCCACTTTTTATATGTTTTACGTAGATTTATTGCATTGAAAATGATTTCTAAACCGTAATTTATTTTCGTTACAACAGGGCAAGAGCGTAAACGATCTCAGCAAGAATCCAGCCCCGGTGCTCAGTATCAATCGTTTTCCTCAGTGGAGACACCGCCGGCCAACCCAGCGTCGAGCCCTGATACCCCGACGGAGAAAGATCCAGCCCGGGCCCAAAATCTGTACCAACAATTTGCCAATGAACGCGATAAGGAGGAACAAGCTGGGAAAGCCAGTGACTCCCCACGGGATAAACCTCGTTCGGGTAATACCGTTTATGTTTCCGGCAACAAAGTCACGGAAGATTTTCTGAAAAAGCATTTCATCGAATTTGGTGAAATATTGAACATTTCCATGGAGATTGAAAAGGGAAGAGGATTTATAACTTTTTCTAAAACCGAATCAGCAGACCGGGCGATTGGTGAAGTATGCCTATGTTTTGTTAGTTTTTATGTTTGATTGTTAAAATGCTACTTCTTATAATTAAAGCTGCACAGCAAAACTGTTGGAGGAATCCAGTTACAAGTGCAACTGGCGAGACGTCAACCGCAAATAAATCCAATAAATGATGCCGGCTCCTCTTCTACGTGGTCTGCGTTAGGTTTGTTTAAACTTTTGAGGCATATTAGAGTTATCATCAAACCAATAATTATTTTTTCAGCCACATACCGATCACAGAAAGGAAAGCACAAAGATAATCGTGAACTAGTGTGTTATGATCATGATGATATCTTCTAAAATATAAGTAGGTGGACCACATTGGTAAGTCAAACATTATCCTTATCGATTAGTTTTTGCTAAAAAATCTCGAAATGTAAATGCATCCCAATGCATATTCTTTTTCCTATTGCTTCAGCACGAAGAACCATACTATTATTTAAAATTATACTGTAGCCCTTTGAAAGTTACAAAAAAAAGTAATAATACAAAGTTCTAAACATTACACTATCTCACGTAATAGTGAATACTTAGTAAATGTTTTAGTTGCCATAGTAAAATATCACTGCTATATCAGTACAACTTCAATGCTTGTCTAATGCGCACGTATTGTGGCAAGTGATTGACTATAAATTAAAGCTGCTAGGAGCAAAATTGCAAAAAGGTGTTTTTTCCATACTCATCTCTACATAAATTTCAAACGCCTTGCGAAAAACGGGAACGCAACCAATCGGATCCATCTTTTGAACAGCCACCTACTTGGGGTCCCAAAAACGATTCAGAACAACCTTGATGTTACCGTTAAACGGGGTGATTTGCAACACTTTTCAAGTTTCTCTCTCAATAATTCTGAATTGAAATGATTTATTCATTCTACTAGTATATGATACTTTTAATGTGTCCTAATATTAATGATAAGAAAATATCAAAATGATGGGTATTGCAAGCCACCCCTACTACTGTGACACTTCATCGAATTCAATCATAACATGTTTCAGAACAACTTATTTCATCCTGGGTAATTCTTCACCACTGTCAATGTAGGGGCCTTACTTGAGGGAGCATCCCTTCCTTCATTCCGTTTTTTACGATTATTACGGATCGATTGATATTTTTAAGTCATCGATTTGAAAGTGCTTTATGTCGGTTTAAGAATGGTGTACACCATCAGTCATTCCCTGGATAGTTGTTTTTAAAACGGTTCTACTTTCTTTCCCGCCATCCCAATTATGTACCACGGCTATTTTTAGATCATTCTTTTGAAAACGCATTTTCCACTCCGCAGCAAGCAGCAAACCATCCACCAGTGTTGGAACTTCTTGGAGATCCAACACCGTTTGACCACCGTAAGTTTTCGTTTTACTGTTTTCTAGACAATGTGAAATTGTTGTAGGGGACAAATCGTTCCGCCGAGCGGCTTCCCGGATAAACATTTTATTTTTTAACTTCTACCGCTGCCTTCATCAGTTTCCTTTGAAAAATTAGCATACATGCTACTTCCTGCAGGTTGTAGTTTCGCGGCATGGTAAAGAAATTCTGTAACATAAAAATAAATTCTAGTTTAAAAAATGTTTAGAAACTGAATCAGCAGTTTTTGAACAATAAACTATTGTGTATCAGCTGTTTCAAGTCACACAGGGGGACAAATTTCAAAAAAGTTTATATTTCAAAAACAAACAATTTCATTATTTCATAGTTTTTACGGAATTACATACCTAATTAGATACTGTAACTGGAGAGGCGATCGATTTTTGTGAAATAATTTTCAATTTGCTACTCGTACTTACGAATTGCGACGTTCGATTCTCAATTGACGATACAGTTTCACAAAATAATATAGAAAATTAACCGTGAGTTACCGTGACCTGCCCTGATTCCGCGCATCGCCTTATACCGTGGTTTTCATCAAAAATCAGAACCTGGCTATTATGGACATCGTATTATTTGGTGAAATGTTCAAACATATTTTGTTTGAACATTTCATCAAATAATGTAATGTAGCCGGGTTCTGATTTTTTATGAAAACCACGGTATTAGGCAATGCGCGGAATTAGGGCAGGTAACGGTATATTTTCACCTAAATACCAACTAGGCGCAACAAATACTATGTATACAATGTAAACTAAGGACGCTTGATGACTTAATTCAATGTTTGGGTATACATTTTTATTGTAAAACAAAAACTTGTGGAAAACGCAAGTGTTGCAAGTAACCCCGTTTGATGGTAGGTTACTACTTGATTTGAAGAAATTTACGATTTTCTATACAACTGCGTCTAGTCATAAGGCAGAAAACTCATAAGGCTGAACACGAGCTTAAGCTTCTTCGGCTACTCCGTTATGACCAGATCAGCTGTTCTTACACAGGGAACCAACAGATGATTGCTTGGGACTAGCTCACATCTTCAATGTACAACTACTGGTAATCTCATTTGTTAGGCCATACTGGCGCCTGCCACGTCAGAATGCAAGTCAATGTAGGGAAGGGGGAGTAAATGATTATGCAATCACTCGCCCACTGCAAGCCGAATATACCTCTGCACTTGCCACGAGTTCATGCGGAATTTGTTGGAATTTTTGGGTTAGGTTCGAGAGGCAGAGGTTCGCCTTGGTTAACGAGCTGCCAATGTGATAGATAGGAGAAAGCAACTGATGGAATTTCTAATTGGATGTTTGGAAACGCATAGTTCATTTCCAATTCTAGCAGATTACTGTTAGAATATTCAAGTTGAAGGAATAGACGAATCCAAGTAAAAATAAGTAGAAGACACACGACGGTGTTAACTTTGACAGATCCTACAGCACAGCATAGGAAGAAAATTTTAAAATGCTTATAATTAATTCTAGACAAATTGTAAATGTACTGATAAATGTACGATACGGAAAAAGTTCTGAATTACATATTTAGAAGCTTATCTCAATTTTTTGAATATTTTCCAAAAATGTATCTATCATACAGTTTGGAACTTTTTCCGTACCATACATCAATCAGATATTAATTACATTTTGTCTAGAATTTATTATAAGCATTTTAAAATGATTTTCCTATGTTGTGCTGTAGGATCTGTCAAAGTTAACACCGTCGTGTGTCTTCTTCTTATTTTTACTTGGATTAGTCTATAGGAATTGAGATGGAAACGGTATGGATTGCTAGAACATGAGAAATATAGAGAAAGATACAAAGTAGGAGAATGGAACGGACCTGGGATTGAACCCACGACCTCCTGCGTATGAGGCAGAAGCAGTAGCTATATGACTACCTAGCCCAAACTCATAAGGCTGAACACGAAAGGCGAAAAAAGTAAAAATCTTAGCACCGATGTCCACGTAGCGT
This sequence comes from Armigeres subalbatus, assembly GCF_024139115.2. Taxonomy (NCBI): domain Eukaryota; kingdom Metazoa; phylum Arthropoda; class Insecta; order Diptera; family Culicidae; genus Armigeres; species Armigeres subalbatus. Next base: position 210,988,624 of record NC_085140.1, on the reverse strand, counting down.
TTTTTCAAGCTGCGTGCACGCCACGTCCACGCAAGGTGCCCAGCATCAAATGTAGTCGTGCACACGTTTACGTGTGCATAGCTCCATTTGATGCTGGGTACCTTTGTGTGAACGCAACGTGCACGCAACTTTAAAACCGCTACGAGGACATTGGCCCATATCAGGGTTGTAAATATTCGGCAGCACTGGATGAAGGTAATGTTTTTATATCATTTTTTTAATTTTCTTCCTGCTTTGAAATCAACCTCACATTCCCGGAGAGGCAGAAAAGTAAACAAAAGAACTCATATCACCCACACGGAAGAAATAAACTACCCAATAGTGAGTTTAATTCACCCAACCTCGAACATCCGTACGGGAAGCCAAAATTGAGTAAGTAGGGTCGAAGTAGTTTGCCTTTACTCCCATGTTAAAAAAGTACCCAACGGAAAATTTATTGACCCAAATTTAAGTTTAATTCACTCAATTTCGACCTCAGGTAATAAAACACAAAATTGGCTTCCCGTATTGAACTGGCGTCGTTGGATTGTTTGGCTCTTTTGTTTTTGACAACAAAAGAAAGAGTGGATGAAAGCGAAGAGAAAAAATAACTCAAAAGTAAGTTTAAAAGTACTCAATTTTGGGTACTTTTTTTCTTCCGTGCACTGCGCCGCGAAGACGAAGAAATTTACCACAGCAAAATATACACATTCACCCAGCAAATTAAAAAAAATCACCACGCGTTTAAATGAGCCACTCACAGTCATACGGTAAGGCGCGAACTGAGCAGCCTGTCAGAGCGACTTGGGGGCCGTCCAAAAACCACGTGGTCATATTTTTGAAGATTTTCAACCCCCCTCCCCCCATGTGGCTTATCGTGGTCATTTGGCAAACCCCCCCTATAGCCACGTGGTTTTTTCAAAAACAAAAAAAAATTTAAAAAAAGTTATATAACTAAAACATATGGTTAACCCGATCAATTTTAAAGATGAACAAAAACAGGAATTTCAACTGATTCAAAATCAAACTAAACCCAGCATGGAAATTATAAATTTTCATGAATTCTAACATTGTGATGATGTTATCATGTTGTAATCTGTATCAGGTATTAGGAATATATCTAGAACTCGCACACCTTCGATGCATCAGGATACAAAAAAATGTGGACTCGCGAATATGTTATAAAAATTTCTAGAAAAAATTGTAATGGCTTAGAAACTTTCCAAATTATCCCTATATTTTTTTTATTTTTTGGCATTAAATGCTAGTTTTCATTTTATATCTACAGTCTTTAATATCTTTGGGTTCCTTTTGGTATTCTAGAATTTATTGTTATATTTTGGTATTTAACCCTTTCAGGACGATTTTTTTACATGGATTTAACTTACATATTAAGGGTTTTCCACTGGATCTTGTCAAAACTAGTATAGTAAGAACTGAAAAGTCGTATTTTTTCGTGTGTCATAGGCCAAACTGCTCTGAAGTACATATCCTCGAAAGTATCAAAAATCATGCCAAGAAACAAAATGTCCTAAGCTGAGAATATATCCACAAATATCTATGTAATCATGAGACATGATATTACGGAGTTTTGAAACGACCCGATCAACCAAGTTCTGAACGATGTATCCGTACATCGCTAAGCATCCAAGCAGGTCCATTGAGCCGATGCGATTTCATTTATTGCTTTCTGGCTACAATAGACCTTCCATGAGTCGATGTTCTAAGATACGATATCGTCTGAAGTAGAAACCCTGCTTAAAAATTTATAAAAAATTTCCATAACAATTAGGAAATTTCCAATAAAGAAATATCATGGTATGAACAATAAAAAATATTAAATTTTCTACAAATAATGCAAAATTTTCATGAACAATCAAGAATTTTCCACAATTGCAAAAAATCGCAATTATGAAAGAAGAATTTTCCATAAAGAAATCGAAATGTTTCAAGGAAAAAAAATACAAACATTCCATAAATAAATCAGTATTAGCAATAAATAATTACAAAATTTTCCACAAAATAAATATTTTTTTTACCAAAAGTGAAAACCTTTCCACGAAAAAATCAATAAAGAGCATTAAAAACTCAGATTAATCCACCTAGCGTTAGTGGTGCCTTTCCCGCATTTAGTTAAGACACCAACCTTATATGGGGTTGTTATGGTCCGATGTACCATTTTCTTCATAACTTTTCAACGCAATGACCGATCGTTATAAAATCCCCTGTCCCCTATCCCCTGTCGAATGAAACTTGTTGCGAGAAAATCGGTTAAGGATTACGGATTACTATACGAAAAGTTGTCTAATGTTTTTTTATAGCTTTTGTGCACACACATACACACACACATACATACACACGGACAGACAGACATGTGCTCAGCTCGTCGAGCTGAGTCGATTGGTATATAATACAATGGGTCTCAGAGCTTTTAAAAAAAGTTCGTTTTCGGAGTGAAATGATAGCCTTTCGGTACAACTTAGTTGTACGAGAAAGGCAAAAAAAGGAAATTTTCCATTAAAGAATATAAAATAATATATAAATTGAGCATTTTTCCATAGATTACCTCTTCTTTAAAAGCGTTTGAAGTTCATGGAAAATGTTATCAATTTGATTGCTTATTAGTATTTTCTCAATGTAAATTTTCTTATTTTTCATTGCTCTTTATTGATGTAAAAGAAACCCAGCATTGTCCAGGTGTTGCAAATGTAACAATGAACTATTTGCAGCACCGCACTCTAGATCAATTTCCGTGCGTTTGTTTTGTTTTCCTCACTGACCCAAAATTGTATTTTATTGACTTTTTACATTTCCCCGTTAAATTCACCAACTTTATGTATATACAAACCTTGCGGATCCCAAAACGAATCGATTAGGGAAAAATCTTGCATATTGGTCAACCCGATCGCGAGTTAAATCGTCAGGAAGGAAATCTCAACTCATTTTTATTATATAGAAGAAGATACTTTGTGGAAAAAAATATTTTTTGTGGAAAAGAATTTTTTTTTCTGGAAACATTTGTAATTGTTTATTGCTAATATTGATTTATTCATGAGAATTTTGTTATTTTTTTCGTGGAACATTTTGATTTCTATATAGAAAATTCTTATTTTATAATTATTTATAATTTATTTTTAAATATTTAATAACTATTTTTGCTTTTACAAGTTTTTATTTATTATTGTTTTGTGAAATATTTTCAACTGTATACTCTTTTGCATAGAAATTCTATATTTATTTAATACTCCTGCCCTGATTTCTTTATTGTAAATTTATTTCATTATGTAAAATTTCTATTTTTTTTTTCTTTATTGAATAGATTTTCAGTCCAGAGCTGGCTCATCTCTCAAAATTTCTAATTCACCATTGAAATTTTATTTCTATATCGACTCGTGGAAACCAATGATGTCATAATAAACATATTTTCTCAGTTACTCTGATGGTTCTTTCGAATAATTTTCCAAGGAACTTCTATTCCACATATCGAATATGCTTTAGTCAATGGTCCTTTCATAAGCGACTCATAGAGTAATGAATGTATTATAGACCAATCGACTAAGTCGAGTCAAGTACGAGACACTGAAGACGGCCTTACTGTTGAGGTCGAAATACGTATCTGTCAAGATACAATTAAGTGGTGGAATTCAATGGGATTGTATAAACTTGTCTTATGACAGGTAGAATTTCATGTTTATTTTTTAAATGCAAGCTTCTCTATGTCATAACCTTTTTCATACGCACTACTAGAATTTTGTGCATTTAGAACATTTAGGTGCATTAATTAATTTTTCGATCAATTATCCTAATTGTTCAATATCATAAAAACTAGGCTTCTCAAGCCTAAATTATTGCCTACATTTGTTGTTGGAATAATTTTAAATTCCAAGAATGATTATTCTGGAGTTGCAAGGGAAACCCTTCAGAATATTGACAAGAAATTCTTCGGAGTCTCAACGGAAAAATCTTTAGAATTTCAACGACTTTTTTCCGAAATTCTGTGGAAGAGTTTCGAAAAATGTTCGGTGGAAATTTTGAAGAACTAGAAGAATCCGTAGAAGGATCCGAAATGCATATTTACGATGAAAATTCCAATAAACATCAAATTCCGAAGAATTCCCAGTATAAATTAGAAAAGAATTCCAGCTGACTTTTGTTTACAAAATCTCTAAAATTTATTTTCAAAATCCTGGGCAACATTAATGAATCTACAAAGGAAATTCTTCTAAACTTCCATTGAAAATTTTTTGACGTAGAATACGTATTACGGGAAAATATAGGGGGGGGAGGGGTCATTCAGCAGAATCAAATTTAAGACCGTTACGAAAAGTCGTCAGGAAGTATGAACTAATAACTCAGCCGATTTTGTTGTTTAAGATTTTGCACAATCATTAGAAACAATTAAATAAAGGCGCTAAGCTATTGAAAAATTGAATATCGTCAGGAACTGTTGAAAACTTGTTATACACAGTTCATTGCCCACATTTCGTAAAAACATGAACTCTCATTGTACATTTTGTAAAAACATGAACAATTTTCAAAATTGTAGTTGCAGTCCGCTGATGCAAAAGTGTCGGCGGCGTGATGCCAAAAACCATCTGCGGCGGTGGCGTGGTGCGGCGAAAATTTTTAAAAAATTTTGTCCATTTTTCCTTTCCAATTTTTTTTTGTGGAAATTAAGACTGAATCGCAACCCGTTTTTTCGTTATTTTTTTTATGGAAATAGGATCTTAGGCTAAGATGGTCAAATAACGCAGATATGCATCGGCGTTGCGACCGACGCTGCGTTACCGGTTTTTTCCGATGCACACCTACGTCTTTTTAACGCTGAGTTGAAAAGACGCTACGTGGTCATCGGCCCTAAGATGCGCTTTGCGTTTAATGATTAAATCATTAAATTTGAATGATTTGTATTTTTTACACCGCTATTGCTATTCACCAAAAGTTTTTTGTGTAAAAAAAACACGTGATTCGAGAGCAACACCCCCACTCCCCCCATGTGGCCTATCGTGGTCATTTTCGAAACCCCCCCTCCCCGCTCCACCTCCCGTGTCATATATGACCACGTGGTTTCTGGACGGCCCCTTGTGAGTGGCTGAATGTGAAATTGAATGGTGTTGGAAATGATTTTTCGGCTGCACCTAGTCGCACTCACCACGGCGGCGATGAAGGCGACTGCAGATTATAGGGGAAGTGGGGGTAACACGCCCATAGGGGTTAAAACGCGCCACCCCTGAATAAGGTTAAATGTCCCCATTGTGATTATTTTAAATAGTATATACGATGAATCAATGAAAAATATTGCCATTGGATACATATATTTCATGATTTTTCTATAGTTACACATGGAAAACTCGAAAAAATGATTTTTGCGTGTTTTGATGCAATTCTAGCTCGGTGAAATTTAGTCTTTCTATCGCTGTTATTCATTGGTAAATTGAAAATTGAGCCATGAGCCATGCTGCTTACTCGTGTTCTTTATGTTCCACACGAAATCGTCGTCAAAATTGGTCTTAAAACGATTTGATGGGCCTTCAAACTTCTGAGGTCGGTGTGGGGCAGTACGCCCATGCTCATTTCGTATGACCGAAACAGCTGAAACATTCGGTTAATTGCCTTAATGTAGGCAATTAAAATGAAAATCAGTACGATAAACACATGCGCGTTTTAACCCATCCACTGGCGCATCTCACCCCGCATGGTTTCAAAATCAATATTTTTCGGGTGCTTTTTAAAAATCAAATTTCTGTGCAATAAAATGTACAATTAGATATCTGTCATCGGTAGTCAGTCGCAGATATGCTGTTCTTTAGTATGCGCTGATGAAAACTGGCTGAAATGGTGGTTTTCATTGATAAAAATGGCATTTTCATTAACGTGGGCGTCCTACCCCCAGTTCCCCTACTGAGATCCATGTTTTTTCACTGCATTGGCTGTGAAATATTTCTACCCTGGCCCTTATAAAAGGCGGAAAGAACAAAAGGCTGAAACTTGAAAGGCTGAAAAATCGTGAGAAACCGATTTCAATTGGAGGGGAGGCACTAAACACCGTATTACTTCTCCTATCTTTCGTCTCTTTCTAGCATTATCACCTCGCAACTTTGAAGCGACGTATTTCGGTTTTCAGTTGATTGATGTAACTGTAAAGAGCCCCGCACATAGGATACGTGGAAATGTGTCAAACGCAACGCAAACGTATGCTATGTGCGAGGCTCTTAAATGTATCAGCATGTAGATTGCGAGTAAGCACGCGCTTGTTGTAGTTGTAGTTGTAGTTAAGCATTCAATGATGAAAATGATGACGATTTGATGATTGTTAGTGCTTCCCGTGTCACCTTAATAGGAGCACAAACTAAATCGAACCGAAACCTTCTTGCGACTCCTTGTCATTCAATTTTTATATAGGAATCGGAGCAATTCTCTGTGAAATCGAAGATCGATTTATTTTTGTATTTTTTTTTTCTGAAAATTTGCAAATACAATCTTTGTGATGAATATAACATAATTTGCATCATTGGTTAGCCATTTTGACTCTAGCCTAACTTTTGACAAGAGCCTAAGCAAAAACACCTCGAACGCTTTCAAAAAAACTTAAATGGAATTCTCATTTTTTTAGTTTTATAGCACAAGAAAGTTGGTGGTAGCATAGTAGTAGTAGTAAAACTATTCGTTATTTAATCGTTTTCTGTTCTACAATTATTTTTTACATGTACAGTGCTTGGCCGGCTTGGCCCTCCAACTTCAATTTTAATTTTTTTGTTCATATTGTTATTTGAGTTTTAAGATATGATATATCATGACGGCCTTGAGGAGGCACTAGTGTGTTTTTAAAATTTGATATTCTTACTACTATGTATACTAATATTTACAATAAAAATTTGATAACCTAGATTGGAACTAGCGCCCTAATTGGAGCCTGATCCGAATACAAGCAACGGACCCTAAACTTTTCTTTACACTCACCAAAGCGTTCATGTAAGGTTTTTATTCCGGCCAGACGGTGGACCTCGGATGTTCTTGTCCTGGGAGGGGTGTTGAGGATCATCCTCAGGAATCTGTTTTAGACCCGTTGAAGTTTGAGGTGGTGGGTTTTAGCGCAGCTCTCCCAGACCGGCATGCCGTATTCGATCACAGGGAGGATGATTTGCTTGTAGACAGCAAGCTTATTTTTCAGGGACAATGACGACCGGCGGTTGGTCAAAGGGTACAGTAGTTTCAACAAAACGTTACACTTTGTCACCGTGTCATCTACGAACAGAGACAGAATGCCACCTTCTGGAGGTTCTGGTTCTGGCAAAGCAGGGGCCCGAGGATACTGCCCTGGGGGACGCCTGCAACGATATTGTGCTCATTGGAACTTGCTCCGCTGATTGAGACCCGGAATGTCCTTGCCAACAGGTAATTGTTGTTGATTTTCACCAGGTAGCTGGGAAGATTGTAGCGATGTAGTTTGTACACCAGGCCATCATGCCATACATTGTCAAATGCCTTCTCGACATCGAGTAAGGCCATGGCGGATGTTTTTGAGACAAACTTGTACCGTCTGAGGACGTTGGTAACTCGAGTCAATTGGTGTACATTGTACAGTTGACCGACCGCATCGGAAACCAAACTGTTCCTCGAGCAAGATGTTGAGATTTTCGGCAGACTCAAGTAACCGGTGATGAATAGCTTTTTCAAATAGCTTGGATAATCCTGAGAGAAAGCTGATGGAATGATAACTTTTGGGGGAGGCTTCCGGATGGGGATGACTTTCGCTGACTTCCAGGACGATGGGAAATAGCTGAGCCGGAGACACTGATTAAAAATCAGTGAGAGGTGCTCAAAGAACGGAATACTCATGTGTTTGAGCTCGAGATTCAGGATGCTGTCGAAGCCTGGGGCCTTCATGTTCTTTGATGATTTGATATAGGCCGTCAATTCGCCAGCTGAGATCTCCAACTCCTCCGAGAAGTCGTTGGGAATCAAATGGATGTTGTTAGCATGCTCGTTGACGGCTGCTTCGTGTGGACTGACGATGTTCTGCCCAAGATTGTGTGAGCTGACGAAATAACGACCTATTTCAGCGACCTTCTCTGCAGGAGTTATCAAGCGATCCTTAGAGCCATTACTGTCTAGTGGGATCAAAGGTGGAATGGGCCGAGGCTTGGATTTTAGTATTTTGGTCATTTTCCAGAACGGCTTAGCATAATCTGGGAGAGTGCGGATCTTATTCGAGAAGTCATTATTTTTGAGGTCCACCATTCTGGCCTTGATAATTTTTGTGATTCGATTGCAGCGTGCCTTAAGCTCAGGCAGTCCAGTACGCTGAAACTGCCGGCCAGTGACATTCCGCAATCGAATCAAATCTTTGGTGAGTGCATCGATGTTTAACGAGTTGCTTACCTGCCGAGCCGTCGGGTCATGCTGCTCTCTGGCCACCGAGATTGCCTTTTCGATGGCGAACAGCTGGCGGTCGATACTCAATATGCTCTAAGAAAGGTGTGGAGGAAGTCGACATTTACTTGTATTAGTAAACTGTCAACAAAAACAAACTTTGAGGGGAAATTGAGCGACGTCACACAAGCTCATGTTGTTAGTATGATGGTTGAGGCAGTGATATATTTTGAGCTTCTCATTAGAATGTCACAAGGTTATCGTGATATCAAACTAGAACCGTTAACCTGAATAACCTTAGAACAGAAAACTTATTCAGATACCTAGCCGAGTATCATCTAAAACAGGAAAAAAAACTATTTTTGTACTTTTGCCAGTCGTAGAAGTTTTCTGCTCAAACTGGTACGATAAACGTGCCACCATAGCTGCAAATGGATTGATTTGTTGCAATCATGTGAACTAATGAATATCTTCAACATTGTTGTCAGTTTGTACATATCCATAGAATATCTTCTTTTCTCGTAAAACCTCTCCTTCCTAAAAAAACAGAAATTTAGCGCAAATTTAATTAAAGATATTTACCTCCGACATTCTCCGCTGCTGCATTTTTTTCATGTTTGTTTATGCATAACAATGTGCAGGTTACCCTTAGGAACGGCAAGGGGAGGGATACAATCACATGCTTGCTTGGAGGAAAATTAAATAACAACTTTTGTGACGTAGGGCGTCGTCAAGATGCCAGACGTTGCTATATGAACAAAAGTAAACGACGCACTACTACACATAGACTTCTGTGTAATACACATATTGATTTCCACACCTTTAGTAGATCATATTGGTCGATACTTTCCGGCGTCTTCGGACGCACCTCGTAATTGATGGTGTTGTCGACGCACTGCTGGAACCGCTGCCAGTTCACTCGATGGTAGTTTCGCCGTAACTGCTGGTGCCGATTGACCGAGGAGCCCAGTTCCGCCACCACCGGGTAGTGATCCGAACTGAGCTCCTGGTGGACGACTGGCTGCGAGACGTGATCGTTATGTATAGGTCGAGGGTTGCGTGGATACAGGACCGACTCAGCCGAGTGGTTGAATCCGGGCCCAAGATCGTGTAGTGGCCTTCCTCCATATCGTTGCTCCATCTGTTGCCCCAGGCTTGATGTTTGGCATTCAAGTCGCCGGCAGTGATATACTGGCCTTGCCTCCGCGTCAGCTTGACGATGTCCCTCCGAAGGGCAGCCGATGATCCATCGCCGGCTTTGGCTTGCGTTGGACAGTATGCCGTTGATGTTGTAGCGAAGAGCGATGGCCACACCGCCTCCCCTGGTCGGCCGGTCGAGTCGCACGTTGCGGAAGTCCGGGATGTTGACGTTTACCTCCGGTTTTAGATGCGTTTCGGTGATGAACGCCACGTCTATTTCCTTCTCCTCAAGGAAATCCTTCAGCTCAATTATTTTGCTCTTAAGCGAGCAAGCGTTCCAGTTGACCAGGCCCACCCTAGCAGCCAATTTCAATGATGAACATGCCAAGAGTGAAAACCTGGTCAAAGCGGGTTTTGCAGCCGCGCAGCCGAGTGGCGAGATGCGCGAAGATCGGCATCAGTTGCTCTGGAGTGTACAGCGGGGCAGATTCTTCCGGTGGGACGGCTTTGTTCTCCGACTGCCGACGGAATCCAGGAGGAGGAAGCGGGGGCCATTCGCTGGTGGATGGTGCCGACGATGCTGAAGCTTGGACCGATGCAGCTGCCGCTGCCAGTCGCTTGTGGGGCTGTAGCGGTGGGAGTATTGGAATCACACGACGGGGAGCCGGGATGGCTGGAAAGTTCACTTCGTTGATTACAGGAACACGGTTCTTCTTCGGAATGGTCCTGGTGGAAGCCTTCTTCCGGATTTCCAGGAACTCGGCTCGCTTTGGGCAGCCCTTTGTGGTGGCCCGATGTTTGTCGCCACAGTTGGCGCACTTGGGATCGGCCACCTCCATTTTGTCGCACTCGTAAGTCGGATGGTGTTCGCCACACTTGTTGCAGCGTGGCTTCATGCGGCAGTTCCTGGTGCCGTGCCCGAAATTGAAGCAGTTGGTGCATTGCGTGACATCGCGGTGCACTGGCCGATATCGCTCCCAGTCAACGACGGTGTAATTTATAAAGCCAACCAGCTTCAGGTCCTTCCAGGTAGTGGAGCCGTGCTCCAGATGGATCAGGTAAAGCTGGTCGCGATATCTCCTCGCCTTGTCGTGACGAGCGATCTTGTGCCCTGGCTTCAGTCCGCAACTTTCAAGCTCTGCTTGGAGCTCTGCCTCCTTCATGTCGTGAAGCCCTCGCAGCAAAACCTTGGGCGGCTTCGTGCCGGGGTGGTCATGAGTGTAGTACTCATACTTGTGGACCTCGATGAACTCCACGACGGATTGATGATGGTCCCTGTTTGCCGGCATCACTTTCACGCTCTCGCTGCAGAGCCGAAAAGTACATTTCAGCCCCTTAGCAATCAGCTGGCGAATTTTTGGGCGTAAATCCGGCGAATCGTCCTTCACAAACACGGGCGGGCACTTATCCTTCCGCTCCGGTTGCACCTGCGGCAGCTGCGATTGCTGCTTCTTCCTCTTTTTCGGCGGATTGCCGGCGTCATCAAGCGGCAACGGCGAGAACACGTTGCTCTGCAAAAGCTGCTTGGAGGGGTTACCCGCGCCTCCAAGAGCAGTGCGCTTAGGCACTTTTCCAGCGCCCGAATCGGCCACCGAGTCTCCCCTGACGGGTCCGGGAGAAAATAACGCCAACGCGACGTAGCGAAAACGTAAACAGCGAACGAACGTCCGTACGTGCTGCTGTCTCCTGGCTGTTGGTAGCATAGAAAGGAACAAGACTTTTATTGTTCTTGATTCTTGGATTTGATTTTTGATTCTTGCCTTATTTTTATTTTTTTATTCTTCTCATTAGACAGAAGCTGCATGACCGTGATCAGCTCAAATTCAATTTTATTGGCATATCGATCTCGATGCTGCTCGTATAGATGAAGGGAGCAGCGTGTGTGCGAAAGCAGATGGGAAAAGAAACGGAATCCGAATGTTATCGCTAGGTTGCGACAAGTGTGAAAATAGTTTGAATGGTGTTGAAGTATGCGAGGGCCATTTGAGAATAATTAAATTATCGAAGCGTCCGTCTTTGTCGTACATCCTTTCTGGGGATGGCTCGGGCAGTGAATGAAAGTCACTGTTACAGAGACTGGCAAAAACGGAGGCAACGATACGCATATTTATTATTCGGCTAATACTTAACTAGTTCTAGCGATCGATGTTTATCATTTGGAGAATCATCGATGGTCGTGTATGGTTTGTACACATTGCATCAAGTCTCTCCCGATGCCACCATATGATACTATTGGAACCAAAATTCTTATTTACGCGCCAAATCATTTCTAGTAAGACAGGAGCTGTACGACCGTGATTCAATTTTATTGGCATATCGGTCTCGATGCTGCTCGTATAGAGGAAGGGAGCAGCGTGTGTGCGCTCTGGCCCTCGCATACTTCAACACTTTTCAAATCATATTCACACTTGTCGTAGCCTAGTGATAACATTCGGATTCCGTTTCTTTCCCATCTGCTTTCGCACACACGCTGCTCCCTTCCTCTATACGAGCAGCATCAAGACCAATGTGCCAATAAAATTGATTTTATCCTTTTCTTTTCTTCCTTCTTCATTCTTCCTTATTTCTTCTCACTCCCTTTTCTCTTTTTTCTTCTTTCTCTTTTTTTCCTTTCTTCTTTTTCCTTTTCTTTCTTTCTTCCTTTTCCTTGTTTTTTCTTGTTTCTTCCTTTTCCTTGTTTTTTACTGTTTCTTCCTTCTACCTTTTCCCTTTCTGTCTTCTTTCTTCTTGTTCCTTTTTCCTTTCTCTATTATTTTTTCCTTCTACCTTTTTCCTTATTAGTTTTTCGTTCTTCCTCCTTTCTTCTTTCGTTCGTTTTTCTTTTTCCTTCTCTTTTTTCGTTCCTTGTTCCTTGTCCTTCGTTCCTTCATTTTCCTGCCTTTTTTTCCTTTCTTTCTTCCTTCTTCCTTTTCTTTTTTCCTTCATTCTTCTTTTTGTCTCCTTCTTTCTGCCTTTCTTCTTCCTTGTTTCTTCTTCCTTGTTTCTTCTTCCTTCATTATTCCTTCTTCTATTTTTTCTTAAATTTTACTTCTTTTTTAATGTTCTTTCTTTAATCTTTCATCTTTTTTCCTTCCGTCTTCATTCTTCCTTTTTCCTACTTATTTCTTTTCTTATTCTCTGTGTATTTCGTTTTCTTTATTCTTTATTTTTTATTCTTTATTATTTATTCTTTATTCTTTATCCTTAATTATTTTTTATTATTTATTCTTTATTCATTATTCATTATTCACTATTCAACCACTCAACATGGTTGGCACAACAACTCGTATGTTTGGGATTCATTTCATCCCATCAATTTAAGGCATTTCAGTTTCAGCCTTTTGAGACTTTCAGCCTTTAGACTACCTTTAGACTGCAACCGCTTTCTTACTATCAAGTATATAACCAGGATAAGATAAATTAGTTATTAATTATTTCTCTAAGACTCCATTTTATTCCTTGATATCTCATAAAGTAGACAGATTTTGATCCATCACGGTAGTCATCTGATTCAATTCAGTAAAAACATTTCATTTTTGCCAAAACATTTGTTTTATTTTTCTGTCGAAATGTGATAATGTTTAAAAACAAATAAATTAATAATGAAGGGTTCGGATATCCAGATCTTTATTCCCTATGTACATTCTTTGACTAGCTTTGAAACTCGCAGGTTTTCGAACCTTGTGTGTTTTTTTCTGCAACTCGCATTCTTTCGACTCTGATACCTACTGTACACTAATTAGGCATGTAAAAATCTCGATTAATTGTGTTCACTATTTTGATGTTATTGATTTGCTTTCGTGGTGCGTTATTAGAAAGTGCAGAAATAATCAACAATGTGCGGGTTCTTGTGCGTTGCGGTAATGGACTATAGTTTAGCAAAAAGATGAAATAAATATGACTCAACAGCTTAATGATTGACTTCTAGTGTTTAGTAAACGCTCAAATGCAGATTGTAAAAACAATTTAAAATTAACCACATTCTAAGGGTAACACGATGCGTTACAAGTGATAACAAATTGATAAAGATGCATTTTAAATTCTACTATAAAAATTAGACGTGAATGAACCATTGTGTACATGTATCCAAAATAACAACGTGGGACTTCCTATTAGCGGGTCGTATCACAACATTTTCGGTTAGTGTCCGCTGTTTCCAGGTGGCGTGAAGTAGTCCCAATGGTGATGATGCACAGATTGTTCTCCACTCATTCCCAGGGCCATCAGGCCGGCAACAATTACAATAAGTATTATGAGAGCAATGTGCAAATCACGTTTGTTTTCGTCTTTGCTGCTTGCCCGCAGAATTGACATCAGTTCATCTCCCGTTTCTCTGATGGAAGCTCCACAAGCTCTAATCAATTGACTGCCCAGGGCTGGAATTGATGGCTCAGGCGAACGCGTTCCGTGGCGTTGTTTCCGTTGTTCACGCTGGAACTCCTCTTCAGAAGTTGATTCTCTCCTCGACCGATGATGCCTTCGACGACGATGTGGCGCTTGCGGAAAGGCTCCTTCTTCATCCGAATGATTCCTAGTAGGATAGAAGGGTGGCGGTGGAAGTGGGTAGGATAGATATTCTTGGTAAGGGAACTGTGCATTTATCGGTATCTGAGGACTTATTCGTGGTGGTGGTGGACGAACGGGTGCGGGCTCGACTGTTGGCTTCTGTTCAGAGACTGATGCTTCTTTACTAGTTTCCACAACTTCTTGTGTCATTTTCGCTGATGCTAATGGTTCTACAGTTTCATCAGCAGCATTCGCAATTGATCCTTCTTCCTTGGCTTGGCTCTCTCTCACTTTACGTTCAATTTCCTTGAGTTTGAGTATTTCAGCTTCCTGAGCGCGCAACAATTCTGTTTCTCGAATTCTTTGTATTTCAGTTTCTCGAACTCTTTGCAGGTCTGCTTCTCGAGCACGTTGTAGTTCCGCCTCTCGAGCGCGTTGCACTTCGGCTTCTTGAACTCGCTGTAATTCAAGCTCTCTAAGACGCTGATGCTCCAGCTCCATTGTTCGCTGAAGCTCTAATTCACGCAACCTTTGATGCTCAAGTTCTTTCGCCCGTTGCTGCTCCAGCTCCCGTGCTCGCTGCAACTCAAGTTCTCTAGCGTGGTGCAATTCACGCTCTCTTTCGCGAGATTTCTCCAATTCAATTTCACGCTCACGAAGGAGCTCGCGTTCTCTCTCTCGCTGAAGTTCCCGTTCTTTTTCTTGTTGTTGGAGCAGAATTTGCTGCTGTTGCTGTGCCAGTAGAAGTTGTTGCTGTTGCTGTTGCTGCTGCTGGAGTAGCGCCATTTGTTGTTCTTGTTGTTGGAAAATTTGTTCCTTAAGCTGCTGTGTTTCGTGCAGTTGTTGATTCTGCTGATCAAACAGCATTTTCTGCTGTTCTGTTAATTTTTGTTCTTGCAGCACCCTTTGTTCCTCCTGCTGTTTTCTCAATTCATCCAACTGTTGTTGGTGGAGTTGTTCCAATTCTGCAATGTGCTGCTGTTCATTGGTTCTGAGGCGTTCTACGATTTCTTCAATTACATTTTGAGGAATTTCGATGCTTGTTGGTATGTCATGAGTAGACGATACCAAAGAGCGTCTTCGTGGAGGTGCTGCTGGCCCCGATTGAACAGCTCTTATATCTTCTCTTTGAACATTTTCTTGCACGATCATTGATTCGATTTCACGCAATTTCTCTTGCTCAGCCCTTTCTGTTACTAATCTAGGTTCTTCCATTGTTTTGAATGGTTTCTTTCCATTATCAGTTACCTTCTCCTCAGAAACGTATTTCTTTACTAGCTCTGCTATAAATTTGTCATCGTCGATGTTAGCTAAGTCTTGTTCAGTGAGGTTTTCACTACTCAGACCTGGTACTATTTGAGACGTAGAAGGCGCTGAGACCCTTCTTTCAAACGTCATTGCGGATGGAGTTTCTGGACGGCTACCATGAAGCGATAAGGACGATGTGGAGTCTCTGAATTTTTGAATGTCTCGCATTAAATTGCTTGCCTCTGCCAACTGTCGGGCTCTATCAATTTCCGCTTGTTGTTCTTCCTTCAGAATTTCTTGCAGTGTTTTCCCTGGTTTGGCCATAGTTTCCGATACTTCAATATCCAGTTCAAAGTCGTCGGATACAGGATCCGTTTGAATTGCTATTTCCACCTCTTCTATAACCCTGGGTTCGATCGTATCTAAAGGAATGATCCTTTCAGTGCCACCATCAAAATCAAATCGATCATCCTGATCATAACGGCGAGCCTTTCTATTGTCTCTTGGTGGACGGGGTGGTGGGGGCAGTGGTCGATCTTTCATTTTCTTAACAACATCACCAGATTGCAGAGTTTCGTGCAGTTTTACTTGATCCCCAACGGCTTCAATATCTTCGTATTGAGTGATGTCATCCTTGCTTATGGTCGAAAGTTTCCTACAAAAAATACGAATAGAGTTATTTCCAATTGCAATATCAGTGATGTGAAAGCAAGGTGACTTACGTAGCACTTTCGTTCAAGCTTGACACAGATCTACCACGTGGCGGTCTGTTAGGATTGATCGTGCTGTAATTGCGAGATGGACGGGCTGGCGATGCCGAATGAAAATTTGGCAGAGTGTTGAACTGGCGTTGATCGCCCAGAGACCGGGTGGATTTCCTACGGCGAATCGGAGCTGGAGGACGTGGCGGAGGTTCCTTTCGAACAGTTGCGTAGCTATTTGAAATAAATGAATGAAATGAATAAAACATCATTTGGAAATAGCATAATGGAATCTTCCCAAACCTCAAGCCATACTCTGTATAATTGTGAACAACGAATCTGACGAGCTTCCCGATACCATTCGTTCGGGGTCATTCCGAAGAGCAACAACAAAACAGAAGACGTAGCCTTAGGTAGCCGTATGACTAAATAAATATCTTTCTCTTAGCATGCTTACAGTGGCACACCATAAGTAAACTTTTTTTTAGTCAGTTGAACAGATCATAGTGACATATTATAAAATACAGACTTCCATAGAAAAATATTCATTAAACATAGTGGTTTTTTAGATTTAGCTAAGAACGGAAACTGGGCTACGGATGGATGAATGAAGGATTCACGCAGTTTCGGGACATAGATACTTAGTCATGCCACAGGGTATTAAAATTGCAGTACTACGACAATGGACGGCCTCAAATAAATAAATGAAAACGTTGCTGCCTTTGCTTATTGAGTTGGTTCAGCCCGTATAAGGCCTATTGATACATTGCACAGTGTATTTAACGAATAATATGTGCACATTACTTACCCGTTTGATTCAGACATGTCGATAGCGAGCTTAACCAAGGCGTTGTCTTCGGCTCCGAAGATGTAGGACTCTGCTCCTCTTGATGTTCTATCGTCATCGAATTTCGAGAGTTGCGATCTTGAACGGGATCTTCTTGGGGTTGGTAGAGGCGTTGTGAAGCTCTCCTCTTGGGCCAGCGGGATGTCGGTGTTGAAAATGTGCTGTAATGTAATAATAAAGTGGGTTATCTGATCGACGAATAAGCCTGGAACATGACTAAAATGCGACAATGTACCGTTTCGGGTCCTAGAGTATAACTATTGTAAATAGGTTTTGATGTGAGTCCATCTCCAAATGGCGTGAGTTCCGATGGTGTGAATTCGCGGAAGCGCTTCTTACGCCGCCTGGGTGGCGTTGGAGGTACGGCTGAACCGGTGAGAGTAAATCCATTACCAACGCTTTCCTCGTCTATGAAACGTTCATCCCTCTCTGCGCGATTTTCTTGTGGTTCAGCGCCATACTTACGATCTCTACCGTAGAACTCCACATCTTGTTCTTCCTCCTGTTGGTACGAATCGTATGGCACCTTTTGATGGTCGTCATGTAACTGATCGTCATTGTATGATTTTTTATGCTTTCTTATGGGGCGATCTGGAGGGAATGTTTTGAAAAAGTCAGCTTGTTTGCGGAATTCATCAGTGAAGCTTTGCTTATTGGACACGTCGTCAGATTCAAAGCTTGGCTGATAGTAGCGACCCCCTGCAGCGTGTTCTGCGCGATAATCCACGCTCATCCGTTCACTAACATCTGCTTCGTCGTCAAAGTATGGATCGTAGCTTCCCATTTCAGCCAGGGCATTCTTAGGTGTGCTTAAACCTTCTTTGATAGCCGTGCTGATGTATTCTCCCATTTGAATATTGTCTTTGGAAATCCCCTTTTGACGCAAGAAGAATTCATCATCATCGATTTCTTCAATAACGCCTTTACGTCGACGTATTCCAGAGCTACCAGACGACTGGCACTCTTTGTTTGAATACGGAGTTGTGGATCGCATGTCATAATCCTTTTCCGATTGTTCACCTAATGGTTCCCCCAAGAACCTGGCGCGATCGTGTGCACTTAATGCCATAGTTTCATTTTCACGGGCCGAGCGTAGACGATCCTCTTCGTCTAAGAAATCAAAGTCGTTGCTATTCATATCGATATTTTGTCGAATTTTCTGACCTAGCGAACTGGCCCAGAACTGTTTTTCTTCCTCAGAGGCAAGATCTGATTCTTGGCGCTCCATAGGTGGCTTACGTTTCATAAACTCGTCGTGCCGTGCAGCAGACAAGAGATGAATTTCACGATTTTCCTTATCATATTCTTCAAGTTGTTTCTGTTCGGCAGTGACCGCAAGCTCCGGTTCATCGAAATCGGCCCTTTCCAAGCGTTGGCGTATTCGCTTTTCAACCGATCCTTCACGCTCTCCAATTTCACTACCGGTGAAGAAACGAGTACTTCCCGTATCCTCCGATGATTTTTCTGCCCAACGTGAAACAAAACCAGTTCCTTTAGTGCGGGATGTTTTTGCAACTTTAGTGAACTCCAGCGGTGGAGGCGTGGACGCCCGAACACTTTCATTACTTGGTTTTTGGCGCTTGAATTTGTCCAACAAACGTGGATAAGTGCTGAAGTCGTTATATTTGAGCTTCTTCTTAGTACCATCTCCGTCGAGTGTAGAAGGTGCCTCAATTTCCGAAGGTGACGCAGCGCTCGTAGCACTTGATAATACGGGTTCTTTCATCGATTTGCTACGTTGAATTTTGATGGTACCAATTTTCTCAGGCATCTTGAGTTTGGAAAAATCAGGTTTTTCAGTTAAAAACTTTGGCATTTCCGGGCGCTTGAATTTTGACATATCCGGCGTTTTGAGCTTTGGCATTTTAGGTTTCGAAATTTTAGTGAATTCTGGTCTTTTGAACTCCGGTTTATGAATCTTTGGCATCTGAATATTTTTTATTTTACTAAAATCTGCGGCTCTGAACTTCTTTTTGGTTGCTCCACTTTCAGGAACAACCTCCTCGTTTTCTACCTCTGCTGTAGCTTCGTCAGCCTGTGCGGGGACGGATTCTAATTCACCAGTCTCATGTTCAGGCGAAGGCTCAGCAAGGGTAAAATCGAGTTTCTCGATCTCTGGCGTTGTGACAATTTCCGGTGTTGCTAGAGGAGCCACATCCTTATCCTTCTTGATATTAATATTGGTCATTTTGGTTTTGAATTTATCAGTCTGTTTGCGTAGCTTCTGATGCAGGCTCTTTCCACCTTCTTGTGCTTTGACCATAGCATTCCGGCTACTTACTTGTGCTTTGGCCATGGCTTTCTTACCACTTTCTTGAGCTCGAGCCATAGCTGATTTAACCTTACTAGTCTTTTCTTGTGCAGCCACCTCAACTGGTTCCGTAAATTCTATTGTTGCTTGTTCTACGGAAGGACGATTAAAGTATCGATCCTCAATGTCCTTTTGAAGTTCCTCCATACTGATGGTGTCGCCTTCGTCCAAAGGAACACGCAACGAAGAGGTGGATAACTTTCTTTTCTTGTCATCAGTTGGCAGTGCCAGGCTGCCTTTGGCTGCTTCGACATTTTTGTCCTCAACTGGCTCACCGATTGGCTCATATTCGTGGTCGCTGAAAAAGGACACGAACAAGAGATCCATTAAGTATATTTGTACAAAGATATTCAAATTTGTGGATATTGTCGATTGAATGCATTATTTAGATAATTAATTTTTTTTTATTCCTTTATTTATTTGGTAGGCACTCTGTGTTACTCAACCGCTACTGTGCCGAGATCTACTGTGGTATTCTGCTGCCAGAATCCACACAGAATCTATTTTTAGATTTTCCATTATTTATTGTTGTTGTCGTTGCTGGTCCATCTCACCGTTAGTCCATTTAGATAATTAATATTGAAAATGAAGTTTCACATTTTTCCGTAAAGTTTAACATTTTACTCAGAGATACTACACTGCCGTCCTAAGTATAGTTGCCCCATGCAATTTTTCGGCTATGCCTTTTTCACTGCATTGATGGACCTTCAATGCTTTTTAGAGTATCAATGAATTGAACGACTAGAAGAAACCGCTGGCAAGTCTAGTAATGAAGTCCATTAGAATAATAACCTGTTTGAATGAATATGCCACTACCAATACAGCAGCTTAGCTGTATAAAGAATAAATGAACCGTTTGTATTATAGGGGAAAAACACGAGAAAACCATTCTTTATTTCAAAAAAATTGTGAAAATTTCATTTCTAAGACCAGTGGCAATCCAGGGCAAAACATATTTCTGCAGTGGTTTGTGGATTACCGCCAAGAACTCAAAGCATGGTTATTTCTTTCCCGCCTGTCTGTGGAGCATCATTAAATTCTGTACCATCTATCCTTCATCGAATTGTTTCAACATCAAACAGCAAACGGTTCCCCAAAACTAACACTACACATAAGAATGTCTTATTGAACTTGATTTCGGCTCCGTAACGCTTCACGGTAAAAGAGCCTTCTAAATAAACGATGATGGAAGGCACTTCTCCGACATTATCGACGTCAGGACATATCGTGGTTAAACTGCGCCCAAAACTTATCCGTCATCAACAATGTTCGGCATCGACGACCACCGCGGTACGACCTAGACCAACTGAAGCAACGTGATGTCGCCACTGCATACGCGCAGTATCTCGAGGCAGCGTTGCCGGAAAAGGGTGAGCTCGATGGGGCCCCTCTTGAGGACTGCTGGAATACAGTCAAAGCAGCCATTAATGACGCAGCGGAGAACAACGTCGGGTATATGGGACGAAGTCCACGGAATGATTGGTTCGACGAAGAGTGCAGACAGATTCTGGAGGAGAAGGACGCAGCACGGGCGGTCGCGCTGCAACAAGCGGAGACAGCAGACCCGCCTTTTTCAGAAAAAGAAACGCCGCCTGGAAGAAGCGGAGTGCGAGGAGATGCAACAGCTGTCCCGTTCTCAAGAAACACGCAAGTTCTATCAGAAGCTCAACGCATCCCGGAAAGGCTTCGTGCTGCGAGCCAAAATGTGCAGGGATAAGGATGGGAGCATCTTGACGGACGTGTGGTGATCGTGGAAGCAGCACTACGAAGAACATTTGAATGGCGCTGAGAGTACAGGCAGTGAAAGTCGAGGCAGCTGCTACGTCAGTTCAGTGGACGATGGAAGCCAACCAGCCCCCACATCGAGGGAAGTTAAGGATGCCACCCATCAGCTAAAGACCAATAAAGCAGCTGGTAAGGATGGTATCGGAGCTGAGCTCATCAAGATGGGCCAGGAAAAGCTGGCCACTTGCCTGCACAAACTGATAGTTAGAATCTGGGAAACCGAACAGCTACCGGAGGAGTGGAAGGAAGGGGTCATATGCCCCATCTACAAGAAAGTGTGGAGTGTGAGAACTTTCGAGCGATCACCATCCTTAATGCCGCCTACAAAGTGTTATCACAGATCATCTTCCGTCGTCTGTCACCATTAGTGAATGAGTTCGTGGGAAGTAATCAAGCCGGCTTCGTTGACGGTCGCTCGACAACGGACCAGATCTTTACTGTACGGCAAATCCTTCAAAAATGCCGTGGATACCAGGTTTCAACGCACCATCTGTTCATTGATTTCAAGGCGGCATACGACCCAGGTAACCAGTAAGCATTTTATAAAGCATTTAAGTGGCATTATATGCGCCTTTACTGCAAAACAATCAATGCCAATAATCCATATAGTCACCTTTAATGCTATTTTAATGCTGGTTTTGGACCAATATATGGCTTATTAAGAGCTTAATTCTACTTTATCGAAAAAGTAGAAATTTTGCCGAGTAGCATTTATTCAGCATCTGAAATCCTGAATAAATACTTGATTTTAAAAACAAGAAAAATATTTTTTTAATGGCATTTTTTTCTAATTCTTTTTTCCATAGTTTTTTTCATATTATATCGTTATTGTATTTTCATATTTAAATGGAACACAATTTTTACTTTCTTCGAACGGGATTCGAACTCGCGCTCTTGCCACTCGACGCTGTAGTTGTCATCGCCTTCACTAGCTGGCCCATAAGAGAGAGATGGTAGTAGGAATAATGTTGCTTTTTCGATGGATGCATTAAAGCAGCACTACTGTAGCTGTTTCATTACACCTGGGAATGACGTCATAAGACAGAGAGCAAAACGCCTTTTTCTATTTCAGGCGACCAAATGAAAGAATCGTGGGTACTTTGATCAATTTCGCATGAAAGGCAGTCTTGAAAGGATGTTGTGATTTGTTTTATAATTTCAATTTCTATATTATTTTAATAGATGTATGCAAAAAATAGTGACTAGTCGATACATTATTCATACTTCTTTAATTCACCGAGTTGAGAGTGAAAATAAACTAAAAAATAGCGCAGGTATTGCACACTTTCATGTCCTGTCACGGAACAAATATTTTGTGAGATTTTTGTAGCATGCCATTCATCCTTCGCGTTTCAATAGATTTTGAAAAGGGCAGATATATAAACATCGCGTGAAATCTCTTATTGAAAATGAGAAATTCCTGTACTGCTCCTGGCAATGATAGGAATAAAAAAAACATTTTGCACGTACCGATTTCTGTTCTCAAATGTAAGTTCATTGGACAAATAGTCCCCGCTATATGGTTCCATATTGGAAAACATTCGACGTATGAACAGGCTTTAAAGCAGCAATAATGTAGCTGATTCATTGCACTTAACGAAAAGCAGCATTATGCATTTAAAATGCTATTATAAGACTATGCCTTTCATGATTGCTTTGAGAATGCTAATTTAGAACACCCAGGTTTTCTAAATGCTTATATACAGCATGGAGCATACGCAATACCAGTATAATGCTGCTATAGTGCTTACTTTAATGCTTATTGGTTACCTGGGGACAGTATAGACCGCGTAGAGCTATGGAAACTTATGGAACAACTTCCCTGGGAAGCTTACCAAACTGATCAAAACAAGGGTGGATGGTATGCAAAACTGTGTGAAGATTCCGGGGGAACACTCCAGTTCGTTCGAATTGCGCCGGGGACTAAGACAAGGACTTTCGTGCCTGTTGTTCAACATTGCGCTAGAATGTGTCATGCGGAGAGCCGGGTGTAACAGCCGGGGTACGATTTTCAACAGATCCAGTCAATTTATTTGCTTCGCGGATGACATGGACTTGATCGGCCGCACATTTGCAAAGGTGGCAGAACTGTACACCCGCCTGAAACGTGAAGCAACAAAAGTTGGACTGGTGATGAATGCGTCAAAGACAAAGTACATGCTTGTGGGCGAAACCGAGCGCGACAGGGCCCGCCTGGGAAGCAGTGTTACGATAGGGATACCTTCGAGATGGTCGAGGAATTCGTCTACCTCGGATCCTTGCTAACGGCTGACAACAACGTTAGTCGTGAAATACGAAGGCGCATCATCTGTGGAAGTCGGGCCTACTACGGGCTCGAGAAGAAACTGCGGTCGAAAAAGATTCGCCAACGTACCAAATGTGTCATGTACAAGACGCTTATAAGACCGGTTGTCCTCTACGGACATGAAACATGGACAATGCTTGAGGAGGACGTGCAAGCACTCAGGTATTCGAGAGCCGGGGTTTAGGATCATCTTTGGTGGTGTGCAAGAAGACGGTGTGTGGTGGCGAAGAATGAACCACGAGCTCGCGAACTCTATGGCGAACGCAGTACATATCCAGAAGGTAGCTAAAGCCGGAAGTGTACGAAGGGCAGGGCATGTTGCAAGAAAGCCGGACAGCAATCTGGAAAGATGGTGTTCGCTTCCGATCCGGCAGGTATGAGACGGCGTGGAGCGCAGCGAGCGAGATGGGCAGACCAGGTGCAAAACGACTTGGCGAGCGGCCTCGAACCGTGTATTGTGGCGTCAAATTGTTGATTCAGTGTTATTTGTTTAGATGTAGACTAAATAAATGAAATGAAATAAACGAAAGAATTAGGGGAAAAAAACAATATTTGGCACATCTTTATGGTTCCATTAGGCTACAAATATAATCAATTTTGTGTACAAATAGTTAAACTGTTGAAAATAATCAATTAACTATTGATCCTCAAACTTTTTTTTTTCGTTTTCCACTAATTTTAGCTTTGTCAAATAACTTTTGTTCTAGCATAGGTATTTCTCAAAAATGATTCCTTCCTACTGAAATCTTTAAAAAAAGTCGTGGGCAAGAAAGGATTAAATTCTTACATTGCCTGAGCAAAATCATCTCACCATTTGGAAATGGAACCAAATTTAAAAACTAACCGGTGTCTACTTTACGGATGTCGAGTTATTAGAGAAGCTGAGTTATGGGAAGAGATTGTAATTCCATCCCTATTCGATGCATGGCTGACTTATGGGGAAGAATGAATGAACCGCTTGTTTGAGAAACTGCATTTGTGTCGGAAGCAATTTTTGTCACAAATGCAGTTTGTCCATCGGAAAATATATCGAGCTCAGAAATTCTATCTAATGTCCCGATAATTACGTTCAATACGTTCATATGTTCATTACGGTTTGTTAATACAGTGAATTCTCCCTTACTCGATACTACTAGCGAAAAAAATAGTTTGATTTCAGCGGTTTGAAAAAAAAATTGACAATTTTGCAAATTAGACATTTTTGGTCATTTCTTTTTTGTGGTTCGGTTGTGGCCACCCTTGAAAACTCAGCTAAAAATAGAGAAACATAAATAGAAACCTTCCAGATTTAAAGAAAAGGAATAATTTATTCATTCTAATAACCTGGAGGCACTAAAAGTCAGATCAATCCACCTAGCAGTGATGATGACTCCATCGGTGCATTAGGGAGGATATTAAAAAAAAATCACATAAGAAAAGTCTAAAATAGCACTTCAGGCAAATGGGTTTCAATTTTTCATTGTTTTACGTTTTATTGATATACCTCACAGTAAAAAAAATCTGATTAATCACCCTAGCGGTAATAGTGCCTTTCTCGTTCATTACCAAAATTAATATTTAGGCCATAAATTTTGATCCCATAGTCCGATCTGACCAATTTTCAATAGGAAACAATGAGACAGGAAAATCCATCATGTCTATAAATACAACCGTTTTTATCACTACGAACAATTCTCTAATAAATAGGTTCCATAGCAGTCGCTAGAGCCGGAAGCAGACAACATGCCGCTCCACATTCTCCTCCTCTATCTTCTATTCTCTCACAAGTTTAATACCCTGAAACTGAACTGTTTCGGACCCCTTATGGGTCTGAAGCAGATGATGGGACGCTCGAGCCTACCAGTCAGTGGATAGAAAGGTCCGTTGTGATAAAGGGTCGAGTCGAGTTCACACATGATTTCATGAGTTCTTTCTATATAGTAATCGTCATGTTGAAAATTTAAGTCAGTAGTGTAAACGTATTTCCTAGTGTCATACAACGTAGATTGGCCACGGCCCGGGGATGCGTTGAGTATAACAAAGAATTTATGCCAATTATTAGAAAATTATGTAGATTTCCATACTCATGAATAATAGGGGAGAAGGTTCGGTTGTGGGCACCCTTTTGTCTTTGGTCTATAACTTTGGCCCTAGTTGATCTTATGCCAACATTTGTGTACCAATGGAAAGCTAGACAAATAACCCTACGAAATAACCCTTAGCGAAGAAATTATATTGATTTCGAAGATTTGGAAAATGTTATTGACAATTTCGCAAATTTGACATTTTTGGACATTTCAATTTTGTGGTTCGGTTGTGGGCACCCTTGAAAACTCGGCAGAAAATAAAGAAGAAAGAATCAAAACCACCTAGATTTAAAGAAAAAGAATAATTTGTTTATTCTAATAGCCAGAAGGCACTAAAAAAATCAGATCAATCCACCTAGCAGTGATCATGCCTTTCTCGTGCATTAGGAAGGATATTGAAAACAATCACATAAGAAAAGATTAAAATTGCACTTTAGGTAAATGGATTGCATGTTTTCCATTGATTTACTTATATTGTATTAAAAAAACCCTGATTAATCACCCTAGCGGTAATGGTGCCTTTCTCATTCATTATGAATTTTTTTTTTCCATAAATTTAGATCCCATAGTCCGATTTGATCAATATTCAACAGGAAGCAACAGGACAGGATTCCCCGACGAATGCAACTTGTTGCAAGCAAATCGGTCAACGTTTAGTTCCAAAAAATATGTGTAATAGACATGTCCAATAAATAAAAATATTAATTAAACTCATTATTTCTATCAATTATGTTTAAATAATTTAAAAAAAAAAGCTTGAAAGCGCCATTAAAAAATAAGTTATGAGACAACCTACTGTAGTTGTTGGTTGAATTGTCATTAAAATGAGGGTGCCCACAACCGAACCAATAAGGGTGCCCACAACCGAATTTCGCAGCCTTTCTGGAATGTGAAAAAAACAATTTCGCTCTCAAATTTTGATGGTAATCGTTATTGATCCTCAAAATACATTAAATTTACTGTACAAATACGCCATGGAACTCATTTTTTTTAATTGAATCACTTTAATTTATGACACGTTGAAAAAGGTGGAAAAAAATTGGTATTGTTTTTTTTTGTAAAAAATTGATTTGTTCGTAGTTCTAAGTAGAGATGTCTGTTTGGTTTTATATCGAGCACAAAACATCATGTTAATATAGTAAACAAATAACGGTTGTCAGGATGACATCATCATAACCGAACGGTGTCCACTACTGAATCTCTTCCTCTATCCTTACACTCCCTTTATTCATCTACTTTCAACTCCCATCTTCTCTATATGTTATGCTTTTTAATAAAACATCTGCTAATTTTAACCCTCTAGTGTCCAAGACCGCCTTTAGACGGGGTATTTTGATTATTTTTTGTAATTTGCAATTGATCAGATTTCGAAAAGTTTTTGATGTTGATCAATAATATAAACTTCAATGCATGTTTTAATGTGGTTTTAAGTTAGTTTTCAATGTTCTACACATTTATAGAAAAATATTTAAAATTGAGTAATATTTTGTTCCTCTGTGTTTTCACTCATATTTTTAGTTTAGTATTTTTCTACAACTAACCATATTCAATAGAAGGTTATAGTTGTGAATGTTACACACTAAATTATTTATCCAACTCAATACACGGAAAATAAAAAGTAAACACTGGAAATTTGTAAATTGCAATAAGTCAGCATTGAATAACAATTTTCAAACTCTAAACATGTTGAAAAATCAAAAAAGATTAATAAATTCAAGAAATTATTTGATTGAATAAAAAACTTGAAAAACAAAATTCTAAAAAATCAAAGTGTGAAATTGACAAAATCGCGAAATAATTTTTTTTAATGCCTGAACCGTATGTAGATCGATTTTAGAAAGAAAAATTTGGGTTGTAGAGGGTTAAGCAACTCCCCAACATTTTCTGACTGTTATGTAATTAACGGACCTTCCCCATGGTTGATTTTCTTACCGATAGTCAAATGTGCTCGTCTTCTCCGGAAACTTTTTGGGATTGAACACAATTGCTGTTTTCCGAGGTTCTGTGTCGACCGCATCCAACAGGCCTTCGGTTCGTCCTTCGCCAGATTCACTTCTTGCCTTGTAACGCTGCAGAAGAGCAGATTTCTCGATTCGCGACTTGTCCAGGCTTACTTGACTGGTTGACTTTGGGGTTGATGGTGGAACCACTGCTGGACCTCCGGCGGTGGATGCACTCAACGGTTTTGGTGTGTATTTTTGAAGAAGACTGGAACGTGCTACCCGTTGATGATCCAGGCTGCCCTGACTGGTGTGTACATCCTTGATGAATTTTCGAGCTTCTTCTACATCCGCAGAATGCGTAAAGTCTTGCGATCCACTACGCTTAGCGTATCGTTGTAGCATCTTGGATTGGACTCCACCAGATCGATCTAAGCTCTGCTGGCTGCTGTACATAGGTTTTGACATTGCCGGGAGGGTGTGGCGATTGAGAGCACTTTGGCTGCCGTGAGGTGTTCCACTTGATCGTGGACGCCCAACTGAGCCGGTTTGAGGCTTGGGCGGTGCGGAGATGCTATACTGGTCCAAATGATTCCCAAATTCTAAAGTATCGTCTTCAGGTTTTTCCGGCTCAAATTGATCGGTTGGTATTAGTTTTTGAAGAACTAGATACTTTTTTTCTTCCTTTTGCTTCTTCTTCTCTTCATCGCGTATGCGTTTTTGCTCGACCCGTAAACGTTTTTCTTCCTCTTTTATTTGTTTTTCTTCTTCTTTTGCAAGCCGCTCTGCTTCTTTCTTTTGGTTTTCATCTTCGATTTTGGCTTTCTTTTCATCTTCTTTACGTTGCTGCTCCTTTTCAGCTTTTGTTCGTGTGTCATCATCTTTTCGACGCTTTTCTTCCTCTTTTCTTAGCTTTTCGTTCTCCTTCTTCAGTTTCTCCTCCTCTTTTCTTAGTTTTTCTTCCTCTTTCTTTCGTTCTTGTTCTTTCTTTTGATTTTCTCGTTTAGCTTTTTCTTCTTGCTTTTTGCGCTCTTGTTCTTTCTTTAGATTCTCTTGCCTTTCCTTCTCTTCTAGCTTCTTTCGTTCTTGTTCTATCTTCCGGATTTCTTGTTTTTCTTTTTCCTCTTGTTTCTTTCGTTCGCTTTCCTCCAATTTGGCATGCTTTGGTACAAAAGAGGGATGGTAGGTATGGTCTCGCTTTTTCAGTTTTCTGTTCGGTGGAAGTGACTCAACGTTTTCACCATCATCTTCGAATGCATCTGTTGCATGTGGAACGGATAATACAGCTATTTGTTCGAAAGCTGACGCTAGTGTGCCTTTGATTGAGTCTCGCTTTTTCGTGAAATGGCTCAGCTCGCGCCTGTCACTAAATTCGTCAATTTCCATTGCAAACGAGCTGCTTACTTCTTTGGTTTGACGAAGATCAGTCATGCTACGTCGACCACTGATGTCGCTGATGGGAAATAGGGAACTGTCCTTCTTGGTTGATGGCGACGTTTGTGCAGGTGATTTGGTGTTTTGCTTTGACAGTAGTTGGGATGGTAGTGGTGGTGATGACGGAATGGGAGCGCCTCCATAATGTTCCATGCGATCCCTACTACTGAACGATGGTGATGACAGGTCTTTTGGAACGACAGGTGCATCCTTTTTGGTGGGGATGATGGGCGTCGGTGGTTCGATGGTGATTGTGGTTTTTATGTTAGGAATGGAAATACTCACGGGTGCCAAATCCTTCCTAGGTGGCTTGACCGGTTCTTTTCGTTTTGGTATTTCTGAGTTGATATCATAAACGGTCGGTTGCAGTGGCATTAAAGGAGGTGAGATTTCTAGGGGTGGCGCACTGATTTCCATAGTTGGCGCAGGAGTAACTGCGGCAAGCATAGGCAATGGAAGAGCTGACGCTATATTTCCCATGACAGGCACGGCGGTTGCCACTACTGGCAATGTTTCAGGAGTAATGGGATCTAGCGGCATATTCTCTTTTTCCATTTCATAATTTCGGGCAGATGGTGGCAGATCTCTTTGTAAACTTTTGCGATTGAGACCGCGAGCCATGCTTGACGACCGACTACGTATATTTTGTGCATCGTACTGATCGAAATGGTCTCCTCCATAATCACCGATCGTTTGTGATGCTGATATTGTTTTAACTGGATCCTGTTGGTTCAGACTTTGTTGGCTACTATAGTTACTGTAACTACTTATCGGGGCAGTTTTGTTCCTATCCAATGACTTTCCGAATCTCGGTGTATATTTGGACAATAAAGATGATCTCGTCATCCTATCATGATCCAAGCTTTCGCTGCGTTGGAAGCGAGTCACGGGAGTGCTTTCTCTGGCTGCAAGACCAGTGAATTCTTGAGAGTTATTAACAACATTGTATCGTTGTAATAATTTGGAGCTTTCTAAGCTTTTCTGGCTACTATATCGCTGTGACTCCGGTTTTGGAACATCTTGTGAGTCTAGGGAGTTTTGCTTAGAATACCGTTGTAGTAGTTTAGATTGATTCAAGTTACGCTGACTGCTGGATCTCTGTGGTTGAGATGAAGTTGATGCCGGCTGAGTGGGAAGGTCTGCTCTCAAATCTTGTGAGGTTGTCTTTGCGTAATGTTTTTGCAGTAGCGAAGAGTTTTGCAGACTTCTTTGGCTGGTGGATCTGACGATTGATGGATCCGGTGTCTGCTGTAATGGATCTTGAGAACCGGCTCCTGGTTGATAACGCTGGAGAAGTGTCGATCGTCGACCTCTTAAATCTTGAGTAGACATGGTTGAATTTCACTGTCGCGCACTATATTCTTCTTATCTTCACGATGGGTACATTTACAAACAGTTTGTTAACAATATTTTCTTTAGCTGGTTTGGGTTACATTTTCCAGTGTTTAACTTTACGTTTGCTTGATATTGAAATTTATGATTACTGAAACATTTGTTTTACAAAAAGTGCAATTCAACAATGATTTCATTTTTCCGCTTGTACACCTGACAAAAAGTCTTAAAACAAACTATTGCCTCAAATCAATACGTCGTTCATTTTAAATCTAGCTATAACAAATTCATCTCATTCCAAAATAAAAGAACGAAGCACTACCTCCGCCGGATTTTGTTTTGAAACATGCGTGCTCACAAAAATGAAAAACATGCTCATTTCCTTTTCAAATCATTGCTTTGTATAGGATGAACAAAGGAGCTATGAGATGAAACACCTGAACAGTTACTGTCGATTACATTACTAGTTACTTTTGTTGCTTATTTGAAATACTGTAAAACAAATAAATATTCGTACAATCTAGTCAAGATCAACAAGCATAATATTACATGGCTTAGTTATAGTAATTTATAACTAAATTACTTCTGCGATTACGTAAAATCATGTAATTAGGAAAGTGTGAAATGTAAGACACAAGTAATGAGTCAACAATTTTGACCCATTGCATTATTAAGAATAGTTAGTCCTTTTCCACTCACTAGTACAATGGTTGTGTAACTTGGCCACACACAAAAATGCTGTCTATTTGTTTTACCAACTAGCCAACTATGTGTCCATCATTTGCGCTGAGTGTAGGGTACGCAAGTGATTCACTGCATTGTGATTTGGCAATATTATTTGAAAAAAATAATGAGGGAAACCGAAGTATCATGCGATTTCATAGTAAAACTGGATCAATCATAACAATTTATTTTAACTTTGGTAGTCAGTTCATTCATATTCTTTCAGGCGTCTAGGAGAATTATTTTTGGATCTGTAGCTGCCATAGAAGTGAACCGTCTTATTTTTAAGCGAGAGCTGTATTTTGTAAACGAGAAATTTGCATATTTCGTCGTGGGGAGTATTTTGAATTTTCAGTGAAATCATCGTTGAAGTGCACTTTCGTTTTCTGGATCTGCAAAACGCTTTTTCATTGCTCTATTACTGACTCGAGGAATTCAAATTCACTGGAACTATTTTTGAAACACATAGTCCACAAATACTTTCACTTCATAATGTGAAACACTTTGTGCCTGGTTGAAAGGCTCAGGATCTCATTTGAGCTTCGTTCGCTTCGTTTAATCTAACGTACAGCACTATTTCAAATCTTCTTCTGAGAATGTTAATCGCAGAAAACAGAACACTAAACTGAGCGCAATATAAAAAACAAAAACACGCGATCGCGATTATCTTATGATATTGAACATAAGTCGTAATAAATTATAACTTGTAAATCGATCGGTTTTCGATAATTCTACTAATGACTAATTTAAACGTAACTAAAAGAAGAGGGAAAACAGAGGGAAACAAAAAAGTGCACAAAGAAAAAAAATAGAAACCGGAGACACCGTCACAGTGCGAACGCCAACATTTTCTAGCGGACACTAAGAGGCGAGCAAGTTTTCCCCACCAAAATTTTCCCGAACGTGCTAAATTTAATGTCGCTTAAGTGGGGTACGGTTGCGATGATGTACCGAGCGGTGGCAAGAAATGACAACGAAGGATAGTAGAGCAAAAAAAAAATCTACGATGCGATGGGAAATTTTCTCGAAACGAACGAAGAATGGCGGAGATTTTCGTAATATATGCCGACAGATAGACAATACATCTGTCTGTCGAGTGTTTGTAGGGTATTCCAAACGAGTTTAAATAGAATTTAATAACATGAATTAAATTGTTCTTGGTGTCACTTTAGCCTGAAAATCATTACCTCGTACGGTTTATTACCGTGAGAATCTTTTACAAATTTTGTAACCATAATAGCATTTAATTTAATATCCTTAATATCCAGGAAATCATTCAAGTCTTACTTTTACATCTATTACTATTTTGACAATAAAAAAAATCTACAAAATAAAAAAATAAAACCCTTATTTGTACAATTAGGTTACTATATTTTTTTTTTTCTTGCGTCGCATCCCCCAAGTGAAAAGCCTCGCATTCCTCGCATTGCTATAATTAAAAACTAAAAATAAAGTTTTAAATTCAGGAGTACCCATAAAAAATCAATCGTGTAGAACACCTGTAATCATTCATCGGCGTAACAAGGGGGAGTGTTGCTCGAGTTCTTCAATGAATAGGCTAGATGTACCAGTCGTGGCTATAGCACCAGTTGTCGCACTAGTATTTTGTATGCGAAATGGCCAATCAAATCACCGCAAACCAAGTTCATATCGATAAAGCATATTCATGTGATACGATAACACCTTTGAACTCCTCCAAAACAAGCAAAATATAATTGTGAAAATCGATTTTGCGATTTGTCAAAAATTAACGTCATTTGCACCAGTTGTCGCACTAGTGGTCCCGATTTGGCCAATCCCATAACAATGGGATTTGCCAAATAAGGAACCAAAGTTAAGAATAGTGCCACAACTGGTGCATGCGTTCCTATTATGAATTAATCAATTTTGAGGATAATAACAAATTTTATTGTGGTTTTTACAGCTGTTGTAAGGAGCAGGAAGTAAAACTTTCGCTTGATATATAAAGTCCACCCACATGCCTTTTACTTATTTAAAAAAAATTGTTCTTATGTATGGCGACGATTGGTACACCCACCCTATGTTATGCCCCCTCTATACGATCTCAAATGTTGTTTATTGGTTAATCGTGATTTTCAATAATTATTTTATTTGATATATAATGTTGAAATGCTGACACAGTTTCGATTTCTTGACATTTGTTCATTTCTTTAAGTTTAAGTCATCTATATAAGGATAACTGTAGCCGATTTCCAGAGTGAATGGAAGCAGCATAGCTGTAGACATTGATTGAAGATCTGCGGGAGGTGATGGAAAAGCTGCGCCGGGCATCTCAAATGCGAGTTTCATATTCAAGATGTTGTAGAAACTTTAGGCGTTCAAGGTTTTGAGTGTTTTTAAAATAGGCCAACAGTTTGTAAGTTTGAATCTCCTATTCCTTTCAGACGTTATTGTGTGTTCGCACACTACGCGGGAATGCAGGTTGCCTCATTCCAAGTACCTCTGGCCGAGGCCAAGAAGGTAATTGATAAGGCTAAACTAAAAATGAGTTGGTCGGTATTGTCGCTGAGCATAATGGCACGTTACTTTGAGAGTATGGAGGAAGCCTGAAATCAGACTGAATCAGACTGAAAAACGAAGCTAAACGGATTGGATTGGTGACGAAATCTAGGTGGTTGAAGAACTCGTGTACTTGGGCTCACTGGTGACCTCCGATAATGATACCAGCAGAGAAATTCGGAGACGCATCATGGCAGTAAATCCGCAAAACGCCCCGATCGAATAGAGTTCGCAGCCGTACCAAACTGACAATCTACAAAACGCTTATTAGACCGGTAGTTCTCTACGGACACGAAATCTGGACAATGCCTGTGGGGGACAAACGCGCACTGAGAGTTTTCGAAAGGAAAGTGCTGCCATCTATGGTGCGGCGCAGATGGCGGACGATACGTGGAAGACGCGAATGAACCACGAGTTGCATCAGCTGTTGGGAGAACCATCTATCGTTCACATCGCGAAAATCGGACGACTGCGGTGGGCCGGGCACTTAGCCAGAATGTTGAACAGTAATCCAGTGAAAATGGTTCTCGACAACGATCCGACGGGAACAAGAAGGCGAGGTGCATAGCCAGTAAGGTGGATCGATCAAGTGGAGGACGATTGGCGGACCCTCCGCAGACTGCGTGGTTGACGACGTGCAGACATGGACCGAGCTGAATGGAAAAGAATTTTATGCACTGTACAGGCAGTCCTCCGCAGCTTAGCGGGTATTAATGAAACCAAATTCCCTCCAGGAATTCCACCGAAAATTATTTTAACCTTCCGGGACTCGCACCGTTGGTCAATTGGGCAATTCTTTCGCAACTTTTTCAGGGAGTAATGCGCAATTACTCCAACTATTATCTATCACTTCTCTTGGTAAGTTCTTTAGAATTCTTCTAATAATTTCTGTAGTAATTATCATGGGAGTATCTTCGGGAATTCTCACTGTTTATTTATTTATTTATTTATTAAGATGTTTTCGCATTTTAAATTAAGTTCAACACCGGTATGGAAAGGAGCTTAAAGAGCTCTCTTCGCGGTCCAACCAAGCGTTCCACGATGCATATTCGTATGTTGATGAGAGAGGGAAGGGTGGGTCGGATGGGCTTCCTTGCCTGTCAACCTAGGGCTCGCCAGTTGATTTATCTTATTACTATTTTTATAGAATAATTATAGATTTAAGGTCTGCATATGTTTTTGTTCTTATTTTTCAGTCGTTTTCTGCCTTAATGGATCCCATAGGATCAGTCCTTTCATAGAAAGGTTCGAAAGCCAAGTTTGTGGTAAAATGGCAATTTCAGAGCCCGAACTTTTTCGGAGGAGCCCATCTTGCTCGAATAGAGATTCCTTTTGAAATGTCGCGTAAAAGAAAGGCTGAGAAATAAAGGAGGAGGCTGATGCCCCCTTAGCTGAACAGTATGTGGTTCACTTAGGTTGTGGGACTTAAAT
The DNA here is from genome assembly GCF_024139115.2 of Armigeres subalbatus. NCBI lineage: Eukaryota > Metazoa > Arthropoda > Insecta > Diptera > Culicidae > Armigeres > Armigeres subalbatus. The sequence goes on along the minus strand of NC_085140.1, from coordinate 210,954,004 downwards.
CCGAGGAAAGCCCGTTCGCCTCGACAGAAGACCATGTTCCCAAAAAAGGTGTTCGGGGGTCCTAGATTTGGTAATAAAGCCCGGCATCCTTCAAAAAGCAAAAGAGAGCTGCCATTCTTGCTTGATCGTCGGCTAGAGCTTCTCTAATGCTACCTGGGATCCCATAAAATTCACCTAGGGAATTCGTACCTAGGGCATCGACAAGTGAAGTGCTCCACGCTGTTCCTGACTCCGCACAGGTCACATTGAGATCGGAAAGGGCCTCCACCAAAGTTGTGGGAGACCCTTGTATGGCCGGTCCGTAATCTCGATACGATCTCCTGCTCTTTCTGGGAAGTCAGTTTCCTCCATGGGCCGGTAGAGCCTTTAATCTTTCTCAGGGATAGTGTGTGGTTGCTACTCCAAATCCGCGCCCAGTTCTGATCGACGACACTTTTTGTCCACTTTTTAACGTCGGCCAGCAGGACGGAGCGGGTGTAGGGAAGAACTTCGTCCACAACGCTTGCTAGGGCAAGTATTTGGTGCCAAAGTATTCCTTGGATCCAAGGATGTCTAGGTTTATAGGGGCCCTCCTTAGCCGTGCGGTACGACGCACGGCTACAAAGCAAGACCATGCTGAGGGTGGCTGGGTTCGATTCCCGGTGCCGGTCTAGGCAATTTTCGGATTGGAAATTGGCTCGACTTCCCTGGGCATTAAAGTATCATCGTGTTAGCCTCATGATATACGAATGCAAAAATGGTAACTTGGCTTTGAAACCTCGCAGTTAATAACTGTGGAAGTGCTTAATGAACACTAAGCTGCGAGGCGGCTCTGTCCCAGTGTTGGGATGTAATGCCAATAAGAAGAAGAAGGATGTCTAGGGGTGTCGCTCTGAAGAGCAGCGACGACGCTGGCTGAATCTGTGAAGATTGCAATCGGTTTGTTGGTCGGAACTGTAGCGGCGACGAAGATAGCAGCAGCTTCAGCCGAGAAGATGTTGCATTGATTAGCTTGACTGTCCGATATATTAAAAACAGGTCCGGAAACTCCAAAACCGACACCGCGGCTGGAGACTGAATCATCGGTGTATCGGATTTCATGGTTCTGGAATCGTGTTCCTAACAGTTCTTAACAGAAATATCTTCGTCGGTGTTTTCCCCACTTTTAAACCGGGTGGCTATGGTGTGGTCGAACCTGGCAGGAGGCATTAGCCAGCTATTTGCTCCGTGCCAGCGGACCCTCGCCACTGACTGGGGGAGGCTGGTGCCGGCCACGTTTCGCAAGATCCGGTCAGCCTCGTCGAGGAGAGGGATCATGCACGGGGAGAGGACGGTCATCAAATCGTTCCGCGCGGAGCTGGTTAGCTCCAGGCCATAGAGTAGGCGATTATCTATAATCAACTGGCCTACCCTTAACCTAGTGTGTCTGTTATTGGTCCGATGATTTTTAGCCAGGGTTTTCATCGGACTGATCCGGGACTTACAGGCCACCTTAACAACCCCTAAGTGTGGAACGAAGTCCAACTCGAACGATGTCCACTCCAAGGATGCGGACGATTTTCCTGTTCGGGACGGGATCATGGTCGAGTCTGATGGAAGGTCCGTCGAGTTGGTGACGGCCCCGGTAAACGTGGCCCGAATGCACTTTCCGTCGTTCATGATGAACCCGATAGAGGCAGCCCAACGGTGAATGGCACTAACCGCTGCCTGCGTCTTGATACCGTTTCTGGTACGGCCTCTTGCCCTCGAGGAACTACTCAACTGAACCCGGAAGGGGCAAAGTCCTAAACCCCGGTAGCTGGTCTATAGCCAACGGCCACCTATGGGGTGGGCACGCAAGGCCTCTTTTGGTAACTGGAGCTCGGGAGGTTAGCTTTATAAACTCTTTAATTACTCACGATTGATTTTGTACAGGGTGACGAAACTTTGGAGTGGTGGCAGGACGACGGACGTCCGATCGGGCGACTGCCAGCAAAGCGATGAAATGTCGCCGGAACAATGAAGCGTCGGCGGGGCGGAATGCCGGATGAACGGTGGGGCGTCGACCGGGCGGAATGCCGGACGAGCGATGGGGCGTCGGCCGGGCGGAATGCCGGACGAGTAATGAGGCGTCAGCCGGGCGAAATGCCAGATGATCGATGAAACGTTGGCCGGGCGGGATACCGGAATGCCAGGAGATGGAAAGCCGGCGGGCGGTGGGTCGCCGAAAGGATGGCGGATTGTGACAGGGCGCACGACGGAATTGAAGGCGCAATATTTTGCAGGTTAGTTGCCGGTTCTAATTAACGGGAGATGATTTTCGTGACACAGGCGTTCGACCGGACGTTGACGGGTTGTGTGCACGCTGCTGTATGACGGGGCTGGCCGACAAAACGTCGAGTTGATACCTTGGCTTGCTTCCCCACATGAGAAGGCGGCGAACCTTCGCCGGACGATTAACTATACGACGCGTCGAGGCACTTGACCGGACGACGATCTGCTCGTAGACGACGATCGATCCGTAGATTACCTGCCAGCTTCCTATATCCGAGATGACTGACGATGGAATTCCAAAATGCGGTCGTCCTTTGCGGTTAGCGGATGGTGTATTCGCGCAGTTAACACTGCGGAGGGGGATCCGCGACGACTACCGGTGCAGCTCTTTGGCAGTGAGCCGTAGTGATAAAAATCACACTGGGCAAGACCGGTTAACTCTTCCGATCCTTGTCGATTAACCAGCACCAACTAGTGGGACTAATGATCGGGGCTCTCCAGCCAGTTGGACCGTCCCAGAAGCACGTGTAAATTCTTCTCCACTTGCACTTCTCAAAAAAAAATAACTTGGGTTCACACGATGTAACTACATCCACGGTCGCAACTAAAGAGAGCGAGCCTACCTCCGGTAGACTCCAGGAACCTCCAATTCCACTTTTCGGCATGTTCCATCGATTGCTTTGGTAGCCATCAGTTGTCCGGTTGAACCAATCGGTAAGCGAATAGCACTGCTACCAATTTGATCTACGCCCGCCAGAATATTAGAGTTCTGCGCCGCCCAACCTAGCTCTGTCAACCAGCAAAGTATGAAAATCGCTTTGTATGCATTTCTCATTTGTTAAAAACAATTTCATTTGTAACACTTAGCGGTTTTTATTCGGGTTCGACCCGGAGTACCTCCTACAACGACCAGGAGAATGTCGTCGGCGTAGACGAACAAATGGACGTTCGCCGGTAAGACCCCGTTCATTGCTATCAAGAAAAGAGTGACAGCAAGAACCGACCCTTGGTGGACGCCAGTTTCCTCGGCGAATTCTTCGGAGGATAAGAACCGTAAAGGTTCGTCCGGTGAGATTTTTTTCAATAAAGGCAAGCATGTTGCCGGTGATGCCCCATTCTTGCAGTTTTTTGAGGATCAGGGGTGTCCAGGTCCTGCTGAAGGCTTTGGCGATGTCGAGAGAGACCATGTCAACATGCTTGCCTTCATTGTACGCGTCTTGTAGCACGTTGCCCAGGTTTGCAAAATAGGTACTGGTGCCATACCCTGGGCGGAAAGCGTGCTGTTGGAAGCCAAACCTACCATCAGCTTCCAGCTTCTCACAGAGCCGGCAGTTAACCATTCTCTCCATGGTCTTACAGGCACACCATGTAAGGGAAATTGGTCTATATTTTGTGGGGTCCCGACCCGCCACGCTATTTTTGAAAATGGGGTCCACGAAACTTCTCCTCTGAATTTTTTTCAGAAATTTCTCCCAAAATTCTCTCAGAAATTCTCCGGGGAATATCTTCAGGAAATACTACTGAGAATTTCATCAAAATTTCCCCCATGAATTTCTCCAGAAATTCCCTCCTGAATTCCGTTTCAAATTAACCCTCAAATTACTTTAGTTTATGAAAAAACCTTTGGAAATCATCCCAATAATTCCGTTCAGGAATGCTTTCGAAAACTCAGATGGAAATAACGATAAAATTATAGTGGGGATTCTTGAAGACATCTCCAATGCAATAAATTGAATCCTGAAGAACAACTCAAATATTTTCAAAATTTATTAATTCAATATAGCGTGAAGAAAATTACATAGAATACCAGCCAATGATTCCGATTTATGGACTTTATAGACAATGATAATAAATGCTGCATAACAAAAAAAATGTATTTCCAACAGGGATCCTATTTCTCTTAAATACTACCAGTGCTGGGAAAACTCAAAATCTCAGAACTTATGGATGATCAGAATTTACGGCTCTATCCCAGTGTGGGGATGTAATGCCAATAAGAAGAAGAAGAAGAAGATTAAATTGATGTTCATTTTGTAGAACACAATTGAGAATTTAGGTGATACAATTAACAGAATGCATATCCCTCATTTTTATTAATAATTTTATTTATTTTATATACCAATACATATGCACAAGAAAATTGATTATATCATGTTCAATTACATGACAGTTAATTATTTTCCTGAATGAAATCTTCAAAGTGTGCAACGTATGTATCATTGAGAACTACAGCTGTATATGATAACTTTTCGCTCAGTCGCAAAAATAGAATTTTCATTCTTGTGTTATTGGAGCGCGACTACATTGGCAATAGCTTCTCGATGAAAGACTAGCCATCAAACTAATGGGTCCTGACGGAAAACTTTTTTAACTTGGACTGAAACAAGCAAAACGATGAATGTGTTTTTTTTTCAATTTTATCAAACAAAACAATACTTTGACGATTGACCAGCAGTACAAATGTATGATCTCTCTTCTTTGTATCGTTCTTTCGACGCAAAACCGGAGATTTGCTAACAAGCATATGCAAATAAGTATTTGGCATGTTACCAGGGTTGAATGAGCGCCAAATGCTTGCCGACAACTGTGACGTAATTCCCATACCGGGCTAGGACTATGGATGTTTTCGGTGATTTTTTTAGCGGTCGTGTTTAGTCACACATTCACATACTAAACTTCCGCTGTACTGATTTCACAGTGTAAACGATTTTCTTCTCTAATGGAAATGATGCAATAAATTAGTGTTGTCACTTACCTCATTTTAGACCAACGTTCATCTGTAACTGGCTTGGATTCCTCAGCTGATAGTTCTTTCTCAACTAGCGATTCAGTGTTCAGGACCTTCTCTTCCACCGGCGTTATCTGAGCTTTCGCTTCTGCCTCGAAAAGCATTCGTTCTTCCGCTGGTGTTAACTCAAGTTGCTTATCAACGACCTTCTCTTCTTCACTGGTATTTAGCTGATCACGGTCTTCAAGTATCTTCTTCTCCTCGGCCGGCGTCAGTTCCAGTTCTTTTTGACCCTCTTTTAGCACTGGCAGATCAGTTTCTCTAGCAGAATCTTGTTTTTTCAAAACCGAATTATCAACACTTCCGGTGTCACTTTCTTCTGTCAGAGCCGACAATCGCGTTCGTCTAGCATCTTCATCCGATGAGGTAGAATCAATTGAGGAAATTGGAGCTAACAGACCTAGACTCGGAATTTTATCTTTATCTTTTTCGTCTTCTGAGGAATGTTGAAGAATTTCGTCTAGTCGTTTCTTACGATCCAGCATATCATTGGCAATCATTTCGTCTTGGAGTTGAAGGGAAATTTTGATTTTGTCGTTGCCTAACATTTCACCAACGATTGGATCGAAACCATCTACCTCATGTTGCCGTTTCAGTTTAGTTTCAAGTGGAAGTTTTGAATCGTTCTGTTCTTCTTTCTGTGGGACGTAGTCATCGATATCTTCATAGTGATGTTCTTTTTTCTTACGAGGCGCCTTTGGAGGTGGCTGAGGTTTAACTTCTTCCGGGACAATTTGCACGGCGTTGTCTGGAATTGTTGGTTTTACAACGTCATCCTTTGGTGGCTCAATTATTTCGTATCGCTCTTCTTCAACTTCCATTTTTTCCGCTGGCGTTTCAGTTTTAGCCGGTTCACTCGCAGCTTGTTGAGGTAACTCAATAATTTCATCAGGTACAACTGTTGTTGTTTCAAGCAAAGTTTTCTCGATTGCCTCTGTGTCCGATGTGTCCATAGCCTCATCGCTTGGTTGTCGTATAACATACGCTGGGATTTCGCGGTTTCCAAATCTAGGAGATTCACGTAACATTAGGATTTTATGATCTGGTAAATCTCTGGGTGGTTCTGAAGCGGCTTTTCGGCGTCTCAATGTATTCATTTGAACCTTGGCTTTATCAATTTGTTTATCGGCCATGGACTTCGCTCGCTCCAATGATCTACTAACAAAAGCTCTTGTGCGTTTACCTTTCCTTGTAAGACTATTACTAAAGCTCCTAATACTTGGGTGTTCATCGAGGAAGTGCTTGGCGTGCGCTCTAAATTCTTCTTTGAGGCTATTAGGTTCATGGGATGCAGCACGAGTTCTGCTACGCCTTGGTGAATTCGTTTCACCATCGCTAATCTCAGTAGTAATGGATGTTGCTGTCTCAGGTGTTATAGGCGGTTCATGAAGAGGTGAGTCAGTCTCCGTTGATTCAGTTGCTTCAAATCCATTTTCGGTTTTTGCCTTTTTCTCTTCGCGGGAGCTACCATCGATCAGTTGCTCTTCAACCTTGCGTCGACGGTTAACTGGGGATTGAGTGTAACGTAATATGACTTCAGGCTCATCATCTGGGCCAAGCGGGTTCTTGTAAAGGTGAGTCCATGGATATCCACCCTGGAAGTAAAAAATATAAATACAAATTTAAATATATTTATATAAAATAGTCAACGTTCAGCATTTGAGACACCATCTATGCTCCAAAACGCATAATAATTTTAACCACATGCTATGTTCTAATGCATGGCTGTTAGTTTTGACAATAATGTTTAACTCAACTGAGATTTTCGTATTTTATTAATACATATGAGGAAGCTGTTGCATATCTTTGAGGCTCATAGCACATGATGGTGGAAGTGACGAGAAAACCAGCCAATTTTTTTTTTGGAGTTTGTTGAGGAATCAATATGCCTTGGATCTTTGCTAATGGCTGATACCCGAGCAGTACACATGTGGTGTAAACTACCGTAATCTGAAAAAGGGACGTATACCATACTTGTTCAACCCACATCGCTGGCTGCGCTCCACGCCTTCTTGTACCTGCTGGATCGGAAGCGAATACCGTCTTTGCAGGGTTGCCGTCCGTCATTATTGCAATATGCCCTGCCCTTCGTACCCTTCCGGCTTTAGCTACCTTCTGGATGCTGAGTTCGACAAACATTATTAACAGCCGTTAGGAAGGATCCAAGGTAAACGAATTCATCGACCACCTCGAAGGTATCCCCGCCATTCGTAACACTGCTTCCAAGGCGGGCCCTGTCGTACTCGGTTCTGCCCACAAGCATGTACTTTCTCTTCGATGCATTCACCTCCAACTTTTTTTGCTTTACGTTTCAGGCGGGTGTGCAGTTCTGCCACATTTGCTACTGTCTGGCCGACAATGTTATCCGCGAAACAAAAAAATTGACTGGATCTGTTGAAAATCGTACCCCGGCTGTTACACCCGGGTCTCCGCATGACACCTTCTAGCGCAATGTTGTACCATAGGCACGAAAGTCTACCGCCCTGTCTTAATCCCCGGCGCGATTCGAACAAACTGGAGTGTTCGCCCGAAATCTTCACACAGTTTTGCACACTATCTACCGTTGCTTTGATCAGTCTGGTAAGCTTCCCAGGAAAGCTGTTCTCGTCCATGATTTTCCATAGCTCTACGCGGTCTATACTGTCGTATGCCGCCTTAAAATCAATGAACAGATGGTGCGTTGGGACCTGGTATTCACGGCATTTTTGAAGGATTTGACGTAGAGTAAAGATCTGGTCCGTTGTCGAGCGGCTGTCAACGAAGCCAGCTTGATAACTTCCCACGAACTCATTTACTATTAGTGATAGACGACGGAAGATAATCTGGGAAATCACTTTGTAGGCGGCATTAAGGATGGTGATCGCTCGAAAGCTTATCGCCTTTCTTGAAGATGGGGCATATGACCCCTTCCTTCCACTTCTCCGGTAAATGTTCAGTTTCCCAGATTCTGACAATCAATTTGTGCAGGCAAGTGGCCAGCTTTTCCGGGCCCATCTTGATGAGCTCAGCTCCGATACCATCCTTAACAGCTGCTTTATTAGTCTTTAGCTGTTGGATGGCATCCTTAACTTCCCTCAAGGTGGGAACTGGTTGGCTTCCATCGTTCGCTTAACTGATGTAGTCATCTCCTCCGCTGCCTTGATTTTCACTGCTTGTACTCTCAGTGAAATTTAAATGTTCTCGTAGTGCTGCTTCCACCTTTCGATCACCACACGTTCGTCCGTCAAGATGCTCCCATCCTTATCATTTGCACATCCCGGCTCGCGGCACAAAGCCTTTGTGGGATGCGTTGAGCTTCTGATATTACTTGCGTGATTCTTGAGAACGGCAGAGCTGTTCCATCTCCTCGCATTCCGCTTCTTCCAGGCGGCGTTTCTTCTCCTGAAAAAGGCGGGTCTGCTATCTCCGCTTCCGTCTATAACGTGTAGCATTCTGCAGGGTCCCTTGCTGTTGTGCGATCGCCAACGCGTTCTTCTCCTCAAGAATCTGTTCGCACTCTTCCTCAAACCAATCGTTCCGTCAACTTCGTCCCACATACCCGACGTTGTTCTCCGCTGCGTCGTCAATGGCTGCTTTAACTGTACTCCAGCAGTCGTCAATAGGCGCCCCATCGAGCTCACCCTCTTCCGGCAACGCTGCCTCGAGATGCTGCAGTGGCGACATCAGGTTGCTCAAGTCGCCCTAGGTCGTACCACGGCGGTCGTCGGTATTTTGACGGAGAGTTTTGGGCGCAGTTTAACCAGATAGTGATCAAAGACGATGTCAGCGTCATGATATGTCCTGACGTCGATAATATCGGCGAAGTGCCGTCCATCAATCAGAACGTGGTCGATTTGTAATTCTGTCTGCGGTGGTGATCTCCAAATGTATAGATACGGAAGGCTGTGTTGGAAGTAGGTGCTGCGAATGGTCATATTCTTGAGGGCAGCGAAATCAGTCAGTCGTAGCCCAAGTAGCACGCGTAACATCTTTCAAATAGCTGTTTGTTCCTAATAAATTCCCGGTTATCGGCTGTTCGGCCACATTGAGAGTTGACGTAAAGTCAATATCAACTTCTCTCCTCAAACAGCCTAGATAGCCGTGTGGTGTCGGCAGCTGGTTGTCTGGCTAACAATAACGCTCCGTATTGCCTGTTCCAGTGGTAGAATTCCACCATACAGGTGACCCCTAATTCTTGATGTAATGCGGCTTTATGCTTACCGTGCCTACGAATGAATGGTTAGAAGGGTCTAATAAAAACCCAACCGCTAACGGAGCCTGTGCTGCCGCTAACCGCAAGTCGAGCACATCTGTATATGGAGACCCATATACAGATGGGCTTGACTTGCGGTTAGCGGCAGTGTGAAGCATCAGGGCACCCTTCACAGTATTGAGCCCTTACTGCGCTAAACGGAGCTATGGCGTAGTTGACTTTTGCTTCTCCGAAATAATCGACTACTCATATTGTATCTCAACTTGAGGTTAAATAAGGGTGGCATTATGAGTATGTTTTTATTTAGTTTTTCATCAAATTGTCACCTATATGGATTCGCTTTATGCGTTTTTCACAGTGTACTCTGTGTTTCGCCTTTGACGATCTTGATACCATACCGACTTGGTTTCGTCGTTGCTGTTCACATAAATATTGAAGTTGTGGAGTGTATTATCTTAATTTGCAATGGCTACAGTTAAGATAGCTCAAATCAATCTTCAGCATAAAAGAACAGCAACGATTAATCTTTGTAGACTTATGCAAAATGGCAAATCCCAAGTGGCTTTGGTGCAGGAACCCTATTTTCGCAAGGGTAGCTTCTACCTAGGTAACCTAGTGAACCCGGTTTTTGCTGCTTCCAGTAAAGAAATGGCAAACTCTCGATCAATGCCGCGTGCATGTGTGCTTGTTAACAATGCTATTGTTGCTACACTTATCTCTTAACTAACAACCAGAGATGTATGTGCTGTCACAATTGATGCAACTGGCGGAACTCCCGTCAGGAAATACGTCTATTGTTCGGTTTATTTACCACATGATGAACCATTCCCTACGGATGCTTTCAAACGAGTTGTCATATATTGCACTTCAAAAGGCCTTCCGCTAATTGACGGCAGTGATGCTAATGCTCATCACATCATCTGGGGTAGCTCGGATATCAATCTGAGCTTGATGGAATACTTAAGTAGTACCGAACTTAGTTTACTTAACATAAGCAATCGCCCAACCTTGAGACGTATAGTGGCTAGAAATCGTACATACTTTGGACTCCGCAAGACACTCCGATCGAATAGAGTTCGCCGCCGTACCAAACTGACAATCTACAAAACGCTCATTAGACCGGTAGTCCTCTACGGACACGAGACCTGGACGATGCTCGTGGAGGACCAACGCGCACTCGGAGTTTTCGAAAGGAAAGTGCTGCGTACTATCTATGGTGGGGTGCAGATGGCGGACGGTACGTGGAGGAGGCGAATGAACCACGAGTTGCATCAGCTGTTGGGAGAACCATCCATCGTTCACACCGCGAAAATCGGACGACTGCGGTGGGCCGGGCACGTAGCCAGAATGTCGGACAATAACCCGGTGAAAATGGTTCTCGACAACGATCCGACGGGCACAAGAAGGCGAGGTGCGCAGCGGGCAAGGTGGATCGATCAGGTGGAAGATGACTTGCGGACCCTCCGTAGACTGCGTGGCTGGCGACGTGTAGCCATGGGCCGAGCCGAATGAAGAAGACTCTTATATACCACACAGGCCACTTCGGCCTTAGTCTGAATAAATAATAAAAATAATAACCTTTATGATATCTAATAGAGCAGAGGTGTTAGACATAACCCTTTGATGCAATAGAATCAGCCACGAGTTGACGAATTGGCATGTGTCAGATGAGGAATCGATATCTGACCATCGCTACATCTACTTTGATCATTTGAATGTTACTACGCAGACCTTGCGTTTTAGAAATCCTCGTTCAACCAACTGGGATCTCTATACAGATTGCTCTCGACAAAATTTCATGGTTATCTACCAACCATTGAAACTCCTACCAACTTGGATGATTCCGTTGATACTACAATGTTGCATATCGTGGAAGCTTTGCGTTCTGTGAAAACCTCAAGAGGAACCCCGTGGTAGAATTCCGAATTGGCTAAACTCAGGAAGCAGTGCAGAAGGAGTTAGAACAGACGCCACTCAGCAAGGACGGAGTCTTTCAAGGCGGCTCGGAAAGCCTACAAGAAGGCTCTTCGATATGCTGAACGATCCGACTGGAAAAACCTTTGTGCAAATGTTTCCAATTTGAGTGAAGCCCCCCAGCCAACACAAAGTCGCATATGCTAGCGAATAAGTATACATGGTGGAGGCGATATAGGCGCATGTCTCCATTTGACTGCATGCAAAATGTGCGTATATAACCTCCACTTTGTACACTTATTCGCTATGATATACGATCTTGTGTTTGCTGGGCAGTAGGTTAAATAAAATTCTTGCGAGATCCAAGGATTTCCAAGTTGGCGAAATTCGCAAGCCAAATGGCGACTACACTTCTTCTGACGAGGAAGCATTAGAGCATCTATTTGATACACACTTCCCTGGATGTGTCGATATAACACCTTCGGATGTTGCTGATGTCTTTTCATGTAGCTACGGGTCTTGGGATCAGGCTCGTAGAATCATAACTACTGAATCGATTCAATGGGCTCTTAACAGTTTTGCTCCTTACAAATCTCCAGAAGAATGGATGGGATGGGATGGAATCTATCCCGTTCTTCTTCAGAGGGGTTTTAAGCATATCAAACATGTTTTGAAAAAAACTTTCAGTATGCAGTTTTGCTACTGGGTATATTCCCATATCCTGACGGGATGTCACTGTAAAGTTTATCCCAAAAGGAGGACGTGCTTCGTATGAAGTAGCGAAAAGTTTTAGACCCATCAGTCTGACCTCATTTCTTTTGAAATGCTTAGAACATATTATCGATCATCACATTCGTGATGACTGTTTGGCAAACATGCCTCTTCATGTTAATCAATATGCTTATCAATCTGGAAAGACCACCGTGAATATTATACACAAGGTTGTCTACGATATCGAGAAAGCATTTGCTCAAAAGCAATCATGCTTGGATGCGTTCTTAGATATTGAGGGTGCCTTTGACAACGTTTCGATGCAATATTGGAAGCCGCACGTTGTCATGGGCTCTTTAATATAATAACCAAATGGATTCATCAGATGCTTAAAAACCGACATCTCTACTCGATATTACGTCAAGCAGCGATTAGGAAATTAAGTGTCTACGGGTGCTCTCAAGGGAGTATTATCTCCACTTTTGTGGAATCTCGTTGCAGATACGCTATTGAGGTTACTCAATAATGGTGGTTTTCCTACCTATGGATTTGCCGACGACTAAGTATCTAACATTGATAGTCGGTTTGTGTATTACTACTTTAAAAAAAATATTAAAAAATCGTTTTTGAGAAAATCGATTTTTAAGTTTTAATTTCAATGATTGAACTTTTTTTTCACATAGTATATTTTTTTCACATAGCCCCAATAATTACCTAAAACCTTGCTGAAGACATCAAAACGATCTGACAAGTCGTTTTCAAGTTAACCCTCTAGTGTCAAAGACCGCCTTTAGACGGGGTATTTTGATTATTTTTTGTAATTTTAAATTGATCAGATTTTGAAAAGTTTTTAATGTTGATCAATGATATAAAATTCATATTTAAATGTGATTTAATGAAAATTTAAAAATTTCAATAAGTCAGCATAATAATTATGTTGAAAAATCAAAAAAGATTAATAGATTCAAGAAATGATTTAATTGGATGAAAAACTTGAAAAACAAAATTCTAAAAATTCGAAGAGTGAAATTGATAAAATCGTGAATTAAAAATTGTTAATGCCCAAACTGTGTTTAGATCAATTTTAGAAAGCAAAATATTGATTTTGAGCGAAAACAAAAATTTGGGTTGTAGAGGGTTAAATTTTTTAAAAGTGTTCAATATGTTTTCGCTTAGGCTCTTGTCAAAATTTAGGCTAGAGTCAAAATGGCAAACCAATGATGCAAATTATGTTTTTTTTATCACAAAGAATGTATATGCAAAATTTCAGGGAAATTAAAAATACAAAATTGAAATCTCGAATAAAAAAATCATGATTTCACAGAGCAATTCTCTTTGGTAAAAAGGAGCCCAGACAACTAATGAAAATTCTAGTAAAGACTTTACTAATGCGCAGTAGAACGATTTTCGACATTGTATATTTTTGAAGTGCGAGTGTTTTGGTAATATAGGCGATGCGATCTTTTAAAGGCAGTTGAGAGTCTAATAACAGACCCAGATCTTTAACAACAGATTCTCGTCTAATAACTGTAGATCCGATTTTGTAACAAAAGTCAATCACAGACCGCTTACGAAAAAATGAAATTACAGAACATTTATCACCGTTGAGGACCATGCGATTAGTCTCACACCATTTAGATATAGGGTAAGTGTACCGGTTTTGGCCACCTTAGTGCCTAATTTGGCCAACCCTGAAAAATGCATATTTTCCAACAACGATCGATCAGTTTCAACACCAAAGAAGCATAAGAGATATATCTCTTGTTAGAGCTAATAAAACCCTCGAAAATTGCGTAATATTGGAGTTACATGAGAAACTGGCCAAATTAGGAACATGGACAAAAATTGTTCACTTACCCTACTACTAGAAATATCAACGGACCTTAGTGGCTCCCTTGTGGTACACCTGAGATAACATCTACATATTGCGAGGTAGTGTCTCCAATGGTGTTAGACCAGTTAGATAAGATTCAAGCCAGTACAGAAAGGATCTAGGAAAACCTAGGCGATCAAACTTCCATTGATTTTATGGACTACGATTGATTTTATGGTAGCCGAAAAATCAGTGTAAATAGAGTCTACTTGATATCTTTTCTGCAAAGCTTGAGCAATCAACGATATGTAGAGAGTCAAATTCGTGTTGGTTGAACGCCTTGGTATAAACCCATGTTAATGCTCGGAGATAATTTCTTGACAATTGTGGAGTAGAAACTTGTAGACTAGGTGCTTGCTCGAATAATTTTGAAGTGGCGCATAATGCGACTGCACCACAATAATTGCTGACTTCATGCTAAATATTTTTCCAACCAAATTCAGTTGGATTAATTAAATACAAATTCATGGAGGATTTTGGGTTTCATTGGTAGAACAGCAGTGAATATTCGAGTTAACTACGTGCAACATTGTTTTATGGAGTAAATAGAATCAGGTACTATTCAATTGAAACTTTCAAACTGTTAAAAGCATTAACCACAAGCAGAAGAATTATTAAACAGTATTCAATCATTCTTCAAAAAAGCTGCATTGGAACAATCTTTCCCTAGCATTTGTTAACATCGCTTTTCTCTGCAATAGAATATAAATTGGCCGATACCTTACTTCACTTACCTGTTCCTTTGACTTTTCCACTTCTTTCCATAGATAGGTTTGTGGGGGAATTGCTGGTTTTTCATGATGATCTCCCTTTTCGTCGTCATCATGCGTTATAGCTGTCGTGTTTACTGCAATTAACTCACTGGAAGCTGTCAGTGGTGGTTCGTCATTTGACTCTGTTTCTTTCGCGTGTAATTTTAAAGATACTTCTTCTGTAGCATCTATTGGGCTAGGGGTAGTTGCTGCTGTTTCAGTAAGCGATAAATCCATTGGCGCAGGTTGCTCCGATTCATCTTCCTCAACTTCGATTTCCTCGTCTGCCTCACCAGATTCTTCATCATCTTCGTCTCCTTCTTCCTCTTCATTGTCTTCTTCTTCTTCGTCTTCTACTGCTTCTTCATCTTCTACTTCTTCTTCAACTTCCTCTTCTTCTACTACCTCATCTTCCCCTTCGATGACATCTTCTTCAATTTCAGATTTATGGCGTTGACTGGCAGCGGGGGTTTCAGTCTGCAATGTGTCTTTTTGGTTAGCATTTTCGTCTACACCAGTCGTATTTTTTTGGAGTTCAGCCTTAACTTTGCTGATCCCTCCCAATCGCTGCTCTTCAAGCACGGTTGATTCCTTTTCCCCAGCACTCCGCAAAGACACTAAAGAAAACAGGAGAAGATAAAAATATTGTTAAGCTTTAGTGTAAATGTAGTTTGTATATCTGACAAATTTGGATTTTAAGTTTCATTTTGTACTTATTAGCAACCAAAAATCTGTAAAAATGTATATATCGTATGTATTTAACCGACAATTTTTTTTCGGAAATATGGTTAAAAATACGCAGAATATAAGCACTGGTGCGAAATATTTTCAGATATTTAATATACTGTTATCCGGGTTAATATGTGACAGTATTTTTAAATCACAGTTCAATGCGAGGAATAGTGGTAATAAACCATAGAGGAAGATTTTTGCTACGGTCCTGTTTGTTCTCGCTCCCAAACATGTTGGGTACACAGCTGTCAAAACGTACTCATGATATACAAATGCAAAAATTGTAACTTGGCTTAGAAACCTCGCAGTTAATAATTATGGAAGAGCTTGATGAACACTAAGCTGCGAGGTGGCAATGACCCAGTGAGGAATGTAATGCCAATGGAGAAGAAGCATGAGCTTCTAAAACGTGCTAATTTCGATTTACCACTACATAGTTTTCAAACAAATGCAGAGTCATCATAAAACATTCTTAATTTCAAACATCAATTCCCCTTCTATAATTTGTATGCTCTTTTTCTGCCTCTTTTTCTTATGGTTGAGCATGATAAAAACATTAACATGTGGCAACTAGGTTCTGGTAGGAGCGTTACTTTTTGAAACGTAAGAAACGTTTTCTTACCACAGGTGAGTACAAGTAATAAAAGTGACATGACATATTTACAGAGCTAGGTCATGTTCAAGGTTAGTGAGGTTATTTCCGGTCTAAGAAATGAACGAATCGGAAATTTTCTCTATTTTCTTGGATATAAGAGATCTAGAGTTTCCATCCCGGGACATCCCGGGACGAAAAATCCCGGGATTTAGGAAAAATCGGGATTTCCCGATTCCCGGGATATTATTTTTGAAATCCCGAAAATCCCGGGATACCCGGGACAAAAAATCTTTTTTTTCTTCAGGCTTACTAATGGTGTGTTATGTTCACAATTTGTATTTGCATTGAACGCCCAACGCCAAGGGGAACTCCCTCATAAAGAAAACACATAACTAGAGTTTTCTTTACTACTGACTGATACTTCTGCCAGCAACTGTAGCTCTCTTATATCTAAACAACAAATATCTACAATATATCGCTAGCTAACAATATTCCTTGATAATACAAAAAAGCAGATACATCTAACTGGTTCCTGCTTATCTTCCGTCTACAAAGATGAGTCGCGCACTATCTGATACATATTTCAGCATTTCTCTACACAGCCTGACATATTTTGTAAATTTACATTCATTTTGGGAGCATAAAAAAGGACACAAAAATAAAGAAAAATAATTTTAAATCTAAATTGATTTAATTCATTGATTGATGTGAATATAGTTTCAATAAATCAAATAAAGTTTATATTTGCTTTTCTATTTTATTTTATTTTGCGATTCTATTTTACGCGTAATTTAATTATCATTTGTGCAAGCCTCGTAAATCTTTTCGGTCCGCCTGACACCGAGCTAGTCATCCTGATCTCTTCGTCCCCTATGTTTATTTTTTGGTCCGAGTTCCTTCAGGATTTCTGCTGATCAGCTCCTGAATGTTTTGGATTAAAGCTCTTCTTAAACTTTTGCTGATCTGCCCCGATAAATTCGGTACGACGCTACCCATGATTAACAGTCAATTGATGATCCAGATCGCCACGCGACTTATACAACCGATTCATGGATCCTGTACTGCGATTACGTCAAAGATTAGTTACTCACTTAGTTGGTTTTTGATAAAGTCTTTGGGACTAGTTTATCGACACTTAGTTGTAGATCTGGAACCATTCATGAGCCTATAACCTGTTGATGAATAGGGGGAGCTGTAACCAGTGACGGGAAATGTCATTTCGATGTCATGGGATTAATTTGCTAATAACTTTTTTCACACATTATTTATTATAGAACCCTAAAACTTTTTCCAATAGGTCATTTCTCTAAATCTGATATTGGCGGCGTGAGAGCCGAATTAGTGTCAAATGACATTAATGTCATGACATTCCGTGACATTTTTTTAAATTCGCTCTCATGGCTTAGACTTTGTATTTAGAACAATGATTTGTTCGACAAAGTTCTAGGATCTTTTGAGCATTGAATGTTAATAAAAGAATCGGAATTGTAATAACTTCTGAAAAAAGTTATTAGCAAATTAGTAATTGCAATCCCACGACATTTTTTTGACATTTCCCGTCACTGGCTGTAACTGCTGGTAGAAGTATCAGTCAGTAACCTGCAATGGAGTATAGGGTACTCTACTATTGTGTTTTCTTTGTGACTCGTGAGCTCATGGTCCCAGTATGATTCCACAGCGCATCTTCCGTCTACATCGAGGTGTCTGACACTACCTAGCAGAGCATAAAATATTCATATTCATGAAGCAATTTCAGTCCGAATTTTGACAAACATTGCATGATTATTCAAAACATAGAATGACATAGTCAGACGAATACTCCACCAGCTCATTCATTCGGCTGTCAATGAATGTGCTTACTATGTGCAGAAAAAACATAATTAGCATTGTTTATATTGATGTTTACCGTTGAAAGTGCCTCGTGGATGAAAATCGGATTCAGTTCTTGAAGATTCATTTAAAACTTGTTCAGATTTCAGATAATTTATCAATTTGTAGAACGTACATAAATATTCGATGACTTATATTCAATCGAATATTGACAGTCCAGAACCGACTGGAGAAGAGAGGTAGACGTCACCAAAAATTTTCGATTATTTTACACTCTGCTACCTAGTATAAGGCATTTTATGAGACAGATCGAAACAGCTGTTTTTCTCGTGTTTATCTACTTTGACAATTAGTGGGAGCCCGTTTGTTTGGTCAATTCGCGCTGAACATTCCGATGGGTCCCATCATCAATTCTGTCTGTTTTACTTTTCGTCTACCCGGGTTTTAGAACAAAGTTTTTCATGTAATTCTTAAAACGTGTCGTTAGATTATTCATATCATTGCATTCTAAGCATGAAATGCTGAAGAAAACACGAAAGAAAAGCAAAACGTTACAAACATTATTTTGTGTTCGGACCTAACGAAATGTTCACGTAGAATCATACCAAAACAAAACATTAGAAGTAAATAATCGGGCCACCGCGAAACGTCTCATAAAATGCCTTATTGCCACAGAACATATGCTGCTTGAATTAAAACTTAGAAATGGTCTAAATCCAATATATAATACAAACAATCAAGCCTACTTCGACGGACAGCGAACGCGTCTTTTCGAACTCGGCAAACATTTGATCCAGAAACCCTACTTTCCGATACAAACACAAATACTATTTGTTTTTTGAAGTCAAACCAAGGATCGATTTAAATTGAAATTGAATTTAGCTTTAATTTGAATTCTGTATCATCTGGCCTATCTAAAATATGAACTTCATCCCCAAACTTCGAAAAAACACTTTTTCAAAACAAAAAATAATGTTTTTTAAAATATCGCAAATTCCCAGGATCCCGGGATTTCCCGGGATATACAAGAATTTTCATCCCGAATCCCGGGACAGCAAACATGGCCGGGAAATGGAAACTCTAAAGAGAATTATCTGTTAGCCTCATGCTACGCGAATGAAAAAGGGTAACTTTGCTAAAAAACCTCGCAGTCAATAAATGCAATGTTTTCAATGAACACTAAAATGAAAGGCGATTTTGTGCTAGTCGGAGAATTTTTTTAGACTTTATTTCAGTGATGCTTTGTTGGAGATGTAATGTTAACGAAAAAATAATAGGAAGAAGTTTTCCTATTAAAGAAGAATACAGAATAATAGGAAGAACACTTAGGGTGTGGGAAAGGTATTTTTTTTTGTATTTGTAGGGTTCACGGAAAATCCATGAAAATAATCATAAATATGGTTTGGAAAAAGCATATAAGCGTAACCTCAATTCATCTGGTTGAATAATACATTCTTATAAGTCTTATAAAAATAATCAATTGAGGAGTTAGAATCGTAAATTGTTATTAGAATAATAAATTCTTATCATAATCAACTCGTATTAGAATTATACATTTTTAATAGACTAATATTTTCTTGAACAATATTGTTAAGACGTTTTATTAATTATAAATTCTTATTAGAATTCAAAATTGCTATTAGCATTAGACATTCTTATTGAAATTATAAATTCTTGTTAGTTCTTGTAACACCTTTCCTAACACTTATATCAATCATAAATAGCGGTTATGTAAGTCTGTATTTAAAATCAGAAAATCCTGATTTAGAAGTTGCGATTTATGAAAATTCTAATTTGTTTTTACTCATTGTAAGCTTTGTAATCTTCTCAATTGGAGTTTTTTTTTACCTTTCAGGACTCGCACCGTTGTAAAACCTTTGAAAAAGCACGCTTGTCATTCATTACTGTAGAGAGATTGCGTGAGTGATCCAGAACTATGCAAACTTTGTTTAATGAATTTTAATGCTTCCAGTGAGTAAGCATTTCGCTCTTTGAAGGAAGCACCACGGCCACATTAGAGACAACGGACTGTGCAATGTCCAATTTTTGTTTACGAAAACTTTTTCGACTGAGGTTGGAAATCGAACCCATGCTCCGCTTTACATTGGGATTGAATGCCCATCAACACTAACCACACGGCTACAAAGCTCACAATAAATTATATGGATTCATTTATTTCAGCAATGGGAAATAGTTTTAGGTCCTGGAATAAATTACATGATTTTCAAACAAAATAAGTGCCATTAGTCATATCCTAAGAATTCAGTCTTGTAAAATGTCATCTGCGTGTCATTTGACTAATTTGTTCATGACTTGCTCTAGAATCCATTTATTTATTTATCATCAGACTAAGGCCGGAGTGGCCTGTGCTGCACATAAAAGACTTCTCCATTCAGCTCGGTTCATGGCTGCACGTCGCCAACCACGCCGTCAGAGGAGGGTCCGCAAATCGTCCTTCACCTGATCGATCCACCTTGCCCGCTGTGCACCTCGCCTTCTTGTTCCCGTCGGATCGTTGTCGAGAACCATTTTCACCGGATTACTGTCCGACATTCTGGCTACGTGCCCGGCCCACCGCAGTCTTCCGATTTTCGCGGTGTGAACGATGGATGGTTCTCCCAACAGCTGATGCAACTCGTGGTTCATTCGCCTCCTCCACGTACCGTCCGCCATCTGCAACCCACCATAGATGGTACGCAACACTTTCCTTTCGAAAACTCCCAGTGCGCGTTGGTCCTCCACGAGCATCGTCCAGGTCTCGTGTCCGTAGAGGACTACCGGTCTAATGAGCGTTTTGTAGATTGTCAGTTTGGTACGGCGGCGAACTCTATACGATCGAAGCGTCTTGCGGAGTCCAAAGTACGTACGATTTCTAGCCACTATGCGTCTCCGAATTTCTCTGCTGGTATCGTTATCGGCGGTCACCAGTGAGCCCAAGTACACGAATTCTTCAACCACCTCGATTTCGTCACCACCGATAGAAACTCGTGGTGGGTGGCTCACATTGACCTCTCTTGAGCCTCTTCCTATCATGTACTTCGTCTTCGACGTGTTGATGACTAGTCCAATCCGTTTAGCTTCGCTTTTCAGTCTGATGTAGGCTTCCTCCATCCTCTCAAAGTTACGTGCCATGATATCAATGTCGTCGGCGAAACCAAATAACTGGACGGACTTCGTGAAAATCGTACCACTCGTGTCAATCCCTGCCCTTCGTATTACTACCTCCAAAGCGATGTTGAATAGCAGACACGTAAGAACATCACCTTGCCGTAACCCTCTGGGCGTTTCAAAGGGACTCGAGAATGCCCCTAAAACTCGAACTATGCACAGCACCCGATCCATGTTCGCCTTGATCAACCGTATCAGTTTATCCGGAAATCCTTTTTCGTGCATTAGCTGCCATAGCTGATCCCGATCGATTGTATCATATGCGGCTTTGAAGTCGATAAATAGATGATGTGTGGGCACGTTGTATTCGCGGCATTTCTGCAATACCTGACGTATGGTGAACACCTGGTCTGTGGTAGAGCGTTCACCCATAAATCCCGCCTGGTACTGCCCCACGAACTCTCTTGCAATTGGTGTTAGTCGACGGCATAAAATTTGGGAGAGTACCTTGTAGGCGGCGTTCAGCAATGTGATTGCGCGGTAGTTGCTACAATCCAGCTTATCGCCCTTTTTGTAGATGGGACACACGACACCTTCCATCCACTCCTGCGGAAGAACCTCATCCTCCCAAACCTTGGTAATCACCCAATGCAGCGCTATAGCCAGTGCTTCACCACCGTGTTTAAACAGCTCTCCTGGTAGTTGGTCAACTCCAGGGGCTTTGTTGTTTTTCAGCGGGCCGGATATTTACCTCATAATTTTAGATGTACTCATACCGCGTGAGTAGTGCTATGTTTTTGTCCGAGGGTACATTGCTCTAAATATAACATATGAGACTGGAGAGTGAAATCACTCAAAAATGTCACGTGTCATTTGACATAATGTCATTTGAATGACATTTTGCCTCCCACGCCTCAGATTACATATTTCCAGCAATGTCTTGTAAGACAAAGTCGCAGGCATATTTAAGCGCTATAAGTTCGTCACACTTGATTATTGATAGATAACTTCTGAAAAAAGTTCTGTGAAAATTATACAAACGAATGCAAATGACATTTTACAACACTGCCTAAGGTATTGCTGGGCTTTTACGATGCCATATTAAGATGTAATTCCCACTGTGCTGTAAAACTCGTTTTCAAATCCTTGCTCAAATTAATAACTTATAATTCCAGTTGGATATTAACTTCATAATAGATCGCTTTTCCAGTAGCTGGAAGTCACTATTTGGTCACTATTTTCATCAACATAGTCACTAAAATCACTATTTTTGGCGGCATTCATAGCTACCAACCCTAATTCCAGCACGTACTAATTGTAATGTATAATTGGAATGTTTGCTAAACAACGCGGAAATAAATTTTCCTTTGTTCGTGATCATCTTAAACAAATTGGCGCGTCAAGCAATATCACGTTAAATTCTCACTAATTAATTAAATTGAATTTCTGCTGAAAAACCAACCAAAAATAGCACTTCTAGTCGGATAAGGGTACTAAATAGTCGGATAAGGGAGACTTTAGGGCATTATTCAGTGTTTTTTTTTATTTGCTTGGCCTAAAAACAAAGTCTGGCAATATAGCTGTTTGATAAAATGTTTGAAATAATATTAATTCCACAACTATCTTTTCTGTGTTTGCAGATTAAATCCGTGTACTGCCTGCGCGTGACAAAAATGACCCATATTTGTGCATTTATAATCGTGTAGCTTTTTAGTCTTATTGTATCATTAGTATTGGACCTACTGAATAATCCGCCAATAAAGCCAACACAGATATCAGATCCGAAATTAATTTTAACAAGAAGTAATCAAGTTTTTTTTTGTTAAATTCCTTTCTGTTCCATATTTGTGTAAGAAATTTTCATGATTCATTTATTTTATTAATTCAACTCTTTAAACAGAATAATCACATGAAACACCGTGGATTCGGAATCCCAAATGTAGGCCATTTCACCCGTAAATTATGGCATTTCAAACGTATAACTATATCACAAAGCGATTGGTTCACCAACAACCGCAAACCATCGCATAACTTTTGATATTTTATCCTCTGTTGTTGAAATTCCCAGCATATGAGTAGCTGAATTTGAACGCAGCCGGATGCTCTCCGTATACGAAGTTGAATCTGGTTTATTTTTCCATATTGTATTTTTCACCATTACGTTTTCTAAACAGCCGAAACACTCGACGTCCGATATTTGGAGCCATTATCCATTCACAACATTCGCGGGTTGAATATTATTTTAGCACACTTTTTTCCAAGACTGCGCTTCGGAAATTTTCAATCCCAACTAATGATGCATCTGAATGTTCGGTTGCATCGAATGCATTTTGCGCATGATTCCAAATTACCGTAGTTTGCCATTACACTAAAGAATACAATGATCATCTCATGCTCTCGTGATAGTTGCTTTCTCCAGGATAACACTCTCCAGCATTCAGAATTGTTGGGTCCACCGCTCTCAACACACGCGGAAAATGAAAAACGTTACACTACTTTTATGATTAACATTTAGAAACAATCCGACACTAATAATGATTATACTGTAATCATATCTGT
Source organism: Armigeres subalbatus (assembly GCF_024139115.2). Classification (NCBI taxonomy): domain Eukaryota; kingdom Metazoa; phylum Arthropoda; class Insecta; order Diptera; family Culicidae; genus Armigeres; species Armigeres subalbatus. Next base: position 210,930,718 of record NC_085140.1, on the reverse strand, counting down.
GTTATCGTAATACGATATTTGGGTAATACTTCTTCTGCAGTGTGTTAGCCTCTACTCGCTGTTTACATGTTGATAAAACCCATGCGGGTGGGTCTAACGTAACACCGTATGTTCGCCGTGAATTCACAAACGCGCTGTTCCAACCCAAATGTTAATTACACACTATGACGCGGGTTGTGTAGCGCGGGATTCGGTTGAACTTGAAACCACACAAATGCGCTTCCTCTAGGCTAGGCCAAACGTTGTCGGGAGTTTTTAAACTGCTCACCACACGGAGCGTTTGAAAATATAAATCTGAAGGAATATTTTACACCCATGATTGTCAGTTCATTCAATTTTATCGTATTCAATTGATATCTTCTAATATTGTTGGTTTCTTATAAGGAAAAAGATGGTTTTGACTTATTAAGCTCGAATAATCTGAAATTTGACCTCAACAAAAAACCCTCGGCGCTACAAAGGATAGTTCGGTGGATTACCCTGCCGGACAAGAAGCAAACAAGCCCAGCCCATAGTACCCTTTCAGCTTATGGATACTAGGTTCGCCGGAATACTAGGAATACTTGCAAGTCCTTGCAAGTCCTTCTTGCAAGTCCGAATAATCTGAAATTTGACCATAACAAAAATCCCTCGGCGCTACAAAGGATAGTTCGGTGGATTACCCTGCCGGACAAGAAGCAAACAAACCCAGCCCATCGTACCCTTTCAGCTTATGGATACTAGGTTCTCCGGAATACTAGGAATACTTGCAAGTCCTTGCAAGTCCTTGCTTGCAAGTCCTCCTCGGGCATTGTCCAAGTCTCATTTGGTGCGCAAGTGAATTATTTTCTACCGCAGTTTCTTCTAAATCCCATAGTAGACCCCACTTCCACAGATGATGCGTCTTCATATTTCAGGAGTAACATTATCCGCCGCTAGCAAAGATCCGAGGTAGAAGAATTGCTTGACTTTCTTGAAGATATCCCCGCCCCATATATCGCAACACTGCTTCCTTGGCGGACGCTGTCGCGCTCGGTCCCGCCGACTAGCATGTACCTTGTCTCCGAAGTATTCACCACTAGTCCAACTTTTGATGCCTCACGTTTTTGGCAATGTACAGTTCTGCCATCTTTACAAATGTTCTGGCGACAATGTCCATATAATTTGCAATCAAACAAATAGACTGGATCTGTCGAAGATCGTACCCCGTCTGTTACACCCATCTCTGTGCATGACACCTTGGGGGCGTAATATGGAGCAATGGATACGAAAGTCCATCATCTTGTCATAGCCTCTGACAGGATTCGAACCAAATGGAGTGTTTGTCCGAAATCTTCATATAATGTTGCTTTTATCAGTCTCAATCATGCTTATTAGAGTGATTCAAGTTTTCACTTTTTCGCTGCCCTATGCTTAAAAGATGGTATTAGTTGTTTTAATAATCCTCCCTAATTTTTAGCTAATTTGGTGAGAACGTGAGAACGCGTGGTTTGAAGTTTGTATGAAAATTATTATGAAAACAGTAACTTTTGTTGAAAACTGTTTTGCAACGTTGCTCATTAGACTCTAAAAATATATGAGTATTTAAACAACATTGTAAATTTAGCAAGTGAACAAGTCGTCTTGGTTGCGAAACAATTTGATACTTGCAAGTAAAGTTTTTAAGGAAATACTGAATCGTAGAAAACTCAATTTACCACGTAAAAAATAGCATGAATATTAATAATGAGCGTTTTGTTTTCTTTGACTACAGAAATTCAATCGCTTCGCTACAACATCTGTCTTACTGATTGTGAAATATTGTATAAAGTCTTCGGGTTGATTATATTTAAATAGTAAATGGGCCGCCCCACGGAACGATCTTTCACATTTGTCAAAATTTGAATCACTCCAAGCTCTTGCTCAAACCAGTGACATAGGTAATCGAATGAATTATAGTAACTATAACTGTCACGTAGTTTGCGTCGGGCGGTCGTATCTTGTATATAACCCTTCTGATTTTTCAATAATGGGAAAATTTCTCCAGAAAAATCTAATGGAATTCACTGAAGTAAATATCTGTATTTCAGGTTAAACTATCTTGGATTTCACCAGGAAGTTCTTCTGTGTTCAGTTGGAAAATTCTTTCCATGTTTTCTACAAAATCTTGAAAAACTTTTTGGCATTTCCTCATGAAATTCTTTGGATACTCCACAGAAAAATCTTTGAAAATTGTACAGAGTCTTCTTTGGAAATTGCACAAGAAATTCTTTGAAATTTTCTCTGGAAATAATTTCGAATTTCAACAGAAAATTTTGTAGAATTTTCCAGCAAAAAGTCTTTACTCTTCGAAATGTCCGTTGAAAATTCTTCAGAATTTTTATTTCATTTTCCTCTCTCTAAAAATTCTTCGAGTTTCTTTTAAGGAGAATTATCTTAAACTTTTACATGAAATTTACCAAAATTTCCACATGTTTTCATAGTAAATAATCTGTATGGATTCATATAATTACTTTTGTCCATCTGTGTAGTGCTAGGGCACTAGACTAAAAACTGTGTCCCATCCCAAAACGTTAAGGACCCAAGGAGTGTACATTAATCCTCTTAGCTAAGTCACTCCCAACGTTTCAACAATCATCACCTTATGATGTAAACGGATCGGTTGGTACGAGATGTCCCCGTTCCATGGTTTAATTGTGAAATCAAGCTTAGAACTGATTCTCACAGGTATTTTCAACAACGCTGCACAGTAGACCTGGCCGCTTTTATGTTTGAACTACATTTATGATGTACTTTAAACATAAATATTGACAAGAAAAGTGATATATGTAGTCGAGTCTGGATGGTGGACTTCTAGTCCGCAGGTTTTTCTACAACTCTGCCTAATGGTTCGTTATTCGAATTCCACTAGTAAAAGAGTTATAGCTAAAGTTTCAGTAACTTAGACTAAATGATAACAAAATTCCAATCATTTATCAATTTTATTAGTGGAATTCGAAAAACGATCCATTAGGCACAGTTGTAGAGAAATCTTCGCATTAGAAGTCCACCATACAACACATTTTGACATTCAGCTTCTGGAATGAGTTATTGACAAACTACTAAATGATCGATAACATCCTTGGGTCGAAATGGTCGTTTGACAGAAAGGACTATTTGGGCGAAAATGCCATTTCTGCTGATTATTTTGGCAAAATTACCAGTTAAGCCAAACATATTACATATTCGGCCTTGTGGCTTTCGGCCAAATGGCTCGTTCCATTTGGCTATATGACTTTTTCGGAAATTCGGACCATTTTCGACCAAATAGAGTTCAGTGCGTGATTTCTCTTGTTCCGGATAGCAGAACGATCGCGCGATCTGCCGAAATATTGTGTTCTGCATTGTGCGGCTGGTAATAAAGTTCAGTGCTTGTTTTTTTCGGAGTAGCTATCGAGCAAGCGTTTTGCTGTGCGTGTTTTAGTCGTTGCGAAGTATTTAAGATATCGAATCAGTATTCGGGAAAATACGTAAGACACGCGTTGCTTTTCCGTTTTTGTATCATCATGAATATGGCATGGCTTTATTTCCAATATATTTCCTTCCCAACTAACATACTATTCCTTTCCAGTGCGCTCATGGAGATGCAGAGGATTCCTCGGTATCTTGTAGCAATGAGTGTCGAACTAATTCCCCCTCCCCTTATCCTAATTGAGTGTGAGGACATGGCCGGCATCATTATTGGTCTTGAATTAAAGAAACTCCGACGCATGTAAAGTGAGAATAGCTGTCTAGTCCCGAGAAAACTATTCAATTGGTGAGCTGTGCATTATTTGTTGTTTCTAGGAAAATCACGACTAGCAACAACGATGGGTACAGTCAATCAAGCTAAGCTAAGCTAATATGATCATTTTCGACCAAATAACTTTCCACCAGATGCTCAAAATTATTTATTCGGTCAAATTACATATTCGGCCTTGTGGCTTTTGGCCAAATTTCTGCGTTTAAAAATTTAATTTCAACGTTATTTTTTGTCTTGGATTTCAACAGGATATCTTCGTAAATTCCATAGGAAATTCTCTTTTCCTTCTCTACCGCTGCACGTGATCGTCTCCTTCATTGCCCTGACTTTCAATACCTATACTCTAAGTGCCATTTAAATATTACTCCAGCTTTCGATCACCACATGTTCGCCTTTAATTTTTTTTAAACCTACTACTTGACTATTGTACTCAAATTTAGCAAGAAATACGATTGAGTCTTAGAATGTTTTTAAGAAGAAAAAAAACCTTCTGACAATAATAGCGTCGGATGACCAATTCGGAGATAGCGAGTTCGATTCTAGGTTCGGTCCTGGATGCGTTCGGGTGGGAAACATTCTTGACTACCTAGGCATAGTGAATCCATTGTACTTGCCACACAAGGTACATACTTATTAGGGTGGTTCAAAAAATTGATTTTGCTCCACAGTGCTCATCTGATTCTTTATCATGTTCTGAGTGTCCTCGGAAAATTTGAGCTCATTTGGATTAAAACTGATTTAGCACAAGCGATTCCAAGTTTGCATGCAAATTAGTATAGGGAAATTTATTTTTTCATTATACTGTTGATGACGCTTCCCCATTAAGCGCAGATTAAAAGAAAACCTACATAGCTAAAAGGAATACTCAACATCTTTCACTCAGTGAAAACCGCATCTTAATTGATCGTTCCAATAATTAGTAACCGAATTTAATCTATACCATGGTTTTCTGGAGCTAATTGCATAACTCCTCAACAGGCAACATTGCTGCTCGTGGCGCGAAAGATAGCACACACAAATTCAGGCTACTATGTTGCACTGCACATTTCAGTGATGCCCTCAAAGAAGTTTAACGATCATGACTAAAGATTCGCAACCTGTATTAAAATCGATTACTAATTACTGGGGCGATCAATCAACATGCGGTTTTCGTTGGGTGAAAGCTGTTGAGTATTCCTTTTAGCTATGTAGGTTTTCTTTTAACCTGCGCTTAATGCGGAAGCGTCATTTACAGTATACTGAAAAAATAAATTTCCCCATACTAATTTGCATGCAAACTTGAAATCGCTTGTGCTAAATCAGTTTTAATCCAAATGAGCTCAAATTTTCAGAGGACACATAGAATATGATAAAGAATCAGATGAGCACTGTGGAGCAAAATCGATTTTTTGAACCACCCTAATACTTATGTATCTGCTGACATAGCTTTCAATTAATAATTGTGGAAATGCTAATAGCACACTAAGTTTAAAATTAGGCCAAGTTCCAGTTGAAATGTAAAGCCATAGAAGAAGAAGAAGTCTACAAAAGTTATCAGCTGAATTTGTCGGCCTTTTCGACTTGCGACTTTTGCGGGTAATATGTCAAATGCTGTGTTGATTGCACCAAAGCTCTTTCAAAACTCACCTTCATTTCGGGTTAATTTTTTAAACTTTAAATTTCGTTCGAAATGTACAATAGTTTCAAGTACAATATTTTCAAGTTATCAAATATCAAATCATTTTCAAATTTCAATCATCGATTGCTCATGAGAAGAAAAGACATTCATTTCTTATTTTCCTACACTTCACCAAGCATTGTATACTTTATCACATAATAAAATATCAATTAAGTTCGAGTAATCATATTTTCGAAACGCTCATTTCTTTTTGTTCGAAAATATTTTTATAATAACTAGGGTAAATGATATATTTTGGACATGTACATATTTTGGACAAGCCTGAGCTTCTTCGATCAATTTTAGATAATGTGTAGGAAAATTTTTATCGAAAGTATGATCATTGCATACTTTTACCTCAACTCTAGCGGCTCCTGATGAGAATTCACAAATCAACTATTATTTATCTTTAAAATTATCCAAAATGTAAAGCTATCTACCAAAGTGCCTGCTGGACGCCAGTATGCAGGAGAACATGCATTATAGGACTCTTCGTAACATGCACCTGAAACACGTTTAAATTGGTTCAAACGGCAATCTTGAGGTCCTGCGGCCAAAGTTTGATTGTAATTGAGATACTAACATATTCCAATCGCTTAACATGAACTTGAGACGGATGAAAAAGGAGTGACCAAAATGAAGTTATGTTTTTATTCATCAGACATTTATTGGTCACCCCATGTAGAGTACATGGATGAACCATTAATTGCCAACTTTCAGGTTGTTTTCAATGATATCGATAAGATTGCGAAACAATGTTAATTTCTAGTTTAATCTATGTCAGTTAAGCAAATAAATGCATTTAAATGAATGTGGATACGTGCAGGTAAGTCATACCATTGAGATCTGTAGGTGGCCATTTTTAAATTAGGAGAAAATGACTCTGTCCAAAATATAATCATTTTCCATGTCGAAATTATATATTTGATGTCCAAAAAGATAAATATTTCAGTTCGCAGTATATCACAGTTTACACCTAGTAAACGTAATTTACTCAAAAATTGGGCAATGGAGACACAAGACTAATCATAGGTTATGAATTTGGATGAACCTAGTGGTTTTCAATTGTTTTATACTATTCAATCTCGATATATTTTCTAATGAATGTCCTGCGCTTGTCCAAGATACATCATTTACCCTATCCAAACATGACATTATATTCCCTTTGTGATCTGCCAATCACAATCTCGAAACCCCTGGTAATCGAACCGAGCCAAGCATAAACTTCTGAATGAGCTAAGCAAGCAAATCTCTTTCGAAATATATATTCATTTTTTGCCTCTTTCGAGTGTGTGATCAGATGAACTTGTGTTGTCTGGTCTATTTTTCGTCGATGTCTATCGTTATGCAATGGCACGGGAATATTTTTAGAACATTTCGGAACTATTTGCGCGAAACTCTGTGTCTGGCCAAACCAAACCAAACCAACTGAACACTTACTGATTGGCGAACGATGAGGACAGTCATGATTTACTGCCACCAGGAACGTGCTTACTGGATTTTGTTTTGTGCGAGGTGATGCAAGCTGGCAGCCACGCGTGATCGACCAATCAATACAACTTATCACCTACAAGCTAGTAATTATTTGCACCTTGTAGACTATGGTAATGATGGTTATGTAAACTTTCTTCGACATTTCGATTGAGACGATCTTCTGCAGGCTTGATCACTTCTGAACTAGAACTAAATTTTACCGCTACAATTCCAAGTCTCTTAATCATTCAAGCGTGCAATTTTCATCTGCAGCGAACTGTAACATTTATTGTTCTGTCAAAATAATAAGCGTACTTGTGCCATGTGCCATTGAATATAGACAGACGACCAATTGCTTCCTGGGTTTGGAAGAAGATTATAGATTTTCACAATCCTTCACCAGCAAATGAATAATTTCAATGTCGTGAAGCCGTTGAGATATAAATGACTTATTTTAAACTCGCAATGTGTTGGTGTTAGACATTTTAAGATTTTTAATTCAACCGTAAATGTTGCTTATATGAGGAATCTGATTCGATACTCCATCTCATACTTCCAAATTCATTATTTCAGAAACAATGTAATGAAATAGATATGGATTTGAACTCAATTTAGCAGAAACCTGTATTCTTTTAGCATCTACACCCGAGCGAGATCAGTCAGGATCGCATAGATAGCTAAAATATAAAAATGAAGTTATGAAACGCGACGCTATTCTGGTTACTTCATTGGAAGCAATCACTTCTAAATGACTAAAATACTAACTTACACTTGAAAGCTGTGTCTTATGAATTTTATATCAAGAAATATACAACACAAAAATAGGTTTTCATGTGTGTCCATTTTCTTCTAAGGTTTATTTGGACATCTGTTAGGGACTGAGATTTCTTCGGCAATAATAAAACATTTGCACGAGCATCGTTTTTCATATATTCCTATATTATTATCAATAAAACAATAAACTACAATGTAATGTGTTACAAAGCTGCTGGGTTTAATTATCTCAGCTGGACCAGCAATAACGGAATGGTTTTTATTTGTTTAATGTTAGTATAAAAGTCTGTGTCGATTGTTGAAAGATCAAGATCGATTTATCATCACAGTCTCGTCATGATCATGAATAACTTCTATTTATTGATCGCAGTAATTGTGGTGATTCTTCCACTAGCACTTAGCAAAGACTACTGCAGTGGGGTGTACAAGAAGGTCTGCGAAAATAAAGGTGAACATGTTGGATGTCGACCTAAAGACGTGAGAATCGTAGGAACTTTATGTAAGTTTACTTATTAATAAAAAAACACTTTTGCAGTTTCGAGATTATCCATCGTGCAGTAACCAACATCCGAAAATGATCGCCATGAAATCGAACTACAAAAATTATATTTTAAAGCGCCATAATCAGCTTAGAAACAAGCTTGCTAGCGGTACAATGAGTTCTACGCACGGAACCTTCCCAAGCGCCATGAATATGTCGGAATTGGTAAATTAATTTTTAAAACGTTATTATTCTTCGTATTAAAAAAGTGTCTTTAACTAATGTTTTCTGTTCTTAAAAGAAATGGGACGATGAATTAGCGAAACTAGCTGAATATAATGTTAAGCAATGCACTATGAATCATGACCGTTGCAGAAGCACAGGTAAGTAATCAATCTTTTATATTTGTAAAACCATTAGTTGCGTAATACTGTTCTGTTTAGCCAAGTTTCCTGATGCTGGTCAAAATATCTACTACTCGTCATGGTCTCAAAAACGATCGAAGGATAAGACAAAGCTTATCGGTGAAGCAATCCAAGCATGGTGGGATGAGCATAAAGATTTCTACATTAACGAAGTCGCCAAATTCGAAGGTCAAAGCAGAGGGTATATATGAGCTTTTCGTAACATTTTCAAGTATTGTAATATTCTTTGTTTCAACTTAGAGTTCTGCATTTTACCGCTATGGCTGTTGATTATCAAACACATGTTGGATGTGCCATTTCGGAATACGATTATGCTGGCACTGGAGACACATTTTTAATGACCTGCAACTATTCATCATGGACTTGGATGGGTCAACCGATCTACAAGAAGGGGCGTGCCTGTTCGAAGTGTAGGAAATGCGACAAAACCTACAAATCTCTCTGTGAATAGATGAGACCATAATAATAATGTAACTTCAGGGCGAATGGAATTAAAATCGATTTCATACAAATGTTCTAAAGAATATGTCGTTTTAAATTCTATCCGTCAACTTGATGTATACTTGTATTCGCGATAAATGTCAGAGGATTGCTATTGCTAATGTGCTAATATTTTTTCAGAAATTATTTACAATTGGAGAAGTTTGATATGCATGGAATGCTTGAATGAACCTATTACTTTGTTTAACAGATTTTTGTTCTATATACGAAATGTGGGATACAAGAGCGAGATACAAAATGACACGAATTGTCATGACATTAATGTTAAGAAAATTATTTTAAGCTTTTTAGTGGAATGTCTTCACTTGTCATAAGACGAGTTTGTACAGTCCCATTTAATTCCACCACTTAATTGTACCTTGACAGATACGTATTTCGACCTCAACAGTAAGGTCGTCTTCAGTGTCTCGTACTTGACCTTGACTTGAAGTCGAGTCAAGTACGAGACACTGAAGACGACCTTACTGTTGAGGTCGAAATACGTATCTGTCAAGGTACAATTAAGTGGTGGCATTAAATGGGACTGTACAAACTCGTCTTATGACAAGTGATGACATTAATGTCATTAAACACTGATTTGGTTCTCTCGCAGTCGGTTTCAAATTTAGAGCAATGACTTATAAAAAAGAATCCTTTACGAGTTATACCTTCTTTTTCTTCAATGTTCCTACATTTCCACTGGAACTTGGCCTGCTTTTCAACTTAGTATTCTATAAGCATTTCCTCATGTATTATTTGAAAGCTTTTTTATCCCCGCCATTGCATTACTCATGCTGCATGAGTATGTATGTTGTGTGGCAAGCCCAATGGATGCACTCTCCCAGTAGGGCAGTTCAAATTTCAAAAATGTTCGAAAATTCCAACTCCCATATGTCTATTAGCATCATTTTGATAATATAGGAGTCCTGGCAAAATTTCAGGCAATTCGGTGGCCATTTAGGGGTGGCGCGAAGTCAATTTATGTTTATATGGAAATTTGTATGGGAAAAACTTAAAATTTGTTCAAATCCCCCTACAACTCTTAAATCGTGATGAATTCAAATAAACATCCCCAACCTCCATTTTTGGAATCTATTTGAGCTCAACCAGTGGGTAACTCATTAATTTTGATTTATATTTCCACTGCTACGTTGAGGCTAATTACACCATTTTAGCCATTTATCCCATATTCACACTGTCAATATAACCGTTCAATCCACTCATAACTAATGTGTTATCCGGAGGTCTCATTTATATAGATGCCAAAAAAGGAGGTTGGGGATTTTTATTTGAATTCATCACGATTTGACAGCTGTAGGGAGACTTGAATAAATTTTACGTTATTCCCATACAAATTTCCATATAAACATAAATTGACTTCGCGCCACCCCTAAATGGCCACCGAATTGCCTGAAATTTTGCCTGGACTCCTATATTATCAAAATGATGCTAATAGACATATGGGAGTTGGAATTTTCGAACATTTTTGAAATTTGAACTGCCCTACTGTCCCAGTTTACACTATGCCCAAGTAGTTGAGAATGTTTTTCACCCGTAAACATCCTAGGCCGGACCGAGAACCTAACTCGCCATCTCCGGATTGACAGTGGGTTTTCGTGCGGTCTGCGATTTAGTACAATCTTCCTCCGCAAGTTTATCCAGGAATTCCTACTCAAATTCCTCCAGGAGTTACTCCGCAATTTCCTTCAGGTATTCCTCTAAAAATTCCTCTGTATGTTCCTCCCTGAATTCCCCGTTAAGCTCCGAGGGAATTTTTCTCCAAATTCCTCCGCAAGTTCCTGTGGGAGTTCCTGAGGATTTTTTTTCCAGAAATTCCTCTTCAAGTGTCTCCAGGAATCCCTTCCCAATTTCTATCAGAAATGCCTCCTCAATAAAAAGTGCTGTTTTTAAATCTATTTTTAAATTCTTCCGGCAATTCTCACGGAAACTTCTCCAGCAACTCAACCAGAATTCCCTGCTGGAAGTCTCCTATAAATTTCTTTATGTGCCCAAACAAAAATTTCTCAAAGAATTAACCCAGAAAATACTTCAGGAATTTTGCGGAGAATTCCTTCAAGAAATATCTTGGAATATCTTGTAAAAAACCCGAAAAATTCTTTGCTATTTGCATGAAAATTCCTTACAATTTTCCACAGAAATTATTTTGAATTTATGAAAGAATTCTGGAATTATATAGGCTGTTTTTTATGTTTATTAAAGACTCTTTAAATATTATTCGAGCCTATATAGGCTGTTGCTTCCCAATGAAAAAAACTACAAACACTGAAATTTCACGAATTTCAAACCTGTCCCAAAAGTTTGAGAATGTTCAAATGTTGCAGAAAGGGCTGAGTTTATTACAGTTTAGAACCAAAAAGAAAACCCGATCACCTTTCGTAACATCACATTTGTTTGCCAGCTTCTTCCGCTCAGTATATGATGACAATCCTTCTTCGTTGGATCGAAGCTTCATTGAAAGAGTCACGTCATATTCCGTCCGGCTTCCTAAGGTTACTTTCAGTAATGCGGATATTTCTGAAGCTCTCAGCTCGGTCGACACTTTAAAAGGACCGGGACCTTTTGTTTTCTAAAAAAAACACTTCAATAAAGTCCAAAAAATATATAAAAAGGACCGGGACCCGATCGCTTTCCGAGCAGCACACAAGTTGCACATTGATCGTAGTAGCTTATATGTGATCAGATTTAGTCCCAATTAAGTTGCTACAACCAGTTTCACTTGACTTGTGCGGCTTAGGTTACCGCCCATTTTCATCAAACAATATGCTTCTTCACTAACATTGCTCGTTATCGCAATTTTCAATCGATCTATAAGCGATTGTGTTTTCCCGGATGATTGGAAGCTTGCTTCAATCGATTTCATCTACAAGTCCGGCAGCATACATAATGTAGAGGACTATTGTCCGATAAGGTTCTTCTTCGTCACAGTCTCGAAAACCATTAAAAGAGACACTTTTTCTTGCCAAACGCATGCGTACCAAATCGTAAGTCCAGGAGAAAAGTTCTGCTATAGTAGAGTTTTCAGAAGAACATTCTGTATTTAATTCTACAAGAATTGAATGAGTATCATAGTTCTTCATCGTAAATTGTGCCGTCCAACTGCAAATCACTGTTTTTGAATGTTTCAGCATACAATCCCTGCGATTGATTATCTTTCGCTATTTGCAAAATCTGAACCAACTTTTTGACGTGCCAATGAAACAGGTCTCAAATGATGTTCGGAAGAGTTTTTTCATCAAATTTTTACGTTAGGTAATCATTCAATGTTGAATAAGCATAATGATTATGAAAAATCGATTGCAGACCCGTTTTAATTCTTGTATTATGGTCCTTTGAAATTCCTTCACATTTTTAACCCATCGGGGCAACTAGAAATACGTGATGCGGGGCAAGTTGAAACGACGATTCAAAGCGACACCCTCGCAATTAAATTCAATTTTTTTTCAGAATTCCACATGATCCGTAAATACATTTGAAAACGTTAATTTACGAAAAGGTCAAAAATTCTGAAAATAAATTTCCGCCCATCCCGTTGTGAATGCAACGTTTCTATTATCTCTACTACCGAATAGAATGAAAAGGGATCAAGTTTATTAAACTGCATAGTCTAGTTTTGAGATTCATAATCTACTTTTCCTTGTAGTGAGTACCGGCTGTCAAAAAATAAAATAAAAATAAAACACAGAGCATGTAAACATTTCGTTAACTACCCTTTCACTTCCCCAGTCCCCTCTTTCTACAATCGAGGAGTTTATGAAAGATACGCTGGTTAATTAATGTGAATTTATAAAGAAGCCAGAACCAAATTAATCAAGCCCACAATTCAAGTGAACCAAGTAATGACCCATCCTAAAAAGTAATCCCAGTGGTTACCAGTAGGAGGTAATCAATCTGATATATTTTCAGCGTAGTGCGCTTTCTAGAATTTGGTCCATGGAAATTACGCTTGTAACTTTGTTGTATACTGCCCTTATTTGTATATGAGTTTCATGTCAGTTTTCTTCGACTTGAGTAATTTGCCGTTAAATTTTTCCAACTTGCTTTACATGGAGAAATACACAAAAAAATCTAATAAATTGAGAAAAATTGCAATCTTTTCAAAAGTTTTACATAATATTATTTATTTGTTTATATTTATTACTAAGGGACAATTAAATGGATCATATTAAAGTACATTTTTAGTGTAAAAGAGTATCAAATATCTGGAATGTAAGTGAATATCAATATGAGACGACACAAGTGGGATTTGATTTTTAAATTTCTGGAACAAAGCCTATTTTGCAGTTTTTCTTTAACAAGAGACAATTAGGAGACATTGGCATCTGAAAGAAAACCAAAATCGTCAAAAATTTACATGGGACTCTTATGCGAATTCTGGCACCTTTACAACCTCGTGCATCTTGAGTCTCACTGGGTACATATATATATTGTTTTTAATACGGCAAAATTAGCTTATGTCTGTATAAAGCGCAGTGTTTCAACTTGCCCCAAAACGTAGGACAAGTTGAAATGATGCATATAAAACAAAATTCAGTATACAACATATTCATAAATAAGTTTGGTAAGGTTGCTTATTTTTTATGTATAATCTTTGGCCCGCAAACGGATTCAAATTTTTTTTACAGCACTTCAAAATTCAACTTGGAAAAAAACCGTTTCAACTTGCCCCGGTGTACCTTAATTCCAGATCAATAACGAGCAAACGCGCACTCAAAACATGATGTATCACGCAGTAATTGATTTACTTTACGACCGCACAAAACAGAGCTAAACACCCGGATCTCGCGAAAGTTCTGCGTCTGATTCGAAACACGTTTAATCACGCTCTGATTGATTCATTTTCTGACCGCATTAATTGGTTTACTTTCCGACCATACAAAACAGAGCTAATCACCCAGATCTCGCAAAATTTTGCGTCCGGTACGAAACACGTTTAATAGCGCACTTTTCGACCTCACTTATTGGTTTACATCCGACCGCACGAAACGAAACTAACTGCTTGGAACTTGCGAAAGTTCTGCGTCTGATACGAAACACGTTTGATCGCGCACTCGATTCAGTTGATTTTCCGTAGAAATTTTTCCACAACGTTGCGTTGATACCCCAGATAGTTTTTCGTGGAAATACCATTTCCTTTGAAATACCATTCAATTTCACGTTGAAATTTCAAAAAGCTCTCCGTAAAGGCTAAGAAAAACTTTGAGTGGTCATTCCGAAGGATTTTCCGTTGAAATGTGAAGAATTTCCAAATGAAATATAATTTTTGAACGAAGAAGGGTTATTTGACGAAAAGCCATTTGGCTATCTGCCTAACGACCATTTCTACCAAACGGCTTTTTCGGGGAAATGATCTATTCGGTCAAACAACCATTTCGATACAACGGCATTTCAGTCAAATGACTTATTAGGACAATTAATTTTTTTTGGCCAAACTACCACTTAGGCAGAAATACTTTCCGGCAGGATGTCGCTTTCGGCCAAATGGCATTTTCGGGTAAAACAATTTTGACCTAATATACGTTTCGGATAAATGTTCAATTTGGCCAAATTGAATTCGGCTAGATGCCTTTCGGCTTAACGTGTTATTCATCAAAGTGGCACTCGAACAGTGGCTTTCCGCCGATTGACTTTACGACAAACGACAAGAAAGGGTTTGGCCGAATATGTCATTTGGTCGAACAAACCATTATGCTGAAACCCACCTGGCCAACAGCCGGAAATGTCGTTCGGCTATGGCCGAAAACTGACTGAAAACTCCGTTCGTCGAAATGGACGATTGACGAAAGGCCGAAAATGTCATTTGGCCAAACGGGTCGACATCAGCATACGGCATTTTCGGCCAAATTGCTTTTCGCTGATTGATTTTCGGCTTAACGACCCTTCCCTTTTTCCCGTCTAATTTCAAATAGCTTCAGATGAACAATACAAATATTACCCGTATCAAGAAAATTGCGGAATATTTTTCGTTGAAATACCTAATACAGTAGACGTTCGATACCTGCAAGTCATTTACTCCAATGCTTTTTAACTGCAATTCGATAGTTGCAACAGTTTTGATAACTGCAACATCTAACACTTCAAAACAATGTCAAACTCAATGACAGCTGCATTGCGCACAATCAGATGCACTCTTATTGCATCTGACATCGATTGACAACCGTTTGACGTCTTAAATGCGTTGCAGTTATCGAACGGCATTCGCTAACTTAAAAGTAAAAATGTTGCAGTTATCGAACGGCTAGTGTACCTAAATATTTAGAATAATTTTCCGTGAAATTGTGAAGAGTTTCTAATATAAATTCCTAAGAATTTTCCGCAGAAATTCTATTAAACAATTTTTCTTTGAAAATACTAAGAAATTTCTCATGGAAACTTCAAAGAAGATCCCGTGGAGAATTTGAAAACAATTTTCAAATGAGATACAATCTTAAAGATTTTCCTGGGGAAGTTTATCAATTTTTTTCAGCAAAATTTAAAAGATTCTCCCGTTATTGTTCTGGAAATATCTCTAAAAAAATACCGCTTTTTTTTTTCAAAGCGAACGCACTAAAAAATTGGTCATGCCGATTCACGCCACCGCCGCCGACTAGGTTTTCGGCGTGACACTAGGGATACTCATGTTTTACTTTTGAGGATTACTACTCCTGGCCTCGCTCATCTTCACCGTAACTAGGGAGAGGAAGGAAGTCTTGATGTGGTACTTACTTAACGAGAGATCACCGACTTAGCGACATCCTCATAAGTACCACGGAGTTGGATAATGAGGAAAGTATTCGTTGGGTCAGGATTTGCCTGTAGCTTTGAATGCAACCGTGGTAGATCTTACCCCGTAACACACCACGTGAAGGTGTCTACCCAGCGTTACGGGTCACTAATTTCAAAATTTGATGATTTTTCGAAAACTTCAACTCTATGAATTCGTCGATTTCCCAAAGTTTTTTTTGCTGAGACATACAGAATTAACCCATTTGTATCAACAGAAATACGTGTAGAAAAATCGAATGAATTCAAAACAATCATCAAAAAAGTTTATTTTTCTATTCAAAGATGTGGCACGTCCTTCGGAACAATTTCAGAGCTTGAGTTGTGCCTGTGCCTGTATTATACGAAACATTCGATGAATTTTTCGGATACTGTTATCGACGCCAAGGGAAAATATCCATCTATAGCTGGTAAATATATGGGGCGGGTTTCATGGAACTAGCTCAAATAATACCTACAGACTTCCAGACCCATTTAGTTTATTCATAAAATTCGACTTTCATTTGTATAAATGGTCCGCAGGCTGGAGAAGCGTAATATAAGATCATATATTGTCCGCCTTGAGAAAAAAAGCATTGGTTTCTCAATTTGAACTCTTGTTGAAAAACGACAAAATAAATCTATACAAAGTTGCTCATTTTGTACAAAAATCTACTGAAGTTCATTTCCATAATCCAATGCTGAACATATGTATATGCAGAACAGATATGCAACATCACAGTCTATCGTCATACTTCGGATTTTTCCAAAATATTTACGCTACGAGCGCGCATCATCCTGCATTATAATTTACGTGCGCCAAAACGCCTACAGCATTGAAAATTGTGCTGAGTTGTATTTATATCGTCGTATTTTTCACTCCCTGTCAAACTTCTCCAACAATCTGTACAGAAGAAGATTTAGCGCACAAGTGATGAAATGAAGCTGGATTTTAATGTGGAGCCACCTAGTTATTATTTGTGACACTGACCGGCACAAATGAGAATATTGAAGTGGTCGATGTAATGTGCCGCCGCCGGTTGAGTAAAGAGAATGTATAATTTTAGAACAAACACGACACGTCTATGGGAGCCGAACCGTGGGTAGCCAGCCCTGCACAAGTGTATCCAGGGCTACACATGGGAGAGTAGTGCTTCTTGAACATTATCAATTAGCCCTGACGAAAGCTTCGGTCTAGATATCTGGTTATTTTTCACACCAATTCTGGGATGTTTTCTTATTTATATTTAATAATGTCGGTACCAAACCAAACAGTTTTACAAGGGAGTCGTACACTTATTACGTTAGCAATTTTTCTGGGTTTTTCGACACCCCCTCCCCATGTCAGATTTTTTTCACACAAACATTTTTTTATTTACATCGTGTGTAAGATAACGACAGACCACACCTTCCCCCCTAAGTGCTTACACGCTAACCTGGACCTACCCAGAATCATGTCAAAGTGACCCAGATTCGGCAAAACCGTGGTTACTCTAATTTGGGTACGGGTACCTAAACTCAAATCTGGGTAACCGAACAAGCGAAAAAATCTGGGTAACCGGTACCCAGCTATTTTCGTTCCACAAATTTATTATTGTGTAAAACATGTTAAAGAAAACAATTTCCCCAAACGCATATCACTTGACCTTGCTTACATTTTTCTTGCTGCATTCAGCAAAATTATGGAAGGCCCCTTTGTTGTTGTTAATCTACTTTAAATAACATACTACTCGAAAAAACATGTTATTGACTTTTAGTGGATACTAACAATTACTTTTGTGGTAGCGTATTTGACACAAAACAAATCTTTTCGGAAAAACATGTTTTCTGCAAACAAGAACATATTTTGAGCTATTTTTTTCTAGATAATCATTTGTCATTCTTAGATTTCGAACTTCTGTTGAAGGATTATTGTTCACTAAAAACAGTAACGATTTTTACCCTCAATCTAACTGTTCAATTAATTCAAATATTTGCAAAATGTATGCGTGGAATAGAGCGTTTTCGATTATTAGAGCAGTAAAATTTCTAATTCACCAGAAAAAAAAGTGAGATCACGAAACGCCACTGACTTTAATATATCGTGTCAAATAACGACAAACATGTTTTTAAAGGGGGAGGGGATGCGGACCACACTTTGGTGATCTGCTCTATCAGATCAAATCCAACCCACTAAATAATTATATATTTTTTGTATGGGCCATAGACAAATCTATGTTACATGCGTTACCGTCAGGGACGGATTTAGCCGGAAGGGGGCCCCGGGGCCGACAGCTTGTGGGGGCCCCAAAATGTACAAAAAATGTTGGTTTTTGTACATAAGATTTTAGGGGACCCTAGCCACCCCTTAAATCCAGCCCTGGTTACCGTATTCAAGAATATTTTCGCAAATGTAACGTCATGGAAATATTCATCCATTAGAGGTGGAAGGCGTCGTTAGTACCTGTATTTTTTTTCTTTGATTTTTTTTTCCGAGGGGCGGAGTTAAATTGGGGCACATGACCCATCAAATTGAATATTTTCCCCTAAATTTGAAAATGTATGCTGAAATTTCTCTGATTCTCCGCCAATTTAATAAATTTCTAGAAATTTCTGCTAGAACTGTCGAAGGAACTCCCACAGGTATTTAGGAATGTCTACGGAAATTTCAATAAGAATTGTTTTAGGTATTCCTTACCAAATTATTTTGATATTCTTTTCAGTTTTTTCTTTCTTTCTTCATAAATTCCCCTAGGATCGTAGTGTGCCAAGTTCGCGATTGGACGCGGAAAATGTCTGCTCCCGTCATTTTTCTGTATTTTATTCAATTTACCTTTCAAAGTTTTAATTTTAGATATGATTTTAGAGATTGTAGATATGAGTTCAATTCAAATGTATCGCGCTTTCTTGTGCGTGTCAGTTGTGTATTTTAAATGTTTTTAGCTGAAACTGAACCGTGTTTTTGTGATTCTCAAGAAACCCAGTGAATCCGATATCCAGATGGATTGCCCGGTGAGTCTGTTCCACGATGGAATGCTTCTCTATTTTATTTCAAATTGCACACCTATATATAAACATTTACTAGCTAAACATGCCTTTGTTTATGAGGCAAGCTCGTTCAACTCAAGCCCACTAAATTACTGAAAGGTGAGCGAAGGTGGAAAGAATTTGAATATAAAATGTCTTTTAAATCAAATTTATACAGATAGAATGTTCAGCTTTTTATGGCAACAGATTTGAAGAAAATGCCTTTAGAGTGAAAAGGCGCCTAGTAAAATGTAGTTTCGTGGAAAGGGGAAAAGTCGTTTGTCCAAATGTCACTGAATATCTAAGTGTTATTTTTAACATCCTCACCATATATTAATTTGTCTTTTAATAATACAAATCGTTGAACCGAAATGATTGAATGATTCCAGTGGTGACATGGAAGTTTGTTGTGGATACTGAACATCTCAAGTGGTGCAAAGAACCCGCAATCCATTTAAATCTGTCGCGCAGCTCTCCGCAGTAGCCGTTTACATAGTGATCAATCACTATCCCTAATTGCATATTAGTGCGTAGAATTGATTGAATTTGCTCCTCCAAAGTTTTTTATGAGTTTGCCCCGGTTTGTGCACGGCCGCAGTACT
Source organism: Armigeres subalbatus (assembly GCF_024139115.2). Taxonomy (NCBI): domain Eukaryota; kingdom Metazoa; phylum Arthropoda; class Insecta; order Diptera; family Culicidae; genus Armigeres; species Armigeres subalbatus. Next base: position 210,911,322 of record NC_085140.1, on the reverse strand, counting down.
ATTATATTTTAGCTTTACGAGATTTTATTTGTGGATAGGGCCAAATCTTGAAACGGTCGAACATGAATGAACGCTGTAAGTTGTAGTTAATGTAAGTGTTACTACTTCAAAGGTAAGACAAATATGAAGCTATGGTATGTATCTAATATGGTATATTTTGAGGGCAAGTAAAGGCGGAAAAAAATCGTCCCCTCAAATTAAAATTTTATCACTTATTTTTGCATTTTCTTTTTAATATGTATTTTTTAATTATTGTACATTCATTAAATAATTGTTTCCCGAATCGCGAAAAATATAGGTGGATTGGAGCAGAACAAATCCGATTTACGGAGGTACATTTAACAATATATATTTATTCTGGCCTTTGCTTGCCTTCTATTTTGGCTATCTTCAAATCTTCCTTCTCAATGCCTATTTCAAATATATCTCTTTTGTCAAATATCTTCCTCGCTTTCCATTTTGCTAGTAGAAAATACATTTAATCCTAAAACATTGCTGATTCATTGAAAAGCTGTAAAAATGCTAGTAGAAATGCTAGGTTTGTAAGAAAATAGATGAGAGTGCGTTTTTGTCTTTCTCGTATTATTAGATATGCAGATTGTTCGCGAAAATCAGGAGCTTTTGATCTGCTTGTGCGGTCGATATGTGAATAGATTTAATTAATCGCAATGCTGTTCTTGAAAACATGCCTCAGAGACGTTTATTTACGAGTATCAAATTTTCTGTCGGAATTGAGTGAAAAAAGTAGATTATGTTTGTTTGTTACTTGAAAGACAAATGTTCAGCGTTCAGAGTTCACGTACAGTCGTGATTCATTTAGTAGGCAGAACGATCGGCCGGTCATCACATAATTTGTTCTGCTTTGTGCGGTTAGCAGAACGATCGCCCGATCATCGAAATGTTGTTCTGCTTTGTGCGGGTGAGTAAATTAATTAGAAAGTGAAGATTCAGTTCGCGTCGGTAAGCAGAACGATCGGCTGGTCATCGAAAATGTTGTTCTGCTTTGTGCGGTTAGCAGAGAGATCAGCTGGTCATCGACAATTTTGTTCTGCTTAGTGCGGTCGGTAATTAACATAATTAGTGTTCGTTCGATTATGTTTTGAATTGATCAAACTACACGCTATACACGGCATACCGTTTACCAAAACGAACCCTGCCACAATACTTACCCCATATATCCAACATCCCAGTGATTTCTCGTGGAAGTGCAGATGACTCGTCGGCTTCTATCAAAGCGAGTATCATGTCAACATTTTCCTACCCATTCCTTAATTGACCTGCATTCGGACACGGCCGGCGCTGGTATTGCTTATTTTTGGGTCACCAGTTCTTACACATTGAAGATGAGAGTTCAGTGCGTGTTGGCTCTTGTTTCGGACGGCAGAACAATCGCGCGATGTGCCGAAATTTTGTGTTTTGCATTGCGCGGCCGGTAAATAATAAAGTTAATTAGTTCAGTGCGTGTTGGCTCTTGTTTCGGACGGCAGAACGATCATGCGATTTGCCGAAATTTTGTGTTTTGCATTGCGCGGCCGGTAAATAATAAAGTTAATTAGTTCAGTGCGTGTTGGCTCTTGTTTCGGACGGCAGAACAATCGCGCGATGTGCCGAAATTTTGTGTTTTGCATTGCGCGGCCGGTAAATAATAAAGTTAATTAGTTCAGTGCGTGTTGGCTCTTGTTTCGGACGGCAGAACGATCACGCGATTTGCCGAAATTTTGTGTTTTGCATTGCGCGGCCGGTAAATAATAAAGTTAATTAGTTCAGTGCGTGTTGGCTCTTGTTTCGGACGGCAGAACAATCGCGCGATGTGCCGAAATTTTGTGTTTTGCATTGCGCGGCCGGTAAATAATAAAGTTAATTAGTTCAGTGCGTGTTGGCTCTTGTTTCGGACGGCAGAACAATCGCGCGATGTGCCGAAATTTTGTGTTTTGCATTGCGCGGCCGGTAAATAATAAAGTTAATTAGTTCAGTGCGTGTTGGCTCTTGTTTCGGACGGCAGAACGATCACGCGATTTGCCGAAATTTTGTGTTTTGCATTGCGCGGCCGGTAAATAATAAAGTTAATTAGTTCAGTGCGTGTTGGCTCTTGTTTCGGACGGCAGAACAATCGCGCGATGTGCCGAAATTTTGTGTTTTGCATTGCGCGGCCGGTAAATAATAAAGTTAATTAGTTCAGTGCGTGTTGGCTCTTGTTTCGGACGGCAGAACGATCGCGCGAAACATTTGTAAAATCCAGGTTATTTTGTCCTCCTTTGGACGGTTCGTAAGTAAATTGATGAATATATTTTATTATTTTTTCAGCATATACTATTATTGGCAAACGCTCTATATTGTCGAATAGAGCTCCCTATTATTCACCTTTCCCACTAACACAAATTTTCCTTCCCGAGACATCTATGAAGGTAGTATGGGTTCCCTGCATCTTCACTAGTAGATGTTGAACTAACATTCCTTCCCTTCCTTCCGTGATTGTAAGGACGTGGCCAGGTATACAACTGCTACTGTATAGGAAAAAGTACTAATCCCAAGTACCAATTTGCGACAATATACAGTAGATTGCTCAATTGAGCATTGTATAGCCACCCACGATTTGTACAATCACATATGCTATGCTATGCTATGCTACCAGTTCTTACACATTGAAGATGATGTTAGTCCCAAACTTCATCTGTTGGTTCTCTGTGTAATTACAGCTGGCCTGGCAATAACGGAGTAGCAACCGTGGGCGGTCAATCATGCTCATGCTCATGCTCATGCTCTTTCTTCATAAATTCCCCTAGATTTTTTTCAGCAATCTTCCAGAAATTCCTTTCCCGTCAAAAATTGTATGTCTTCATATTATTTCAGTCGATTTTATGACTTATGTAAGGTCACCTTTCTCAAAGATTCCATATTTTTTTAATGCTCTAGCTATTTGAAACATAAAAAAAACATGAAAAAATACTGCATGTATGAACCGGCCTAAAGAATTCGCCTGATGTTGGTTCAAGATCGAGCAAATGTGAGGCCTAATTTATAGAACAGCGCTTTTTCGATTTTCTGTTTTAAATTTCAAAAACAATTAGAGGCGTCACAAAATATGGGTTCTTCAAAATAGTCGACCAGTAATAAATTAAGGACAATCGATTCCTGTGAATAAAAAAAATATAATATATTATATAAATATAAATTGATGGAATTCCTGCCTAAAGAGCTTTTCGAAGAAATTTCTAAAGAAGTTTTAAAAGGAATTCCTAAAAGAATTTCTGAAGAAACTGTTCATGGCATATTAGAAAGAATTCTCGAGGGAATTTCCCAAGGAATTTCCGAAGAAGTCAGAAATTCCTTCTGGAACGCTAGAGAGTTGATGAATTTATCAAAGGAATGTATATGTCGAACAATGTTTTTATGTAGACAAAAACAAATTATACAAAACGATGGATGCCCCTTCCTAACTACGCATACCCACTTGCTATGAGACAAGTGTGAAAATGGACTAGGATGGAAGATAGAAGATGAAGAAAATCTCACGGAGTTACGTGCAATACTTATATATTTACCCACAACAGGTGCTACGTAAAGCAGCATTTGTACAAGAGATGCTTTTCTGCTGGTTTCAATATGACTCATTGTAACGGAAATCCTTGCTGTATATTAGGGGTGTTTGGAAGAGTTATCAGGTTGGGAGTGCTTGAAAGGAAACTTTTTAAATTGGGTGGAAAGTTAGAAGGAACTGTTTTGTTATTCTCAAACTAGAAAGCTTACCTGTCTTTGCATCACTGTTATCTTTATCCATTCTGATTGTTATCTCCAGGAAAATGGCATTACTTTTCGAATATTTTGCAATGTATGTTGGATGCGAATTTTTAAACCGGCTGTGTTTCCGCTGCTGTTTGCAAGTTATATACTATCACACTTATTTATAGCGATTTTTCGTTGACGCATTCCTCTCGACGACGGCCGCACTAAGTAAAAATTCTCTTTAGCGGAATTTTTCTCGTGAACGAGCACAAATTTCGTTTTTTCTCGTATTTTTACTAGCACACTGAGTTGTTCAATGTCAGAAATTTTCCACCACTGTTCAGTAATTAAAGCCTAAAATTAATTATTCTAAACACAATATGCACTATGCACTTGGTAAGTCGTTACGAAAAATGCTTGCCGCAACTTAGTTGACCATAGTAGAACCGATAATGTCGTTGATGCCGTCGCGAACAGTAGCGTACGTATGGAGATCGTGCGTGCGTGAAAATGTGATAACCGATTCCCGTGACAAGCGCAATAATAGATGATCGATCTGGCGGACACGTGTTGGTGGAACGGAATGATGTTGAGGAGACGCAGGGAAATAAAAACAAGGATACACAAAAAGCCAAGAACAAAAAATTCGGACACAAAAACAGACGTTTTATGTGCAAATCTCAACACGCGAAGAAACAGAGTAAAGTAGATCGCATTGCCAAAGGCGCGATCATTGGTTCGGCTCGCGTTTCTCTATTTTTCGGTACCGATTCGGATTCGCTTTTGCTAGTGTCTGTGGCCCGGAACGCTAGACCGTGTACATAGTAGATCTTACGTTATTCTGGTTCGAATTCAAGTAATGATGGTTTGAGCCAGTGACGGTCGGTGTCTTTTGACCATCAGTCGCCAAACATCATGCCACGATCCACTAAATCAGTACAATACTTTCGTATTGTTTCCATTTTTCTTGCTGTTTAAATTTAAATCTATTTTATACTGCACCGATAAAAATATGTTGTGATTTTAAATGTATTTTCATGCACATATTTGGAGCATGCAAATAAACGTAACATTCAATCGATCTCACTATTCTTTTAAATCTAAATAAATTTAAACTGTGCTTGCTTGTAAAATTCAGTCAAATTTAATTGAATATTGAATTCGTTTGATGGGATTAGCAGCAATTACATAGCATTACATGTTTTAATACATGTCGTTGAATTTTCAAAACTATTTGCTGTGTGTTTTGTACAACATTCTTATTTTTTTTTAACAAAAACCGAAATTTATATTTCTAGTAGTGATAATGTCTAGTAGTCTTCTTTAAGTATATGTCAAAATTTCAACAAGTTGCATTCGGCTGGGAATCCTGTCTCATTGTTTTTAAAATCGAGGTAAAAAATATATAGAAGACATGAGGCCTGGGGGAATTTGTTGAGTGTTCACGTCTGAAGCTTATATGTTTTTCAGACATCAAGTTGTACAAATAGTTATATGATATTGGTGGTGTATCGTTCCATACTCTTCTGACCATTACTCATAAAGTATTAACAAGAATAGCAAGAACTAGAGCACAGTGTGGTCGATCTTACTCCGTAATGCACCACCAAAAAAGTGTCTACCCAGCATTACAGGCTCCGTTAGCTGCCTGGTTAATTGTTCCACCCCCAGGCCATTCATCCCCTAGGCACGGGTCGCTTGTCACCTTGGGATTCGAGGTTAAGGAGGTCATATTGTCAGCTTCAGTGTTGCACCGAGCCTGGCGATATGACCAGATTTACACCGGTATCCGTATCTCAGCATAACGGGACTAACTTGTCTTAGAAACCTCGCAGGTAACCACTGTGGAAGTGCTTAACGAAAACCAAGCTGCGAGGCAGAAGAAGAATTACTTATATTAGTAGGCGTAGTAGCGATCATCATGAATAAGTGGTACCAAATAAAACTTTCAGCTTTAAGAAATTTTCTTTCAGATGCCATTCCGCCGTACAATTCTCACTAGTAGAAGTCAGCGCCATCATGGTTGCTGGAGTGAGTAGGAAATCAGCCATTCCAATAAGTTCGTTGAGAACCACTGGTTTGCACCACAGTGTATGAGTTTGAGTATATCGCATTTTCTCTCATAGAAAGAACCAGCGCGCGCATTCTATTTTTTGTTTTGAATTTTCTTTTGGGCTTGGAATGACTTTTTATTACTCTAATCATTTGATGAATGTGCAACTCCATTGATTAAAGCTAGCTTCTAGTTAGTGTGAATAGAAGAGCTGTGCTATATACGAGCTAATAGTGAAAATAGCTATCTTCATGGCCAATAAAAATAACATATATAATAGGGATGTTTTATTTTACACCAGACTGAAATAAAAAAAGACAAAATCATCGTTTTTGACCGGAGGTTGCACACACTGAGTACTTAACATCTAGCGTTCGACAACGCTGTGTTAAGTATTCACCTGTCGGCCAGTGAAGATTTTTACACTTTACGAACAGTTTTCTCCTTACTTGGGCGGGAATCGAACCCATACTCCACGGCACGCAAATACACATATCTAACTAAACACCCGCGATTTTTTTTATTTACTAAAAGGGCTCTGATCAGTGGCGTAGCCAGAAACTTGGTCTGGTTTGGCTTCTCAATTGCGTTCAATGAAACAATTTCAATTTTAAAACGTTGGTTCTACCCGATTTTGCATCCCGCGTCTCTTTAATGCAATCATCCAGCATCTTTTATTTTTTTTTTCAGCTTCTTTCTAGAAAGTAAAATATTGAGCGCAATAGACCATGCCCCTATTTTCACGACTATTTTAATTCAGACTCACGTGTTCCAACCTATATAGTACAAGATCACCGCTGTTTTATTGGAATGCTATAAATGAAGAATAAATAATTTTATATGTTCTCCTTCCGTTTTGATGAATGGGTGATATCTGTATTTTAACACATAGGGTTTCTAACCCCATTCCCGGCCTAACATGCGTACGACCGTATTATTTAATTGATATTCATGACAGGAAGCAACTTTTCCTGAATTTTGTGGGCCGAGTAATACTGCAAAGGGGTTCACTTCTGCTTTAAAAAAAACAGCTGTTATTACTAAACATCGTTTGAGCTTTTATTTGATTTGAATTAACGAGGTGTAGCACGTATTTCAGAGCGTTTATGAATAAAGCTTCCAATGAATGATTAAATTTTTTATGATTAAATCATTCAACTCTATGATTAAAGATTATGATTAATGATTTATTCATTTTTGGCAATGATTAATGATTCTGATTAACGATTAAATTAATTTTTGACAATGATTAACGATTATGATTAATGAATAAAACGTTTGGAGTATGAATAACGATTACCGATCGAGATTAAATGTTGACACAATATGTGCATGATTAATGATTAACAATCGATATGATTAATGATTATGAATAATCAAATTAAATGATTTGCATATTGATCAATAATCAAGTAACCTTTCTACCAAATTGTGTTTTTAAAAGGTATAAAAATTATATGATTACGATTAAAGATTAATGAATAAAAGCAATGTATGCTATGATTAAAATTGATGATTAATGAATAAACAAAAAAAATCATGAATATGATTAGTGATTAATGATTAAATGTAAAAATCTATGATTAACGATTAGTGATTAATGATTGAATCGTATTTTTTGTATGATTATGATTAATGAATAATGATTAAATTACCAATTATTCATTAATCATGATTAAATCTATGATTAATCACTAATGCTCTAGTCACAGTCATACTTAAAACATTTTTTTTTCACTTTGTGAAATCGAGAGAATTATAAATACACCCAATATTTTTTTACACGGTTGGTATTCTTTAATTTCCCGGTTAACCTGATTTTTCACAGCTTTTGAAATATCACCTGATTTTTCTTTGTTTTTTTTTGTGAATTTTTTCATGGGGTTAACTCATAGTTTCATCAACGCTAAAGATCGTAATCAACTAAAACCCACCCGTGTAAAAAAAGGACCTGGTGTAACATGATAGCGTCAATGTATTAGACAGTTTTCCTGTTAACGATGGAGGATTATCTTCATACTAAAAAAAGGATCCTGGCCTTTTGGCAGCACGGTACGGCTAGAAGTTCTTGGGCCGAGGTGATTTTTGGTGCGGTTTGAGGAAACATTTTTAAATGTATTCTAATATGTGATTCTTTTACAAACGCCCGAATGACATAAACCCGAATTCCATTCACCCGAATGACAAACGCCCGAATGTAACATATGCCCAAATTCCATTCGCCCGAAAAGACCATTTGCCCGAATTGACAACACGCCCGAATTGGTGATACAACCGAACAGATTTTTTTTAAAGAACAATTTCCCACTGAAGTTAATAAGAAAATATATGATCGTTCGTTTTCTCCATATTTTGCATTTTTTCGAATTAAGCAACAAAGTATATGGATCTGGGACATAAGATCGAAAACACGAAAAAATAATATATTCTATGATCACCTTGATAAAACTGTTGCTTTGACTGAATAACAGGGTTTGTAGAAATCGCACTCAATAGATAACGAACAACGATAAAAGAAAGGCAAAAACTGTCCCGAATCATAACAAGTCACGATAACAAATTCATCAAACTTGTATACAAGTACGAAAAAACAGAATCGGATAGGCAGCCACCACACAGAAGTGATGATTTTCGCTTTGTTCTCGCTAATTTTGTGTTGCGGACCGCACAGCTGTGTAGAACAAGTTGGAGTGCATCATCAGAACCAATGCTCCTCGCGTTTGAAGCTTTTTAAAAGAAATTTATCATGAGGTATAGCCTCCCGAATCAGTTCTTTATCATGACAGCTTGCGAAAAAAGTCTCTCACGGTATGCTACATATCGTATATGTATACAGAGATGATAAGTGAGAGACTTTTTCATTCTCTTTTGGATTCAATCCCTGCTAAATAACTTTAAAGAACAACCTACGTTTGAAAGAAGGCTGAATTTCAGAATGCAATTGTAACACTGAAAATGCCAATAAATAATAAAAATGTACTCGCAAAGAACACCCTTTATTAGAAAGAAGGAAAAAATCTAGAATTGATTATTATCAGGTGAAACACAAACCTACACAATATTATGTAAAATTCGAAAGAACAGCATATTCTTTTAGAATGGAAATCTAGAATAAACTTCCAACGTTTATCCCAATTATCTTTTTTTGGTAACTTCTAGTTTAGGATGAGTATCCAAAGTAAAAGCTACTATTAGGCCAAGGCCTTTGATCAAGGTAGATCTTTGTCTGCAGAATGCAGATTGGCATGAGACCACAAATCTTCCTTCTTTGTGGCATAGGCTATTCTTTAGTGACGTCTATTGACCTCTAGTGACGTATACCATAAATTCTCTTTCTAAAACACGAATTAGTCCAGAAATGCAAACAGTAAATGACTTCTTCTGCATAGCATAGTGGGAAACTATTACGATAAAAATAGTTGCAATAGGCATTTCACTCTTTTCGCATTTTCTAGATATGTCCGTGCCATTGAAGAAGGAACCAAGTTCCCATGTGCTTCATTCTGGGCAAATGCAAGTTAAGATGGAATACGTGATTATGGGTTGCAAACAAAGCAAGAGTGAGAAGGTACGTCCCGAGCGTTTATCCATCAGGAAGTGCAGTTTAAACAGCGCACAATGGGGAAAAAAATTGTCCATTAAGCGAATAAATTCAATATCTCGGTTCGATATCGGGGGACTGCGGTGAAATTTTGGCACAAATTGTAGAACTTTCTGGGGAATCGTGCAAAGGTGGTTAAGTTCACTGCACGAAGCTGCAAGACCTCGTTTTACCCCAATGCCTCTTATTGGGTATGTAATTCGCCAAGTTCGGAGTTACAAATAATCGACAAAACATAACATATTTGACCTCAAATTTAGCCAAAAATTGTGTTATGTGAACTCTGTCTACTGCACGATGTTAGGAATTGAGATCTTGCTGATTTTACCCCATGTTCTCATATTCCTCAAATTGCTGACAAATAACCTCACATTACTAGTCTGATCTAGATTTTTCCAGGGAGTCGATTGGAGTTATTTTTGCCCCCTCGCACGACTAATAAGCTAAAATATTGCTCATTTTACCCCACATTCTATTATTTTATAACTATTACCCAAAATACCAAGGTCTTCCGGAAAGCATATCAAATAAGGGGAATTAGGGTAAAAAGAGGTCTTGCTTTGCGCAGTGAACTTAACCACCTTTGCACGATTCCCCAGAAAGTTCTACGATTTGTGTCAAAATTTCAGCGCAATCCGCCGATACCGAACCGAGATATTGAATTTATTCGCGTTATGGACATTTTATTTCCCATTGTGCAGCATCTGCCTGGTATGGTATCCAGCGGCTGATAAGAGGGATGCTGTGGCAGCCCCGCCAGCGCGATGTAGGTAACGCGACCCCTTTAAGGAAGCTTACTGAAGCCTTTCGAATACACCCAATATTTTTTACACGGTTAGTATTCTTTAATTTCCTGGTGAACCTGATCTTTCACAGCTTTTTAAATACCACCCGATTTTTTTTGATTTTTTTGGAATTTTTTTATGAGGTTGAATCATAGTTTCATTAACGCTAAAGGTCTTAATCAACAAAAAACCACCCACCCGTGTAAACAAAGAACTGGGTGTACCACAAAAATAGAGAAAGAAGAAAAGGAGAACGTTATTTTTGGCATTCTGCCCGGCAACGAAATAAGGACTATGATTGGAAACTCAGTACCTGTAATATCAGGACCCTAAATAAATCTGGGCGAGGGAGGCTTCTGGCTCGTGAACTGCAGAAAGTTGGAGTTAGGTAATCATTATCGCTTCGCATGATGCCAATCGAAGAACAACTCAACTTGACTAAACGATTGGTTCGGGCTTTTGATACATTCGGGTCAATGGTTCATTCGAGCAAATGGTCTATTCGGGCACATGATCCATTCGGGCAAATGGTCTTTGGTCTTTTCGGCCGAATGGGATTCGGGCGTTTGTCATTCTTACTTACTTATGGGTCCTGTACACCTCCGGTGGTGCAAAGGTCCGACTTGAAAGATCTCCATCCTGAGCGATGTGCAGCTATCGCTTTAACATGTTGCCAAGTTAGATTTCAGTCGACTCCTTTAATTTCTTTATTGAGGCTTCGTCGCCACGAGACTCTGAGTCTGCCCTTGCTGCGATGTTCCGCTGGGTTCCAGTGTAATGTTTGTTTACAGATTTTGTTTCCGCCCCTATGTACCCGAGTAGCACACTTGTCACATATCAGTCACTGTGACTCATATGCGACCACATTTAGTCACATTGGAGTTGCTGCAACAAAATCGATCTGAACTGTGCTACTAGGGTAGAGTGTGGCCGGCCCAGCCCCACTTCTGATCCCGAATTTCTGTTGCTATCGGCCTCTGGTGACAACGACGATGGAGCTCGTTGTTTGAGATCCAGTTGTGTGGCCACCAGGCCCTAATTATATACCGCAGGCATCTATTGATGAACACCTGCAGCCGTTGAGCGTTCTCCACTGATATACACCATGTTCCGCTAGCGTATAACAACACAGATTTCACGTTAGAGTTGGAAATTCGTATTTTGTTTCGTTCACTTATCTGCCTGTTTTTCCAGATATTTCCTAAACTCGCAAAAGCAGCCCTTGCTTTCTTGATCCGTGTGCCTATGTCGATCGTGGTACCGCCGTCGGAAGCCATTTGGCTACCAAGATATTGGAAGCTTTCAACATGCTTACTCTGCATATCAGAGCCAGAGCATAAAATAATCACCTTCACGAAGCAACTTCGGACCGAATATTGACAAACGTCGCATGAATATTCAAAACATAGAATGACTTACTCAGTTTTCTTCTTCACATATTCATTCATTTGAATGGTACTGAGAATGGTCACTGCGTTTAAAGAAAACATAATTGGCCTTGATTATGTTGACTTTTGGCCCTAAAATTTCCCCTCAGTTTAATGTCGGGGTCAGATCTATGTGAGTAATTGTTGAAATCATCAATTATGTGTTTAGTTTTACAGAAATTTATTAGTTTGCAAAATCTAAATAAATACTCACTGACTGATAATTGATCGGAAATTGTCAATGTTCAGCCGAATATGAATATGTACGAAATGAGAATGACAAAGAAGGCCGATGGGCTTAACCAAAAATCTTCGATTATTTTAAGCTCTGAAGCACCGTTGAGCGAGGAGTGCAACGTCATCAGTCAATTCGAAGTCGTTTAAGTGCTTCATGGTTATATGCTGCCATAGCAGCCCGCGGTTTGGTTCACGGTCAATCCCTGAACAGCACAAGTCAGGCAAATCAGGTTGCAGCAACTTGATTAGGAGGTGTACACTAATTACATAAGCATTTTTTTTGGGTTTTCAACCCCCCTCCCCCCATGTAAGATTTTTCCCATACAAATCATTTTTTATTTATAAGGAGCGTAAGAAAACGGCAGACCCACCGTCCCCCCATAAGTACTTACGTAATTAGTGTACGACCCCTTACGACTAAATCTGGTCACATATGAGTTACAGTAACCTATGTGGAATATGTGTGCTCCTACACTCACAAAAAAACTCCGCATTATATTCATGAGTTCACACATGGATTTTTGCAATGGGGGTAGCGAAATGGATATCATATTTTCGACACATATATTTCATGCGCCCACATGCATTGCATGAGTGTGCACACATACTATCCATGTGGGTCATAGTATTCATGTGTGAATTTGTATGCAAATAAGTAAGTGCCGACGCATGATATCCATATTTATAAATACATGGATTTTTGCCATAAAGTATGTGTCGATTTTCCTGAGTGTAGGGTCGCACCTACCAGAATTACGATGAGGAACAGTAACGGTGATAGAATACATCCTTGTCTCACACCAGCTACGACCCGGATAGAATCGGACAAGACCCCATTGTGCAGCACTCTACACGAGAAGGCCTCGTACTGTGCCTCGATGAGGCCGATGATTTCCTCAGGATCACCCTTGCGTCTCAGGGCGCCTTTCATAGTCCCGTGGTTGAGACGGTCGAAAGCTTTTTCGTAGTCAATGAATATCAACTAAAGGGACTCTTGCAATTCATAAACCTGCTCTAGAATGATAGGGACCGTGACATTATGGTCCACACAGGATCTTCCGGCACGGAATCCGGCCTGCTGCCGCATCGATCTTCTCCTGAATCAGGGCTAGAATAACTTTGCATAGAACTTTGAGAACGGGCTTTATTCGATTTCATGCTTTGAATGGCTGTTTGAATCTCTAGCAGTGATGGAGTTTCGGTATTGTCGTTTGTTATACGTCGGATCCTAGGCAGATCATGCCGAGGTGGTGGTGGCCTGGCTGGCACTTGAAAAAGTTGTTCGAAGTGCTCAAACCAGTGTTTCAGCCGGTTAGTTGGGTTGGTCATTCGTGTCTTTCACAGGCATCGTTGACTTCATCTTCGCCCGCTTAAGCGTCGTGAGATATCGTAGATATCGCCCACGCTCGCATGTCCCGTAGACATGAGCGTTTTCTTACTTCTCCAGAGCCGAGTATCGTTGACGGGCTAAGCCTTTGGCTCCGCTGGTTTTTGAACGCTCTATCGCGGTTTTAGCTTCTCTTAGCTCCTCTATCCTCCTCCAGGTCTCATCGGTGATCCATTGTTTTCTCTGGGTGCGCAATTTGCCCAGATTATTCTCGCTGATTGCGATGAAGGCATGGTACAACTTTGTTGTACGAGAAAGGCAAAAAATCTGCCACGCCACGCCACCCCGGCAGATGGTTTTTGGCATCACGCCGCCGACACTTTTGCATTAGCGGACTGCAGCTACAATTTTGAAAAATGTTCATGTTTTTACAACAATCCAAGAAAAAAACTTCAAAAGAATTTTTTGTTGATATTCAGGAAAAATCCAGTAAAGTAATTTCCTGTAAAAACTATGGCATTACTTCATACAATCCTGATAAAGTGTTGGCATTTCGAATGATTTTTGAAAATTTTGCTACAAATTGTTAATGAAAAAAAAAAACAAAACATCTCCAGCGTAAATTCCGAAAAAATGTTCAACAATAATAAACTAGCACGTGTAAAAGCAAAATTGCAATTGTGAAATAAGAATTTTCCATAAAGAAACCAAAATGTTCCACGAAAAAAATACACAATTTTCCTAAATAAATCAATTATGGCAATAAACAATTACAAAATTTTTCACAAAATAAATATTTTTTTCTCCACATAATCTCTATATAATACAAATGAGTTGAGATTTTCTTCCTAAAGATTTAACTCGCGAACGAGTTGACCGATTTGCAAATTTTTTTCCTAATCGATTTGTTTTGGGATCCGCACGGTTTGTATATACAAAAAGTTGGTGAATTTAACGGGGAAATGTAAAAAGTCATTAAAATACAATTTTGGGTCAGCTGTTGAGGAAAACAAAACAAACGCACGGAAATTAATCTAATGAACGCAAATAGTTCATTGTGACGTTTGCAACACCTGGGCAATGCTTGGTTTCTTTTACATCAATAAAGAGCAATAAAAAATAAGAAAATAAGAAAGAAAAGCATCAAATTGATAAATTCCATGAACTTCAAACGCTTTTAAAGAAGGGGTAATCTATGGAAAAATGCTTAATTTTATTGCTTTTTTATATTCTTTAATAGAAAATTTCCTTTTTTTTCAATGCTCTTTATTGATTTTTTCGTGGAAAGGTTTTAATTTTTGGTTAAAAAAATATTTATTTTGTTGAAAATTTTTGAATTATTTTTTTTCTGTTTGAATTTTTTTTCCGTGGAACATTTTGATTTCTTTATGGAAAATTCTTCTTTTATGTTTGCAATTTTGGTTTTAAAAGTGTTAATTTATTTTTGTTTTGTGGAAAATTCTTAATTGCATTATTTGCATAAAATTTAATTTTTTTTATTGCTAATACCATGATTTAATTATTGGAAATTGCCTAAGGTACCCCGGGGCAAATGGGACCTAAAAACGCTAGTTCAGCAAAATTGTGAACGCATACTTAGAAAACAGGGTACTTTAGAACATTAACTACGGATACATCATTATATGCTTCCATTGTTGAAGAGTAGACGTGTTGGGAGCCATTTATTCAATTACAAAAAATATTGGTAGTGAAGAAAAAAATTAACCTGTAGGACCCACTTACCCCTTCAAACGGGGCAAGTGGAACCTATTCTGTTTTATACTGTTGAACGCAACTTATTTGAGGAATGTAGATTTACTGTTCATATTTTTTTCTGAGTTTTCTCATTTTCAGATCATGGATGGAGATTGGTTGCATGTCAGCTGTTTATTCGGATGTTATCTTGTTTTCAATTAACTTACTTTTGTACCAAATGTTTCAGGTGGAAAGGATAAGCAAATCTCCTTTCACTTTTCATATGAATAAATGTTTCTCTGTTTAGAACATTATTACATTAATCAGTACTTCAAAAGAAACGTTTTATTCAGATGATGCGCAGTGTTTTACAAATTTGTAACATAATAAAATTGCTAATTTATGTTTTAGGCACTTTATTTATCTGAAAATCTGTAAATCTGATGCGAAGTTAAAAATAATAAAACACAAGACAAATCCTGTTGAGCTATTGTAGAATAATTAGATTATTTGCACTGTAAAGAATATGGAAGAATATCGCATAGTTATAACCAGGCTTGTAAAATGTCATCTGCATGTCATTTGACTAATTTGTTCATAACTTTCTTTAGAAGCCAAATTCATTCCATAATTTTAGATGTACTCATAACGGTTTAGTAGGGCTATATTTTTGTCCAAGGGTACATTGCTCTCATTATAACATCTGAGGCTGGAGAGTGAAAACTCTCCAAAATGTCACGTGTCATTTGACATAATGTCATTTGAATGACATTTTGCCTCCCACGCCCCAGATAACATATTTACAGCAATGTCTTGTTAGACAAAGTTGTAGGCACATTTAAGCGCTATAAGCTCGTCATACATCATGAATTGATATCTACCTTCTGAAAAAAGTTCTGGGAAAATTATACAAACGAATGCAAATGACATTTTACAACACTGGATAACCATTGCTCTTATTCAGAAGATAATTTTCAGAATTAAAAATACACATTTGCTAATTAACTGTACAATACTTTTTAACAAAGAAATCATACTGTATGTGATTCAGATCCATATAATATATGAGTGTCGAAGTTATTTTTTACTAGACAGCAATCTAAAAACAGTTAAAATAGCTTTGTCGAAAATGTTGTTCAAATATGTCCCATGTATGTTAAAACTCAAGGGCAAGTAAAAATTGCAGATTTTGGCTTAAATTAAAACTTTTAAATCGTTTTCGATGTCACACGATTATTTAATTGCTCAAAATATTCACTTTCAACGTCAATGATAAATTTAGAAAAAAAAACTGTTTTGTTGACAATCCAATGAATTAGAAAAAAAAGTAATAGATTTTTTCGGTAGTTAAAAATCATAATCAAGCAATAACATTAGTATGGTGCTTTAAACGGTTTGATTCCAAATATTTTTGTGTCGGGGGAATTCGTTGATAGTTCTGCTTCATCTTTCTAGAACATTATTATCATTTAAAACGTTCATCGATTGATCGGCAGTCATAGTACCCCCTTACCCCGTATTTTCACTTGCCCAGGGGTACCTTAATTGTCATGTAAATTTTCAGTTTTTCATTTCAGCCGATATCGTATCTTAGAACATCGACTCATGGAAGGTCTATTGTAGCTTGTGAAAGTAATAAATAAAATCGTATCGGCTCAATGGACCTGCTTGGATGCTCCTTGGACTCCGTAATATCAAGTCTTAGGACATTTTGTTTCTTGACATGATTTTTAATACTTTCGAGGATATGTACTTTAGAGCAGTTTGGCCTATGACACCCGAAAAAAGTACGACTTTTTAGATCTAGTTACTAGTTTTGGCAAGATCGAATGGAAAACCCTAAGTATGTACGTTAAATCCATGTAAAAAATCGTCCTGAGAGCAGTGACGGGAAATGTCATATTGATGTCATGGGACTAACTTGCTAATAACTTCTCTTACAAGTCATTCACAATTAAGTTTCCCTTATAAACATGTAGCCCTTAAGGGACCCGACAACTTTTTCTAACAGGTAATTTCTCTAAATATGATATTGGCGGCGTGAGAGCCGAATTAGTATCAAATGACATTAATGTCATGACATTCCGTGACATTTTTTAAATCTCGCTCTCATGGCTCACACTTTGTGTTTAGAACAATGATCTGTTCGACAAAGTTCTAGGACTCTTTAAGTACTACATGTTTATCAAAAAATCTGAACTGTAAATGACTTTAAAAAAAGTTATTGAGAAATTAGTTATAGAAATGTCATGACATTTTTTTGACATTTCCCATAACTGCCTGAGAGGGTTAAATACCAAAATATAACAATAAATGAACCGTTTGTTTGAGAAACTGCATATGTAACATTTTTGGCCAAAATGAGATTTTTATATATTCTGAATCTTCGTCCAAAAATACGTATTGTGGCAAAAAATACGAAAAAAAAATTTTTGTTCAGGAATGTATGAAATTTTTTTCGTTTGTTTGAGAAACTACATATGTCCACGTACTTTGAAGAGCAATTGTGGAGTACTGCTTACATTTTTTGCACTGAAAGTGCCCCAGGGTGTTGAGTTTTGCCAAAAAACTATTGATCTGTATCGAAGAAATCGAAAGATTCGGTGCAAATTTGTTCAAAAACAGTTTTTTGTTGTTTTCTCGAAATAGTGTAAAATGGACTTATGCAGTTTCTCAAACAAATGATTCAAATTCTAAAATACCAAAAGGAACCCAAAGATATTAAAGACTGTAGATTTAAAATAAAAACTTGCATTTTAAGACAAAACTATATAATTCAGGCAAAGGAATATTAAGGACATTGTGTTACGGTTCTGATTAGAATCATAGAATCTTGGCATAATGAAGAGTGTTTTGAAATTCTGAATAAAACTTGTATGTCCGTAGAAAAACCTTCAGTTCAGTTCAGATGCTTCGCTGAGGTTAATATATCTTAAGAATTTCCAATACCTCCAGAGCTACGGAGTGTTCCAAATACGCTTAGAAATCTATAGGGCTTTTCAGTGATGAATTTCATAATTATTTAACAAAATTACCAATAAAGAAAAAATAAATAAAAAATATAGGGATATTTTGGAATATTTCTAAACCATTACAAATTTTTCTCGAAATTTTTATAACATATTCGCGAGTCAGTCCACATTTTTGTTGTATCCTCCTGATGCATCGAAGGTGTGCGAGTTCTAGATATACTTATACCTGATACACATTACAACTTGATAACATAATCAAAATGTTCGAATTCATGAAAATTTATAATTTCCATACTGGGTTTAGTTTGATTTTGAAACTGCCAAATGACCACGATAAACCACATAGGGGGAGGGGGCCACGTGGTTTCTGGATGGCCCCCAGCATCAAATGAACCGGTGCCAGCCAAAGTGGTACATAGTGGTACATTAAGTAAATTTTACAAGCGACGCATTTTTCCAAAAACTTCGAAAATCAAATTCAAATTGGCAATTTTCTGCACATCAACTGTACCAATGTGTTATGACTGATGTGCCTAAAGGTAGTAATGATAAATATATGAAGTTTCTTGACCAATTTCGAGTTTGTTGGAACGAAATGCACATGTACCACTATTAATGGGATCAAAATGCAACAGAAACCGAAAATCGTTGCCAGTAAAAGTGGTACATGTACATTTAAAAAAATATACCAAAAAGCATCTTCTTGAAATTCAAAATAGGGTTAAAATCTGCTGCGGAAATGTCTGTGTTGTCAATTTTTTTTCTCCATATGCTGATTTTAGTGGGTAGAAATGTAAGGGAGACCGGGGAGACTTGATCCCCTTTTCTGATTTCCGATGTATCACGGCCAAAAATAAATAAACATGCGCGATCTCCACACAGACTCTCTAAGAAATATTTATTTATTTATTTTCAGACTAAGGCCGGAGTGGCCTGTGCTGCACATAAAAGTCTTCTCCATTCAGCTCGGTCCATGGCTGCACTTCGCCAACCACGCAGTCTGCGGAGGGTCCGCAAATCGTCCTCCACCTGATCGATCCACCTTGCCCGCTGTGCACCTCGCCTTCTTGTTCCCGTCGGATCGTTGTCGAGAACCATTTTCACCGGATTACTGTCCGACATTCTGGCTACGTGCCCGGCCCACCGCAGTCTTCCGATTTTCGCGGTGTGAACGATGGATGGTTCTCCCAACAGCTGATGCAACTCGTGGTTCATTCGCCTCCTCCACGTACCGTCCGCCATCTGCACCCCACCATAGATGGTACGCAACACTTTCCTTTCGAAAACTCCCAGTGCGCGTTGGTCCTCCACGAGCATCGTCCAGGTCTCGTGTCCGTAGAGAACTACCGGTCTTATAAGCCTTTTGTAGATAGTCAGTTTGGTACGGCGGCGAACTCTATTCGATCGGAGCGTCTTGCAAAGTCCAAAGTACGTACGATTTCCAGCCACTATGCGTCTTCGAATTTCTCTGCTAGTATCGTTATCGGCGGTCACTAGTGAGCCCAAGTACACGAATTCTTCAACCACCTCGATTTCGTCACCACCGATAGAAACTCGTGGTGGGTGGCTTACATTGACCTCTCTTGAGCCTCTTCATATCATGTACTTCGTCTTCGACGTGTTGATGACTAGTCCAATCCGTTTAGCTTCGCTTTTCAGTCTGATGTAGGCTTCCTCCATCCTCTCAAAGTTACGTGCCATGATATCAATGTCGTCGGCGAAACCAAATAACTGGACGGACTTCGTGAAAATCGTACCACTCGTGTCAATCCCTGCCCTTCGTATTACTCCCTCCAAAGCGATGTTGAATAGCAGACACGAAAGACCATCACCTTGCCGTAACCCTCTACGCGTTTCGAAGGGACTCGAGAATGCCCCTGAAACTCGAACTACGCACATCACCCGATCCATCGTCGCCTTGATCAACCGTATCAGTTTATCCGAAAATCCGTGCATAAGCTGCCATAGCTGGTCCCGATCGATTGTATCATATGCGGCTTTGAAGTCGATAAATAGATGATGTGTGGGCACGTTGTATTCGCGGCATTATTGCAATACCTGACGTATGGCGAACACCTGGTCTGTGGTAGAGCGTTCACCCATAAATCCCGCCTGGTACTGCCCCACAAACTCTCTTGCAATTGGTGTTAGTCGGCGGCATAAAATTTGGGAGAGTACCTTGTAGGCGGCGTTCAGCAATGTGATTGCGCGGTAGTTGCTACAATCCAGCTTATCGCCCTTTTTGTAGATGGGACACACGACACCTTCCATCCACTCCTGCGGCAGAACCTCATCCTCCCAAATGTTGGTAATTACCCAGTGCAGCGCTCTAGCCAGTGCATCACCACCGTCAGCTCTCCTGGCAGTTGGTTAACTCCAGGGGCTTTGTTGTTTTTCAGCCGGCCGATCTCCTCCTGGATTTCCTGGAGATTCGGAGCCGGAAGTCGCATGTCCTGCCCGCGTGCTCCTAGGTTCATTACCATACCGCCACCGTTGTCTGCCATATCGCCATTCAGGTGCTCTTCGTAGTGCTGCCGCCACCTTTGGATCACCTCACGCTCGTTTGTAAGAAGGTTCCCGTTTATGTCCTTGCACATATCGGGCTGTGGCACGTGGCCCTTACGTGAACGGTTCAACTTCTCATAGAACTTTCGTGCGTTATTAGCGCGGTACAGTTCCTCCGTCTCTTCACGGTCTCGATCTTCCTGCTGGCGCTTTTTCCTCCGGAAAATCGAGTTTTGTCTGTTCCGTGCCCGTTTGTATCGTGCCTCGTTGGCCCTCGTGCGGTGTTGCAGCAATCTCGCCCATGCTGCATTCTTCTCCTCAACTAACTGCTCACATTCGCCGTCATACCAGTCGTTTCTCTGATCCGGAGCCACCGTGCCTAGTGCAGCGGTTGCGGTGCTTCCAATGGTGGATCGAATATCTCTCCAGCCATCTTCAAGAGATGCTGCGCCTAGCTGCTCTTCCGTTGGGAGTGCCACTTCCAGCTGCTGCGCGTAGTCTTGGGCTAGTCTACCGTCTTGTAGCCGCCCAATGTTTAGCCGCGGCGGACGACTCCGACGCGTGTTGTACACCGTCGAGAGTTTTGAGCGCAGACATACTGCAACGAGGTAGTGGTCGGATTCAATATTCGCACTGCGGTAAGTGCGTACGTTCGTGATGTCGGAGAAGAATTTACCGTCGATTAGAACGTGGTCGATTTGGTTTTCCGTTTCTTGATTAGGTGATTTCCATGTGGCCTTGTGGATATTCTTGCGGGGAAGAAAGTGCTTCGGACTACCATTCCGCGGGAGGCTGCAAAGTTTATGCATCGTTGGCCGTTGTCGTTCGATACGGTATGCAGACTATCCGGTCCGATGTCCGGTCTATACATATCCTCCCTTCCTACCTGAGCGTTCATGTCACCGATGACGATTTTGACGTCCCGCAGTGGGCGTCCATCGTATGTCTGCTCCAGCTGTACATAGAACGATCCCCTTCGTGTGGGCAGTGCACGTTGATGATGCTATAGTTGAAGAAACGGCCTTTTATCCTCAGCTTGCACATCCTTGCGTTGATTGGCTGCCACCCAATCATGCGTTGGCGCATCCTGCCCAGCACTATGAAGCCGGTTCCCAGCTCGTTGGTGGTGCCACAGCTTTGGTAGAAGGTAGCCGCTCGATGCCCGCTTTTCCACACTTTCTGTCCTGTCCAGCAGATTTCCTGCAGCGCTACGACGTCGAAGTTGCGGGGATGTAATGCATCGTAGATTATCCTGTCGCAACCTGCGAAGCCTAGCGACTTGCAGTTCCATGTTCCAAGCTTCCAATCATGATCCTTTATTCGTCGCCTAGGTCGTTGCCGATTGTATCGAGTCGTATTATCTTCTATGTCGTTCGTAATAGTTGTTTTTAAAGGCGGCTTATTGGGCCTGCGCAAACCTCCTGTCTCGTCGGAGGGCCATCGTGCAGGGCTGTTTAGCGTCCCACCTAACACCAGGACTTGGGCTTGTGCGCTTTGAGCGGCACACGGTCGCTTTAGCGGAGCCTACTTGCGGATACATGTAGCTTTTTATAGAGGTTTAACAGGGCCCACTGTCAAACCCCACCACATCCCAGGCAGGCGCCACAACTCGCAGATGGCCTGGGGGGGGGGGGGGAATAGAAATATAGTATTTATTTTGTCTGGTGTATGACAGTTCTTAAATTATTGTTGTTATTGATAAACAATCGATATTTTGAAGTGCTGTCAAAAATCGACTTTTAAAATATTCGGGGTAAATTGATCCCTCTCCAAGAACTTGTTTGGATAAAATTAGGAAGTTTCCTTCAGATTTTTTAAATATTTTTCCTTCAAAATACGTGGAATTTTCAAATTGCTGTGCGTATACATGAACGATTTTCGTTATTGAATTCGACAGCACGTGCAATTTTAAATTTTGGGGAGACTTCATCCCCTTTCTATGATATTTGCTCAATAAATAATTTTTCCTGCCAACACACAACTTCATCAAATCTGTCAAATCTACAGAAAATTAGAAGCCTGAGAACAGATTTATATTTTTTTGAATTTTTTCGCGAATTTTTTGTATGGGGGATTAATAGGGGATCAAGTGCTCCCATATTGAGGCAATAACTTCAAATCCAAATATCCTAAAACTTTGATGGAATGTTGACATTTTCATCAGTACACATCATTAAGCATATTTCTAAGAGTGCTTTGAAAATACGTTGTAGGTGCAAAAGAGAGTCTCTCTTTGGATCAATTCTCTTTCGATTATTACGAAACTATACAAAAGTTTATTTCGAATTTCTTGGCAGATATCCAAAGACAATAGCGTTGTCTATCATGCTGAAATGGAAATGTAGCAAAACATGCAAAACTAGTCGATATATTAGCGAAAGAGAGCGTGATCAAAGAGAATCTCTCGTTTGCACATACGACCTATTCTCAAAGCAATCTAGATTTATGGCATGGTGCTGTGAAAAAACGAAATCATTTGCGTTTCCAATGAAAAAATCTTTAGGAAGGTCAAAACATACAGACCGTCCTGCAGAATAAATAAGGTTGAGAATCCAAAAAATAACTCACCACATAAGGGTCATTTGTCTAGAGGATCTATACTAAAAAATATGCTAGAACAAAACTACTTTAGTTCTCGATAAAACAGGGGGTGATCAAGTCTCCCCACCTTCTCCTACAATTGTACATGGACCACTTTTCCTGGCAACTAAATTGCCAATTGTGATATATACCAGAAATTAAAATGTGCATATCTCCAGATCATATTGCAGAAGTAATTTACTGTTTGCATTTCTGGACTAATTCGTGTTTTAGAAAGACAATTTATGGTATGCGTCGTTGGGCATACATCACTAAATAACAGCCTAAGCCATAAATAAGGCAGAATTATACTCTCTGCCGATCGGCATTATGAGCATGAGCATGATGAACGTGCATTTCGTAGGGAACCAATGGATGGAAGCATGGGATTTGCTCTCCAACCTCAATGTGCACAGTCCGAGAGCTCTAGTTTTGTCAGTCGATAACGGCGCTGGAAATGTCCTCACGGTCTATCGGGAATGGGAAGGAATTGATGATGCAATCAGTCGCCCACTGCAAACCGAGAACACCTCTGCACTCGCCACGAGTTCATGCGGATTTTTTATTGGAATCTGGGGGCTCGGCAGAGGTTCGTCTTGGTTAACTGGTTGTCAATGTGATAGTAATGAAAGGGTTTTTTTTTTTTTTTTTTGTCTTTATTAAAGAGACTTTCAGCCCAAGGCTGGCTCGTCTCCGTAATGAAAGGGTGGTATATTCTAATTGGATGCCGAAACGAGCTTTTTTTGCTTATTTCGAATTCTAACAGTTACCTGTTAGAACTAATCATGTGAGGTATTATCAACTGCGTGGTAAACTATTCGCAGGAGTGATTATCGGATACGGCGTCCGTCAACAAGTGGCTTTCGTTGGAGTGTAAGGATCTACGAGACGATTTCGGTCGCCAGTGGATTATATCAGAGTGATGATGTGCGTGTTGGCAGTGCGCAGTGTAGTATTGTGTATCCGGAATAAATTTATACCGCTTTTTATACCGAAGTTGGATTTTTCTCCAGATACAGGCAACTTTCCCAACTTCGGAAGTAGTGCGCTGGATTCGCCTAAAGATGCGCTAAACAACGCATCAATTAGTTTGACAAATAAAACTTCGGAAGAAAGTTCGGTTCGGAAGTCCCGACTTCCGAATTCTAACTTGGTGCTACGCCGACAATAAATGCTTGCTCAAAAGTGTGCGATCAAATATCAAAGATTCTGAAAGGTTCAAAAAGAAGAAGAACATTCATAGGTGCGGGTCCCCCATCCGCATCATCCGCAGCAGCAGGCCGGTAGCAGTAGCCGGCGACGAAGCAGCGGAGGCGAACCCTGTTAGAGCGCCATAGCCGGGCAAGAATCCGTAAATTTAAGAAGCTCAATCACTCAATGGTGTGGGGTCAAAGAATTTAATGCGAATAGAGGGTCGGTTGGAATGTTTTCGTTGACTTAGCCAGCTGTTATTTAGATTTAGTAACAAAGATGCCCCAAAACGCAAAAAGCCAAACCACGCATGGTGCTTTGTTCCTCAAGAGCTGCCAGCTAAAAGGCGCTTTGCCTCATGAGTAAGGATTGAATCCAAACGATAATGAAAAAGTTTCTCACTTATCATCTCTGTATACATACATATACGATATGTAGCATACCGCGAGAGACTTTTTCGCAAGCGGGATGCTATACCCCACGAAAGGACCGAAAACAAAGCGAGAATCACCATTTTTCTGTGGGGGCTGAATATCCGATTCTGTTTTTTCGCACTAGCATTCAAGTTTGATAAATTTGTTATCATGGCTTGTTATGATTCGGAACAGTTTTTGCCTCTCTTTTATTGCGATTCTTTTCTAAAATTAGCATACTGGCTCACCAGTTACGCGCCGGGTCCCATGCGCCGAGTTGTGCGCCATGCAAAAAGTAAATAAACCAATGTCAAATAGATGTGAGCTTTCGGTAAGCTTTTCCACATTCGCTTGTAAGGTATGTAGCATATTGTCGTCCCTTTACGAAAAGATATTTTTAAGTGAAATTGTTCGAGGTTTAGTAGTTTTTTGCTTTTCTTTCGCCTGTGTTGCGTTCGGGATATTGTTTAAGTGGATATTAGTAGTGCAATTATGTTTAATTTGTGATGTAATATTCTACACTTAAATTGAGTAAAGTACCATAATATGACACAATACCTTAGCGGCGCACAACTAAGCGAGGCAGAGGTGAATGAGCAAAATGCTATAATATCTCGAGAATCACAATATCTATTGAGACCGATTTCTGCAAACCCTGCTTGGGAGGCTATAAATCATGATAAATTCCATTAAAAAAAACCCAGATTAATCCACCTAGCGTTGGTGGTGCCTTTCTCGCATTTAGTTAAGACACCAACCTTATATGGGGTTTATATGGTCCGATGTACCATTTTCTTCATAACTTTTAAACGCAATGACCGATCGTTATCAAATTCAATAGTGATCAACAAGGCTTTGTCCCCTGTCGAATAAAACTTGTTGCGAGAAAATCGGTTAAGGATTACTATACGAAAAGTTGTCTAATGTTTTTATAGCTTTTGTGCACACACATACACACATACATACACACGGACAGACAGACATGTGCTCAGTTTGTCGAGCTGAGTCGATTGGTATATAACACTATGGGTCTCAGAGGCTTCTATAAAAAGTTCGTTTTCGGAGTGAAATGATAGCCTTTCGGTACAACTTCGTTGTACGAGAAAGGCAAAAATCAAAACGCGGGGATCACTGGATCTGATGATGACGAACTAGCCAGGGATGGTTTCAATCATTTAGTTTTTTGGATTCGATTAATAATTCATCAAAAACTTTGGGGGATGAATTTCAAAATATGTTGTATTGCAGCCTATTAAGTATCCTGATATCAAAGTTCATAAATCTTATTAGTATATGACGCTTCACGTCGAAACAACTTGCAGTATTAATACGAATTAATCTAATGACGTGGTAAAAATTAAATAGAATGATCACAATTTAAATTTGTTGGATAATTTGCTCTTGATGATGATGATGATGATGATGATGATACTACCATCTATAGACTAACGCAAAATGAACTCCCCCAAGAAATTATGACGTTTGAGCGGGTCGCATAATGAACGCAAAATGAACTTTTGTTCGAGAAGACGACCCGCTCAAATGTCAAAATCCATCGGGTGAGTGAATTCGATGAACCGCTGCACAGGTCTATAGACTAACGCAAAATGAACTCCCCCAAGAAATTATGACGTTTGAGCGGGTCGCATAATGAACGCAAAATGAACTTTTGTTCGAGAAGACGACCCGCTCAAATGTCAAAATGCATCGGGTGAGTGAATTTCATGAACTCCTGCACAGGTCTATTGTAGCAAGGCATCTGCCGATAGCACTGGCCTGAGACGAGACCGGCAAAGACAGCTTCTTTTTCCTTGTTTTGACACTTGTTCTTCTTTTTATCACAGTTGATTATCGAGTATCAACTGTTTCCTTGACTGTTTCACCTAAGCCCCTGGTGGACTCTTCTGAGCACAATAAAAGTGTATACAATTCACGAATTAGTAAATTAATTTTCATAAGCATTTTTATACCGGGAACAAAACACAAGTTTCTAACTGATTATTACACTGAAAGGATTTCAAACCATAAAGTCACGTGTTTTACATATGATTTTTCACTACTTGTCAATCATGTGTTATCCACTAGCCTTACACGTCAATACAAAGTGTATGATCCAAGTTTGATTGGTAAAGCTTCACATATCGATGTAACGTGTTTGATAATTGAAATCGATGGTTAAAATTGAAAGATGTCATAGCCATTCATATTGGAAATTCAAATGTAATTATCATGAAATTCAAAGTGAAACAATTTTGAAATCTATTATCTTATTTCCAACCACAAGATTAAAAAGGGCGTAACTAGTAAACAACACAGGAAATGATTTACACAAAAGTATTTTGGTGTTTTAGCATTTTTATTTAACTTATTTATTACAGCATAATATAGCATGGCATGTACAACTAATGTTGTTTATAAAAATTAGAATTACACAAATTTATGTGCCTGATACCTTAGTAATAGAATTATGCTTATACAAAATACATGTTTATTACAAAAAGTTAACATTTTATTTTATTTTTACACTGAATATTATATATCACTGTCTTCCTCGGTAAAATCATATCTTTTCCTAAAGTACATCCTGTTATCAATTTTATGTATCATCAATGGAGGCCATCAAGATCGGCTAATTTTATAATCTGAAATAACTGTGTGCAAACTTGCGCTTCGCATGCTAGTAAGTGCTCATTGAAAACTCCACATTGCCATAGCTGCCCAACTATATATGTAATTGAGTCGATTTTGAGAATCTCAACTATTTCCAATAGTTCAGTAACATCTTGATTTGTATAAGTAACAAATAATCCATGTTTATACATAATTCCATTGATATACGAGCTTGAAGCAAATAAAATTGTTTTCTCCAAGTTAATGTCATGTGATCCTACAAGTTTATCAAAATATGGTTTGCGTCTAAAATCAGTTTCAGAAAACTTTGCTTCTTTTGTGGAATTGAAAAAGGTTTCATTTAATAAATCATAACTGAACTGAAGGGAAGCCTTGACACAGAGGGTGTAGCAAATGTTTTTTCTTGAAGTAATTGCATGCGCATATTGTTTGAATTGCTTATGTTTCGCTTCGAATCTGAAGCACATTTGTTTTACAACTGGACCACTTTGTTCAATAACAGTACCGTAATGTAAAATGAAGTGGTGTTTAGGTTTTAGTGATTCAGAAAATAGTTCTTGATACAGCTTATGGTGCTGAGATGCTAGAGTTCTAAGCTTAGCAATATCTGTGTCCGAAAATGATGGAAACAAAGAGAGTTCAACTAATCTTACAAGAACTTTAACAAATTCCCATACAGGGTCATCATGTTTTACCATAGGGCCTACTATGAAAGTAAAATAATGACAAAATGCACGCATTTCACTTGATGTTGTTCTGAGTTTTACTGACTTAGATTTTCTATTTGTATCGAAAAATTCGTCGATATCCGGCATTCGAGCTAATGATTGATCCAATGCGACCTTACTCACTGCTCTTCTACGAGTATTAAGCTGCTGACGATTGAAATATTGCTTTTCATATATAAAATAGTTTAAAGCGTTAGTAAACCCGTATTTACAAATTCCCGTGCTAAATATGTCATGCATAGCGTCCACAGACAAGTTTTCAGTGACATGGAAAGACGGCAATGTATTAAATTCTGATTCTCCTTTTAAACCTGTTTCTTTCTGGTTATTTGTAGCAATATCTACAGCGTAGTTTTGTGCGTTTCGTAACTCTTCTTTATATTCATCAGTGTCATTCTGCAGCATATCCTTACATCGTCGACAGAAGCGACAATAATAGTTAGCATTGAATCCACCGCAAAACATGTGCAAACTATGAATTCCTAAATTATCTCCTTGGCAAAGCACTAATGCAAAACGTAGAAAATGGTTTTCACCGTCGACAGTAAAGCCCCAAACGCAATACAACGGAACGGCGACGGAAACGGCAAATTTGACAGAAAATTTATGGGCTAACTGTCAAATTTTCCGTTTCCGTCGCCGTTCTGTTGAATTGCGTTTGGAGCTTAACATATAATCCGTTTTCTTCTAGGTGGACAAATCTAGCTATTACCTTTGAAATTAGTTTATTAATGCCTATTTCGCTTATAGCAACTTTTTTATAGCGCCGGCTATGAAAATATTGCTTAGCCTAGATCGATATTCATCTGGTGTAATAAGACAATTGTAGTATAATCCACAAATAACATCCTTCTTATTATGAGAGCTGAGTACATCGTTTATTTCGTACTCATCTGCGTAGAAACTCAAAGGTATAACAATTTCATTAGGGTATTTTTGTTTTACAGTATTCCATCTAGCACCGTTAACGAAATTTTTTATCTTACTGGAATTTTCCAACTTAGACATGAACATGAGTGTTTGTTTTAAAACGTCTCTACATTCGAAGTATGATTTTAACTGAAATTCTATGTCCATTATAGCAATGTATTGCTTATCATTATCTATCTCTAAATCATCATGAGGGCCTATTTGCACCTTTTTAACATTTGTTTTCTCTACAATGACAACATCAGGCAATTTAAAAATGTTTCTGTTTTGTAGTACCTTAAATAGTTTAAAGTCAGTGTTTATAAAATTGAACATGGTCATCATTTTTTCTAACAAACTGTTAAGCTTAAACTGGGTATCTGCATCGCACTGTAGAGGTATCCGTTGTATTTGGTTCGCGATCATCGAATATAGCTGCTGCGTGCTGTCCTGAACACTCCTCACATCATTTCTTGTTAAGTTGTTTCTTCTATGTAAATCCAACGAGAAGTTGATACTTGCTGTGTTTATAGCTGTCAGTGATTCCAGAACTCCATCCTTTTCCCCTACGGATTGGTTATCTTCGCTCCCTATTTTCTCGTCGCCCTTGATACTTTCATTAGTTGATGACTTCAACGTACAAATTCCGCTTCCGGATGGTTGTGAATTAGTATCGTCAGCGTTTAACACAATATCATGATTCAGCACATGTCGTTTATATGAACAAAATTTTGTAAACACCGAAGGACAACCGCCGAAGGTACATGGGAATCGATAGTCCCTTGGTACACGGTGATCTTGTAGAAGATGATGAATATACTGTGTAGCCGAATCAAACGTACGGGTACAATTCAGGACAAAACACTTAATGTGCGGCATGGTGGAAGTTTAAATGACTGTTGACAGATACTCTTCTAGTTTTGTTACACTTGCGTACTTCTCAGGACGATTTATTCCATATACGTGATGGAAAATGAATAGCCACACAAGGTATGATATTTTTGATGGTTTCAGTCCGAATACCACGACAAATTTGACGAGCACATCGATAGCTCGGGTAATTGTCGACACAGTATAGTAGAAGTTTTTGTAGTAAATCCGATATACTCCTGACTGGTTCCTATAATCTTCACCAAAAACCACCAATTTTGGAGTTGATGGAATCGATAGTTCTTTGTATCGTCGATGAACTTCTTCTACTTTTTTCGCGGCTTCTTCGTACGTAGAAGCAAAAATGATAGTGTCTTCCTGACCATTCAAGATAGTTGGTCGATGATTCACAGAGATCTTCTGAGGGTGCAATATACAGTTTAGCAGCAGCAATATTCCGCAAAAACGAACGCCTGAAAATATTTAAAAACCAAATTAAAATGAATACATGGTATGAAAACAAAAGGCTTTATGGTGATCAATAATTCTTGTCATATCTGGCTCATATTCTGATATTTTCATTCGGAGACAATTCAGGTGTTATTAAATATATGAAAGTTTCATGGTTCGGAAAAAAGGATATAAATGTTCATTCCCAAAAGAGATCTTCTGAGGTAAAATGTATTAATGGGAAAAATAATTTCCATACAAACTTGCAAAGGCTTGTACTAAGTCCGATCATGAGATAGAATTGAATGAGCTTGGTCAATTAAAATCGATTTTTTAACTACTCTAATGTGATGCCTCACTACATACCTTCATTACAACCGTCTGCCGTTACAGTTTGGAGTATTTCCGATGACGTCTCATCCAGTGGCTTAGTCTCAATAAACTTTTCAATACCGGATAATATTGCTGGCCACTTCATCATTGCATCAACGGTTCCAATTTTAAGCAAATCATAATCGATATCGACCTGCAGCAATATTATTGAAAAGGTTAATAAATAGAACTAAAATAACAGGTATTAGACAAAGGGGGTATGGGTATCAAACTACATGACTTTCCGAAACAAACTTTACAGAAACACTTTGAGGATCACAGTGTCCACTGTCTTGGTATATAGCAGATCCCATGCCCCTCCCGGGTAAGGACCGTAAGGACCGTTAGGTAAGGACCCAATTTTGGAACCGACCAAAAACATACATACACACATTTTCATGGAAAATTTGTTCAAGTTTCCCTTACAACTGACAAATAGTAATGGATTATATATTTAACTCACAAATCTCCTTTTGTGGTATCCAATTCTGAACTGATTTCACGGTTTTGATGACGATGTGAAAATAAGATAATTGGATAAATTGATGAAATTAATCTTAAATTAACTTGTCTTAATTAGTTTGCGACTACACGGTTAGCTAAAAGTACCGAATATTAGGCACTTTTTACTCTAATCGGGGCTTTAGTGTGAGAGCCCAAAATTAATTAAATTTACCTTGAAGTTAAGCATAATTTACTGAATTATAAGTACACGGACAAATAAATCAACCCAAAATTTGAGTTCAATATACGCACTGATGAGAATATCGAAAAAAAATATACCCAAATTTGGGTAGTTTTCCCTTTTCTTCCTATGATTGTTGTCAAAACTACACGCTTACTTCAGTTCACCCAAATATGGGTGAAGAGTACTAAAATCATCAAAAGTGCACATACCTAGATATGGGTGAATCATCATTTACCCATATTTGGGTGTTTTATAGGAACAGTGATTATTACCCAAATTTAGGTACTTTTCTGAGCTTTGAGATGGGGGCTGTTTTTATTATGGATTCACAATTGCATTTTGTTTCGATTCCTCGTTAATTGCGAAAGAAAAGGTTTATAAAACTACGTGATGAAAATCATTTTTATTTATGCAATTTATTTGGTACATCACAAGTGAAAAGCGAACTGTTTAAAAATTAACAATACTTCTAGGAGACGGTCTTTTCGGAATATTTGGCATCTTCCGATGTAAAACCAGCATTGCTGTTGTGGATTTTGTTTTTCGGACCATTAGTGGTGGTTATTGCTAGCGACTTACTGCTAATCACAACGTGGCTCATGATGCGTCCGAATCTATGCTGCAGGTGTTTCCGTGGCCGACGACGCCAATTGACGATTGTTGAGCGGCAGCTCAAACACGGATATTCCGCCCACCACCACACCAAACATGTAAATTGGAATAATACGCCTCTTTGTTGTAGCTGTCCATCTGCTACCTGCTACTCCAATTTCCCGTGACCATGAGTTTTGAATGCAGTGAGGTGAATTTTCTGTCATGTTGCTTTTTAATTCTTAACCTTGGCCAAAAAGAAAATCTGAAATTTGAAAAGAAAATGTTTGTAAAAGGTAAAAATGAAATGCGTCTTGCCATAGACATTAACTATTCAGTTGAATACTCACCAGTAAATATAAAAATCCTTCATGCAAGTACTTTACATTGAGAAAATCAGATTAAATATTTACACCGAGGTTCACACCGGTATCCATGATGTTTTCGACTGAACAAAAATGTTATTTTTTCATCCAAATATGGGTAAGTTCATTTACCCATATATAGGTGAAGCTGGCTTCACCAACTTTATAAGTGATTTTTACAGATTTTATAGGTATATTTCACCCATATTATATGTAAATAGTATGCTTTCACCCAAATATGGGTGAATCAAGTACCCATAAATAGGTAAAGTGAACTAAGCGTGTAGAGCAAGATGCAAGCACCTCATCAGGATTGCTCAGCCCAATAACCCACATTTGAATAAATTCAATATTCTCAATTTTGAGCATTTTGAGTTGATCAAGACGATCAAGATCCACTTCGGATAAATTAAACTCTGATTTAGGTGAATTGTTTACATGTGATTAAAGGCAAACTACATACACTCTGAGGAAAAGCTATGCCAACTGCCTTTCTCCTGGTTGACCCCACGTTTGTTTACGTGCAATTTATACTCGATTAGTATAACCTCCGTATCCTAGCAGTGTAACGATTTAATCTTGCATAGATTACTTTTTTACTCTAACTTAGTATAAACTTTGAAAATATAATAAATGATTATCTCACTTAACTTCTCAAAAGGACCTAAGTAACATTTTTTTTAATTAATTTGAATACTCGCTTAACTTTTCAAAAGGACCTAAGTAACATTTTTTTCATGAATTAATTTGAATAGCGCAATCAACAGAAAAACATGAAAGCTTTTGATTACAGTACTCAAATTAATTCATGAAAAAAATGTTACTTAGGTCCTTTTGAAAAGTTAAGCGAGAATACTACAATCAATAGCTTTCATGTTGTTCTGTTGATTGCGCTATTAAAATTATTTCTTGAAAGAATGTTACTTAGGTCCTTGTGAAAAGTTAAGCTAGATTTGTTTGTATGTTATTACTGGTTTGGTCTATTTCTGAGTGTAGTGCCAGAAAAGGTATTTTTACTCAAATTTTGATAATTGACCTAAACTACGGTTTTGAGTTTAAACAACCCACTTTTGTGTAGTTTTGGTTTTCAGTGTACAAAATCAGATGAGAAAAATAAATGTTATTTTGTTAGCCCGATTCTTGGATGCCGAGTAGTGAGGAATCTCGAGCTGTCCTAGAAGCTTTCTTGAAGACCGACAGTTGGATTTAATCCGTTTGCAACCCCTAGGTCGGCCAGGAAGAAAAAAACAAAGCAGAGGCAATAAATTTCAATCTGGAAAGCTTAGGAACCCTTCAACGAAAAAGGTAACTATGATTGTATTTTGTATAAAAAACAGTTAATTTATTTGTATACTCTTTCGCCAGTCGAGGAGATTTGTAATATAGCTAAAAGATGGGCTGCCTGTAAGAAAAAAAAACGAAACTACAACGTCAACGAGTGGCATCCAGATTGCATGAATAGGCACCAGTGGTGATAACTGTGGACAAGAAGCTGCATGAGAGATGGTTGATGGTAATTTTGGTAGATGGAATCGCGAAATTGGAAAACATTACCACCCTATTATACTTCTCATCAGCATGTTGGATGATATACATTGAAAATTCATTTTGACTATTGACAGAGTCTCTAGATTGATTGCAATTTTGTAAAAGCGTCAATAAAATTTCTTTTTCTCGTTTTATAATTCAGCTATTCGAAGCGGTCAAGTGGATGGATTCTTCGTTGGTCTTCGCAATCAGAATGCCACTGCTGATTTCGGACAAAGGTCGGTATACTATAATGTATAATGCAGAAGATTTCTAAATACCAGCCTAATTTCTTCCAGAATGTCCTCTTCACTTGAAGACGAGAATGTATAAAATCAGCGGCTGCAAAATCTGAGAGTGAATTTCTAGCACTTGAAAAGCAAATCTTCCAATAATCTACTTATGTCTTTACCAAAGAAGCAATACATTTGGCTAAGGCCGCCAATATAATGTTTGTCGTGCTGAGCATTTAAAGTTATGGATTGCTAATATGGAAAAAACTACTTCATTGTAATACAATTTTTGTTGAGTCAAATGCCAAGTTGTATCCATAGATACACGTTTTACTAAAAACACTTATGTGATGACATTACAAGAACTTCTAAGCATAATTACTTACCAGCTGATGTCCGTTTTCCGTGGCAATAAATCTCCAATGATTGAAATTTTCGAGTTCAACGATAGCAATCGATTTAGTTAAAATTTGTCTCCGCAGCGGAAAACAAGCCCTCCACATATCCATAACTGTTGTCCAAGGTCCGTCATTAATGTTCAACCATCTCCGAGCTTCATTAACCACAGGGTCATCAACTGGGTCATCACATCGATCAATGTCGTTTGAGTTTCCAAGCTTAAAACGCTTTACATGGATGGCTTCACATTTCTCACGCTTCCGAAGTTTTGATTTTATCGTATTTACCTTATTGTATATTTTACCTCCAGGGTTCTTTTGTCTCCGCCTTTCGGTAGGTAGTAGGACTCCTGAAAGAGTAAAATAAAATAAAAATTTATGTAAAGGCCTGTTGTAGTTTTGGTGGTAAAGAAACTTGAGGCAAGATGGGCCGAAACCATTTTCGAGCGCAATACGTTCAACCTTCATAAGTAGCTGTTACATGACTCTATAAATATCGTCTCATGTAAATAATTGACTTATTCCAGTCTTTTCAATAAAAATTAGAATGATTCACTGTATTTTTACGTTCTCAGTGGTATTCGATCAGTCAATTGCGTGAAAGGAACCAAATACACAATTGATATGCATACAAAGTGCAAGAAATAGGTCTACTTTATGAATGAACTTTACAAGTTATATGTCTATACATTACAAAGAGCAACATTTATTTAGCTTACCAGTTTTTCATTCCTGAACAGCAAAGTGATGGTCTTTGCGTAACTTCTTAGATTATCTTCATAGAGTTTTTTTCTGTGCTCTAGATGCCATTCTGCGATTATTTGAGCCAATTCCAGTTGGCGTCCGTCCGAAAGCACACCTTTGGATGCTCGTGCAATTATGTCCTGCCCGATAATAGAATGTTGTAAGATTTCAAGCAGCAACTTTGGCGTTAATTCAACTCCACCGTTGCTCTCGACTGGGCCGATTCCTGCGCTGGCGTTAACGTTGGGAGAAGCGTTCTCTTTTATGCTCGAACTGTCCGGTTTGTTTTGTGTGACTGTAGTAGTATCTTTGCTAACCTCAGCATCGGCTTCGGTTTCCAATTCCGAGCTATTAATCGCCGACGGCGGATTTATGTCTTCTTCAGTTGCAGGTTCATCAGCTATCTGTAGGAATTATTAGAATATGTGAATTTAGCCGAAAACGAAAAAGCACACGTACACACTCATTACCTCTACTTTCAAGCTCAGCAATCGTGATGAATTCGGCGCCAGAAATGACTCTTCCTGGGATTCTTTTTCGACCCTTGCACGATTTGCTTCCGACGATCCGATGGAATTTTCGACATTTTCAACTCCGGAGGAATCGCCGTCAATGGGACACTCAACCGTTGATTCACCGGTATCGATGAAATTTTCCTGAAAACATTGAACATTAGAAACATTTTGTCCTGTTTTGTTTAAAAAAAATCGTCAATATTTGATTTACCTCTTCAACCTCAACACTGTAACTCTGTAGCTGATTGGATTCGTCAACCGGGTTCTGGTCATCGGAGAATGCGTCTTCCGTCGCTGATATTACCTGCGTCTCTGTGCCAATATCCGATGTGATTCCGAGCTGCGAAAGAAATGAACCTACTGACGATGCGTCAGCAAACTGTACACCATATCCTGGAATTATATGTAATTAGTATATCTACTAAAACCAAAAAACGAAGAAAAACTTACGGTTGAGCAGATTAACCAGATCCACAGACAAGTTTATTTCGCCGTTTGAGGTTTCTTGCTGTAAATTTTCCATCTCTTGTTGCCTGTCAGCCATTTTGAATGAAAGAAAAATTGACTGCAGATTGTTGCAACATTCAAACGTCAAACACGTTCGAACAATGTGGCGCTACACATGGTTAAAATTCGTTACAGTTTCACTTTAAAGTATGGTGGATTCTTTATGAACGGCGACAAAAAAGAGTTGTTCACAAATTTAATGTGAATTACATTAGGATGTGCAGGTAAAACATTTGAAAACGTGGGAAACTATATAAATAATCATATGTTGATATCAAATAAATTTATCAAATAGGGACATTAGGTAAGAACGTGTGTATTATTTTCAGTGTAATAAGCTAAACGGATGATTTGGAATACTCGTTTAAGTGAAAAAGTCTTCGTAAAACAAAATTCATGCGGAATATTTTATTTAGGATACTAATACTTTCACACAAAAAGCTGCTGGTTGCACCTGACAGTTCGTGACAGCAGTTGACTGGCAGCAGCTGAAGTTACATTTTTTCCTTTTTGCAAGTCCCGTCCCAGGCACTGGCCATATCTGACAAACGATTTGATCATGATGATACTATTGTACACAGAAAAAAATTCCATGGTAACGGTTACTATTTTGTAGACTACGTCATGTTTTTAAAACAACCACAAATTTTCAGTTAAATTAACCATGCATTCGAACAAATTCACCACTGATTCAGTTCATGTAACAACGTTCCACCAGGACCACAGTTGATTTTTACTAGACGCATGGTAAAATCAAACGGGCTTGTTGTCTGCTGAAAATCGTCGGTGCGTATTCTTAAATTAACCCTCGGAATGGTAGTTTCGACCGCAACATTTTTTTGCGTGTATGTATTTCATCAAACTCCTGTATGAAGGGCCAAAAATGGGTGGGATTGTTCCATAAGCAGAGACACTTATGCGAATCCACGGGATGGATAGAGAATCTCCTTCCAGAAGAAAGTTCGTACATACAACAATACAATCTAGCCCTCGTTCCCCAGATTGACCCAATAGATGGGGAGAAGAGCCCGCCCTTTATCCACGAAATGTTTACAACAGGAAGTTAGATAATTTGCTCTTATACGAAAAACTACATTATAAAATACAGATAATCTAATCTGATACATAATAGAAGTAAATAAACATCAAATAATATTTAGTTGATCCGTAGGAGTTATCTTGAGAAAATTATGTATTAACCTCATCAAATTCACATGAATTGAAAGCAACATGAAATCGATTGAAGCACGTGCAAACATTCGTTACCAATACATTCTTCACGTTTTTCAGCCGCGTTATTTATGTCTCGAACTTAGAAGATTTCAATGAAGCTATGATTGAAAATCTGAAACATGTTTTGCACATTGCATAACGAAGCCTTTATAGACGAATCCAAGTAAAAATAAGAAGAAGACACACGACGGTGTTAACTTTGACAGATCCTACAGCACAGCATAGGAAGATCATTTTAAAATGCTTATAATAAATTCTAGACAAAATGTAATTAAAATCTGATTGAAGTATGATACGGAAAAAGTTCCGAACTGTATGATAGATATATTTTTGGAAAATATTCAAAAAATTGAGATAAGCTTCCGAATATGTAATTCAGAACTTTTTCCGTATCGTACATCAATCAGATTTTAATTACATTTTGTCTAGAATTTATTATAAGCATTTTAAAATGATCTTCCTATGCTGTGCTGTAGGATCTGTCAAAGTTAACACCGTCGTGTGTCTTCTTCTTATTTTTACTTGGATTCGTCTATAGAGGCTTTGTTATGCAATGTGCAAAACATGTTTCAGATTTTCAATCTTATCTTCATTGAAATCTTCTAAGTTCAACTGACAAGTTTTTCTGACACGTTTATAAGGAAATAATTCATACAACTTTCCTAGCGGTGGTACTTGATGAATATGCCGAGAATCTGAAGTGAAGTTTTGGATTGCATGGAAGAGAGATATCTATATTCCAGATAGGGAGGGGTTTCGACCTTTTCGGAGAACTTTATGATCAACTTCGAGTTTCTTATTTTTTTATTATTTAGTAAAAATTGATGATTTCACCATTTATACAATTGACAGGCCAAGTTCCAGAAAGAATGTAGAGCCATGAACGGAAAAAAAATATATGGTATATTGCGCAGATTGCGCCTTATTAGACCCCTGCGCGAAAATTATCTGCGTGAATATTTTCCCCGTGTCACACAAACAAGTGAATTAACACTATTTGCTGATTGTTTGAGTAAGCAAAAACACATGTGTCCGATAAATAACAACAACAAAAAACAATTACAAAGATAGTTTGAATGTATAAGTGTGCACGCTGAAAATTCAAAGCAAAACGAAATTGCGCCAGAGTCTAAAAATTGTTGCAACGGGCAATACAATTTCCGATTATTTTATGCGTTATTGAACAAAATTGTTTTTTTTTTTTTTTCATTCCGTGCCGATAGTTCGAACGAGCCAGACGTGTGTGCTGTGTCTCATCGCGGGTGTTGTTCGGTAGTGCGAGTCTATTGTGTGGTGCCTACCTACGGATCCAAGGCGATCACTGTCGGCGAGTGGAAGTAGCTGCTTCTGGCGACGCCAGTGAAGCAGGCTATTGTTACTGCTGCTACCTACAGCAGCAGCCGCAGATAAGTGGCAAAGATTGTTGTATTGTTCTCCCACAGAGTGGGTCTGATTAGAATAGTTTGAATTAGTTTTTTTTATTAGTTTTTTTTTCTAATTAGTTAATAGTTATTAGTTCTTAGCTTGTAATAACTATACTTCCAACACCTTGCGAGGTGATAATGGAGGCGGAGACTGCGGAGGGCAGTGGGCCTCCCAAAGATGGTGGTCGCACACGATTCTACCATGCATCTTCTCCTGGGCCTTGGGTTGTTTACTTTCGGCAGAAAGTGAAAAGCCTAGATTTTCTCGGCATTAAGCGAGATTTGACGCGTCGTTTTCCGAAAACTGATTTCCATCAGGTAAATCGGAACAAACTACGCATAACCGCACCTACATACAAGGATGCAAACGAAATCGCTAAAGACAAGGCCTACAATGTTGAATATTTGGTTTATGTCCCCTCGCGGGAGGTCGAAATCGAAGGTGTGATCAACGCAGCGAGCCTGACTTGCAAGGATGTACTTGCGGGAAAAGGCCGCTTAAAGAATGCAATGGAGTCTACTGTGGATATTCTGGATTGCAAGGAGTTGCATTCAGCTACCATGGTAGATGGTAAAGAGTGTATTCTAAGTCAGGTTCGCTTCGGGTGACGTTCGCCGGTTCGATTCTCCCAAAATATGTAGATATTGAAAATATGTTATTTCCGGTGCGTCTTTTTGTGCCGAGGGTGTTCAATTGTACCAACTGCAAACAGTTGGGGCACACTGCCGAGTTTTGCGACAACAAGCCCCGTTGTGGCAAATGTTTTGAAAAGCATAGGGAGGAGTCCTGTCAACAACAAGCTACAAAGTGCGCTTATTGTGGCATGGATCCTCCCCATGGTTTGAAGAATGCCCGGTGTACAAAAAGCGCACCCAAAAAGTGAAGCGCTCGTTGGTACAGCGCTCCAAGCAGTCGTATGCGGAAATGGTTAAGTCGCAAGACACATCCGCCACAACCACCGCCACGGCTGCTATTTCAGCTGCCATTCGAGTAAGTGATTACTACGATTCTATTGCCACTGATGAATTGGACTCCGACGTAGCTGATATGGATGATTCTTCGGAGGTACACGTGCCCGAAAAGAGGAAGCAACCGTCTTCCCCGGGATCGCGCCGTAAGAGAACAAAAGTCATCCATAAAAGCTTGCCAAAATCTGAAGGTAATGGGGGATTATTTAAAATCCCGAAGCAATCTGTCTTCACTGCTCCTTTGGATCCTAGTTGCAGCAAGACATTCCCGCCATTGCCTAAAACCGATGTTTCCAAGAAACATCCGGTTAGGAGAATCAATGAAAGAAAAAATGCAATTCGCACTTCCAGAAAAAATATTCCGTCCAAGCGAGGATTGATCTCCTTTAAGGACCTCGTGGACCGTTTCTTGAATTTGTTCAATATTCCGAATTCATTGAGGCCACTCATTGACCTCTTTATACCAACAGTAGAAAGTTATCTGAAGCAATTGACTGTTTCATGGCC
Organism: Armigeres subalbatus; assembly: GCF_024139115.2. Classification (NCBI taxonomy): domain Eukaryota; kingdom Metazoa; phylum Arthropoda; class Insecta; order Diptera; family Culicidae; genus Armigeres; species Armigeres subalbatus. Next base: position 210,871,152 of record NC_085140.1, on the reverse strand, counting down.
CCTTCTTGCAGGAATTGTATCTTTCGATGGATAATACGGCTATTACACAAGATACAATCACTGTGCTGCAGTGGAACTGTCATAGTCTGAAAAATAAATTAGACGTGTTCAAGTTTTTGATTCGCAATTCCGATTGCGATATATTTGCACTCTGTGAAACATGGCTTTCTTCTGAAGATGAAATCAACTTCCACGATTTTAATATTATTCGTCAAGATCAGGATGATCATTATGGTGGCGTTCTTTTGGGGATCAAAAGTGCTACTCCTTCTACAGAATTCCCATTCCGACTGTTAATGGCCTAGAGATCGTCGCTTGCCAAATAAATGTAAAGAATAAAGATCTTTGCATAGCTTCAGTGTACATTCCTCCAAATGCCTCTATTAACCGTCGACATTTTTGGAGCGCAGTCTCCCTCCTATCATCTCCAGTATTGATATTGGGTGATATGAACGCACATGGTATTGGATGGGGCGAAACGTATGACGATTATAGAGCGCCTATGTTCTATGATTTGTGTGACGATTTCAATTTGAATATTTTGAACACTGGTGAAGTAACTCGAATAGGACCAAATGGTCAACAAAGCCGTATTGATCTGTCTTTATGTTCAAATTCACTATCATTAGATTGCACGTGGAAGGTAATTCAAGATCCCCATGGTAGTGACCATATGCCGATAGTCACCACAATTAAGAGTGGCTATCAACAATCTGAGCCAGTTAATGTTCCTTTCGATCTCACGAAGAACATTGACTGGCAAAAATTCATCGGCGGTAAAATTGGTATTGAATCAACTGATACTCTTCCCCTTTGGATGAATATCGATTCCTTACTGAGTTGATTCAAAAAGCGCACTAGAAGCTCAGAAACGACGCGGTCCAAGTACATCTGTCATAAGAAGACCAGCCACTCCTGGATGGGAGGATGAATGTGCGAGGGTGGATTCTGATGAATCTGATGCCTTCAAGGCCTGCCGTAAACGCGGGGGGTCAGAGCTTTTTGAAGAGTATTTGAGGCTCGAAAGAAAACTCAAAAAGCTTCTCAAGGCAAAAAAACGTAGCTACTGGCGACGTTTTGTCGAGGGACTATCACGAGAAACCTCAATGACAACACTTTGGAAAACGGCTCGCAACATGCGGAACCGCATTTCCACCAATGAGAGTGAAGAATACTCCAATCGATGGATATTCAACTTCGCAAAAAGGTCTGCCCAGATTCCGTACCAGCAGAACCGCTATTTCGAGAATCAGTCACTGATCCCGGTTCATTGGGTGGACCATTCACAATGCTGGAACTTTCTATGTCTCTTCTTTCATCGAATAACTCTGCTCCGGGATGCGATAACATCAAATTCAATCTTCTTAAAACCTCCCAGATATCGCAAAAGACGATTACTTGACCTGTACAACTGTTTCATGGAGTACAACATTGTGCCACCTGAATGGCGCCAGGTCAAAGTAATAGCTATTCAAAAGTCTGGGAAACCAGCGTCTAATCACAATTCGTACCGACCGATTGCCATGCTATCATGCATGAGAAAATTATTGGAGAAAATGATCCTTTCAAGAGTCGACCATTGAGTCGAAGAAAATGCATTGCTTTCAAATACTCAGTTTGGCTTTAGAAAAGGTGAAGGAACAAACGATTGTCTAGCGCTGTTGTCTTCAGATATATATCTGGCCTTTGCACACAAGGAGCAACTGGCTTCAGTTTTCTTGGACATTAAGAGTGCATTTGATTCAGTTTCCATAGAAGTACTGTCAGACAATCTGCACAGTAATGGATTTATTTTGAATAATTTCTTGTACAATTTGTTGTCAGAAAAACAAATGAACTTCACACTCGGCACTCTGACAACTTCCAGAACTAGTTACATGGGCCTTCCCCAAGGTTCATGTTTAAGTCCCTTGCTTTATAATTTCTATGTCAAAGATATTGACAATTGTTTGGAAGGACAATGCACGCTGAGACAACTTGCAGATGATGCCGTGGTCTCTCTAAGAGGTCCATGTGCAGCTGTCTTGCAAGGACCATTACAAAGTACCCTGGATAATCTGACTGTTTGGGCCAGACATTTAGGGATCGAGTTTTCACCGCAAAAAACTCAGTTGGTTGTGTTTACTAAGAAGCGGTACCCTGCTCAACTGAAACTAAAGCTGTTGAATGATGACATCAACCAATCTTTATCTTCTAAATACCTTGGGGTCGTGTTTGATTCCAAATGTACCTGGAAACTCCACATTGAGTATTTGATACAAAAATGCCGGAAAAGGATCAATTTTCTTCGTTCTATCTCCGGAACATGGTGGGGTGCTCACCCGGAAGACCTCATCAAACTCTATAGAACGACTATTCTCTCTGTTTTAGAGTATGGCTCCTTCTGCTTCCTCTCAGCAGCTGATTGCCACCTGATCAAATTGGAACGAATTCAGTATCGTTGTTTGCGTATTGCCCTTGGCTGCATGCATTCAACGCATAACATGAGCCTGGAGGTGCTTGCTGGAGTCACTCCTTTAAAGCACCGTTACTGGGAGCTCTCACTTAGAATACTCATCAAATGTGGAACAAGTAACACACTTGTTCTAGATAACTTCGATACTATGCTTGAACTATCTTGTCGTTCAAGATTCCTGAGAGTTTATCTCACTACATATCATCAGATCTTTGTCTTCCGTGTTATAATCCCCTCGAGTTCACTTCACCAACGACAGTTCCTCAATTGTATACGATCTGTCCATGAAACATGGTATTCAAGGAATACCAGATCATCTTCGACAAATATCTATTCCCTCACTTTTTTCTGATAAATATGAACATGTCAATTGCAATAACAGATATTTCACTGATGGTTCTCGCATCAACGGATCCACTGGCTTCGGTGTTTTCAATGTAACTTCAACCACCTTCCGAAAACTTCAGGAACCGTGTTCGGTTTATGTTGCTGAGCTGGCAGCAATTAACTTCGCTTTAAGGATAATTTCCAATCAGCCCGTAGACCATTATTTCATCTTCTCGGATAGTCTTAGTTCTATCGAGGCACTCCGGTCGATGAAACCTGTTAAGCACGCATCTTACTTTCTTACAAACATAAGAGAGCAGATGCGTGTTTTGGTCGAAAGATCATTCAAGATTACCTTTGTTTGGGTCCCATCTCACTGCTCAATCTACGGCAATGAGAAGGCAGACTCGCTGGCAAAGGTGGGCGCACAGGAAGGTGAGGTTTATGATAGACAATTCTCGTGTAACGAGTTTTTCCCATTAGTCCGTCAGAGTACTCTTCAAAGTTGGCAAAGGAATTGGACACACAATGAACTCGGACGGTGGCTATTTTCCATAGTTCCAAAAGTTTCTGGGCGAGCGTGGTTCAGAGGTGAGGACTTAAGTCGAGGCTTCATTCGCGTGATGTCGAGACTTATGTCCAATCACTATTCACTAAACGCACATCTGTACAGAATAAACCTTGTCGATAGCAACTTATGTAGGTGCGGAGCCGGTTATGATGACATCGATCACGTAGTTTGGTTCTGCTCGGAAAATGACGCCTCCAGAGAGCGACTATTGGATACCCTAGTGGCCTGAGGTAAACAACCCTTCAGGGAAATTCGAGGTGTTTTGGGGGATCGTGATGCGGTCTATATGCAGGCCATTTATAGTTTCATTTGTGATTCTGACATCAAAATCTATTTTTTTTCTTCTGTCAAAGTTTTTTTTTTGTACTGTCTCTGTCTCTATGTTCCGTAGATCTTCGTTACTCAGGCCATCCGGAAGACGCTCCCAGTAGAACCAATCCTCGAGCACGACGACACGCCACATCGTCCCTTACGCCAAATGCCCGGATCAGCAGCCGAAATTCCTTGATTCCGAATCCTAAGCCTCGTCCATCCTTTAATAATGTAAACTAACCTCGAGTCACCACGAGTACGCTGGCTCCTATCCCTCTCTTACTAACTGAAAAAATGACATTGATTGTATATATCACAAAGAAATATGGCTCCGTAAAGTGTTATACACGCCTGAGCCTACCAAATAAACGAACTTGGAAAAAAAAAAAAAAATTGTTTTTTTTTATAGTGTCATCTTCGTACACTGACAAAATTGCAATCATTTTATTTAGGGTAACTGTTCCGTTTTCCATCTCTCTTCGCAAAATAGACAAATACAGCACCAATCAGCACCAAACAAAGATAAACAACAAATCAAATTTCTTTTCATTGCTTTGTTTTTGATGGAAGTGCCGAGTTTGATGAAGTGCCGAGCCGTTCCATTATGTGTTTCACACATTAATGGATCTTCTCTCTAATTTGCCAATAAAAATGTGTGGATTTTTATAAGTGTATGAATTTGCGATTTTTACTACGGAAAATCGTTCCGTGTAGAGTCAAGTTCTAATAAGAATCTCAAACAATGTGCGCTTTTGATCTGATTTCAAAAACAAGTTGAATGTGAACAAAATCTAGAAATATTTATATATAATAAGTGACATATCATAGATGTTACAGCCATTTAAAAAGTTAACTAATTGGAATTAGCACGGACTTTTTACTTATAGACGAATCCAAATAAAAACAAGAACTTTGACAGATCCTACAGCACAGTATACGGAAAAAGTTCTGAATTACATATTTGGAAAATTATCTCAATTTTTTAAATATTTAACAAAAATATATCTAACATAAGAGTAAAATCAGCAGTGATTCGAATCGTTCGGGGCTGAATCGCGAGATTCAAATATTTTCCAATTGTTTTGGTGTATTTATGCGTCATTTTAGCTACGGATCCATCCACTTTGCAATTACGGCGCCTGTCTTGCCAGCAACATAATGATTTCATTTAATTGAAAATTTGAAAAACATGAATGGAACACTGCTGGGGAAACCAGAGAGTTTGTTCTATTTTGCTCCAGATTCAAACTAGAATAGTGGTCGAAAATTTAGAATGAAACTGAATCACTACTGATTTCACTCTAAAGTTCGGAACTTTTTCTATATTATACATCAATCAGATTTTAATTACATATCGTCTAGAATTTATTATAAGCATTTTAAAATGATCTTCCTATACTGTGCTGTAGGATCTGTCAAAGTTAACATCGTCGTGCGTCTTCTTCTTATTTTTACTTGGATTCGTCTATTATCGTCAATCAAGTTTGTAGACCGTTTACAAGTTACCTTTGCTAGTTTATATTACATGTTATCTAAGAGAAGATTCATTAATTACGTAACCCAAAAATCTCACTCTAAGCATTTCTTAATGTATGGATGTTTCCTAAAACGCTATTCAGTTAAATTTACTCCTTAGATAGAGTGAAATCAGTAGTGATTCAGTTTCATTCCAAATTTTCGACCCCTATTCTAGTTTGAATCTGGAGCAAAATAGAACTAACTGGTTTCCCAAGCAGTGTTTAATCCATGTTTTTTTTTCAATTTTCATTTAAATGAATTAATTACGTTGCTGCCAAGAAAGGCGCCATAATTACGAATACGGATTGATCCGTACATAAAATGACACATTCATGAACTAAAACAAACTTTTAAAAACATGAACGGTACACTGCTGGGGAAACCAGCGAATTTGCTCTATTTTGCTCCAGATTCAAACTAGAATAGTGGTCGAAAATTTAGAATGATACTGAATTACTTTTGATTTCACTCCAACATTGGTTCAAATCATCAGAAAATAAAACAAGGCGTTATACCAGTTTTAAGTTTTTGACAGTTGACTGGTATAAAAAATGAATCTAGAACAGCTGCTTGGAAAATGAATGGTTTAGATTCATATTCAAACTGACAGCCCCCCCGGGACTTCCGCGAACCGAACTTTCGTCCGAAGTTTTATCTTTAAAATTAAACGATGCATTGTTTAGCGCATATTTTATACGAATAAAGCGCATTACTTCCGAAGTTGGGTAATTTGCCTGCATCTCGAGAAAAAAAACATTTTCAGTAGGAAAAATCTATCAACTTTGTACCGGAGTATCGATCAAGCTCGCTGAGCGTCAACCTGACTTGTCCTTCTTACTCTCGTGACTGCCTCGATCGTATACATAAAACATATTTTTTGATAGGAGCTCAATTGTATCAAGTTTATGCGAAAAAATGTTGTTTATGAATGGGACCAATTCAAATTCACGTTCTTTCAATGTTGCAATATTAATGCATCGAGCTTTTGTAAGCCGGTAAAGATCGACCTAACTCGCGAAGTGCATATAGGAGAATCTGTTTTTGTACCGAATCAATTCTGTATTCATGTGTAAATTGCTTACTAAGGTAATCCAACGCCGATACGTTGTCGAAACGTTGCATGTTTCTGCCATTTTTTAAGTGTTCAGAGGTTGAAATGATTCAAATATACGATGTTTGTCCTTAAGTGCGTAGGTGTATGAACGTATTACTATAGATAGTAGAATCTATAGATGAGCGAAAGCATGGCTTAGTCGATTTTTTTGCCCGTGCACACGCGCATATGACGTCACAGCCCTTAACGTTTTCATTGAAATCGTGACGTCATGCTCGTTTGGAGACACGTTTGACAGTTCGTTTGGAGACAGAGGATTTATCTTCGCTCATCTATATATTCCACTATCTATACGTATTACTATCTATCAGAATGTGTGTGAAACATGGCCGCCAATCACTCCTTATCACGGGGATGACAAGCTACGCCATCTTTGTCACATCTTTTCTGAATCACCAATACGAGTACACTGCGAATGCAACATAAACATTTGCGAGGATGAAAATGATATGAAACGAACAAAGGCATGGACAGTACCTTATGCAACTAGCATTCTAGATAATTGAGCAAATAAGTTGAACATTCTTAAGTTTGAAGCATGGAATCGAGTGTACAATTGTTTGAATTGATAATTCGTTATTTTTTTTCTCTATTTTCTCATGATTATATCATGTTGCATTATTGAGTGGTATGGGCGTTTTGCATCATATTCTCCTGGAAAAACGTAAACATTCAAAATTCACGCACATACTATTGCAAAACAAATCAGTATTGGGGTAATTTGACACTGGGGGATAAATTTATCCCACAAAAAAGAACGAACAAGCAAACCTGTCAAAATCCATAGTAAAAAAAATTAGATGTCGCTTCTCTGCTCCTTATGCAAAAGTCTCAACAGTACAAACTTATAAGAAACTGCCAGATTGTACCTTACGAATTAGGCTATCCATGAGGACATTCAGCGATGGGACTGACAATCGAAATCAAAACAAAGTGTGTATGCAGTTGAACGGAACTCACTTCTGGTGTAAACCGTGCTTAACATTTTCCTTTGAATTGTTCTGTCAGTCCGGTCAGAATATGCCAAAAAATCAAGGTAAACAAAAATCGTCAGCTGATCGCAGCTGTCTTATGGATTGCCTTATTTAACTTTGTAGTCGCGAATTGGATTCAGTTCTAAACTCCTGTCATGACTATTTCAGTGTCTTTATTATCTGCCAGCGCGTTCATTCCTTCATTCGTTTGGCATTTTATAAATGCGCTGTTTGGTTAAAATGAATTCTTCTGGGATATATGATGTTCACTCTACCAAAACACGAATGTCGATTTGTGTTTGTTTTAATTTATCTGTGCATGGAATCTTCACTGTAGTTAGTAAATTGAACGATGTTGAACCGATCGCATATCTTCAATGAAACGAAACCTACAAGCAACTAGATTCATTGTAAACAGAACGAATTTATTGTTCGTTCAAGGAAGATTCGGCCAACCACTGAGTCGATTTTTTAACATTCCACTAATATAGTATTATTGATGCACCGGGTATGTCTCTCTATAAAATAAGGTAAGCAAATGTATATCCCTATTGAATTAAAAGTTGTTGAACCCTATTCATTAATCCGCTTTCTCTTCAATAGGGTTGCTGGTCTGGAAGATATTTTACAGCAAGATGCTATCGATTTGAAATCTCTCAGAGACTTTTGCTTCTATGGTTTGTAGAGTTATGATAACAAATGAAACGTGATTGATACGCCCCTAATTTGCTCACAAATGTAGGTATTCCCGACTGTAATGGATTACGCTCACTATGTTGGAAATTAATGCTGGGATATTTGGGTCCGAAAAAGGACACATGGTCAACGACTCTAGCGAAGAAACGAGAATTGTATAAACAGTTCATTGGTTTGTGAAAAAGGATGCCAATATATTTGTGATAGTAACAGAAATAAGTTATTTCAGAGGAAATGGTTATTCCACCCAGTGACGGAGACCAGCACCAATCCGGCTGCGTCGATCATCCATTGAGTGACGGGCCCGAAAGCAACTGGAATACATTTTTTAAAGACAATGAAGTATTGCTGCAAATCGATAAGGATGTAAGACGGCTTTGCCCAGATATATCATTCTTTCAACAGGTAATTTAATTTCTGCAATGATCCTCCATTAACTCCAAACCAGGAAGTCATGTGTCACACATTCCTTACTGAAATGTCAAATTTTATTCAGATATTTAAATTAATATATTATCAATATGCTGTTAAATTGAGCTTGACAAATATTTAATGTTCAGACAAAGAGGTACACTCCTTTGCTAAACATCAATATTAATTTTCAAGTTCAGCAAAGTTGTATTTACGATTGATATGGGAAAGAGCTGAGCTGAGGGTGGCTGGGTTCGATTCCCGGTGTCGGTCTGGGCGGTCTCGACTTCCATGGGCATAAAAGTATCATCGTGTTAGTCTCATGATATACAAATGCAAAAATGGTAACGTGGCTTAGAAACCTCGCAGTTAATAACTGTGGAAGTGTTTAATGAACACTTAATAGCTTATTAGCTGCGAGGCGGCTATGTTCCAGAGTGGGTATGTAATGCCAATAAGAAGAAGAAGAAGATGGAAAGCAATAAATTCCTTTGAAATTCATATACATCTAATTGGATTTTTTTTAATTTCATTTAATCTAAGTGTTTTGATGAAATTATATGATCAAGATAAAAATAATGAGTTGCTCAAAATCATTATAAGCGTAATCTTAATGGGTCTGATTCATGCTTAAATGGCTCAGTCTAATTGGAAACCTTGACATGTGAGCAGAGTGGAAGATAGATAGAAGTAGCTTCAATCAAGCCAAATTTCAAGGCTGGTAACAATAAAGCAGTAGAAAATTACAGAGGAGTTTCGATGTCATGCAGCCTGGCTAAAATTTTGGAGGAATTAGTACAGAAATCTCTATATGCGGCGTCTCGACAGTTCATCTCTGAACCTCATCATGGTTTTGTCAACCATCGATCGACCACAACAAACCTAATGATGTACGTGAATTTCCTTTCGGTGGAAATTGAAAATCGTCACCAAGTTGATGCCATATACTTCGATTTTTCGAAAGCGTTTGACAAGGTTCCGGACGATCTAACGATTGACAAGCTTAAGTACCGTGGCCTCCCCGATTCAATAACTGGACGGCCAGATTCTTATTTATCGGGAAGAACAGCGTCTGCGAAAATTAACGGAGCAAGTTTCTGCAACTTGTAAGGTGCATTACAAGGTAGTGTGCTGGTACCACTGATTTTCATCTAGTTTGTGAACGATTTGTGCATCAGTTTGAAGTCATGTCACCTGCTAACGCCGATGATTCAAAATTGTACAACGTAATATCCTCGCATCTCGTCCCTCAGCAGCTCTCCAGAACGATATTGATGAACTTCAAGGATAGTGCACGAAAAATGGAATGAAGCTCAATGCAAAAAAGTGCAAAGTAATATCGTTTTCCCGTTGTCAATCCAGGATAGAATTTGAATATTTTATCAAATTAGCTTCTCTTGATCGCGTTGAATCGTTTCAGGACCTAGGTATAATTATAAACAGCAAGCTTATGTTTAACGAACACATCAGTATGACAACAGCAAAGGCTTTCTTGTTCTAGGATTTATTCGTCACAACACCGGTTGTGTTTGCGGTTTTGGAATATGCGCCTTAACATGCATTCCAAACTTTCCAATTGGAAAGAGTTCAACACTTTTTTCTCAGATACGCCTTACTGCAGCTACCATGGAATGACTCTTTGAACCTCGATGCAGGCTCATAGACCTTGAAACATTAGCGGTCAGACGCATTAACGCAAATTTCATTAATATTGAGGAAAAGCATTGGCGTAACTATTGAAAAGTTCTAGGGGGGCAATTTTTTTTTATTTTCAGAAAAAACACACAAGAAAATATGGTTAACCCAACCCAATACTGTTGGTAAACTGGTCTACAGCAATTTAAACACATCCATTGACAATTTGGATATTACAAATAATGTTTACCGAGGCTCACCCTGACATAAAAAGTCTAGAGATGCCTTAGGGACTCTCTAAAACTTTAATACATTTTGAAAACCATAGAAACTTAGCAAACCAAAAGAAGTCTTTGGAGTTTTATAATTACAAGTTCTTTCACATTTAAATTTTAGTTGCCTTTCCTTGAAATCTCTTGAAATGCCTCAATAATTCTTTCAGAAAGGCCATGCATCTTTTAGGACCATGTTAGAAAGCTAAAGTGTGACCTTTCGGCTTAGTGAAGATACTCAAAGAACTCTGAAAATAACTTTAAAATATTAAATAATTGATCATTTGCTGAAAAACCCATGAAAATCAGCGTTTGTTAGAAATTTTCCGGCAATCTAAGCATCCTGTGTTTCTTTGAAACTAAGACAATTTACCCGATGATATTTGGGACTAATATTACCTTCAATGTGTAAAACTGCTGACCCAAAAATAAGCAATACCGGCGCCGGCCGTATCCGAATGCAGGTCAATTAAAAATGGGTAGGAATATGTTAACGGAATATGATACTCGCATTATTAGAAACCGGCGAGTAATCTGTACTTCCACGAGTAATCAAAGGGATGTTGGATATATGGGGTAGGGAGGTAGCGAGGTTCGTTTTGCCGCGTGTAATGTGCAGGAACGGGAATGGTTGACATTTATTTTTACCATTCATTCTTCCATGCAAAAAAATAAACACAAAATCACGGCAGCAGCAGCCACGCTAAGCAGACGACAGTCAGCACATGCTTTTTTCTCTCTCTCCACAATTAATGTTTTTGTACAATAATTTCACAACGTATAACCGTTTTTGATGGGAAAAGCGGAGTTTGGAGCATGAAATTTAACTGGATAAAATGTAAATATTCGCATAATCAGAGTGTTTTAATGTACATTTCTCAACACTGGTAATGTGTAGTTTTTCTACACAAATCGGAAAAAATAACGCGAGTCTCAATACTGTTCTGCACCGATCGGACACCAATTAATTATTTTTTCGACCGCACACAGCAGAACAAAATGACGCGGGTCTCGAGACTGTTCTACACATCCAAATCATATTCGATGACGAACCAATTCTTTTATTACCTATGTCACTGGTTTCGCATAAAATTTACGTAACACAAAATATGAAAATGGTTGGATATGACAGTTTAAAATTTTGACTTAAAAACCCATATTTTCCCCACTGGTGATGATGCCTTTCTCAGACTGTTGTTTGACTTAAGGCCGATTTCTTCACGATACTCTTAAATTTTACTAGGTTTGTAAAGAATTGAAATTTTCAATGTTTTACGTTGATAATCAATAGATACGATTCGATTGATAATGAAATCTCGAAAATCCATCGAAAGATAAAGGAGCTATTAGTGTTTGAAATTTCGCCTAATTTCGTGACGGCCTCGAATTTGAAAATTTTCATTTTACACCCTGCATCCGAGTCTTCCCCTTAGAAGTAGTTTACGTCAAAACACGTGGCTTCCGAGATGGCCGATTTGTAGCTATGTTGTATAATCACCATAAATGCTTCTTGTCCGGTCGGCGCGCTTGAACGATGACTCGATCCGACACCCGTTAAGACTTTATTGCTAATCGAAGCATAATTTTGTTTTCCGCGAGCTTCCCAAAAAGTATAATCCTCTCCTTTTTCCAGGCTACAGAATTCCCATGTGAGTCCGTAGTTAGTCATAATCGAGAGCGAAAACTGCATGTCAGGGTAGCCCCAACAACCCTCAGTTCGGCAAATGTTGAGAGAAAAGGATTGGGCGTAACGAAGGTTTGTTTTTGATTTGTATGCTAATTACCGTTTACTAATCGCTCTCATAACTAATCAATTAACATGTTTTATTGGATGTTATAGCAAGTATGTTTGTAATTTTAATATTGAATGATATCTTGTAACATAAGAAATTTGATATTCAATAGATCAACCTAATTACCAAAAGGGCCACTGAAAGTTACGAAGCAATGGATGAAGGCCATGAGGCGCACTGGGAGGTCGTTGAACGGATATTGTTCCTGTATGCTAAACTAAACCCTGGCCAGGGCTATGTGCAGGGCATGAACGAGATTATCGGACCAATTTACTACGTAATGGCTTCTGATCCTAATTTAGATTATCGCCAGCATGCGGAAGCTGATTGTTTCTTTTGTTTCACCGCTCTAATGGGAGAAATCAGAGACTTCTTCATCAAAACTCTCGACGAGTCAGAAGATGGCATCAAAGCCATGATGGCTAAACTCTCAAACATGCTAAAGGAGAAAGATTATGAAATATGGAGTAGGTTGCGAGATCAGGAGCTGTACCCGCAGTACTACAGTTTCCGGTGGTTGACACTACTTTTATCTCAAGAATTTCCACTGCCAGATGTTTTACGAATTTGGGATTCCGTACTTGCCGATGAGAAGCGATACAATTTCCTGGTGAAAGTGTGTTGTGCCATGATCATGTAGGTATACAAAGTCCCTGGCATCAAACAAAAATCTAATATTTTTTATTTTTAGGTTGCTTCGTGAACAAATACTAGAGAACGATTTTGCAAATAACGTGAAATTATTACAAAATTTTCCTCCCATGGACATCAAAGTCGTCCTAAAGAAAGCAACCAGCCTTGAGTAGATTTTTACAATACAAGCAATGAACAATCAACTTACGTTATGCCTCTTGAAACATTGTTTTTTTTTATTTATGTATTTCATACACAGTTTACTAAGTATTCTGAAGAACACGACAAATAATTCAACGTTTTTTGGTAAAATATATGTCATTCGGATAATATAACTTTTGATAAGATGTGATTCTGAAATAAACATTTTCCATTTACTGATTTTCTCAATCTTTCACTTTCTAAATAAAACAATCGAATTTATGACGGTTTTAAAGACCATGCTTTATCATACTATAACTTTAATCTTTACCAGGGTTGGTAAAATCAATCACAAATCTCAGTCATCGATCCCTCCCATGCGAGCAAACTCGTTTGCAAATTAGCATCACGGATGAGTTTTTCATGCCAAATCGTATCGTTTCACTCATTTTCCAAAAAATCTTTTTGGTCCGAAATGCGTTTAAATAAACAGTGTACTGGTAGGCTCTTTGTTTTTGCCTCTCTTTTATTGTTATTCGTTATCTATTGAAAGAGATTTTTGCAAACCCGGATTATATTTTCCATCAAACCTTTTTTCAATGCTCAGTATGATGCTAACTATTCGATTTCATTAAAACAAAACTGCTAGAACCTTAGAATTTTAAGAATTTCTTCTTCTTCTTCATTGGCAATACATCCCCCACTGGGACATTGCCGCTTCGCAGCTTAGTGTTCATTAAGCACTTCCACAGTTATTAACTGCGAGGTTTCTAAGCCATTTTACCATTTCTGCATTCGTATATCATGAGGCTAACACGATGATACTTTTATGCCCAGGAAAGTGGAGACAATTTCCAAACCAAAAATTGTCTAGACCGGCATCGGGAATCGAACCCAGCCACCCTCAGCATGGTCTTGCTTTGTAGCCGCTCATCTTACCGCACGGCTAAGGAGGGCCCGATTTTCTATATTTTTGAAATGAAAAAAAAACCTTTTAATATTATTAAACCACACTGGTGGCAAGTGTACGGTTTTCAATATCTGATGAAGGCTGAATGGAGTAAGCCGAAACGTTATTAAAAACGGAAATTGTGTGTTTTTCATCACCGATAAAAATCAACAAACCGAAAATATAAAGTTGTGACCAAAACCCCACAGATCATGGCAAACTCGGCAGGAGGAGAGAGTTAGACGACGGTTCAACACACGCCGACTGAAAGATGCCACGGTGAAACGGTGCTTCGTTGAAAAACTGAAGACGCGGGCTGCAGATATTCCGGAAGGTGGCAGCGTGGAAGACTAATGGACCGCCATCAAGAATGCCTTCATCGCCACCAGCGAGAATAATCTGTGCGAACTGCGCACCAAGAGAAAACAATGGATCACCGATGAGTCCTGGAGGATAGTAGAGGAGCGAAGAGAAACCAAAGCCGCGATAGAGCGATCAAAAACCAGAGGAGCCAAAGTCTTGAGAAGGAAGTAAAACGCTCATGTCGACGGGACAAGCAAGCGTGGGCAGACTCTCTAGCCGATGAAGGAGAGAGAGCCGCAGCACCCGGGATATTCGCCTCCTCTACGATATCTCACGACGCTTAAGCGGGCGAAGATAAATGCGACGATACCTGTGAAAGACGCGAATGATCAATTATTGACCCAACTGACCAGCTGAAACGCTGGTTCGAGCACTTCGAACAACTTTTTCAAGTGCCAGCCAGGCCACCACCACCTCGGCATGATCTACACAGGATCCGACGTTCCGACGTATAACACGCGTCCAGGGCCGGATTTATGGGGGGGCCATGGCCCCGGGCCCCCACAAATCTTATGTACCAAAACCATCCTTTTTTGTACATTTTGGGGCCCCCACATACCGTCGGCCCCGGGGCCCCCTTCCGGCTAAATCCGGTCCTGCACGCGTCAATACCGAAGCTCCATCACTGCTAGAGATTCAAACAGCCATCCAGGATTCAGGAGAAGATCGATGCGACTCTCTGGCGGCAGCAGGCCGGATTCCATGCCGGAAGATCCTGTGTGGACCATATTGTCACGCTCCGTATCACTCTGGAGCAGGTTAACGAATTCCAAGAGTCCCTTTACTTGGTATTCATTGACTACGAAAAAGCTTTCGACCGTCTCAATCACGAGAATATGTGGGGCGCCCTGAGATGCAAGGGGGTTCCTGAGAAAATCATCGGCCTCATCGAGGCACAGTACGAGGCCTTTACGTGTATTGTGATTGTTCGTGCCACTGAAGAGTTTTAGTCTGCCGTGTTACCTACTGAAATCCTGTTAGTACATTAGGGTGGCTCAAAAAACACTTTTTCATTTTTTTTTTTTTTTTGATGGGCCGGCCTCTAATTCGGTTCTATTTAATGCCCTGATGCTCTGGACAAATTTTCAGGCAAATCGGTTAACGTTTGGGCGGTGCTAAACTCGGTAGAAGTAGTGGGTAGTGGGAAAATGTATGCAGAGATATCGAAGAACAGTGATTTGCAGTTGGACGGCACATTTTTCGATGGAGAACTATGATACTCATCCAGTTCTTGTAGAATTAAATACAGAATGTTATGCTGAAAACCGCGAGAAGATTAGAGTTTTAGACAAAGATATTAGCATTTTACTGGAGTATTGTATGGGTGAATTTATTTCTTTTCGAAATTCGCTCAAACCCCACTTAAGAGAAATGCTAATAACTTCGCCGGGCAAACACTAATCTTCTCGCGGTTTTCAACATAACATTCTGTATTAAATTCTCCGAGATCTGAATGAGTATCATAGTTCTTCATCGTAAATTGTGTCATCTAACTGCAAATCACTATTTTTGGATGTTTCTGCATACATTTTTGCATATAAACTTTCAACGAGTTTAGCACCGCCGAGACGTTGATCGATTTGTCCAGAGCATCAGGACACCAAATAGAACCGAATAAGATGGCGGCCTATCTAAAAAATTGGAAAAAAAATTTTCCATACTGATTTGAGCCACCCTATAGTACATGTTTAAAAATCTTGCACATATCACGAATCGAATATCACTATCATTTCGTCATTTCGAAGTCTTGGACTGATAGAGCTAATTCATCACAACACGTCAAAAAGAGATGACATTCACATTATTCATCTTTGTTCATTCATCTTTGTTCCAATCTATAATGTGGTTCTGGTCACTAGTGTGTGCTGCCACGCTCGAGTCATGGAACCTGTCGTTGTCAACTGCGTTCTTATGTTCTTTTAAACGAACCTTCAATTTTCGGCGTGTCTGACCAATATACACTGCAGGGCAGTCTTGGCATAGGATTTCGTATATGCCAGACATTTCTTCTCTCGGAATCGTATCTTTTAAAGCACATAAACGATCCTTCAAAGTGTTCCCACTTTTATAGACTGCCTGGAAACCATGCTGCTTTAGGGTAGCCTGAACAGCAATTGTCACCTTCGGGTAGAAGGGTAAGCTAATATTTCTAATCTCTTCCTTTTCGGGCTGAAGTTTAGTGGCGTTCTGACGGTGTTTTTTGAGGATTTTACGAACGAATTCGTCATCGTATCCGTTCAACCTAGCTGCTTCGTGGATCTTCTTTTTCTCCGCTTCAAAATCTATCTTCTCCATTGGTATGCTGAACAACCGGTGCGCCATCGAGTGAAAAGCGGCTTGTTTTTGTGCACCAAAATGGTTTGATTCCGATACGATATACCGATCGGTAGATGTGGGTTTACGGTAAATGCCAAATTTCAGTGTGTTGTCTTCCTTTCTGGTTATTAAAAGATCCAGAAAAGGAAGATTTCCTTCTCAACAGTGAACTTCAACAACAACTCTCGATACTTCTCTTCGAGATGATTTTCTGTTTAACGGAACTAAGTCCTACAAAGGTGATAAGCCAATGCAGTCAACCGTTAATAGATTATCAAACGATGCAGTATCCGTTTCTTCAATCCCGTTTAATGAACTTGTTGTTCATTTTCGCTCTTATAATCAAGCTAGTATGTGATTGTTTGGATGCAGATACTGAAATGAATAGAATTAAAGTAAGAAAGCTTGTACCAAGAGGGCAAACAAATGACGAATTAGACTACGTGTCTTTCAAAATTGTTTTAGATTCAAAGTTTAAATGCATTGCAAAGGATTCATTGGCCCGTTCAAAATAATAATTATGATCAAAAAATGCATTGTTAATTAATGTGTAGTTCTATTATGTATTCATGATTATATTAGTATCAAATATGTATCAGTGTGTTGATCTTTGTTTCATTCATGTTTAAATTATATTAGTTTAGTAATTAAAATAGAATTAGGTTTCAATTAGACCACAAAGGTTCGTTGGGAAACATGAATAAACAATAAATAATCACCGTTACTGTTTTTCATCGTAATCGACGAAATGCTGGTAGGTGCGATTGACCGTGAACCAAGCTGCGGGCTGTTATGGTAGCCTATAACCAAGGAGCACCTAAACGACTTCGAATTGGTTGATGACGTTGCACTTCTCGCTCAACGGCGCTCTGATATGCAGAGCGTATCGAGATTCGTATTCGTAGCTCAACGACCTTGCCGAGCGCTCCTCTTCGGCAGGCTTAGTAGTCAACATCAACAAAACCAAATCGTTGGATGTAAACACGGTGACCCCTTCCAGTTTTACAGTAGCTGGGCAACCAGTGGATAATGTTGAAAGCTTCCAATATCTTGGTAGCCAAATGGCATTAGACGGCGGTACCAATATCGACAACTCAAACAACGAGCTCCATCGTCGTTGTCACCAGAGGACAATAGCAACAGAAATTCGGGATTCAAAGTGGGGCTGGGTCGGCCACACTCTACGTAGGAGCGGAAACGAAATCTGTAAAAAAGCATTAGACTGGAATCCAGCGGGACATCGCAGTAGAGGCAGACCTAGAGGTTCATGGCGGCAAAGCCTCAATAAAGAAATAAAAAAAGTCGACCGAAATCTAACCTGGCAACAGGTTAAAGCGATAGCCGGGCAACGCTCAGGATGGAGATCTTTCAAGTCGGCCCTTTGCACCACCGGAGGTGTACAGGATCAATAAATAAGTAATTTACAATTACAAGCGTGGATGTCATCTTTTCAAAATAAAACAATAAATATCATTCTTTCAATGTTTATCCTAGCATACCATCTCGAATATATGTGATGTATAGATACTGATCTCTTTCATAGTTCAAATATATAATAATACATCTCTATCTGCAATGCAACATTGTTAATGGTAATAAGTCTTTTAATGTTATCTGAAATTTTGCGTTTGCTTTCATCCTCTTCAATTGCAAGTTGTTCACTTGCAACGCTCTGCTTCGAACCGCCTACCTACACCGAACGGGTTGAAAAGCTGTACGTGTTTGATCAGATACATGATTTGAATCCCCTTCAAATAGGGTCATTTGATTCCTCCAGTACAATTTTATGGATACTTGCTTCTAGTCATAATTAGTTTATAACTGCTTCTCTTTTTTGTGGCAAAGCAAAGATGTATAAGCGTAAACTGTGAAAGTGTACAATCATTGAGTTTGGCTTCATGGTCATTGATTGATATTTCAGTATTTCATCTTTGTCTAATCCGAATTGTCATTTTTTATTCAATCTAAAATGTCTATCTAAAGTGATTCATTTCCATTCCATCGCGCGTTAGCGTGCTCTTTTTATTGTAAGTGCTGCCTAATCGCGTCGACTAGTGTATTGGATTCGCTGCTGGGTTGATTTGTAGAATACAAAATTCAATTGACGAAATGAAACTGCAATGTGGTTGAGCAAGTATCTAGATTTACGCCTAGCAATAATTTAATTGTTTGATGTTAAGGACTTTGAGAGCTGTCGATTTTGAGATTCGTATTTTTAATTGTAACAATAATTTTGTGTATATTGAACACCGTAAAGTTTCCTAAACAATTTACTTGCACTACTGAATGTTCCATACAACATTATTGTTAGCATTGTTGAATTCGCCACACTATTTTGATTCAATTTTTGGTGTAACATTTTTGTTTTAGTAGATATTTTTTTCATTAAGACTCGATTTGGGAGATATCATTGGTTTTGTATATTGATCGGTTACATGGGAGTAGGTGTATAAATTGTTAATATAACTCTTTTTAAAAGGGTTCAAAGAATCACTACTGGATCATATATTTTCCTACCTATAGATATAGACAAATTGATTCTACTACATTCTTGTGCATTGTGTTTTGCGTTGAGGGTGCAATCGTTTATTATGATCTGGTTTTTCGCTACATTACTAACCTCAATATGGTTACTCTAAGAAATTGGTGGGATTTTAGAGAGGTGCTAAATTTTACCGAAAATGGGTGATAAGAGTTAGAGTTAACATGACCATATTTGGAGCTACAGCTAACCAGAACCAATAATCATTCCTTTAACCTGAACGAGAATTGTGAAGAGCCTTTCGTTACATAGAAAATGTATAATGAAGAGTATATTTTTGGGGTTTCCTCCGGTCGAAACAAGTGCGATCTCCCATAGTTCCATAGTTTCATAAACACTTAGAACGATCTGGTACCGTTGTGCTTTGTACGGCCAAGAAGTAAATCAATTGAAACGCGTTTGACCGTGCTCCTGCTCGGTTTGCAGGTAGTTAGTTCATTCTACTGTGTGCGGTTGAATCATAGTTAGTTAATATCATTGTGTAAAACAAATGTCGCTTATCAGAGTGAATCCAGATCCAATTATGCCTATCAACTAACTGTTAATCCTTCCTGTGGGTTTTTGTGGAGACGCAGAGGTAAACACGGTCTTCAAATAGCAAAAACCACCTACTAACCTAACCTAACCAGTACTGAGATTTTCATTTTCATTGAGAGATGTCACGATATTTACATTTTATTCTCTTCCGCTTTCATAGAAAACATAATCAATGAAAGGAATTCTGTCAAATGCTCACGGATTTTTATTTCATGAAAGCGCATCAAAATATTGCAAACAAGCTGTTTGTTTTCAATACTGTTACTTCTAACTCGAAAATCAAAAAACAATTCAATCATTTTATCGACTAGTCATCTTTATTTGCACAGATCTAAACTCCCAGATTAAAACTATTTGGAAATTTAGATTTCAAAACAAAGCAACATTCCTATCATGACTATGCTTGCAATGTGACAGGTGACTGGGAGATGGCTGCATTTTCATTTGGTCTCTTGAAAATGAAAATGCATCTGTTTTCGCTTTCACATGACAGTCACGAAATCTACCAGTACTGAACACAACAAACCTTCCCTATTTCTAACTGACTAGGTACAAGGACGTGATAGGCGCCGTTATTGATCATTCGAATATTTAAGGTCACTCCTGACGGAATCCAAGATTAAAAGTGTTCGCATTTTTGGGGGCACACCACTCGATACGGAAGCAACGCACAACTGTCATTTTTATTATTTCACGCATGCTACGACGCAGCAAAGCTAAATCAACAAAAATGACAGTTGTGCGCCGCCTCTGAATCGAGTAGTGTGCCCCCGAAAACGCGAGCACTTTTAATCTTGGATTCCGTCAGGAGTGACCTTACACGCTTAGATATGATTACCTAAAATTAGGTTTTTATTTTACCTAATATTAGGTAATGGATGTTAACTTGAATAATCGGTAAAAATTAACGATAATTTCCGTTATTTTTTACCAAATTTAGAGTATTGTGCCTTATCAAGTAATGACGTTACTTTTTACCTAAAAATAGTTCTTTATGGACTTTGTTAAAAACGAATCTATTGCTGCTGTTATTCTTATGTTGCTGCTCCAGATTACAAGTACTGATATATTTTGGCGGCTTCTCCCAGTTCCCGAGCTTCCAGATTTTTATTAATCAAAAGTAAAGGTAAGTGGACGATACTATAAAGAGACGATTTTTGACCGCACCGTTTTCATTTCCAGAAATTTTGATAACTGCTGAATGATTGCCGCATAGGGAACCGCCTTTATCCTGCAGGATTTTCCTACGGTGGGTATCTGAACTTCTTGCTCCGTCTCTTCTTGATCCTGAAGTCTATCACTTCCGACTGCCGAGCATCCATCCAATCTGACTGACCAAATTTGTATAAAAAATGAGGGTGAGTAGCTGATTTTCGGAAGTCGGTTCTGGAACCCAGGAGCATTTTCCATTGCAGGAAACCGGAAAACCATTGAAATTCGCACACGGAGTCACCGAGTTTTTCGGCTCAAAGGCAGGCCTGTTCGAAGCGTCATTATTTCCCTTTAAATGCATCGAAACTTATGAAAGATTACAGCGTAGATTTGTTTTGTGCAGCCTTTTCAGAATAAGGCTTTAGCCAGGAATATACCGCACTTTTTTACAAGGGATAAATATTAATAATAAAATGTATGGTTGGGCTTCCATTTGACACGTTTCCACATTTCCAATTTCATCCTACCAAAACACATTTGACGTATTAATTCAAATTCGCCTGAACAGGATGAAACTGGGAACGTTAGAGATAGCAGAATGTTTTTCCTTTTCTTCTGAATACATTTAAATCCGGGAAATGAATTCTATTTCCATTTTTTTTTTCAAAATCAAAATAATGAATAAAAACCTAATTTTCGGTAAAATTTACCGATCACAAGAGGTAATTTTTATCGTTTTCGCAGGACCAAAATAAGAAATAAAAACCTTTTTTTCGGTGAAAAATAACGATCTTAATCGGTAATTTATAACGATCATTCTTGTTCACCACCATTACCTACATTTAGGTAATCGATGATTACCTACATTTTAGGTATGTGCACTTTAGTTCGATTATCGGTATTTTTTACCGACTTTTAGATTATCCAGTCTAAGCGTGTAGGTCACTAAAACTTGCACACTGAGAATGCTTGAACAATCCCAGTCAATCATTCAGTATATTCTTTGTGCAATTTCACTGATTCTGGTCAATCACGGAATAGCAACCATAGATATGTGTACTCAGTCAAAGCTAAGCTAAGCTAATGATGTGTATATTTTGTTGGTCATTTGTTTTTATTGCAACATCATTCAAGTGTTACTGTTGAATGGGAATAATCAGGATGATGAGTATTTCCTGTCCTGAAGTATGTAAAGTTTAAACATAAACATACACAACTTAAAATCAACCGATGAAAACAATCGAATCATGGTGCAAATGGGCTGGTTATAAGCAGGGACGGGACTGCTAAGAGGGATAAATGTGACGTCATCTGCTTCCTGACAATCGCTGTCACGAATTGTCAGCCATAGAAGAAGAAACAGATTTGTGTCTTGTCTTAACACATGCACAGCCAGTATTGGAAATTATCCTGTATTTCCGAGCATTATCTTGTCATCGCTAGTATTTGCAACATATCATAAACAGGACACAAATATTAAAACAACTATACTCACACCGTGCAGGCTTGAAATTGGGAGATAATTCAAAACTTACCGGCAATCAGATTATTGAGTAATGAATAACGTGATCCACGAAGAGTTTTAAATTCACAAAGGAAGAAACGGGGACAGCCGTGCCAACCGTTCTACATACAGAGGGTATATTAAAGAGTGATGTTTGGAGTGACAATGCTATGAAAATTGGTGTCCCTTCTTGCCGATCCAACTTCTAGGGATGGGGCATAGATATTTCTCCCATATGTCCTGGCTCTTATGCCTAGGTTAAAGCGCTATTGCTCGCTCTCAGCCATAGAAGAAGAAAGCGATTGCCATGTTCTCTACAATTACGCTGTCAAAGAAAGATGTCAAGAATTGACCTTACAAGACAATCGTTGAATTTCCCACGTTCTGTCGTACCAGTTAGTCACTTTCAGCAAAATATATTGATATTTTTGAAGCTCTCAGCTCGGCCGACACATCCAAAGAACCGGGACTCGATCGCTTATCGCCCACTTTCAACAATGTGCTTCATCACTGGTATTGCCCGTTGCTTTGTGTTATGTTTTCCCGGATGCTTCGAAGCTTGTTTCATCCGTTCCCGTCTACAAATCCGGCAACATACATAGTGTAGAGAACTACTCTCCGATATCCATCTTGAACTGTTTTGCTAAAGTTTTTGACAGTCTTCTGCACGGCGCGTCCATCATTTCTCCGAACATCAACATGGGTTCATGAAAAAGCGTTCGACAACATCCAACCTAATGGCGTTTACTCATACAGTGCTAGACGAATTGGAGAACCGTAGCCAGGTCGATGTTATTTATTTTGACTTTTCAAAAGCGTTTGACAAGGTGCCTCATGCACTGATGATAGAAAACTTGAACGACTGAACTTACCTACTTGGATCAATCGGTGGTTAAAATCCTCTCGCTAGGCTTTCGTCAAAGTACATGGCGCTAAGTTCGCCAAACAAACATTGGATGCTGATAAGGATCTTATTTCGCTAATTGGCTTCTTCAGCTAAAAAACTAGATCATTCAGCTTAAATTGTTTGTTGGGAGATGCATTCCTTTTTTTTTCATTCCGGCGATGATTACCTAACTGGATACCTGGTTGGCTACAGCGTCGATACATGTATGCCTGGCTTATTGTAGAGCTCCATGATCGTCGGTCTTAGGCGATGTTCCTCCAGTTTCCCCGAACGTTCGCTATTCTTTCTTCCAACATTCGCACTAAGTGACCAGCCAACTGAAGTCTGCCGTATTTTATACGATTCACAATATTTTCTTTTTTTGTATACTTGACACAGCTCATGATTCATGCGTCTGCGCCACACACCATTTTCTAGTTTCCCTCCGAATATTGTACGCAGCACTTTTCGCTCGAAAACCCCGAAAGCTCTCCGGTCCGCCTCTTTTAATGTCCATGTTTCATGTTAATAAAGGGCCACTGGTAGAATCAGAGTTTTGTATAGAGCAAATTTCGTTTCCGTCTGCTGGTTACGTAATCCGTAAAAGGCCCTATTCGCAGCAGCAATACGTGATGATTAGCCTTTTTGGAATAATTGACGTATAATAGGATTAAGCTTTGAGAACAGCTCAATGCCAATATCTGTTATGTGTTCTCTACGTTGTCGCAGCACCTCTAATCTAACCTCTAAAAACGGTTCCTCAAGCATTAGCAATAAAAAAAAACTCGCACATATTTGCTTTCCGTGCTGGGTAACGGAATGGATTGCTTTGAACTTGTCTAGTCGAACTGCATACGTGGTGCTCAACTTAGCTAGATCCCGCTCTTTCAACATCATATCGGGTGCACCGCAAGGCAGTGTACTGGGTCCGCTTATATTCAATATTTTCGTTAACGATTTATGCTCGCTTATTTCAACGCGCAAATTATCTGTCGCCGATGACCTGAAATTCTACCGCATTATTTATTCTTCATTTGATTGTGAACTATTGCAGATGGAAATCAACGCCTTGTTCTACCAGTAACAATAATGAGATGCAAGTGAACAGATCCAAATGCAAAATCATATCCTTTACCCGCTCTAGCAATCTAATTGGTCATCAGTCTAGCATAGATCTAACACCACTGCAACGTGTTACATCGACTTGTGATCTCGGTATAACAATCGATTCAAAGCTAAGCTTCAACAAACATGTTGGAATAACAACCGCCAAAGCGTTCTTTGTCCTAGGATTTATTAGACAACATACTTCAGGATTCAACGACGTAATATTCTGGAGTACGGTTCAACTATATGGTCACCATATTACATAACCAACATTCTCTCCGTCGAGCGGGTACAGAAAAAGTTTGTGAGATTTGCCTTGCGGTTGCTGCCCTGGAACGATCCAAATAACCTGCCACCATATGCCGAGCGATGCCAACTACTAGACTTGGAACTGCTGTCTGCCAGACGAGAGAAGATGCGACGCCTCTTCATCTATGATGTACTGCAAGGAACAATTGATTGCCGTGCCCTTGTAGAACAAGTTTCCTTGAATATCCCCCCTCGGAGATTTAGGAATTCCTCACTACTAGCCATTCCATATCATCGGACGAATTACGGCTACAACAATCCGCTGGATGCTTGTCTGAGATCATTCAACGCTACAAGCAATGAATTTGATTTCAACATATCCAAAGATGTCTTCAAAAACCGAATCAGTAGAATGGTGTAAATTAGATATAGTATTTTAAGTTTAATTCAGTCTGTACGATTTATTTTCGAAGACGGTGTGTAATAAATAAACATTGAATTTCACATCGTACTGATCATTTCATCACTGTGTTTGTGTACCGCATCGAAGTAAAGATTTCATTGTTTTAAAGTTAATTACCGTGACAAAACCATGATCATAATTGTTTATCGCAGTCCGTATCGCGAGGAAAAGTGTTTAAAATTGTCACTGCTCGCCTATAACACTTCACTCGGCATCCGTACCTACAATCACAATTACCTTCGATCTATGCGATTATTCGGTACGCTGTTCATGTGCCAGTGATATCGGTGAAATACAAGTAGTGCCAAGGCTTTTATAAAGCTATTTTTCACCCCCGATGTTGTGCCGTAGCAGCGGACGTTTTCGAAGAACTCGTGAAAAACAAACAACTATTTTGGATGTGCAAAACCTCAAGCTGGAAATAACAAATGAATTACAATCAAACATAAAAACAAATTTTGCCAGGCTGATGAGCTCCAACTCGTTTACTCCTAAGTCCTCCAAGCAAGCCGATGTCAATCCGGGATTCACCAGAAGTCGGAGACTTTTCACCATAATTGCACCCAACCGGCGGATGTTAGATTTTCCAACAATTCTATATAAGAATCTACCAAAACCTGTATAAGAACTTGGCCTATGCGAAAATTATGAAAACTCATATGTGAATATGTACGTTATGTGGAAGATATTGATTTGGAAAATGTATTGGAGGTAACCACTTTCCCTTCGATGGGACTCGAACCCATGACCCTACAGTACGCTAGACTGGTGCTTTAACCAACTAAGCTACGAAGGACCTCCGTCGGCCTTCGCAACCTAGCAGCTACTGAACGAGCTCGAGATTCCCAAATTGGACGCATAGTCAAATCACTCGCAATCCATTTCTCATGCCAATACTTCCACATGTGTATTGTACACGTCCACATTAGAGGAGCGTGCGTATTTAGAATGTCTGGCAGCTATACACATTCTTCATCAGCATCATACATTTTCCAAATCAATATCTTCCACATAACGTACATATTCACATATGAGTTTTCATAACATTGTAAAATTAACGTCCAAGTCGGATGGTTTAATCCCCGGAAATAGGCAATTACCTTTGATTGAACTGAACTTGAGTTGCGTGCTCTTGCCTACGCAATGCGGTCGGGTCTGAGCTTGAAGACCGACTGGCAAATAGCTTACACAACCTCACTTGATCAGTACCGTTGCTGATGAAGAATGTGTATAGCAGCCAGACATTCTAAATACTCACGCTCCTCTAATGTGGACGTGTACAATACACATGTGGAAGTATTGGCTTGAGAAATGGATTGCGAGTGATTTGACTATGCGTCCAATTTGGGAATCTCGAGCTCGTTCAGTAGCCGCTAGGTTGCGAAGGCCGACGGAGGTCCTTCGTAGCTTAGTTGGTTAAAGCACCAGTCTAGCGTACTGTAGGGTCATGGGTTCGAGTCCCATCGAAGGGAAAGTGGTTACCTCCAATACATTTTCCAAATCAATATCTTCCACATAACGTACATATTCACATATGAGTTTTCATATCATTGTAAATTAACGTCCAAGTCGGGTGGTTTAATCCCCGGAAATAGGCAATTACCTTTGATTGAACTGATATGCGAAAATGTTAGATTCTTATACAAGTATTGTACTGCCGCTAACCGCAAGTCTACCAGTCCGCAAGTCTGGTTGCAAGTTCCACCGTTTGGATGTCTCTAGGTAACCCGTAACCCGTAACCTCAGATTCGTTCGCTAATGGGTTTGCACCGCATCACTCGCTTCATCTGCTTGCCCTTCACTACGAAACCAACTCCATGCTCTGCTTTTCCGCCGCCGCTGTGATAGATGTTATATTTGAATGCAGTGTTGGTCGTGGGGTCCAAGGCTCGGAATTCACGTTCTCCGGATTTCTTGAATAGCGGCCACGTTCACTCCAACCTTCTGTAGTTCACGAGTCAGAAGGCTCACTCGTCCAGGTTCATTTTTAGGGTGCTGACATTCCAGGTCCAGGTGGCAACCGGTCTTCTATCTCCATTTTTCGTGGTATTTGAGAGGCTTCAGTAAGTTACCTTACCGGGGTCGCGTTACCTACATCGTGCTGGTGGGGCTGCCACCTTAGGTATCGCTGACGCGATACAGCATTTCGGTAATCAGCCGCTGGGTACCAGGCAGACGCTGTTTGAGCCGCACCTCCTGATGGACAGACGCTCGAGACGTACCTTCTCACTCTAGCTGATGTCAGAAGGACAACAGTGCCTAGGCTGCACTTCCAGCTGAGTACATAACCCTTAGCTGGCGGTCTTTTGTCATCGAACGACCCGTGGAAGCATGAGATAGGAACTTGTGGGGACCAGAGCTATGTTGGGCGCTTCTACCTTGATGTCAACCCACCATTTTGCAGCCTAATTTTATGATATTTTAATGTAATTCTATTGTATTTTATATTCGGGAGGCCTAGTCGTTGGAACGGTAGCGATTTCTATCGATGAAGAGGGAGTGCTTCGGGTTCCTAAAATTAGAGGACGTTTATGATTGGCATTTTTATCACCACACCCAACCGGCGGTTGTTAGATTTTCTAACAATTCTGTATAGGAATCTACCAAAATCTGTATAATAACTGGGCATATGCGAAATTGTTAGATTCTTATACAAAAAATGTAAGTTATCATACAAATATTGTTAGAAAAGCTTACAAAATTGTTAGATTCCTATACACTGCCGCTAACCGCAAGTCGAGCTCATCTGTATATGGGGGTCCATATACAGATGTACTCATTTTCTGCTATCTAATTTTAATCTGATTAACTGAACGATCAGCAGGTACACAAACAGTTAACACAACCAGATAGACCATGTTCTGGTGGATGGGCGCCATTTCTCGGATGTTATCGATGTGCAGACATTCAGAGGTCCGAACATTGACTCTGATCACTACCTCGTTGTCAGTAAAATTCGATCACGGTTGTCAACTGCAATCAACGTTAGTGCAATCAACGTTAGCGACAACATCAACGATCTATGAGAGTCGATCCATGGAGCAGTGAGCAAAACAGCGCGAGAAGTGGTAGGCACTGCACAGAGGCGACCCAGGACAGAGAGTGACAGACGAGAAGAACGTTACCAGATGCCGGATGTTGGTGTCGGGTACCCGATCGAATAGAGATTGGTACAAGGAAGCATAGAAGAAGGAAGGCATAGAAAAGCTTTCAATTAATAACTGAGGAAATGCTAATAGTCCAGTTGGAATGTAGAACCATAGAAGAAAAAGGGAGAAGAACAAGGAAGCAAGAGCAGCCGAAAACGAACCAACCGCAGGAAAAAAGAGTATGAAGAAAAAAAGGAGCAGAATGATATGCGGAGGTTTTATGAGACTGTCAACGGCATGCGGAGAAAGACAGCGCCATATCCCGTCATGTGCAACGACCAAGAAGGGAATTTGCTGACAGATAAATCCGAAGTGGCTACCAGATGGAAGCAACGCTTCGAAACTTGGTTGAATAGTGGAAGTGACGGTGCATCAGTGAACAGAATAAATATTAGTGACGATGGACAAGCTGTGGAGTCGCCTACACTAGATGAGGCTAGAAAAGCTATTAAAGAGCTGAAAAACAATAAGGCTGCGGTGAATAACTAGCTCCCGGCTGAACTTCTCAAACATGGCAGTGAGCAGCTTTATGAAGTTCTGCACCATATTATGTCGAAAATATGGGAAGACGAGGAATTGCCTGCTAGCTGGTTGGACGGCCTCATTTGCCCTCTCTTTAAGTACTGTAGTGCGCCACCGTTATACCGAGGAATAACGCTCCTTAATTCGGCGTACAAAATTATGTCCCGTATTCTGTTCAACAGTTTGAGACCGCATGTTTTCGTGAGGGCCGATCAACGACGGATCAAATGTTAACTCTGAGAAAATCCTTGATAAATTCCGGGAGTACAACTTGCAGACACATCATCTGTTTATTGATTTCAAGGCGGCGTACGAAAATTTTGGCTTCCGAAGCCTGCTGCGGAATTCGACGTTCCGCTGGATATTTCATCAGACGAAGTTTTGCTGATGGAGTAAATTGTCTTCAATACCGGCATCACATCCCGAGATGCATACCTGCAACAAGACGTAAGGAAGTCCCTATCTCTCTCATCGTTGTCGAGCCTCCCCAGGCAGCGTTCTTCAGTTATCCCGGTCCTACGTTTGAGTTGGGAGACGGGATCTCCTCTGTCCCCGTTACAGGCAAGCAAGGATGTTATCTATCATTCGGTAAATTGCGTTCGATTATTTAGTAGTTTGTCAATAACACATTCCAGGAGCTGAATTTCAAAATATGTTGTATGGTGGACTTCTAGTGAGAAGGTTTTTCTACAACTCTGCCTAATGGTTCGTTGTAGTAACGGAGTTATAGCTATTATAGTTTCAGTAACTTAGACTAAATGATAACAAAATTCCAATCATTTAGTTTAAGTTACTGCAACTAGCGCTCTAACTCCGTTATTAGTTTAATTCTAATAACGAACCATTAGGCAAAGTTGTAGAAAAACCTTCGCACTAGAAGTCCACCATACAAACAAACTACTAAATGATCGAACGCAAAATACTGAATATTCGTTAACATCCTTGCAGGCAAGTATCGTGATCTTCCAAGCACTTCGTCTCCTGATTCATTCATCGCTTTCAGTCGCCTGCATACATCTACTTACCGGGTTTCGAAACAAACTTATGCAAGCCGTACTGAGGAAATTTCCTTCGCCAATGCCTCCAGCTTGTCACCACGACGCATAAGTGCCACAAGCACAGAGGAAGCCCCTAATCTGCTCAACACAGTCGCGACCTTCCTGCCTACGATCATCAGTCGTCCTGGTCCTGTGTCCTGTCCTGAGGACCTGCGGTGGACATTCAAGTTCATCAAAATGGGTCAAGACAATCATTTGTAATCACAATACGAAAATGAAAAGTTTTGAAAGCCCACGCTCTTGTAGGATGCGTTTTGTGAGTTGAACAATTTTACGGATGGAGCGGAGGTTTGTTCGTGTTTTGAAGAATCGCGCAGGAGTGCGTGATTGTTCATGTTTCGTATTGGACGCGGAATCGAGATCCGGTATATTTTGGTCTATGCGGTCCGGCTAAAATTAAATTTCATTAGGTGCGCGATGGAACATGATTTGAATGTGCAGAACGGTATCGAGACTCGCGTTATTTTGTTGTGCTTTGTGTGGTAATACTACACAATGTCCTACTACATAACATCCGGCATAACATCCGACTCGTCGGCTTCTAATAAAGCGAGTGTCACGTCAACATTGACCTGACACGACCGGTGCCGGTATTGCTTAATTTTGGGTCAGCTGTTTTACCCATTGAAGGTGATATTAGTCCCAAATATCATCTTTTAATTACAGCTGACCTGGAAATAACGGAGTAGCAACCGTGGGTGGTCAATCATGCTCATGCTCATGTTCGAACACTTTTACGGATGCCCCGGATCATTCGGAGGGGCAATGGAACGTCGATTAGTTGAAGGAGGGACAATATGCCCTAGCTAAGCATAGACTACTTTTATGCCTTAGCTATAGCGATTTTTACGGGTGTTTCTACCTCACGCAACAGTTGAACAATATAGCTAGTTGATGCCATATTAAAATTAGAAAAAATCTCAATCATATTGATAATATTTACATTTAAAAAAGTGGCGATATTTCGTTGCCGGAAAACTCATGAGGCAAAACGCCTTTGAGCAGGCAGCTCTTAGGGAACAACGTACCATGCGTCGGCACATCAGCATTCTGGTATGGACAGTGCGTGGAGACGCGAGTACATTATAGGATAGTTCCACTAGGGCGTTTTGCCTCGCCGAAATGTTAGATGTTTTATCAAAATGTGGAAAATTTCAGTTTTTCCTACATTCCTATTATTTTGACACTTTTTTCGCCTAACTTACATAATTTCACGTCTAGTTTTATTAAGGCTATCTCAAACATGGTAAATATAAGTGAATACCCGAATGTCGTTTTGCCCCGGGGGGAGGGGGAGAGGGGAGTTTTTGGGGCCCCTTCCCCTAACCAGGATACGCGATGTAAATAGACAACGGCCCAATTGTATTGAAATTATTACTACAAAACTAAAATTGGCCAAATCGCACTTGGTGCGGTTTCGCTGAACCCCGACCAATTGGCATTGGAATTTTTGTTCTTTGATAATTCGTTCATTATGCGTCACCTTTTTGATATACTAGGAAGGTTAAGTGAGGAAAACAAACTTTGAATTCAAGGTGTTGAACCGTCTTACATACCACGGTACGAGAAATCGGAATATTCCTTAATTGCTTTTCATTTCCTCATAATGGATCAATCTTTTAACCTTCAACATAAAATGAAAATGTAGAACAGCTCCCTTTCAAAACTATGCAAAATAAATCTATGGTTCTAGAAATTTTCACAAATCTCGCCAGTATCTTAGCAATGAACAGTTGATCAACTATACACTGCCTGTAATCGCATATTAGTGCCATCTTTGCTAGGTTTCCTTCTCATTTAGAACAAATATGCGATTACAGACAGTACAGCTCCCTGATGTTGTGTTTCTCGTTTTATGACATGATGATTACAACTATGTGTGGGCTAAACTGTGGGTTAACTGTAGAACTAGTGTAGGTAACTATTGTAGGCGGCCGTGACTGAAACTAGTGAGTGTTGATTTAGGTACTTCTCTAGGATCAAATGTTACAGTAAATGCTTAAAGATTGAATTCGGAAGATATAAAAGCTCTAAAACTCAGATGGCATTAATAGGCCAGTGTTGTAACAATAGTCAAGTCCAAACCTTTTATATGTTAACTTTTCCAAGATTTCATGCAGTAGTAAGGAATCAAGTGTTGGCGCATTTGGCAATTCAAAATTGGCATTTTCTCTCACATCGTCCTTAAATTTTAAGCAATGCAGCAACCATTAACCAATAAACCTTTAAACATAATTTCATATAACACATTTTGACTATATGTATACCTTCTTTGTATATCAGTAGTTAACATTGAACAGTGAACGAGATCACAAAATTGTAGTAATTTGTGCCGAGCCGGTGATGTAGTTGCCATCGCTGCTTGCAATACAAGTTATCCGTTCCGGAACGATGTCCTCAAAGTAGTGGCTACCGTGAAGGGACTTTTCACCACGCCTTTCGCTACCGCTTCGGTGGCTGGACGAATAACTAGCCGCCGGTCCGATGGAGTTTCGTTCCTTCGAGGAGCAGCTCGCCCCTTGCGTACCGTGGTGCCCATGCTGATGATGGTAGTAATGGTACGACGAGGACGACGACACAGGATGGTTGGGATGTTGCTGTACTCCGCCTCCCGATTGCTATGTGTGGGTCGAGTGCGAGTGTGCTACTGATATAGAGGTAGTCATAGCAAATGGGCCTTCCTCCTTACGCCGTTTGTCCAGGGAGTCGTAAAGTGGGAACTCACAGCACAAGATGAATTTTAGAGCTCGTGGAACCTCCGAGTAGATTGCCGGTGGGATTGGAATCAATGGTGAGGTGCACGCTTTGTACTTTCGGTATTCCAGATCACTGTGAATTAGATTAACATTGATTTTATTTATTTTTTTTATTTTTGTTGACAGTAGAAATAAATTAGAAATATGTAAGGAAAATCGAGCTCCATCTGATGAAATGTAATTAACCAACCAGACCACTGCCAGTTGTTAAGCTTGCCTAGGATGTGGTGGGGATTGACGCTGGGCTCTGATGGACTTCTACAAAAGCTTCATAAATCCACTATCAGGCCCTACGAAAGCAATCGTGCGCGACTAAAAGCGCAATATCCCAGTCCTGGTGTGTAGTGGGAACATGTAACAGACATGAAATAACGGTCCTATGGCGAGCAGGGATGCATTTTGAACACGAGAACGCGCGTTTGTGTTCACGACATTCTGAATACAGCTCAGTCGCAGCTCGTATCCTAGGAAAACAAATTCAAACGACAGCATGCTACACCTTTTTAGCATAGTGAAGAAACATGTGGGCATCTAATGGATAGAAATCAAGTATGCTCGCATAGTTCCAACCTTATTTATCATGATCGTTTTTGCTAGCGTACCAATCCAGTGCACACTGAACTGTGTAGAAAGTTTAAAACCAAGAACACACCGGCGAGACTGTAGGGTGCGCAGGCCCAATAAACCGTGATCAACGTGCACTGCCCACACGAAAGGAAATCCAACGATAGGGGACAGCATAGTTTTCTAGATATTACACGTTTTGACTAAGGGGTGAGGTGGGTTGGTGCACATTGTACTGCCTTAACCTACTGTTATTTTTATTATTTCACGCGTGCGTCAACGACGCATCAAAGATGAAATAATAAAAATAACAATTCTCGCTTAACTTTTCAAAAGGACCTAAGTAACATTTTTTTCATGAATTAATTTGAATACTGCGATCAATAGCTTTCATGTTGTTCTGTTGATTGCGCTATTCAAATTAATTCATGAAAAAATGTTACTTAGGTCTTTTTGAAAAGTTAAGCGAGAATTGTGCTTTAATTCCAAGTGGTGAGCCCTTAAAAACGCGAGTGAATTTCGATTTGCATTCCAGGAAGCATGTCGGTGGTAAATCGAAGATTTTAGTAATGGTGAATTCATTCAAAATGAATCTGAATCCATCCACATCAAATTTATCTGAAAAGAAACTGAAGAAAAACCTTCCTCATTCATATGGTTTAACTTATGCAAAATTTAAGCTTTTTTGGCCTTCCTAACCTTCTTTTTGCAAGAAAAATTTAATGTGAAACAAAAGTAATTTGAAAATAATCATATATTATATACATAGTTTCATTGCTACAAAGAAGTGCTCATGTTAGCAAGAATGAATAAAGGAAATCTTTTCTTCGTTCGTTTGCCTCAAAACGAGATGAATATTGGAGCGTAAAAAAATGAAAATTCCTCTATAATTCAATCGAAACTTACTCTCGATACTTCTCGTCCGCCGACCGCTCTCGCACCGGAATCCCCGACAGGAACAAGATGATGAGGGTTGTGAATATTGGCGACATAATTGCCACCCACTCGATGCCATCGATAACGTTTAGCGAGATAACGAAGATTCCCCACCAAATAACAATCTCGCCGAAATAGTTGGGATGCCTCGACATTCGCCATAGTCCTGCATAAGGTTGAAGAGAAAGAGAGAAGGTGTTGGGCATGAGAATGGTTTAAGATATAGAGTAAATATAAGCGCTTTCCTCACCCAATTCGTATTTGGTAATCAAATTTATGAATAAATTATTGTTCGGCATGAGCGAAAATGAGGGTTAACATTCATGTTGAGAAGTGGAATCGCGAGAAAATCATAAACGGTTTATATATGCGATCGTTTTGCGGTTTTATTGAAGTGAAAAAATATATTGAAATGTGTATTCACATAGGGCAACGCGGCAAAGAGAAACAGACGTCTCACTTAGAACAAAATACAATGATTGTCACGGAAACACTGTCGCCTAATGCTAAAATCACTGCACTTAAGGGGTCACCAGATGGCGGTATGCGCAAACGTCAAATTCAAGCAAAAACGAATGGAAGCGCCAACGATAGCCAATGTATTGAGTGAGACGTCTGTTTCTCTGTGTTACAGGTTTAGTTCTAATCCTCAGTTTTATCAATTTCGAAACAAGCAGAAAAGGCAGCACAGAGACGACTTCTGAAAATTCAATCGTAATGATTCCGTTGGTGTGGCCTGGTAGTTACTTCTATCAATTGCGGTCATCGGCAACGATTACTAAGATGATATCAGTGGCGTTTATCGGTGGTGGGTCCTGCATTAAATTTATTAGCATGAATAGTTGGTGTTAAATTTTCATAAAACGTAGATTCGCAATGATATTATCAATCGCAGTTCCAGCGGAAACAAGTAAAATCGCTGCAGAACTCTGTCTGAGGGATGGTTTTTATCGGTTGGAATCATAATTGATAGTCCTGAAAAAGACTGTTTGGAAATCGAATGATGATCATCATTCGACAAGGCTCTAATTAATTCTAGCAGCGGCGGCCTTTCTGGTAATGTGGTATAATTAATTATAAGTGGTAGGGGAGGAGGTTCGGTTGTGGGCACCGTTCGGTTATGGGCACCCCTATGTATCTTTTGACAGATAAGAGATGCTGTCATTCTGACAACCGTCATTTGTTTGCTATAATAGCATGATGTTTTGTGCTCAATATCAAACCGGATGGGCATCTCTACTTTGAACTAGAAACAAATAAATTTTTCGTACAAGAAAAACAACACGAAAGTTTTTTTTGGCCTTTTTCAAAGTGTAATAAATTAAAGGATTTAATTCAAAAGTGAGTTCTAATGCGTATTTACACAGTAAATTTAATCTATTTTGAGGCCCAATGTCGATTGCCATCAAAATTTTAGCACGAATTTTTTCGTCTCGTTCCAAAAAGGCTGCGAAATTAGGTTGTGGGGACCTTTTTTGAGTCGGTTGTGGGAACCCTCATTTTATGGATAAATCATTCAATATCGTTTTACTGGTCCCTCAACTTATTTTTAATAACGTTTTAAGGCAGTTTTATAATTAGTTTGACATAATTGTTCGAAATAATGAGTTTATTTAATATTTCTGTTCTTTGGGCATGACTAGTCATTATACACAAACTTTTTGGAACAAAGCGTTGACCGATTTGCTTCCAACAAGTTGACTTTCACGGGGAATCCTTTCCCATTGTTTCCTATTGAAAATTGGTCAGATCGGACTATGGGATCAAAATTTATGGCCAAAATATTATTTTTGAAATGAACGAGAAAGGCACTATTGCCGCTAGGGTGATTAATTTTTGTCTAAATCGATGAAATCATATTAATTTCTTTGCTAGTAGTAAGGTTATAAGTTTAGCTTTCGATTGCTATGCAAATGTCGACATAAGATCAACCAGGGCCAAAGTTATGGACCAAACACAAAACCTGCATTTAGAACACCTCACATTGTTTTTTAAACTTTTTGTGCAAAAATTAAAGGCTTGTGAATTCTGCAAACCAGTGAGAGCTATTTACATCAGATTACGATCAAAAATAATATGAAAAAAAAAAAAAAGTTGTGAATTCTGCAAACCAGTGAGAGCTATTTACATCAGATTACGATCAAAAATAATATGATGATATTATCATGAATATGTTAAAACTTGTTGGCATAAAGTTGAAAGAAATAACTGCTATTACTCATTTTATATTATTGAAGTGTATTATATTTAATTTAGGGTTTAATTTGATTTATTTATGTACTAGCAGACCTGGCAAACTTTGTTTCATCTAAAATTGATTTATTGTCTGATTAGTTCTCGAGTTATGCAGAAATTACTGGTTCATTTGTATGGGATCCCCCTTTCCACAGATGGGAGGAGTCTCAAACCATCTTAAGAACCTTCCCCGGCCCCAATAACCTCTGTATACAAATTTTCACGCCAATCGGTTCAGTAGTTTCCGAGTCTATAAGGGTCAGACAAACAAAAATTCATTTTTATGTATGTAGATTACCAGACTAAGGCCTTTATGCTTCACATAAAAGTCTTCTCCATTCCGCTCGGTCCATGGCTGGCACGTCGCCAACCACGCAGTCTGCGGAGGGTCCGCAAGTCGTCCTGCACCTGATCGATCCGCCTTGCTCGCTATGTATATCGCCTTCTTGTCCCCGTCGGATCGTTGTCGAAAACCATTTTAACCCGGTTACTGTTCCACATTCTGGCTACGTTCCCGGCCCACCGCAGTCTTCCGATTTTCGCGGTGTGAACGATGGATGGTTCTCCCAATAGCTGATGCAACACGTAGTTCAATCGCTTCCTCTACGTACCGTACGCCATCTGCACCCTACCATAGATGGTAGGCAGCACTTTCCTTACGAAAACTCCCAGTGTGCGTTGGTCCTGCACGAGGAGCATCGTCCAGGTCTCGTGTCCGGTCTAATAAGCATTTTGTAGATAGTCAGTTTGGTACGGCGCGAACTCTATTCGATCGGAGCGTTTTGCAGAGTCCAAAGTACGTACGATCTCCTGCCATGATGCGTCTCCGAATTTCTCCGCTGGTATCGTTATCGGAGATCACCAGTGAGCCCAAGTACACGAATTCTTCTACCACCTCGATTTCGTCACCACCATTACAAACTCGTGGAGGGTGGCTTACGTTGTTCTCTCTTGAGCCTCTTCCTATCATGTACTTCGTCTTCGACGTGTTTATGACTAGTCCAATCCGTTTAGTTTCGCTTTTCAGTCTGATGTAGGCCTCCTCCATCCTCTCAAAATTACGTGCCATGATATCAATGTCGTCTGCGAAACCAAATAACTGGACGGACTTCGTGAAAATCGTACCCCTGAAGAATTTCCCTGAAACTCATACTACGGGTTTAATTTGATACGTCCTCATGAAAAAGCTGCGCAGTGTTAGTAACATGAATGTTTCAAAATATCAGTGGGCAATGGGCATGTTCTTTTCCGGAAACAGGTTCACCGTGTTGACGAGTCCCTTTGGTGAATGGAGAAAAGGTGTCGAAGAAAGATTCTTTTTTTCTCAGCTGATTATATGACAACCATTTTTCGAATAAAGAACAAACCCATACAATTGCTGCTAGATTAGTGCTGTTCACCAAAATCTGATACATACGTTTTCCATCTCACGATGTAAACATTGGCCGCTGGACAATCTGTTTCAATATATATTTTTCGCATCACATAAAGTTTCACAGCGGATAATGTTAGTCATTAATCTTCTCTTATTCCACCTTATTCTTTCGCTAACTCTTGAATTCAGCGCATCTTGGTTCAGTTTTTCTTTTCATCAAATTTGCTTTTCCTCAGCTGTCTGCGAATGAATTATGATCCTAAGCATTGAAAATGGCATGGAAAATCAGTTTTTTTCGCGATACATATAACTGACAAAAATAAACAGAAAGGTTAGAAAGCGAGGGTTGATGTCGAGCGAAGCAGAATATTTGTAAGGTACACCGGGGCAAGTTGAAATGCGGGGTAAGTTGAAACGGAAGCTGTAATTCAGATAGGAAACGACCGAATGCTCTGATATTTTTTTCAACAAACTACTCGCCTAAACGCTCCTTCTGACTGCCATTCCCGAAAGATTGCAGCTTTCAATAGCAATCCTTGCCATTGTTTATTTTTCGCCCTTTGCAAAATACAAACCAACTATTTGACGTGTCAATGAAACAGGTCTCAAAACGATGTTTGGAAGTGTTTTTTATCAAATTTTCATTCAATGTTGAATAAGCATAATGATTACGAAAAATCGATGAAAGACCCGTTTTAATATTTTTTTTTGGTTGTTTGATATTGCTCTAGGGCAAATAGAAATGCGTGGTGCGGGGCAAGTTGAAACAACGATTCAAAACGTCACCCTCGCAATTAAAAGTTTTTTTTTCAGAATTCAACATGGTCCGTAAATACATACATTCGAAAAACATAAATTTATAAAAACATGCAAACTTCTGAACATAAATTTAATAAATTTCCGCCCATTCCGTCCTGAATGCAAACCTCCTACAATCTCCACTAGAATGAAAAGGGGTCATGTTTAAACAGCAGATTTGAGATTCTTAATGTACTGAGCACTGACTCTCGGAAAAATAAAACATAGAGTATGTGAACATTTCGCTCCACCTTGCACTTCCCCAGCTGCATTTTTCTCTAATCGAAGAGTTTATGAGAGATGTGATGGCTGGTTAATTAATGTGCATTTATGAAGAAGCCACAGCCGAATTAATCAACTGCGCAATATACAAGTGAACCAAATAATGAAGCATCTTGAATAGTAATCCGAGTGGTCACCAGTAGGAGGAAATCAATTTGATAAATTTCAGCGTAGTGCGTTCTCCAAAATTTGGTCTCTGAAAATACGCTTGGAACTTTGTTGTACACTGCCCTTATTCGCAAAAGAGTCCCATGTCATTTTCGCCGACTTGAGTACCGACATTACATGGAGAAATACAAAAAAATGTAATAAATTGAAAAAAATTGGTATCTTTCCAAAAAATTGACATAATATTCTTTATCCGTATTTATCCGTGTTAATTGTCCCACAATTAAATAGACCATACTTAAGTTTATTTTTTGTGTAAAAGAGTACCTATCAAAATCTGGAATCTGATTTTTATGAGAGTAAATATCAAGATGAGACAACAAAAGTGGGATTTGTTTTCAAATTTCTAGAACAAAGCCTACTATTTTATCATTTTGCTTAAACAGAAGACAATTTTAAGCTAATTACTGAAAGAAAATCAAAATCGTCAAAAACTTACATGGGACTCTTATGCGAATCCTGGCAGTATTATAGCCATCTTAACAACCTCGTGCTTCTTGAGTATCACTGAGTACATACATTTTGTTTTTTATACGGCAAAATTAGCTTATATCTGAATGAAACGCAGTGTTTCAACTTGCCCCGATTCGCGGGGCAAGTTGAAACGATGGATATAAAAAAATAATTTAAATATAAAAAATATTTATAAAAAAGTTTGTTAAGGTTGCTTATTTTTTATGTATAATATTTGGCCCGAAATAGCAAACACCGCAAACGGATTCAAAATATATCAAAGGGTGATTTTTTTACAGCACTTCGAATTTCAACTTTGAAAAAATCGTTTCAACTTGCCCCGGTGTACCTTATGGCCAACAATGATTAAATAGTTACGTTTCATTCCACTTTAAAATCTGCCAATACTTGGCATGTTTTTTTAAACTCAGATTCAATGTATATTTTTCAATTCGTAATCGGATTAAGCTGACCAACTACTTTCAACCATGTGTACATAGCAATCGGACACCAACCGTTATCTCAGACC
This sequence comes from Armigeres subalbatus, assembly GCF_024139115.2. Taxonomy (NCBI): domain Eukaryota; kingdom Metazoa; phylum Arthropoda; class Insecta; order Diptera; family Culicidae; genus Armigeres; species Armigeres subalbatus. The sequence goes on along the minus strand of NC_085140.1, from coordinate 210,831,407 downwards.
TACCTACATATTTCCCAAGTGAATGTTATTTCTGGAGCTGTTGGCATCAATTTTTGTTGCTATATCCACCTGTAAAGTGCCACTCATGTTTGTCGTCTCTGGTTTTTGTATTGCTTTCTTGAATGCCGGAAGAAACGATTCAAGATGAATCTTTTTTTTCTTGGCCATAGTATGGACGATGCTTTGGGTGAGCTCTGAACAGTGAGCTAACAAATGGATTGTTATTTTTATTCCTCCACAGCTATGTTATTCAATTTTATTTCATTTTGGGTGGAGAAACATCCCTTTTGAACTTAACATACAAAGAACTCTTTCAAATGGCAAAACCATCTCATCTTTTCTATAAACTGAATATAGCTCCTAATGACAGAAGTATCTTGAAATTATGTATCCAAACTGATGATACCAGAATGATCAAACAATTCCTGACAATACTTTAAATTTATATATTACCACACTAAAACCAGTTTCTAATTCAGTTTCATTCTTAAATGTAAGTATTTACAAAATGTGCTTTTGTGTGTGAGAAATAATTCAGAAATACTTGTTGAAAATCAATTTAGGGGGAGGGGATGCGGGGTATAATAAAAATAAATATTAAAATGATAAAAAATAAAGATTCGGATTTGTTAAAGAATGGTAATTCAAAATTTTCCGGAAATTCTGTTGCTGTGCCCTTAAATTATTATTATTGGGCGAAATAATTCGAAGGTGAGGGGAAAACATCTTTTTTTAAATATTTGTCGGCTAACAATTAAACTCCAAATGATTTATAAATCTTTGGAAAATGTTCCTTAAAAATTAATGTTGATCAACGAAGATTCGAACTTGTGCAATTTATCCAACATAAGATTCCCGGCGGAGTTATATCAACTGCGTTAAAGCTGAAAATTGAATTTTTTTTTAATATTAGGATGGAGACGCATGATGGCCCATTTAGAATAGATCACTGCAAAAGCATTTTGATGTGGGGTTGAAAAAACAAAATGTAATCATGGTTCTTTTCGATGCAATTCTGGCGTTCGTACCCTTAATTCCTTACCTTCAGACATATAAAATTTTTATTTTTTGACTGGCGTGAAGAATAGGACCCTTATCAATTGTGTGCAGAAGAGTTTGATCATTTTATTTAATTATAGAAAATTCATTTATAGGTGGCAAATATTACCCAGCATCGTTCATTTTAAACATAATCGTAATGACTGGTGAGTTATATTATTGATTAACTTTTCTATAATACAATATATGAATGGAAGTTAGTGGGCACAGGCACATGTTGGCCATATTTTCCCTCACGTAGTAGAAATGAGAGGGACCTTCCTTATCCTTGCGGTAAGATTCGCGGCTACAAAGTAAGAACATTCTGAACCGGCTGGTTGTTTTGCTTATTGTTTTTATTGCTTCAACAGGCTACATTTAGCCCTAATGATGAGGAGTATTTCATGAAAAAAAAGCTGTGCATAAAAGAATGTTGTCATGAGATAAAACAAAACAGGTGTAAAACAGACGGTAAGGCATTGTATCATTGTTTAGTCAATTTATTTTAAATTAATAAATTTATTTAGGGGAAATGACGGCTTTGGCAGGTTTTGTTCTATTATTGGCAGGGTTTTTTTTTATGACTCACAATGCTCAAATTTAGCCTAAATATTCTTTGCATATCAAAGAATATTGTGGCCAAATTTCATAAAATTTGGTCGACAAAAACCCCCCTGACAATAAATAGAACAAGACCTGCCAAAGCCGTCTTTCCCCCTATATAATTCTGTAATATTAAATTATTAAATTTTCGGGTTGAAAATATTCTCTATAGGGGAACGGTTCGCCACTTCATCTCATAGCTCCTATTTCCATCCCATCAAAAACAAAGCAATGGGAAGGAATTTGGTTTGCTTATTATTTTTTGATTTTTTTCAGCAGTGAGCACGCATGTTGACAAAAAGAAGCTACGAATTTGGTGCCGTATTTCTTTGTTTAGCGATGAGATGGATATATGTACAGTGAGATGGAGATCGGAACAGTTCCCCTATTACCTGGACATAAAAGTATCATCGTACTTAGTCTTAAGATAATCTAACGCAAAGATGGTAACTCGGCTTAGAAACCTGCCAGATGACAACTACGAGGCAATGCCCCAATATGGGTTGTAACGCCAATAATAATAAAATGAAGAAATAATCATATAAAACTAAAAAAATCAATGGTATCTTATTGAAAAATATCGCGACGATACCAAATACAACACAGGCATAAACAAGTGGATCAATGTCCCCGTATGTCATAAAAATATTTTCTTTTCTATTGAGCTTCATTTATCGTGACGTTATGTAACGATTAAAAAACACATTAACTGAGAGAGCTAAAGCCATAAAAGTTTGCTCAATGGACGTACTAAGATGCTAACCGGAACACCCTGAATCGTTTATCTTTTTCTTGTTTTTGTCCACATTCGCTTTATTTATCGTTATTCGTCTTCTGACCCGTCGGAAACCGGAACCCCTATGGCGAACGGAATGAACCGGCAGCCGGGTATGAGACAAACATCTTTAAACCAAACATGGTGGGGCTTTCCGTGACTCAACAGTAAGACGCGTGGCCACTGAGCAGATCATACTGAACGTAGGTGGGTTCGAAGCCCAGTCTAGGCAAGATAATAGTCTTGGCTATTAGTTACAAGGCTATGAAGTACTCTTGACATGACGATGTATCATTCGGATGCGTGTCTGACACATATCACAGAATAATTCCAGAAGGATAACCATTAGGGCTTATGCGAAAATATATGATGGGATGAGATTCTACCAACATGCTGAGGAGTACTGAAACAGTTCCATAGCTTGTTCACCTAGTGAAGTATAAGTAATCTTGGGATAGATCTAAGCTGTAAGTGATTCATAGGAAACATCAAAATAACTTTGTTTGATCGAATTACTTTTTGCTCAAGACTACAGCGTATGAAATGCGCTCTTTGTAAGTTAATTATACACAACTAAAAATCCACAGAATTCGTAAATTTTGCAATCAAAATTGCATAACTTTAAACCATTCATTCACAATGTTTGGCATCTGTCTCCTCCATCTATTTTTTATTTTTTACCGGCTTTCAAAAAATCTCGAACGTCATACCACTCTTATGCAGCGCACACACGCTCAAACTCGTTGGACAAACATTGACTCCGCCCACAGGAAAATGCTCCAGTTGCTGCTTTGATTGATCGTGTGTGAAGTTGTTCGAGCAATCATTTGACCGTTGGCGGCTTGGTGTTTTCCGCCTCTTTTTTGTCGCTTCGGTATAAACCGATTTTTTTAAAAAGATTTTAGCCCAAGGGTGGTTCATCTCTTGTAACTAGGAAGACAATTAAAATAGTATTTAACGAAATAATAGCTTACTAGCAAATCGGACCTGCGTTGCTCGGGACCGGAGCCGGAATCAAGTTTAACAATTCATTTCTTAATTCTAGTTTTAGGAGAACCGAAAGACTCGCAGCTTGGTCGAGTTTAGGGAATAAAATAATACAGTAGCTCTATTCTATGCAATGTTATGCTGATTTGAATTTCCAGAAAATTTTGCCTATCTCAACCTTTTTGCCTAACCCCTGTAGAACATGTACATGCCTTGCATGCTTGGTGGTAACTATTGCTTCCGCCTTTCAGGTTATGAATCGTGTTGGTGTTTCCGGTCCTGAACCGCGAAAAACAGACTTGCTTGCGACGGTTCAGAAGATCTAAGCACTACAGGGTAGTGCTTTTACCATCCGGCGCAGAAGGATGGCCCAGGCTGCTGCTATTACGTTCATTATCCAACGCTTTGCGTCAGCGACAGGGACCTCGCGGCAAAGGTTGGGGCTACTCCGTCTGATGTTTGCTGGCACGTCGGCGTTTTCATTACCTCAGATAGCGCTGTGGTTGAGAATCCACATCAGGGTCGCTATTATGGGCAGAGTCAATTGCTTGAATGAATGGATGTATGTTTGTTGATGAGTCTAACGCTGTGAGCATGCTTATCCGCGACTATTCCGATGCCTACCGTTCCGTTGGCTTTTGATCCAACGGTGAAACGAATTTCCGCTTCTTGATACAGTTTTGCAATTTTCTCCTTTGAAGGGGGTTTGCGCCTTCGCCGGGATGGGCTGTTTTGTCAAGCATCTACTTTAAGGCGAACCGTTCCTCCACCAGCTTCTTGGTCCTAAACGATGGAGGCTAGTAATCCTGGGGAGTTGCTTTTGGTATACCTCGGAGGCTCGCTGAGGCAGAAATGATCGTAGAAAGTCTTTCCGCGAATGGACGTGTTTTGTTTTCTCTGTCATGTTTTTTTGCAAATCTTTAATTCGTGGATTTTGAATTCGGCAGATTAGAATATTTTTGAGTGCTTAGTGCTTGCGTTATACATGTGCTATAAGTTATGAAGTGCAACATATGCTCTTCACAAAACCGTGGAAAAAATACATTTTAAAAACTCTTCGTCGAGAGGTGGTCCTGGTGTTTTCAAACCACCATCTTCCGGATTCAGGCTACATAACGCTCGAATGGCAAAGGAGGAATTAGGTGTCCGTTCACGATCAGTGTGGACGGGTACCTCATCAACGATCAGAAGTTCACGCAAAATCGGAATGTGTGGTTCTGTTTTAGCGTTCGGTGAATAAGTGTGCGATTGTTTTGTATATGATGCGAAACATTTGCAAGATCCGGGTTACTTTGTTCTGCTTTGGACGGTTCGTAAGTAAATTAAGGTGACTCGGGGACTCGGGTGACACGGTGTTATTTTTCCTATCTTTTGCCTCTTTCTAGCATTGTCGCCTCGTAATTTTGGAGCGGCGTATTTCGGTTTTTTGATTGTTTGATGTATCTGTAAATGTATCAGCATGTAGATTGCGAGTAAGCGCCGGGTATACTTTTGTAAAATCATATTTTTTTTGTAAAAAATAAGTTAAGCATTGAATGATTTAAAATGATGGCGATTTGATAATTGTCCGTGTTTCCCGTGTCAGCTTAATGAATATATTTTAAGATTTTTTTAGCATATACTATAATTGACGCTCTATATTGTCGAATAGAGCTCCCTATTATTCACCTTACCCACTATCACATATTTTCTTTCCCGAGATATCTATGAAGGTAGTATGGGTTCCCTGTATCTTCACTAGTAGATGTTGAACTAACATTCCTTCCCTTCCTTCTGTGATTTTAAGGACGTGGCCAGGTATACAACTGCTACTGTATAGGAAAAAGTACTAATCTTAGGTACCAATTTGCGACAATATACAGTAGATTGCTCAATTGAGCATTGTATAGCCACCCACGATTTGTACAATCACATATGCTATGCTATGCTATATTGTTTATCGATCAGATGATATTGCATTGTTATTGGTCGCAACGCAAGTATACCCTGGCATACACTTGTAATGGCAATATAGTGTTATCACTAATTCATAATGCAAATTTACAACTTTGTATCGGCTGCTTGAGATTTCTAATCCAATTTAAACCTTCTTAAAATTAATTCTCTTTTTGCTTCTGTTCGTGTGACCAAAGTATTGGTATCAATTTGGACCTGCAAATTGATGTTGATGATAGAACAACATATATCTAGTAAACAGCCATACATATGTTTATGATTTTCTTAAACTACTGCCACAATTGCTTTTACTTAATAACCCAAATTGCATTTACAATTGTTTGTTTATGAATTCGAACCATTTCACTACGGAAAAATAATCACCTTCTCTCATGTACAAAGCCCTGAATGACCAACTGATAAAGTACTTACCGTCGTTGCAAAATTTGCCCTGATTTATTGGATCTTGTCGGAAGGAAAACTTTTGCAAATCAGCATACGTTTCCGCCAACAATCCAGTAATGAACATCCCAGTTCCCGCGGAATCCAGCGTCGTCATCGTCCTTGGTGCTCGCGGAATTGAATGCCGGGGTGAGTTGATGATGATTACGGGCAGTGAAACAACGAACACCCAAACAGCCTGCAAAACAAGTAAAACAACATCACGGAATAAGTAAACAATCAATTATGTGGAATGATGAGAGAAGCGATGCTAAAAAAAGCAATTATGATAAATCTATACTAAATCTACTATGATCGTATAAATGTAAATTTGGATAAGTACAAATGAATGCCTCGAGATATTGATTAGTTCTTATCAACTCAGGGTGACTCGATTTCTAAATCGTGTACTTATAATTTTAAAAATGTACAGATACTTTATAAAACAACTATGATTCAAAATATAAAATGGATTTATGGGATTAAATATGTTATTGTTTCCTATTGTTTCTCGGGTCAGATTATGGGCTCAAAAATTATGGCCAAAACACTTTTTTCCAAACGCACGATAAGGTATTACTACCTATAGGTGGATTAATCAGGTTTTTTTAGGCAATTATACTATTCTGAATGCAAATTTTAAATTTAATAATCGCTTTCATCTCAATTTCTTTATTGACCACCTCTATATGTTCAATAGTTCTTTTTTTAATTTTTCAAAGGACTTTTTCATATTAAACACTATGTATGGTTACAACTGTCCATATCTATCTTCATTGATCATGGGGCATTATTGGTAGGATTTTATCGAAAAATAATAATTTCCATTTCCAAAGAGAAAAATCCAGTTGGGAATGCCTCGTCATGAGTTTCAAATGCTTGTAAGTGTAACATAAAGTTTAGAACAATATGAATTATAATTTCATGAAACGTCCCGGTCCTGCAGCAGCCTCCAAATCGATAATTTCTTCTCAATACAATTCAGATTCAAGCCCAATCATGTGTTCTGCTGTATATGCCTACTGTTCACGATACACCCTCAATGATTCCCAAACGGAAAGTGTTCTGCTCTCATGGGACCTTGAAGGTTCGATTGCCTTGACAGCCCGCGGTGGCACAATATGAATGACTGCATTTGCAATATTTCAACAACACTGCCGGCAGTGATGAAGTGCTTCGAAGGTTTGAGCATTTTCAATTAGATTGGTGGATTCGGTGAATGTTTCAAATGAATGAATTTTTGAAATTAAATTACACATAATTTGACATTAAGCTTTTGGGTAAAAGCAATAAACACAGCCCACAAACAAACAAAGAATCAACTGATGCTTGGTGTGACATCTTAATAAAGATTTAAAAAAAATGTAGATGGATAAATGGGAGGGAATGTCAATGCAATAATTGATATTTGGCAATTCAGAGACATTTTCGAAACTTTTCTCAAAAATTCTAAAAGCAATTTCAGTGGCAAAGCAATTTCAGGGTTGGACTTTTGCGATATCCTGTGAACACTATGTTAATAAGAAGGCCTAATTCAGAAAATGTATCAATCAAGTAAGTGGGAATAGGTGGAACAGGGCCATAAAGTGACGAAGATTGGCGTAACTTAAAGGAGGGGTTATGGACGTAACCCCGTTCCATCCTAAAGAATTTGGATAGTTAATTGATAAAATAGTAAATTTAAGGTGCACAATCTCAATAATATATAATATATCCTAACATTTTATTTTTATGACTGTAAACTATTGCTTGCAGAGTAACTAACATTATAAAGTTCGGCTTACTACTTGAAAATTTTAGGACTAAACATATGGCTTAAGGTATGATTTTGTACGGAGATGATATCTTTTATTGGTATATAAGCCTGTTTCGACTACACTTAATATGTGTACATCTTATTAGGATATCTCCTGATTAAACTTCAAACGTGTGTTCATATTAAAAATATTATCCAGATAGCATGATTATGCAATGACATTTAAATTCGTTTAATAAAAGCGTTTTGGCCCCCTTCCCCTTAGATAGCGCCCAAAGCTGGAAGAAAAACTAAAAACTTTCAAACATTTACTGATCTTTCTTAAGCGCCGACTTAGGTTCGCTGAAATTTACAGGCTATAGAAAAATAAGGACAAGTTGTCGCCGTCGCGGCGATGAAATCGCTTAGGTCTGGGGGAGCCTTTACGAATCACCAACTGTCGCTTCATATACTCAGGTTCGTTCTTGTTTAATCAATTGGGGTTTATTGTACATTTTTATTTATTTCTGACGTGAAATAAGTGGATTTATCAACTATTTAGATAGGTCGTATTTTTAACTAATTAGTTCAATGACTTACATATGAAGAAACTCTAATTCTTCGCTCTGTTTTTCAGTAAATATGAACGGATGGAGACGCATGGTCACCCATCATCAGGGTTTTCAAAATTTACATTCATAATGATGGACAATAAACGAGAAGCATAATGGCTCCCCCAAATACATGCGACATGACTGTTGTGGTTGCTAAGCACCTGTCGTTGCGGCTCTACCGCTGGGTCGCTGCATGCAATATTCCAGAATCACCGTCCACGATGCAGGTCTTTTACTATACTGCCGCTAATCGCAAGTCGAGCACATCTGTATATGGAGGCCCATATATTGATGTGCTCGACTTGCGGTTAACGGCAGTATAGCCCTATGTATCTCTAGGGGTGATCAGGAATCACGAGTGAATTTGTGAGACATCAGAACGCAAAAAATTACCCAGCAATATCATCTGAGCACAGGAATATTATCTTTGCTTGTGCAAAGATGTTGTCCCTAATCAAAGAGCACTCTGAAATGCTATTATCATTTGAGAACTTGAAGGTGATCCTGATAGCTAGCTAGGTGCTCCAATCTTCCAATCTACTAGGTGCTCCAATCCTCCAAGTTTATGGAAGAGAAGAAGGGGAATTCATTTTCAGTGCAAAACGAAAACAAACTCGCTGGCTCTCCCATACTGAAATCCAAGATGGTTGAATCGTGAATTTGGCAGATTAGAACACCTAGTGATGTATTCATCTTGGTTCGAGGCTTGTTTACGTTGCGAAGGTGTTGCTACAACAAACGCTGTGAAAACATGTTTCTCCATGACGAACATTGCACTTTGTTTACTGAGCGGATAGATAACTGAGATAAATATCCCATCATTTCGCCAGTAGTTTTGCTCTGGAGATCAAGTGATAGGATGGTTCAAGATGAATACACTAATAGGTGTTCCAATCTGCCACATTTATGGAAGAGAAGAAGGCGGAGATGGAACAATCGTTTTCAGTGCAAAACGTAAACAAAACCATATTCATCTTGGGATGGTTTGTAATGCCTGTCCAGCACATGAATTCATGATGACATTGTTGGGAATGTTGAAATATGTTCGAATGAAATTCATCCTGAGAGTGGATAAACTATCCTGACGTCTATTTTTTGACGTCAGGATAGTTTATCCACTGTGAGCAAATGATTTCCAATTGTTTCACCTCTATGCCAAGTTACGATTCTCTCAACTAAAGCTCTTGAAAAATTATGGATAAGCACGTGGTTTCCAAGACCGCTGATTTCTGGCTTTGTTGTATAATCACCTTAACGTTTAGGTACAATGCAATGCAAATAAAAAATACCGCCGTCGGGGGTGACAATGGGTCAAATGGGGGTGAGAATGGGTCACTGTTTCAATTACATAGAATGCTTGTAGAATAGATTTTATGTATCTGAGAGCAAGAAAACTAAATTATAAGAGACCTTTTTGAACGATTTGGTTATCCGACCTCCATAGTGTCGGTGAGGGCGCTGACCCATTCTCACCCCCTAGACCCATTGTCACCCCCGATGACGGTATGTGTTTCAGTGAATGTTTCCTCTGTCAAAGATTCCTTTTTTACTAAATTTGTAATATCTCACATAAAAAACACCTTTAGCAAAGGGATAAACGGTACAGTTCTATAAAATCAAACTACAGCTCTCATAAATCAAAATCCGAATACTAGACCTATAAGAATTTACATACCTGAAACGTCCAGAATACTGCAAATCGTATTACATTCCTCCGATTGTCCTCGAACTGTTTATCACGACCGATTTTCACAATCCTGTAGAGCAGATATCCCGAAAGTCTCGCACCCCATAAACAAACAAACACCGTCACCATCAGCTGTCTACTATCGTAAGGCTGGAAAATAGAGAAAGAGAAGCCGGAAAGAAATTTTTACTTAAGGTATAGAACTGCATATATGTATAACCACGAATGGTCGGAAGACAAATATTGTTTACGACAAGATAAAGGAGCTGAACAGATGAGCAGAGATAAACCAGCAGCATGGATTTACACTTTATAAATCCAGACATCATAGGCTATCCATATCGTCCATCAGTAGATTTTTTTTACAAATATTTCTCAGCTCAACAAAGAGAAATCTATTACGTTTTTTTGTAATTGGTGTACGAATGCGCCAAAAGGCAAGCTTTTCCCGGAACCAGTTTTTGTACAGGAGCTCTATGCTTTCTGACGTTGAGTTATATTGCATGATGCAGACTAACTGGATATTTAAATTCACAATCTAAAGACTTTAATAGAAATTATAGGTATAAGGAAGGATGTTATCGATCATTTAGTGGTTTGTCAAAAACTCATTACAAAAACTGAATTTCAAAACGTGTTGTATGGCTAACTACTAGTGCGAAGGTTTTTCTACAACTCTACCTAATGGTTCGGTGTTTGAATTCCACGAGAGTAACGGAGTTATAGCTACAGTTTCAGTAACTTAGACTAGATGATAACAAAAATCCAATCATTTAGTTTATGTTGCTGCAACTAGTGCTATAACTCCGTCATTAGTTGAATTCTTACACTCGCACTAGAAGTCCACCATAGAATACATTTTGAAATCCAGCTTCTGGAATGAGCTATTTACAAACTAATAAATGATCGAACGGAAATTACTAAATGATTGATAACATTCTTGGGTATAAATGACGTTTTCATATCAAGATACTCAATATTATGTAATAAAGCTCGTTGTCTGACCACCTTAATGTCCGAATGTACCTTAATGTACTAATCGATCCAGCTCCTTGAATTGAGATAATATGTGTGAGTATTTATTAATGAGTGGAATTCAAAAAATGTGGCACACTTTTTAAACATATTCATTTAGTTTGAATGTTCATTTCTCATTAATAAAAATTCATGATTGTAACACGGAAATACTCTGTTATACATATTCATCTATCTATATAAAAATGAAATGGTCTGTGTTCGTATCCGCTTAACTCGAAAACGGCTGGATGGATTACCTTCATTCCTTCAGCAGATATGTACGTTACCCGAGCAGAGGAAAATAGCTAAATAATATCAAATCTTGATAAGATAGCAAAATGAGATATGGACATGATTGATATAAGAGATAAAAGATCAGGCGACAATATCATAATTTTGCACTAAAATATCATGAGGAAATCATGTTATGTTATTTGTAAGAAGTGATCAATATCAAGTGCTATTGGCTTGTTCTTATCCATTGCACATTTTGATATTTAAATGATATTTCGGTGCAAATTTTTGATATTGTTGCTTTTTCTTTTATCTCTTATATCAATCAAGTCCATATCATGTTTTGTTATGCTGTTCATGGCTTCTGCCCGGGTACCGTTTCCGACGGGTTTATATTATATTCTCTTATGAGAAAATCACGAGTATGGTGGAGTAAATTGTGAAAACCTAAAACTAATATTACGTATGGAAATTTCGCATCGGTAGTTCCCAACGCGCATTCCCGCCTACTATGCAAGACAACGTCTGCCGGGTCAACTAGTTAGTTTATATAAACACAAACCTATGTCTCTTCTATTTTGTATATACTATTATAACATTTACTTATGGCAACGCTTCCCGAGTAGACGAAAATAGCTCAATAATATCAAATGTTGATAAGATAGCAAAATGAGATATGGACCTGATTGATATAAGAGATAAAAGATCAGACGACAATATCAATATTTTGCACTAAAATATCATGAGGAGATCAAGTTATGCTATTTGTAATAAGTAACCAATATCATGTGTCATTAGTTTGTTTCTTATCCATAGCATAGTTTGATATTTAAATGATATTTCGGTGCAAATTTTTGATATTGTTGCCTGTTCTTTTATCTCTTATATCAGTCAAGTCCGTATCATATTTTGTTATTCTGTTCATGGCTTCTGATCGGGTTACGTTAAATGACCGGCAGAATCCATTCCAATCCATTTCACTTTTGGCTATTACTCCATGATCGATCAAAACATTAATTTGTAATTTTTATTGCACAACGAAACATCACATAGGCTAGATGTACCAGTTGTGGCTATAGCATCAGTTGTCGCACTAGTGCTTTATATGCCAAATGGCCAATCAAATCAACGCAAACCAAGTTCATGTCGTAAAGCATATTTATATGATACGATAACACCTTTGATTTCCTCCAAAACAAGCAAAGCATAATTGTAAAAATTGATTTTGCTTAATTTTTGACGTCCTTTGCACCAGTTGTCGCACTAGTGGTCCCTATTTGGCCACTTCCATAAGAAAACAATGTGATTTACCAAATAAGGAACTAAAATTAAGAATAGTGCCACAACTGGTGCATGCGTTCCTATTATGGATTAATTTTGAGGATAATAACAAATTTTATTGTGGTTTTCACAGCTGTTCTAAGGAACATGAAGTAAAACCTTTAGCTTGAATATAAAGTCCACTCACATGCCTTTTACTTATTTATATATTTTTTTAAATAGTGGTTCTTATGTATGGTGACAATTGGTACACCCACCCTAGATGATGCAGGAATTAGTTTCTTATGTACACTGTGCAATGGATAATTTAAACGGTCATTAACGATGGCGGTCACATCGTCAAAAAATGTTAATTATCAGTTAATTTAGTTTAGTTAAGCAGTGCTCTTATAATGTTAGTTGATTTTTTTTATATCATTATAGCTTTATTCATACTATATTTTCCATATTCCATTTGTTGCTAAGTAGCACACGTAATAAAACATTCCCACGAAACTTCGTTCGGGATCATATCATATAAATAAAATCCTAATGTGAAGGTGCAGTGCTATTGACAGCAATCTAAAAGTTTTTCCTCGAGGAAAGTTTCCTTTCATGTATTTCACTTGAATCCTCGCATGTAATCCAATATAACGTAAGCAGGGATGGACGATAATTAGACAGTTTATGTTGCAGTAAGAAAATGTGTTGCGGCAGTTCCCGCATACAAGAAATGTATCGAATTTATGTTGGCTATGTACCTATATACAAAATTCATGAACATTAGAAGCACGAATGAAATTTTTATCCAATTAATTATGTATTCACCGACCAGCAGCTTGCAACACGCTCACAGAATGGGATGATACTGTTGATGTGGAACCGACTATCCATATTAGGTTTGCTCCTCTGTGTCGTATTTATCTCTTCTTTTTTTCCGAATCCTCAAATGAAAGTTAGGCGATACTGGTTATGTTGGTACTGACAGCGATGTTTCCCAGACCACATCAGAAGCGGCCGGCATGTGGTTAAACCAAAAAGAACAAACAGGTGGTAGGATACACTGTCACTGTCACTATTTAAGATAATGAATACAGTTGAATATTCATAAGTCCCAAATTAAATAGCGACAATTTTAAAAATATGAGGCAAAAGAAAAAAAAATCAATCTTTCAACTGGTGAAGGTTTACTACATAGGGCAAAACCTTTTATCGCGGTGTGTCCGCACCGCGGTAGTGAAATAAAGTCATTTCTGTGTATAATAGCTCTTCAGATTAAACGCTAAGCCGCTTTTAGTTAAAAAATACTTTCATGAAAAATGAATAAAAATCCTCCTTTAAGGTTTCCCCAAACACACCCGACGCGATTCTATCACTTGGCGACTACGATTCTGTCGCCCAGTGGCCCAGCTTAGTATGGGAAGAAAAAAAAAGTTGCCGAATTCCTCGGGGCACCCTCAGGACTGTGTCGTTTGGTGAGGAAATCAATTTCTCAAAATTTCAGCTCATTTGCTTGTTGTATAAGCTGGCGCATTTGATTTGAAGTTTGTATGGGGATTTCTGTATATAGGAAAATACACTTCCGACACTCATTCGATCTGGAAATCGGTTCTGATTGCTCGATTGAGCTCAGAATTGCAAAAGGGCGATGATTAAATGAACTTTTATTTGACTTTCAGATAATTTATTAGGAACTGTTTTGTGTACTTTTGTATTTATTGGTCGAATCGAGTCAGCTAAAAAGTATATAAAAGTTCATTTAATCATCGTGCAATGTTCTGTGACCACTGAGATCGCTTGAGGAGTCCTTCGTCGGCGAATACCAGACAGGTTTTCGTGAGGGCCGATCAACGACGGATCAGATGTTTAGCCTGCGGATGATCCTTGATAAATTCCGGGTGTACAACTTGCAGATTTACCATCTGTTCATTGATTTCAAAGCAGCGTACGATTCAGTGAAAAGAAATGAGCTATGGCAGATAATGTCCGAACATGGTTTTCCGGCGAAACTTACTAGACTGATACTTGCAACGCTGGATGGCTCGAAATCAAGTATCCAGATTGCAGACGAAGTGTCAATCTCGTTTGTGACCTTAGACGGATTGAAGCAGGGTGATGCACTTTCGAATTTATTGTTCAACATTGCAATCGAGGGCGCTATTAGGAGATCTGGCATACAGAGGAACGGCTCTATCATCACACGGTCGTATATGTTCCTTTGCTCTATACAACTCTAATTCTAACAGTGGTTCTTTATGGACATGAAGCATGGACATTAAAAGAGACGGACCGGAGAGCTTTCGGGGTTTTCAAGCAAAAAGCTCTGCGTACAATATTATATTTATTTGCCGTCAATCAAATGTAGACCAATTACACTTTGTACAATAAATACTTATTATCTAGTCTATGTGTACTTCAGTCATTACCTAACTTGTCTAGAGAAGAACACTTTTTTAGATTAGTTTTACTCATCGTTACATCAATTGTTTCACAATGTGCATTATAACATGTCATCATTCTATTTATTGGGCCATTTCTGCCATAGTTTGTTCTTTGATTATTGATATAAAATAGACTTCTATTTCTAAGTGGACGGATAGGGGCGTAAAATTAATATTTGCCAAAATTTCACTACTATCCACTCTTTGTGCGATAATATCGTTCATGAAAGCTATCATTGAGAATTCCCTGCGTTTTTGAGTTCTTCTAGGTTAATTAATAAACACCGTGATTCATAAGGAGGCAATGTTAGAGACGTCCACCCTAGTTTTCGGAGCGCAAAAAGTAAAAATTGTTTCTGAACTGATTCTATGCGGTTTACATGTGTTTCATGATACGGAGCCCAAACTACACTGCAGTATTCTAAATGAGGCCTAACATGTGCAACGTACAAAGTTTTGATTGTGTAAGGATCATTGAAATTATAACTGAATCTTTTGATAAAACTAAGCATGTTGCTTGCTTTATAGATAATATTATTATAGTGATCTATAAACGATAATTTGGAGTCCAGAATGATACCTAAATCTCTAATTAGTTTGCATCTTTCAACTGTTTTCTGACCAATGTATATTTGTTCTTGTGCCGTATTGATCTTTCTCTCGGAGGGAAACCAGAAAATGTTGTGTGGTGCAGATGCATGAATCATGAGCTGTATCAAATATACAAAGAAGAAAATATTGTGAATCGTATAAAATACGGCAGACTCCAGTGGGTGGTCACTTAGTGTGAATGACAAAAAAACACCTACTACTGATAAGTATAGGTTTTCCTCTTTCACTTAGGTGAAATTTTAAAATGTTCTATCAGGGGTCATTTTTCCATACATTTGGGGGATAAAACGGCAATCATTTGAGATTTCTATGGAGTTTGCATAAAAAATGTGAAAAATAAAAATTGTTGTAGATCCCCAGAAAGAACATTTTAGTTTACCCTTCATCTTCTTCTTCTTATTGGCATTACATCCCCACACTAGGACAGAGCCGCCTCGCAGCTTTCTAAGCCAGGTTATCATTTTTGCATTCGTATATTGGATACTTAATGCCCAGGGAAGTCGAGACAATTTCCAATCCAAAAATTGTCTAGACCGGCACCGGGAATCGAACCCAGCCACCCTTAGCATGGTATTTCTTTGTAGCCGCGCATCTTACCGCACGGCTAAGGAGGGTCCCTAGTTTACCCACTATATGAAAAAGGAAAGAAAATACTTTCGCGTGGTGAGTGAGTACAGTATTTCAAGATTCTCTTCAAAATTAATCCTTAAATTTAAGTTGTATTAATCCAGCTTATGTCTAAATTGCATGATGTATTACCAAGGTGTTGAAGTTGAAAAAAAATGTATTGTCAAGCTCCTAATGTGTAATGTGTAATTCTGATCTCAAGTTTCATTTCGGTATTTAGATTAAATGATTGATCTTTATTGAGCTTACATTGAAAGATTTTTTATTGTTCTAAACAAGGCAATTTTTTTAGGCACCTGCAGTATCATAGTTAAAAATAATAAACAATATTTAAAAGTGACCGTTAAGGTCACTTTTCCCATTTAGCAAAACACCATGGCTTGTACTTCAGCCATTATGGATACCAAAAATAAATGGGAGTGCTACCGGAATGTGGAAAAGAGAATGATTGATTAAATCTCTATTACTAGAA
The DNA here is from genome assembly GCF_024139115.2 of Armigeres subalbatus. Lineage (NCBI taxonomy): Eukaryota > Metazoa > Arthropoda > Insecta > Diptera > Culicidae > Armigeres > Armigeres subalbatus. Next base: position 210,814,929 of record NC_085140.1, on the reverse strand, counting down.
TGTTTCACCAACATAAAATATAGCTATGTAGAAATCACTGATCGATCGGTTCTCGTTGGCTCGAAGCAACATGTTTTTATAGAGATAAAATTACCTATTTGATTTTGTATTAACCTCTTCCTTAAAGACGACTTTTTTTGGAATCCAATGTTGCACCACGTCACGTTTTCAAAGGAACCACTTTCAATACTGAAGCAATGAGCAGCAGTAATCTTTTTTTTAATTGCTACGACGCATCAAAGCTAAAATTAAAAAAAAAAATACGGTTGTTCATCGCTTTTTTGTTAAGATTGGTACCCGCGAGGCCAAATTTATTTGGATTCTGGACAGTTTCACCTTAAGTATCTAGTAGATAACTTTTTACTTTTCAACGCAATTCATGCAAATTCTTATTTGGATGGTAACCATGTCCTTCGATGGGGTTTGATCCAACGAAACCAGTACGCTAGACAGGTGCTTTCCCTACTACAACTTTCGTCGCTTTTTCACATTGCCTTAGGGTAAAAAGACCTAGTATGAAGGTGTTAAGCATCGCATCAAAACAAAATTAATTGCGATTTTTTTTAATAAACTGTTTATCTTTTTCACATTGAAGTAGTCGAATAGAGTGATCTTTAACTCTAGTTTCGCAAATACTACGTCAATTGTGATAAACTATATGTTATTTTGTTTTTATCACAAACAAAAAACAAACAACCACAATAATAGGAAGCAGTTGCCTATCGTTACGATGTTTTCAGAAGTTCAGTCATATTGTAGCGGTTAATGAGGCTGGATTAATAACAAAGAGACCGCAGTGCAAATTTGGAACAGCGCGCTTGCTGTCAAATCGGTTGTTCAAATCGAGTACAAAGTTTTTAAAAGTAGGAATATTGCGCCATTCGTATAATGCAGGCACTTTAGTTAAGGTTTTGCCTGTATTTCTAATGGAGAGCGATACAACAATAGGACCTTTAAACTACCGCAATAATAGGCTCGAAAGAAAAAGTAGATTTTTTACTATTTGAAATTGATTTTTTCCAAACAAAAGGTGTTTAGTGGGGTTTAGCAGATCCACATTGTCTTCGATGCTATCCAAAATGGACAATTCTAACACTACCGCAACATTAGGACATACCACAAAAAAAAACGTTTTTTCATATACACCACTGTGTAAGTGATAAATTTGTTATTTAAGATCGTACCAAACTAATAGAAACTTGATTTCAAGGCTAGCTACCAGAGCTGTATAACATTTATTTGGAACATATCACATTTTTGGCTCGATGTCTCCCGTACTAACGCTACCCTCAATTTGAATGCTATCAACCATATTTAACATTATTTTGTAAGAACCAAAGGCCCTGCTTTCAAACAAATTGGTCTGGTAAGCCTACAGTCATTGCATACAGCTATCTTTGCTACCAACCTGATTGGGCTGCACCTTTGAATTTTTCCTTTTTTACTGTATTAGATCATTTTATAAGATGCATTCCATTTAGAAAGCTGTTCTTTTATCTAAATTTCAAATAATATTCTATAATGCCCATACAACTACTTTCCTCAGTGTTGTCTGATAGGATAAAATTCAGCACTATTTCTAATGACACTACATCATAACGAGCTGATAGTTGAGCATGCTTGGCCTTTGCACCCTCTCCATATAACAATCACAATAAAAACGGAAGCGATGCACCTAATAAGGACGCTCATACGTGTAACCTTATTGGCATATTCCATCGTTTGACGCCAATTATTTTATATTTTTAGTGAAACGTGATCATATTACGATGCATGGAAGTGAAAAACAAGCGAAAAAAATAAAGTAGATGGATACATCCTGCACCTAAAGCTATGTCCATTTAGAATCCGGAATCATTTATTGTATTGCAGCGGCACGGAAAGTGACCGCTGCAAGAATTCTTTTACAGCGGTTTGTCTACCTAGGCGCCCACTTGCTGTGGTATAAATTTCACGATGTTTCGTGCAGCGAGTCAAAAATTATACCAGATGGAAGCCGAAAGGAGAGAAAAAAATCTGCACACCCACGTTGATAATCCTGCTCATCGACGATGGAACCTACGTCAAAATGGATTTCGGACAGTCAAAAATTCTACATGGCAATGGCACGAGGAGTAGTACTACGTTCCTGCGAAGTTTAAGTTTGCTTTTTGGACAAACTTGCAAAAAAAAAACAGATGATTTTGGCAAGGGATATGCAGCTGTGGAGCAAAGACCTAAGTGTTTGTGACGAATAAGACGATGGACTCGAAGCTGGATCTGCTATTCAATATAGCTCTGGAAGGTGCAATTAGAAGATCTGGTGTGCGAAGAAACGGAACCATCATCAAATCCCAAAACTCATGAACGATTCAAATCAATTATGAATCGAAACGCACCCAACTCAGCACCAAAAAAAATCATGGCTGAGTTGTATCATCCATTTGAATCATCGTAGGTTTTATTTAGTTCTCTTTCGTAAATTAACAGTAAATTAACGTTCAACACATAGAACGATGGATACTCTTGCGTGAGTAAACAAGCAATTGCCCCTACATTGATTTGGAACGACATGATTTTTGGGAAATGAGTGAAATGATCCGTTTTAGCATGAAAAGCTCAGACGTGATGCATTCCTTTAAACTCGCAAACGGGTTAGTACGCGCGGGAGCGCTCAATAATTGAGATTTTAATTGATTTTACCAACACTGGTAAGTAGGACATTCTGCGGTTTGCGATCCCAGCTACAGTCTCGCAGTTTACACGCACTGACAAATTTAGCTCTGTACACATCTATGTAGGGGAATAGTGGGTAAAACCGCCACCACTTCAAATCTCTAATGTCAGGTGATTATTTGACAGAACGCTGACACACTTTGAATAATCTTTAGATTTCTTGAATTTCTAGCCATTTTGTAACTGGCGGAGATGTGTAGCAGTCGAAATAAACTAAAACTAGCATTGATCATCATTGACGAGACGAGTTATCTAAAATGTTGGTATCGGTGTATTAGCTTTTTCGACAATAATTTGTTAATTTTCAGCATGTAATCTATCTCTGATCTTCAATTGAACATCATTTTCTATATATTGTGGAAAAATAGTTAACTTTTCTTATTATAAACATCCACATGTAGTTCAACATTATTATGTTATCAATTGGGGTAAGTTCGACACCTGCCTTCGAATCGCAAAATTCCTCTGTTTTACTGGACTCATCAGTCGCATAATGTAATTCAAGTATTGGATAAACAAGATAACAATAAGAGCCGGAGAATATAACTAAGTCAGAGATTGATTATGCTATGTATAATAATCATTGGGCGTGACAGGTCTAGGAAGTAATATTAAGTCATCAAGGATAATCTGCAAGAATAATCTGACAAAAATGCTAAAAACCGTATTTTTTAGGTTTTTTGCTCAATCCCTTTTGTAGTGTTGTACTTTCTTTATCCATTTTTACCCCTTTAAACATGGAGCTTTTTACCTACGAAACTGGTTATTTTCATTTCTTGTCATTTCATGTGCATTTAAGTTTAAATCGCTGTTATAAACAACTTTTTTTAAAATAATACAAATTGAAATGTAGATCAATATTTACATTGGTTAGTAAATTTGTTATCAACATTTATATACTTTATATATGTTCCATCCAAACAGTTGAAAAAGCTAAAGAAATATGATATGCGATGATGGGTTTAAATATATACAATTTTGTTCAATCATCATTAATTAGCGACCCTTAAACATGAATTTTAAGCATAAATATCTAAAAGACTGTTATTAAACATTTTCAATTATGTCGTAACATTTGAAATTGTTTCGATGTTCGATTCCATCCCGACTTGGTGTTTCGGTTTTCACCCTCATATGATGTCGAACTTATCCGCACCCCAGCCAGTTCAGCCTGAAAATGGACTGTTTACGTTTTCATCAAAAATCAAATTATATCGAGAAATAATGTCGTGATACCTCATGGACTGATGCTTAAAGGGCCAAATTATGCTTGTATAAAATTTCTAGACCGGAAAATCGCTTCATTGATTGGGGAGCTGTAAAGTAGTTTCAGGTGACTTTCCCCCTATAGATTAATGGCTTCCATAGGTAAAAGAAGCCCTAACTGCGTGTGCGTGATGCCCAAGCGTATCAAAGTTTTAGTTATGAATCTGAAACACCATGACTAATGTGATCTGAGCCACCTCAAAAGTGTATATTCACAGTTACATCAGAGCCTTCACGTACGGATGGACCCCTGCTAAATTTGTTACGGGAACTCCTTCATATTATGTTTGTTTTATAAATATCACGTAACAATATATATTGTAGGAAGATATAATATCAGGTTTGAAAAACTGGAATTTTCCACATTTTGATGAAATATCTAATGATTCTGAAAAAAAGTTTCAACGACACTAATCAACGATGTACCACGCGTCTCCACACTCTATCCACACAACATTTAACAAAAACGAGTAGGACAATGCAGAAGGCTCATATGAAGTAAGCATTCGGGGTATGATTATAGAAAATTAATTGTATGACTATCAAAAAATAGGAAATTGTTGCTACGATACACCGACGAGCATGAAATATAATGTATGCAAAATTAAAATTTGATTAGCATATCAATCGATGAGCGCAATAATTAAATTTCATCCACTCATGCCCGTTTTACCGTTGTTATATGAGCGTCAGTCGCCCATATTTCCGCCGGTCGACTATAATGCTCCACAGCTGGACGTCGTCGATATCTATGTGGGTGAAGGAATATCGTCCAAAGTGCATCCCATAAGCTTCTTTGACGTTTTACTAATCAACATAAGCTCCATAACATAAGATAAATTATTCGACTCAGGAAGTCTTACCTTTTTGCGAATTTCCAACGCATTCCAATTTTGAGGGTAATGCAAAATGGCACCAAGCGTGAAATAAACCACCATTCTTGCTTGAGAAATAAATGAAGTCAGTCGTGTGTTAAAATGTATGAATAATAACTTACGATTAAATTAAGCTAGTAGCCAATTATTGAGTTTCGATAATTAAGCAGTATCTCACAATCTTTCAACTTCACATTTTCTTTTCTCGCGGGTACGTTTGAGACAGTTCTTCCCAACACATCGGCATCGATGCGGTGAAGCGGTCGTTTTTTTGGATATGTGGCACCATACGATTTTTGCCATTTCTACAAACGGAAGATTGATTATCCAGCTGCCATCTAATAACTCAATTCGATTTGTTTGGATGCACTCATGGACTAATGGTGTTTAATGTTCCACGGATGGTATTCCGAATCGTGATTCTTGGCGTCCGGTGTTCCGGGCCGGGTGTCAACTTTAATTGTGTTTTTTGGATAGTACTCACACATCAATTGGTATTCCCTCTTTGATTACTTTTATTATTCTTGTTTTTTTTCTTGTCCTTTTGGTTTATGTCCTTTACAAGTTGTGATATAAAAATAGATTGAATCTCTTGATTCATATAATATCATAACAGATAGAATATAAGTAGAACATGGCCTGCTGAATAGAGTCCAATGACATTAAATACTCATAGTTGCAAGAGTAGTGGAAATATCGTTGTTATAAGAGTGATACATTTAACCTCACCAATAAATCACCCATCCTCGGATTAGGAAACATCTTTTATTATGAGATTTGAGTAATGTGATCGGCAAAGGAGCTTGCTTCTATTAAAATATGATATAAATCTCACGACCTTCCTTCTGCCTTGTCGTAAGATTTATACCATCACAAATTTTGCCCTCCGCTCGCTTTCAAATCGACTTCTATAAAAAACATTCTTCATGTCTGCCTCTAATTCTATCACGAACATGTACGTTAGGGTGGCTGAAATTAGTATGGAAAAAAACTTTTTTCAATTTTTTTATGTGCCTCCCTCTTATTCGATTCTATTTGATGCCTTGATGCTCTGGACAAAATTTTAGCCAAATCGGTTAACATTTGGGCAGTGCTAAACTCGTTTTAAGTTTATATGCAAAAATGTATGCAAAAACATCCAAAAACAGTGATTTTTAGTTAGATGGCACAATTTACGATGAAGAACTATGATACTTCAGACCTTGAAGAATTTAATACAAAATGTTATGCGGAAAACCGCGAAAAGATTAGTGTTACGCTCCACATTTCAGCACCAAGATTAGTTTCCCGGCCTTGGTGCGTCTGACGCTTCGCATGTCTTCGCACGGCTGCCCGCATCGATTTCAGGACTTCAGCATGTTTAGCCTTGCCCTCCTTGTTGTAACTGCCGAATCCTACTGGAGTAGTCGCCTTAAGAGATCCCATGGTCATTGGCGTAAATAAGGCCATAGGGGGCCAAAATAGTCAATTTTAATTCGCCATATAAATAACTCCTCACCCAGATTTAAAATTTTACTGCAATTCTTCTGTACGTATTAATCTATTTGATTTTTAGACCATCAATTTGACAAAGTATTAAAGTATGACATTATTATTTGGTCTAATATGTATACCTTTTTCGACTTTATAGTTGATTTCGAAGAACATTTATCTGAACAGATATAAATAAAGTTGTGGAATAAGAAGGGATATAACCCTCTTAGAATCCATTTGAATTCTTGCTACGTGTAATCACAAAAATTTAAAACTCTGAAAAAAAGGAATTTATTTTAAATCTCAATTTCCCGAGAAACATTAAAATTGATTTTTATTGTAGAGAAAGGTGGTCGGTTGTCGGCACCCTTTTGTTTTTGGTGATGATATTTGCATACCAATGGAAGCAAATAGGCATAAGCTAATAACTTGTGGAGAGATTTTTTTATTTCATCTATTGAAAAAAAAATTATTAACAATTTTGTTGATTTTATGTCATTTCGAAAAAGGTGGTCGGTTGTTGGCACCCTAAAAAACACTCAAAACAAAAAACTATGAAGTGGGGGCGTTATGGCTGGTAACATCAAGATTTATTGTGTCAATAGCAATGAAATTTATTACTTTTAAGTACATTATATCAGATTGCATCAAAATTTCAAAAATTGTTAGTTTTGCTAACAACCTGGTTTATAGCCTGAAATTAGGCAATAAACTAATGATTTCCCTTGATAATCACCAGGATGCCGACTATTTCGGTTGTGCCGACTATTTCGGTTGTCGGCATCCTGGTGATTATCAAGGGAAATCATCAGTTTTTTGCCTAATTTGGCCTTCTCCTTAACCTTCATTCATTCATTTATTTAGTTAACATCTAAACAGATAACACTGAATCAACAATTTGACGCCACAATGCACGGTTGGAGGCCGCATCTCTCCATCCTCGGATACGCCCCACGCTCGCCAAGTCATTTTGCACCTGGTCTGCCCATCTCGCTCGCTGCGCTCCACGCCGTCTCGTACCTGCCGGATCGGAAGCGAACACCGTCTTTGCAGGGTTGCTGTCCGGCATTCTTGCAACATGTCCTGCCCATCGTACCCTTCCGGCTTTAGCTACCTTCTGGATACTGGGTTCGCCGTAGAGTTGGGCGAGCTCATGGTTCATTCTTCGCCGCCACACACCGTCTTCTTGCACACCGCCAAAGATGGTCCTAAGCACCCGTCTCTCGAATACTCCGAGTGCTTGCAGGTCCTCCTCGAGCATTGTCCATGTTTCATGTCCGTAGAGGACAACCGGTCTTATAAGCGTCTTGTACATGACACATTTGGTGCGGTGGCGAATCTTTTTCGACCGCAGTTTCTTCTGGAGCCCGTAGTAGGCCCGACTTCCACAGATGATGCGCCTTTTTATTTCACGACTAACGTTGTTGTCAGCCGTTAGCAAGTATCCGAGGTAGACGAATTCCTCGACCACCTCGAAGGTATCCCCGTCTATCGTAACACTGCTTCCCAGGCGGGCCCTGTCGCGCTCGGTTCCGCCCACAAGCATGTACTTTGTCTTTGACGCATCCACCACCAGTCCAACTTTTGTTGCTTCACGTTTCAGGCGGGTGTACAATTCTGCCACCTTTGCAAATGTTCGGCCGACAATGTCCATGTCATCCGCGAAGCAAATAAATTGACTGGATCTGTTGAAAATCGTACCCCGGCTGTTACACCCGGCTCACCGCATGACACCTTCTAGCGCAATGTTGAACAACAGGCACGAAAGTCCATCACCTTGTCTTAGTCCCCGGCGCGATTCGAACGAACTGAAGTGTTCGTCCGAAATCTTCACACAGTTTTGCACACCATCCACCGTTGCTTTGATCAGTCTAGTAAGCTTCCCAGGGAAGCTGTTCTCGTTCATAATTTTCCATAGCACTACGCGGTCTATACTGTCGTATGCCGCCTTGAAATCAACGAACAGATGGTGCATTGGGACCTGGTGTTCACGGAATTTTTGAAGGATTTGCCGTACAGTAAAGATCTGGTCCGTTGTCGAGCGGCCGTCAACGAAGCCGGCTTGATAACTTCCCACGAACTCGTTCACTAATGGTGACAGACGACGGAAGATGACCGGGGATATCACTTTGTAGGCGGCATTAAGGATGGTGATCGCTCGAAAGTTCTCACACTACAGTTTGTCGCCTTTCTTGTAGATGGGGCATATAAACCCTTCCTTCCACTCCTCCGGTAGCTGTTCGGTTTCCCAGATTCTGACTATCAGTTTGTGCAGGCAAGTGGCCAGCTTTTCCGGGCCCATCTTGATGAGCTGAGCTCCGATACCATCCTTACCAGCTGCTTTATTGGTCTTTAGCTGTTGAATGGCATCCTTAACTTCGCTTGAGGTGGGGACTGATTGGCTTCCATCGTCCGCTGAACTGACGTAGTCATCTCCTCCGCTGCCTTGACTTTAACTGCCTGTACTCTCAACGCCATTTAGATGTTCCTCGTAGTGCTGCTCCCGCATTTCGGTCACCACACGTTCATCTGTCAATATGCTCCCATCATTATCCCGGCATATTTACTTCACATACTTCACTGATGGTTCTCGCATCAACGGATCCACTGGCTTCGGTGTTTTCAATGTAAATTCAACCACCTTCCGAAAACTTCAAGAAACGTGTTCGGTTTATGTTGCTGAGCTGGCAGCAATTAATTTCGCTTTGGGGATAATTTCCGATCAGCCCGTAGACCATTATTTCATCTTCTCGGATAGTCTTAGTTCTATCGAGGCACTCCGGTCGATGAAACCTGTTAAGCACGCATCTTACTTTCTTACAACTGTAAGAGAGCAGATGCGTGATTTGGTCGAAAGATCATTCAAGATTACCTTTGTATGGGTCCCATCCCATTGCCTAATCTATGGCAATGAGAAGGCGGACTCGCTGGCAAAGGTGGGCGCACAGGAAGGTGAAGTTTATGATAGACAAATCTCGAACAACGAGGTTTTTCCATTAGTCCGTCAGAGTACTCTTCAAAATTGGCAAATGATTTGGTCACACAATGAACTTGGACGGTGGCTGTTTTCCATAGTTCCCAAAGTTTCTGCGCGAGCGTGGTTCAGAGGTGAGGACTTAAGCCGAGGCTTCATTCGCACTATGTCGAGACATATGTCCAATCACTATTCACTAAACGCACACCTCTATAGAATAAACCTGGTCGATAGCAACCTATGTAGGTGTGGAGCCGGTTACGATGACATCGATCACGTAGTTTGGTATTGCTCGGAAAATGACGCCTCCAGAGAGCAACTATTGGATACCCTTGTGGTTCGAGATAAACAACCCTACAGGGAAGTAAGAGGTGTTTTGGAGGATCGCGATGTGGTTTATATGCAGGCCATCCATGCCTTTCTTTGCTCGTCTGACATAAAAGTCTAATTCCCCTATTTTTTTTTTCTTTCTCGTTTTTGTTTTGTTTTTGTCTTATTGTTCTGTGTAATACGAAGCTATGGCCATCCGGAAGATGCTCCCTGACGAACCACAACTCGAGCCCGACGCTACGCTATACCGTTAATGACGTCAAATACCCGGATGAGCAGCTGTAATACCTCAAACCTAAATCTAACCTTGAGTCGCCACGAGTATCTTGGTCTATACCCTTTCCCTTTACTAACTGTTGATAATAAAATGATATCGATTGTAAATATCATAAAGTCTCGGCTCCGTTAAGTGTTATACACGCCTGAGCCTGTTAAATAAACGCAATAGATAAAAAAAAGGGTTTAGTTTGTCGAAGAACTATGTTGAAATATGAAAAAAAAAACTATGGGATCCCTTGAGGGCAATCCTTACGGAATCAAAAACTTATTTCACTCGCGTTTTCAAGGACTTCTTCTTCTTTTGGCATTACATCCCCACACTGGGACAAAGCCGCCTCGCCGCTCAGTGTTCTCATTAAGCACTTCCACAGTTATTAACGGCGAGGTTTCTAAGCCAGGTTACCATTTTTGCATTCGTATATCATGAGGCTAGCACGATGATACTTTTATGCCCAGCGAAGTCGAGACAATTTCCAATCCGAAAATTGCCTAGACCGGCACCGGCAATCGAACCCAGCCACCCTCAGCATGGTCTTGCTTTGTAGCCGCGCTTCTTACCGCACGGCAAAAGAGGGCCCACGTTTTCAAGGACCACTCAACACCACTCAATTCGGAAACAAGCAGCATGCATGTGCCAGTGGCGTAGCCAGAAAATTGGTCGGAGGGGGGGGGGTAGGTGTTTCCGAAAAATTTTTTTTTCGAAAAATAAATTTCTTCTAAAAATTTTGTCTCGGGGGGGGGGGGGGGGTTTATGCCCAAAACCACCCCCGTGGCTACGCCACTGATGAGTGCAATTAGTTTTGAATTCCGTGAGGATTGACCTTAAGATATCGGTTTTACCCGCTTTTCCTCCATTGCAGTCTAGAATGGAAGCACGAGCTTCGGAAGTATCAACAAATTTTGATCGTTAATCCATTCACGACGTAACGCTTAGAGGGGTAAATGCAGAAATTTCCAGATGCTTCATACAAAAAGTGTGACATTGGGGGAGGAGACTGAACATGGTTGATTGTGGCGTTACATAATTCATGGATATGCCAACATTTTTTTGTTGGCTTACACTTACGTCAACGATTCCGATTATTTAACTTATTTCACGTTCCCAAAGAACCCATATGTTCTTGCGCTTTTATATAAAAAAAACAAATCTGAAAAATTATGAAATCTAATTTTGGATTAATATTCGGCAGATTTTGGGAGAGCAATTGAAGCTTATTGCCGATGCACAGTGCAGCACTTTTCCGTGTTTTTTGCTTTCGATTTTTGAATAGTTAGGGGTCGTTAAAATATGAGTGCTTTGTGAAAGCTGAACTTTATTAAGTCAAATAATCGACTGGGGCAATGAAACGATTCAATTTTGTTGTTGAAAGCAGAAAAATGTCGGTTGGGGACTTGCCCAAAATCTTAGGAGTTAATATAAAAAGAAAGTTCAAGCATTTGAATGTGTTGTTTTTGTGTTGAATTAGAGTAAAATAGTTGAGCGCCAACCGAGCTAACATATTTTATTTTAGTTCCTGAAAATTTCATTACAATAGGTTTATAGACTTATTTTTGGCGAGTAGTTCTAAGTTCTGAGCTGAGGCTCCAGTTAACTTCGCTTGCGTGCAAAGGCGTAGGATTGCCAATCCGGAGGTGGCGAGTTCGGTTTTCGGCCCGGTAACATTAAAGTGATTCAAATTTTGACTTTTTGCTTCCCGTATGCTTGAACGATTGCATCTACCATTTTGGTAATCCTCTTAAATTTTCAGCAAATTTGGATGTAGTTTGATTGTGCACACGTCATTTAAGTTTGTATGGAAATTACTGTGAAAATCGACCCTTATGTGAAAGACCGTTCCTTGAGGTGGCCCATGAACTATTTAAATGTAATCGACACGTTGATTACATAGAATACTTCCTAAGTTGAAAGGCAGTTGTTGTTGCGAAGCGATTTGCTATGAAGAAACAAAAATGCTCATTATTGATATTGATGTTCTTCTTTTACGTGTTCAATTACATTTCCCAAGATTAAGTATTTCTTTAATAACGTTTCTCGCAAGCATCAAATCGTTTCGCAACAAAGACGACCTGTTTCCCTGTAAAATTTCCTATATTGCCAATGTACTCATACGTTTTAACAGTTTAATGTAAAGCGTTGGGAAACGGTTTTTCATGAAAGTTGATGCGCACAGGATTATAATGATGACATATGCAATCCTTTAAGCATCGGGAGGCCAAGTTTGAATCACTCGAAGGTAACATCCTTGACTTCCTGAGCATAGTGTTGCCATTGTACTTGCCACACAAGATACATACTCATACATTGGCAGGCATAGGAAAGCTTCCAATTAATAACTGTGGTAATGCTATATAGAACACTAAGTTGAAAAGCAGGCCAAGTTTCAGTTGGAATGTAGAGCCATAGAAGAAGAAGAAGTTCTAACTGACGCAATTTAAGTGTGGACTCCATTTACTCATTGATTCAGTTAAGTAATACGACACAATTTCATAACACCGGCATTCTGCCAACCCAAGTTAGAGAAAATTTCTTTTAACGTACCGCTATAAAAAAAACCTCCTTGAATGGGAAGAGAATTGCGTCTTGATTATTATTGGCAAATGATGATTCGACGATGTGGGCAAATGGAAATGAAAAACGTACTCTAGTTGACAAAGACGGAGTAGACGGAAGCGAATTTAGGTCAATGACGTTGTTTAATTTATTCTTCCTCACAAAAATGAAATTTCGTCCCAACCGACGACCCACACTCATAGTGAGCAAATAAATTGTATCTTACAGAGGATGTATGCGTTGAGCGCCCAGCTTATTGACGACATAGAATACGGTATTAGGCCTGTTTTTCCATGTGAAAGAAATTGAAACAAATTTGGTTTAGTCATCGAAATCAGGTTGTTTTATAAAGAGGAATAACACACTTATATTTTTATATGCTAAAAGAAAATGAAAATACTTATCGTTATTTTGACAGGATATTTGAAACAGTTTTAGTAGAATGAAGGTTTGAAAGGATGTACCATTTCTTCACCTTCTTATGCAAGATAAAATCGGCACAGAAATAAATTTTGACCACATCTTTGCAGGAATGTTACAGAAAGCACTGAGTTGAATAAGACTAAAAGCTTATTCACAAATTTTGCTGCCATTGTCAGGATCATACATATAAACAGATGATATGAGTGTATAATTTGATATGGAAATTTATGCATCATTTTCCTACAGATGTAAGGTTTTAAAGGAAGAAATTCTATTTACATGTCGCACGGTGCGTACTGATATTGTGGTGTATGAAAAATATTTTACATGCTAATGGAAGCAGAGAGCAGTAGTGGCAGGCACTTCTTTTGACAATAACATTCGACAGCATGGATGCAGTTTGGTGAAATCTCAATTATTATACAAATATCAGTGTAAAATGTTGAAAATATTAGAAATAGGTACAAAAAATCTAAATTTATTGCATGTTATGTGATGCAACACTTGTATTACAGGTTATTAGAAGCTAAATGAGGGGTCAACCGGAAAGGGGTGTAGTGAAAAAAAGTTAGTTTTGAGAAAAATGGGAGCAAAGTTTTTCAACAATTTTTCGATTTTCTGTTAATTTTCACATTTTTTTATTAATAACGTACAACCTATATCTACATATTGCCGCAAATCTCAAGAACCGAATCCAAATTGACCAAAATGTCACTTACATCCCTATGTTTCGAATCCCCTCAAATTATAGTTATTTTTTCATATGATGTGGAATATTTAATCTTCTTCTTCTTCTTCTTATAGGCATTACATCCCCACACTGGGACAGAGCCGCCTCGCAGCTTAGTGTTCATTAAGCACTTCCACAGTTATTAACTGCGAGGTTTCTAAGCCAAGTTACCATTTTGCATTCGTATATCATGAGGCTAACACGATGATACTTTTATGCCCAAGGAAGTCGAGACAATTTCCAATCCGAAAATTGCCTAGACCGGCACCGGGAATCGAACCCAGCCACCCTCAGCATGGTCTTGCTTTGTAGCCGCGCGTCTTACCGCACGGCTAAGGAGGGCCCTGAGGGTTATTGGAATATTTAATATAATAGGCTAAACTAACTACAACAAAACACTCTAAAGTGGTTACGTAATGAAAAAAGTTCACGTTTTTCGCCTAACGCACCACAGTGCAACCGCTGCAGCGGAAAAATAGATGCCACAAATCAGACAAAGCTGAAGGTGGTTGGATTTAAATCCCGGCCATGACTAGAAACTTTTGTGATGGGAGGCTCCTTATATTTTCTGGGTCGTGATTTCTGGTCCTTCACATCAAATAGTTTTGAAATTTCAACGACCTGCTAATTGGCAACAAATCCCATCAAACGAATTAACAGTCAATAATCCATCAAATTTGACTGATTTTTACAAACAAACACAGTTTATATTTATTTCGTTTTAAAATAACAGTAATATCAATTGAACGTTACGTTTATTTGCATGGTCCAAATATGTCCATGAAATTACACTTAAAATCACTACATATTTTTATTTGTGTTGATTGAGGAAACAAATCTTGCCCCCCTTCTAGATTTGGGTTCTTGAAAACTTCTTTTTGCTGACTCTTTTTCATGATACCTTCACAGATAAAAATATGTTGTTATTTTAAATGTATTTTATCGAAATAAATTTAAACTGTGCTTGCTTGTAAAATTCAGTCAAATTCAATAAAATATCAAATGTTTATTCGTTTGTTGGGATTAGCTGCAATTTTACACGTTGTTGAATTTGCAAACATATATGCGCTGTGTTCGTCATGCCGTTCATTGTACGCATGAGCTCGCATCAGTACCCTGTCCTGCTTTTAATATATTTTGCATGTTGTATAAAATGAATCTGTAACACATATATTGGCTTCAAAATAGTATTGGATTTATTGCCTTATTCTCTACACTCTGGACATAAAAGTATTCGTGCGCCTGATGACAAATGGTACTTAGCTTAAAAACCGCCTAGTTAATATCTTCGTAAGTTCTAATATAATACCAAGTTGCTGCGGCAATCACCCAGTTTTAAAATGCGATGCAGATAACGAAGAGAACAAATCGTGAACTCTCGAGTAAGCGCATACGATTACAGATGAAATTTTAGCAAATTAATATTTATATTCCTAGTTTTCATCATCCTTATATCCTAGTTTTATATTCAGTAGGACCAAGTGTGATTCATTTGGATCATGCATACCAGCCCGCAGTTTTCCTTGGGTACGGAATTTGCCATTGAAGTCTTATATGTCATCCAAATAGTCTTCCACACCATCGATCACGAGTAATTTAGAGATCTCCACGCTATTGTTCCACAAATTATACTTTTTCTGCCACTCAGTTAAGAATTGTCCTTGGGCAAAGATTCTCAAAGAGGGGAAACGTAACGCGGCGAACAAAAGAATCATTTTGCCTTTTGTGTGAACATTCACACAAGCGGCACCTCTGAGATTAACGAGAGTGAGTGGTGGCTTCTGAGATGGTTCGTATAACATAGTCTTCTATAGTGAAAAGGAAAACTGGAAAAGTGAGGGTTGAATGAAGAACGACGGATTCGCATCACAAATTTTGGGCGCGAAAAAGTTTAAATAATTGAGGCACCGAGTGAAAGCTTTTTTATTTCTTTCCAGTGGATCTACATTCCTGCCGTGAATTGCATAAAGCCTGTCCACGTTAAATTTCGGACACTGAGGTAATGTCCAATTTATTTGTATCCATTTTATCAATTTGGAAGAGAATCAAAACATGCTAAAAGCAACACACAAAGCGGAGAGATTCAGCTGTCATGTAAACTGATCGTCTCCGTGCTTTGTGAAAATGTTGATAAATCGCATTGTAAGATAGGTGTCCGAAATTTAACGTGGACAGGCTTTACTTGATTACTGTTGACTAAAATAGAAATTTCATATAAAAGACAGAATAACCGCCTTCGACCAGAAGGCGTATAGAATGAACACTTAACACTTAAGCATTAGACAACGGACAGGAAACCCAGTGGATATTTTTTCGCTCTACGACAAGTTTTCTTCTTACTAGGGTTGGAATCGAACCCACACTTCACAGCACATGCGTCTAGACGACTGACGTCCCTAACCGCACGGCCACGAAGCTCACAATTCCAAAAAAGGAAGAAGCAATACCATTTTAAGCAAAACAAATTTCGAAAATCATTTAAACTTTTTATAAACTGAAATCAAATGACAATTTTCTATGCAATTCTTATGGAAAATAGGAAAATGAAAAAAAAAATACTGTAATGGTGATATTCTCGTGCATTGCTGCGGCGCCACAAAATAAAATAAAAACTTTCGAAACATCCGCTGCTTGAATTCCGAGATCTTCGACAATCAATCTCCTCATAGCTGAATCTTCTAGTATGTAGCTTGCATTCAATCTTCAATCGTGCTCTGAGTCTCTCATCCAGCAGCTAAATCGAAACAAAGCGTACCCAAATCTCGCCAATTAGAAAGTGATGGTCAGGGCTGCATTTAATCCGGATATCAAGGAGGCTCCGTATCCATTTTCGGCTGATGCAGATGTAGTCAATTTGATTTTTAGTATAGTAAGGCACTGCAATCACCATATCGTTATTTCCACAGAATTCTGCAGCTCACCATTTTCGATCCTTTTTCCTAGACGTGTTGTTGAAGCCGATCTTTACATTGAAGTCGCTCATGTAGATCCTCATTAATAGGTTTCTACTTGAATATTGATGAAAGCCGCCTGTTTTTGGGCGCTAACTCCTCAATAAGTAGGAAAATAGAAAAAAAAAAAACGTGACTACAGTTAGTGTTCCCCAAAGTTCCAATTCTTGTTTTTGTTTCATGCTAAAAATCGTTGCCTTTGAATCAGTTTATTTATTCATATGTATATCAACAGGCATCCTACAGCCCAAATGATGTTTAATAAGGTTACAATAACTAATACTAAAGCGGTTCAACATGTTACAAAAATAAACAGAATCGTAGAACTATGCACGAGAAGCAAACAAACTGGAAAACCGACATCTTAGGTTTAGGCGACCAACACTAAAGTCGAACGCTGAAACCACTCTATTAAATATCCTTTACAGTCCGGTCGTGGCACCGTACATACTGTAATTGGTACGTTGAAAAGGTGAACGGAGCAAGGAGTTATTTCTCAAAGACCGAGGGGCAACGTTGATGTTCACTTGCCCAAGAAGTGATGGACAATCTGAGCGATCATTCCGTGCCGATAATTTGAACGAGCCAGACGTGTGTGTTGTGTCTCATCTCGGATTGTGTTCGGTAGTGCGAGTGCTATTGTGTAGAATCATCTACAAAGTCGACTCAAGACTAACCCTAAAAGTTTTGGCGGTACGTCAACAACCAACCCACAGTGGGAATAAAAGGGCCCGTAACAGTACTTATTTAGATGCCGCTATTTTAGAGGTCCGGAAAAGACCCATTCATATGTAAAAAAATCCGAGGAATCGATTGGTGATATTTTCACTGCAGACAAACCATAGGAAAGGGCCCATTTTGCCCGATTTTCACCAAAATACACCATAAAAACGAATTATTCAACGGAAAATCTTATTTGCCGCTCTCGGAGAGGACTCAAATATTACTCAAATGTTGATAGAATATTGGTGAAATGCATTGCATTGAATTCTGTGCGTGACATAACTCAAAATTAGCCTATTTTGCCCGATTCTCTCCTAAACTCATGATTTAGGAAATTTAAGCTTCTGGAAAGTAATTTCTCGCGTTTAAAATGATCTTTGCTGGTGCAAATCTATTCAAAATACATGCAGACGGACATATTCTAATCGTTTCGTGATTAAAGATTTACGAAATAGTCTATTTTGCCCGATTTTCCCCAAAATACACCATAGAAACGAATTATTCAACGGAAAATCTTATTTGCCGCTCCCGGAGAGGACTCAAATATTACTCAAATGTTGATAGAATATTGGTGAAATGGATTGCATTGAATTCTGAGCGTAACATAACTCAAAATTAGCCTATTTTGCCCGATTCTCCCCTAAACTCATGATTTAGGAAATAAAAGCTTCTGGAAAGTAATTTCTCGCGTTTAAAATTATCTTTGCTGATACAAATTTATTCAAGATACATGCAAACAGATATAATCTAAACGTTTCGTGATTAAAGATTTACAAAATGGATCATTTTGCCCGTTTTTTTTCTAGCTGATTTTATCGGATAACACTATGGGAATCCGGACCTCCTACAAAAGCTCGTTTTTTGAAGTGATCCTATAGCCTTTCGGTACAACTTTGTTATATTATAAAGGCAATAATACGAAAATCTTTCATTTTTTACACATCTAAAGATGTCAATCATTTCATATTTTTTATCTGAAACCGAGTGTGAAACAAAGCATTATCTGTTGTGTAAAAGTTGGATATGTCATTCATGCCATTCATTAACATGCCTGTTTCCATATCAGTATTAAAAAAAATCGTATTTCAAGCTCTATCTGGTAAAAGAGCGAATGTCGCAAGAGAGGACTCTCTTCGTCCATTTCCCCTTTTTTAAATAAAATGACAAGCAGTGAATTTCTTAGCGGTTTATCACCTCAGAATGCAAGTTCTTATTGTTTTCTTTCGTTACTCCTAAGCCTCCGAACTTCTGGTGAAGCATTCGCCAAAAAATGTTTGAAAAACACCGGTAGGACGAAACGGGATTGCGTTGAAGCATCCTTGTTACTGAAAACGCGTGTTGGGCTGAGTAAACGTAAATATGTGGCAGTGGCGAAATTCACGAGGCAGATGTATGGTGAGAAGATCCTATCTACTTGGCCCAAGATCATGGAGCACCGGAGTACAATAACGCCAACGATTTCTCACCCTGCAAAAATTGATTGACTATTTCGTAAATCTTTAATCACGAAACGATTAGAATATGTCTGTCTGCATGTATTTTGAATAGATTTGCACCAGCAAAGATCATTTTAAACGCGAGAAATTACTTTCCAGAAATTACTTTCATATTTCCTAAATCATGTGTTTAGGGGAGAATCGGGCAAAATAGGCTAATTTTGAGTTATGTCTCGCTCAGAATTCAATGCAATCCATTTCACCAATATTCTATCAACATTTGAGTAATATTTGAGTCCTCTCCGGGAGCGGCAAATAAGATTTTCCGTTGAATAATTCGATTTTATGGTGTATTTTGGGAAAAATCGGGCAAAATAGACTATTTCGTAAATTTTTAATCACGAAACGATTAGAATATGTCCGTCTGCATGTATTTTGAATAGATTTGCACCAGCAAAGATCATTTTAAACGCGAGAAATTACTTTCCAGAAGCTTTTATTTCCTAAATCATGAGTTTAGGGGAGAATCGGGCAAAATAGGCTAATTTTGAGTTATGTCTCGCTCAGAATTCAATGCAATCCATTTCACCAATATTCTATCAACATTTGAGTAATATTTGAGTCCTCTCCGGGAGCGGCAAATAAGATTTTCCGTTGAATAATTCGATTTTATGGTGTATTTTGGGGAAAATCGGGCAAAATAGACTATTTCGTAAATCTTTAATCACGAAACGATTAGAATATGTCCGTCTGCATGTATTTTGAATAGATTTGCACCAGCAAAGATCATTTTAAACGCGAGAAATTACTTTCCAGAAGCTTTTATTTCCTAAATCATGAGTTTAGGGGAGAATCGGGCAAAATAGGCTAATTTTGAGTTATGTCTCGCTCAGAATTCAATGCAATCCATTTCACCAATATTCTATCAACATTTGAGTAATATTTGAGTCCTCTCCGGGAGCGGCAAATAAGATTTTCCGTTGAATAATTCGATTTTATGGTGTATTTTGGGGAAAATCGGGCAAAATAGACTATTTCGTAAATCTTTAATCACGAAACGATTAGAATATGTCCGTCTGCATGTATTTTGAATAGATTTGCACCAGCAAAGATCATTTTAAACGCGAGAAATTACTTTCCAGAAGCTTAAATTTCCTAAATCATGAGTTTAGGGGAGAATCGGGCAAAATAGGCTAATTATGAGTTATGTCACGCACAGAATTCAATGCAATTCATTTCACCAATATTCTATCAATATTTGAGTAATATTTGAGTACTTTTCGGGAGCGGCAAATAAGATTTTCCGTTGAATAATTCGTTTCTATGGTGTATTTTGGGGAAAATCGGGCAAAATAGACTATTTCGTAAATCTTTAATCACGAATGTCCGTCTGCATGTATTTTAAATAGATTTGCACCAGCAAAGATCATTTTAAACGCGAGAAATTACTTTCCAGAAGCTTTAATTTCCTAAATCATGAGTTTAGGGGAGAATCGGGCAAAATAGGCTAATTTTGAGTTATGTCACGCACAGAATTCAATGCAATCCATTTCACCAATATTCTATCAACATTTGAGTAATATTTGAGTCCTCTCCGAGAGCGGCAAATAAGATTTTCCGTTCAATAATTCGTTTTTATGGTGTATTTTGGGGAAAATCGGGCAAAATGGGCCCTTTCCTGTGGTTTGTCTCCAGTGAAAATATCACCAATCGATTCCTCGGATTTTTTTACATAAGAATGGGTCTTTTCCGGACCTCTAAAATAGCGGCATCTAAATAAGTACTGTTACGGGCCCTTTTATTCCCACTGTGCAACGAAAGGAATCAGGACTGCCCTCTTCGATGACAGATGGTTTATGCGAAGCCGAAACTACCCACGACATGGTCAATTTGTTTCGTTCCCAATTCAGTAGTGTCTTTACAAATGAGCACCTCGACCCTCAGGCTGTAGACAACGCTACCAGGAATATTCCCCGTTTTGAAGCCGCTGAGCAGCCGTTCTTCGTTACCGACGATAATGTAATAACAGCTAGTAAGGAATTGAAAACTTCAATTGGATGCGGCCCGGATGGTATTCCGTCTCTTATTGTGAAACGCTGCGCTGATACGCTTGCAAAGCCGTTAGCTGCAGTATTCAACCTCTCATTGACTACCGGATTATTTCCGAACTGCTGGAAACAATCATATTTATTCCCAGTTTTCAAAAAAGGATGCAAGAGGACTGTTTCAAATTACCGGGGAATAGCTGCGCTAAGCGCCATTTCTAAGCTGTTTGAGCTGATTATTCTCAAAGAATTGGTTCAAAAGTATGCACATTACATATCGAACGACCAACACGGGTTTATGCGGGGGCAGCAGGGACAGCAGGGACAGCATGATGTCCAAGGGCTTGACGACCCCTCCCCAGCTGTCTGCGAGTCAGGGAGAACTGCCTAGGGCGTGGTGGGATTTAGCAGTGGGCTCTGCTAAAATCCCTCCCAAAAAACCACAAGTGCCCGTAAGCGGACTCTATCAAAGCGACTGTGTGCCGCTTCAAAAGCACAAGCCCAGGGAGGGACCGCCATCCGGCATGTGGAGTGTCCCTACTTCGGTAGGGTAGTGCGTGAGCTGCTTCGGCAGGAGTGAGTGATCTGTTTGTGCTGAGGCAGGAGTGTCATAGCGAGTCGCCGCCGCTATGGCAGCCTCGAAGCGCAGCAGAAGTCTGAGTATGGACTGCACATGCTAAGGTAAGAGTGTCGTAGCGTTGCTACCGCTATCGACACCTCGAGGCATGGCAGTGGAGTGTTAGAATAAGTTGTGGAGTGTACCTACTTCGGTAGGGTAGCGCGTGAGCTGCTTCGGCAGGGAGTGAGTGATCTGGTTGTGCTGAGGCAGGAGTGTCATAGCGCGTCACCGCTATTGTCACCTCGAAGCGCAGCAGAAGTCTGAGTATGGACTGCACATGCTGAGGTAGGAGTCGAGGGACCTATCGACACCTCGAGGCATGGCAGTGGAGTGTTAGAGTGAGCACCCGAAAAGGGTCACATGGAGCGAATGGTCTTTGGAGAAGCT
The DNA here is from genome assembly GCF_024139115.2 of Armigeres subalbatus. Taxonomy (NCBI): domain Eukaryota; kingdom Metazoa; phylum Arthropoda; class Insecta; order Diptera; family Culicidae; genus Armigeres; species Armigeres subalbatus. The sequence goes on along the minus strand of NC_085140.1, from coordinate 210,793,152 downwards.
GCTTCGGCGGCAGGGTAGCAGTGGGTTGTACCCACACACCTACAGTTGTGCACATGTGGTGCATGGGGAGTGTCCCTGCTTCGGCAGGGTAGCGTGTGGTCTGCTTCGGCAGTGGTGTGATTGATCTGCTCGTGCTGAGGCAGGAGTGTCGTAGCGCAATATCTGTAGGCCCAGGCAGTTACCGCTATTGACACCTCGAGGCATGGCAGCGGAGCGTCCGGGAGAGCATCCAAGTAAGACTCAAATGGAGTGAATGGTGTGCGAGCACCCAAGTCAGTCTCGCGTGGGACGAGTGCCTGTGTGAGCGATAATGAGCGAGTACGCTTAGTACTGCCGTCCCCCCAGAAGTAGTACTGCGAGGTAGTTCCTGGGGGAAACGATGGTGGAGCCCAAGGGAGTTTAGTCGGTATTACCGGTATGGTCGAGTCCGACACTCCAGTACACTTCCGTGTGGTAGTTTGGCAACTACAATGCACGTGTACTGGGTTAGTGTGTAAATGCATTCTCCCTTGTGAAAAAAAAAAAAAAAAAAAAACACGGGTTTATGCCTAAAAGATCGACGACTACTAACCTAACGTGTTTCACTTCCTTTGTAATTCGACAAATGGAGAGTGGCCATCAGGTGGATGCCATTTATACAGACCTTTCCGCAGCATTCGACAAGATGAATCATCAGATCGCCATTGCGAAATTTGACAAATTAGGCATTAATAACTCCATGCTCGGTTGGCTTCAATCCTATTTAACTGGACGGAGTATGGCGGTTAAAATCGGAGATGACATTTCACTGCCCTTTCCGGTTTGTTCTGGCGTTCCACAGGGCAGCCATTTGGGTCCGTTTTTATTCCTGTTGTATATGAACGACGTTAATTTTGTGCTCAAATGCCTTAAACTATCATATACCGATGACATGAAGCTATACTACTCTATTAAGCATCTTCAAGACGCAATGTTCCTGCAATAACAATTCGAAGTTTTTGTTGGATCGTGCCGCATAAACCGAACGGCATTAAATGTCGCAAAATGTTCTGTCATATCTTTCGGCCGCAAACATTCGCTCTTCCCATTCGACTACGCTTTGGGAGATATTCAGCTTCAACGCGAATCGACAGTCAAGGATCTCGGAGTTTTGATCGACTCGAAAATGACATTCAAGGATCATGTAGCATATATCGTTTCGAAGGCATCTTCACAACTAGGCTTCCTGTTTCGCTTTGCCAAGAAATTCCGGGATGTGTACTGTCTGAAATCACTGTTTTGTGCAACCGTTCGCCCAATCTTGGAGTACTCATCAGTTGTCTGGGCTCCGTATTACCAAAACGAAGCTCAGCGCATCGAAGCTATCCAGAGAAAATTCGTGCGCTTCGCTCTGCGACATCTAAGGTGGAGAGATCCGCTCAACCTACCAAGCTACAGTAGCCGTTGTCAGCTTATTAACCTCGACTCTCTTGATGCAAGGCGTAACGTGGCTAAGGCCTGCTTCATCGGTGATCTTCTACAAGGAAACATTGACTGCCCTACGTTGCTCAGCTTGCTGGACATCAACACTCGCCGTAATCTCCGATCGCACTCGTTCATCAATCTCCCTGCAGCCAGAACTAACTATGGACTACATGAGCCGGTCCGAAGCATGTCCCGCTTATTCAATACGTGTTATTCTGTGTTTGATTTTAATGTGTCGCGAGAAACAAATAAGTGTAATTTTCAGTATATTTTTCGCTCTTGACTATAAGCTAACGTATGTACGTAGTTAATGTATTTATTTTAAGATAGCGGTCATTGGGGTGTCTATTTCACCTGTTGACAATAAATAAATAATAATAATAGTGCGTATCCTACCTACGGATCCAAGGCGATCGCTGTCGGCGAGGGAAGTAGCTGCTTCTGGCGACGCCAGTGAAGCAGGCTATTGTTACTGCTGCTACCTACAGCAGCAGGGGCAGAAAAGTAGAAACGTTTTTATTGTTCTCCCATCTGCTTGATTCGGAGTGGGACTGATAGAATAAATAAAATTAGTTTTTTTTTGTTTTTTTTTTTCTGGTTAGCTATTAGTCTTAAGTTAATATAAGCTAAATCATCCTTCGCCCTTGCGCGGTGAGAATGGAGACAGAAAATGTGGAAGGCAATAAGCCTCCAAAAGATGCAGGGCGCACACGATTGTACCATGCGGCTTCGCCTGGGCATTGGGTTTTTACTTTCGGCAGAAACAAATTCGCACTTCTAGGATCTCCTTTAAGGACCTTGTGGACCGTTTTTTGAACTTGTTCAATATTCCGAATTCATTGAGGCCAATCATTGACCTCTTTATTCAAACAGTTGAGAGTTATCTGAAGCAATTGACTGTTTCATGGCCCCTTCTTGCAGAAATTGTATCTTTCGATGTATAATATGACCAATACCGAAGATACACTCACTGTGCTGCAGTGGAACTGTCATAGTTGTAGTATCCTACATGTACAACCCTAGCGCATTCAGAATAGTCGGTTCACGATTATTGCTCCGAATGCACGAAAGGTCGAACCGAAGTGTTCAAGATAATAGAGATAAGATAATAAAGTAGTCTACTCAGAAACATCTAACGCTGCAGTTTGGTATTTCACTTCTCCTAATTATCCACTATAGTTTCCCGAATCTTCGCTTTATAAACCTAAAGCACGACAAGCTCAAATATTAAAGTGGCGACGAGGAAAAAGCAGACATCGCGGGCAAGGTTTATGATACTAGTTAACCTGTTTTACCACTAAATACTAAGTAGCAGTGGAAAGTAACTATAGCGTTGCTAAGATTTTTATGACGTGGCACCTCATTTGCAAAATATACAAAGGAAGTGAAAGTGATTACACTGGATTTTGTTTTTACGCGATTTACATTTTCTCAATTTTCCAGTCATCCTAAATGTTTAACGCATATTAATTATCATGTGATTTTTCTTTGATTTATTCTGGATTTTTTGATACATGTTGCGAAGAGTTTGGTGGCAAATTGAAGTCACACGATCAAAAATACGAGCGAAAAAAATCGTGTAAAAACAAAATCCTGTGTATTAAGTACCATTGCATGCGTCGTTGAGAAAAACGGTTGTGCGACAATAGAACTCTTTATACTCGTGCATCATAGCCAATATCATATACGCTAGTGAAAGTATATCACCACAAAAACGAGAAAGACGAAAAGGATAAATGTTCTGCTTCACTGGATTTGATGGCATACAAATAAGGGTGTAATCACCGACTAAGCTTGTGATACGATTATCTGACCAAATGTTGATAACTCAATTGTGCGGTACATTTTTTTTTAATTTTGTTAATTCGACGGTATTCAGTTTATAAGTATTCGTATAGTGAATAAAATTTGAGGAGTGTAGGGTACTGATGTAGAGCCTCGAGTGAGTGCCTAGTACTGTGAATTTGCAGCAATATATTGAGAAATGGCAACGGCTATTCCAATAAAAAAAAATGAAAGCCTCGGGCAAGAGATTTTGCGCTATTGTAAGTTGTTTTTAACAAGGTCAAGGAAAATGGATGCGTCCTTCAAAGTATCTCAAACAAATTATAGCATTCCTAATGGAACATATTTAATCAAAACAGACGTTGTATTTGGCAGACTAAGTGGTCCATATAAAGTATCATCAAATATGAGCAATATTATAAATTTAAGCAACATTTGTGTTATTAGGTTGTTAGCTAATAAAAGTTTAGGGTATGATTCAAAGCAAGCAGTGAGTAATGATACAAATTATAATACAATTGCGGATAATGGTCGACAAGAAAAGCGATTCCAAAAACTTAGACGAGGGCGATGGCCTGATTCCATTCAAATGATGAATGAGTATTGTTTAATCAATGGAAATATTAGAAATCAATGTTTTAAGCAGATACATTTGAATCATGATACGGGGTATTCGGTTTGGCAATTAGTGGAAAAGAACGTTATACTGTTTGATTACGTGATGCTTAGTAGCATGAGAGATAAAAATTTCAAATGTACATCAGTCTATACTATACATAAGGCAAATAGATTTTGCAGATTAAAGATGAATATTAATAGTAGTATTTATGTAGACATAGTTTATAATATTGGCACATTGGTATCGCTAATTGGCAAAGTAAATCTGGAGCAGGCTTCGATTGAAAGCAGTTTATGTAAATGGTCAATTTCGGTTAGTAATCAAAGGAAACTATATGAATCCAGAAAAGGAAATTGTTGTAATGATTTCTATCACAATGCATTCGAAAGATTTTTGATTGTTATTTGCAATACTTAATGATTGTATTTAAGTTCTGATTAGTGTTTCAACTGTGTGAAGGGGAAGAGCTGTAGTATCCTACATGTACAACCCTAGCGCATTCAGAATAGTCGGTTCACGATTATTGCTCCGAATGCACGAAAGGTCGAACCGAAGTGTTCAAGATAATAGAGATAAGATAATAAAGTAGTCTACTCAGAAACATCTAACGCTGCAGTTTGGTATTTCACTTCTCCTAATTATCCACTATAGTTTCCCGAATCTTCGCTTTATAAACCTAAAGCACGACAAGCTCAAATATTAAAATAGTCTGAAAAATTAATTAGACGTGTTCAAGTTTTTGATTCGCAATTCCGATTGCGATATATTTGTACTCTGTGAAACATGGCTTTCTTCTGAAAATTAAATCAACTTCCACGATTTTAACATTATTCGCCAAGATCGGAATGATCATTATGGTGGCGTTCTTCTGGGGGTCAAAAAATGCTACTCCTTCTACTGAATTCCCATTCCGACTGTTCTCGGCTTAGAAATCGTCGCATGCCAAGTAAATGTGAAGAATATATATCTTTGCATAGCTTCAGTGTACATTCCTCCAAATGCCTCTATTAATCGTCGACATTTTTAAAGCGCAGTCTCACTCCTATCATTTCCAGTATTGATATTGGGTGATATGAACGCACATGGTATTGGATGGGGCGCAACGTATGATATTTATAGAGCGCCTATTTTCTATGATTTGTGTGACGATTTCAATTTGAATATTTTGAACACTGGTGAAGTAACTCGAATAGGACCAAATGGTCAACAAAGCCGTATTGATCTGTCTTTATGTTCAAATTCACTATCATTAGATTGCACGTGGAAGGTAATTCAAGATCCCCATGGTAGTGACCATATGTCGATAGTCACAATTAAAAGTGGCTGTCAACTATCTGAACCAGTTAATGTTCCTTTCGACCTCACGAAAAACATTGACTGGCAAAAATTTGCATCGGCGGTAAAAATTGGTACTAACTCAACTGATACTCTTCCACCTTTGGATGAATATTGAATTATTGAGTTGATTAAAAAAAAGCGCACTAGAAGCTCAGAAACGACGCGTTCCAAGTACATCTGTCATAAAAAGACCAGCCACTCCTGGATGGGATGATGAATGTACTAAGTTGTATTCTGAGAAATCTGATGCCTTCAAGGCTTTCCGTAAACACGGAAGGTCCGAGCTTTTTGAACAGTATTTGAGGCTCGAAAGAAAGCTCAAAAATCTTCTCAAGGCAAAAAAACATAGCTACTGGCGACGTTTTGTCGAGGGACTATCACGAGAAACCTCAATGACAACACTTTGGAAAACGGCCCGCAACATGCGGAACCGCATTTCCACGAATGAGAGTGAAGAATACTCCAATCGATGGATATTCAACTTCGCAAAAAATGTCTGTCCGGATTCCGTACCAGCAGAACCGCTATTTCTAGAATCAGTTACTGATCCCGGTTCTTTGGGTGGACCATTCTCAATGCTGGAACTTTCTATGTCTCTTCTTTCATCGAATAACTCTGCTCCGGGATGCGATAACATCAAATTCAATCTTCTGAAAAACCTCCCAGATATCGCTAAAAGACGATTACTTGACCTGTACAACTGTTTCATGGAGTACAACATTGTGCCCCCAGAATGGCGACAGGTCAAAGTAATAGCTATTCAAAAGACTGGGAAACCAGCGTCTAATCACAATTCATACCGACCGATTGCCATGCTATCATGCATGAGAAAATTATTGGAGAAAATGATCCTTTCAAGAGTCGACCATTGGGTCGAACAAAATGCATTGCTTTCAAATACTCAGTTTGGATTTAGAAAAGGGAAAGGAACAAACGATTGTCTAGCGTTGCTTTCTTCAGATATACAACTGGCTTTTGCGCACAAGGAGCAATTGGCTTCAGTATTCCTGGACATTAAGGGCGCTTTTGATTCAGTTTCCATAGAAGTACTGTCAGGCAATCTGCACAGTAGTGGATTACCCGTTATTTTGAATAATTTCAAATTGTACAATTTGTTGTCTGAAAAACAAATGAACTTCACACTCGGCACTCTGACAACTTCCTGAAATAGCTACATGCTACTCGGCACTCTGACAACTTCCTGAAATAGCTACAATAGCTTCCCCAAGGTTCGTGTTTAAGTCCCTTGCTTTATAATTTCTATGTTAAAGATATTGACAATTGTTTGGAAGGACAATGCACGCTCAGACAACTTGCAGATGATGCCGTGGTCTCTCTAAGAGGTCCATGTTCAGATGTCTTGCAAGGACCATTGCAAAGTACCCTGGATAATCTGACTGTTTGGGCTAGACATTTAGGACTATTCTCTCTGTTTTAGAGTATGGCTCTTTCTGCTTCCTCTCAGCAGCTGATTGCCACCTGATCAAATTGGAACGCATTCAGTATCGTTGTTTGCGTATTGCCCTTGGCTGTATGCATTCAACGCATAACATGAGCCTGGAGGTGCTTGCTGGAGTCACTCCTTTAAAGTTACCGGGAGCTCTCACTTAGAATACTCATCAAATGTGGAACAAGTAACACACTTGTCTTAGATAACTTCGATAAAATGCTTGAACTGACTTGTCGTTGTCGTTGTCAAGATTCCTTAGAGTCTATCTCAACTACATTTCTTCAGATCTTTGTCTTCCGTGTTATAATTTACCTCGAGTTCACTTCACCAACGACAGTTCCTCCATTGAATACGATCTGTCCATGAAACATGCTATTCAAGGAATACCAGATCATCTTCGACAAATATCTATTCCCTCTCTTTTTTACGAAAAATATGAACATGTCAATTGCAATAACAATATATCACTGATGGTTCTCGCATCAACGGATCCACTGGCTTCGGTGTTTTCAATGTAACTTCGACCACCTTCCGTGTTCGGTTTATGTTGCTGATCTGGCAGCAATTAACTTCGCTTTGGCTTTCGAATCAGCCCGTAGACCATTATTTCATCTTCTCGGATAGTCTTAGTTCTATCGAGGCACTCCGGTCGATGAAACCTGTTAAGCACGCATCTTACTTTCTTACAAACATAAGAGAGCAGATGCGTGTTTTGGTCGAAAGATCATTCAAGATTACCTTTGTTTGGGTCCCATCTCACTGCTCAATCTACGGCAATGAGAAGGCAGACTCGCTGGCAAAGGTGGGCGCACAGAAAGGTGAAGTTTATGATAGACAATACTCGAGCAACGAGTTTTTTCCATTAGTCCGTCAGAGTACTCTTCAAAGTTGGCAACGAAATTGGACACACAACGAACTTGGACGGTGGCTATTTTTCATAGTTCCAAAAGTTTCTGGGCGAGCGTGGTTCAGAGGTGAGGACTTAAGTCGAGGCTTCATTCGCGTGATGTCGAGACTTATGTCTAATCACTATTCACTAAACGCACATCTGTACAGAATAAACCTTGTCGATAGCAACTTATGTAGGTGCGGAGCCGGTTATGATGACATCGATCACGTAGTTTGGTCCTGCTCGGAAAATGACGCCTCCAGAGAGCAATTATTGGATACCCTAGTGGCCCGAGGTAAACAACCCTTCAGGGAAGTTCGAGGTGTTTTGGAGATCGTGATGTGGTCTATATGCAGGCCATTTATAGTTTTCTTTGTGCTTCTGACATCAAAATCTAATATTTTGTTTTTTTCCTTTCTTCAAAGTTTTTTTTGTTTAGTCTCTGCCTTTTTGTTCCGTAGAGCTCCATAGCTCTTGCCATCCGGAAGATGCTCCCAGTCGAACCATTCCTCGAGCACGACGACACGCCACATCGTCACTGACGCCAAATGCCCGGATGAGAAGCTGAAATTTCCTTATCCCAAATCCTAAGCCCCGTCCATCCTTGAACATTGTAAACTAACCTCGAGTCACCACGAGTACGCTGGCTCCTACCCCTCTCTTATTAACTGTATAATAAAATGATATTGATTGTATATATCACAAAGAACCATGGCTCCGTAAAGTGTTATGCACGCCTGAGCCAACCAAATAAACGAACTTGGTAAAAAAAAATCTAAGCGACCTTGAAAAGCGTCAGCAATAAACAAAGCCCTTGCCGTATTCCTACGCACATACAGGGGCTCCAGATGAATTAGATGACAATGACCGTGGTAACTCGGCAGTTGAACAGGGTTTCTCCAGGGTAGCTTACGTAGTGCGAAGCGCTCAAACGAGGGTTGTACCGACTCAAGTCTTTCAATGCCGTTGTTGTAGTTAGAGCTTCATACCTCAGAACAATATTCTAAGATGGAACGCGATAAGGAGCAGTATAACGCTTTTAGGCAATAGATGTCAGTAAATTTTTTAGCAATTCTGAAAATGCATCCGAGAGATTGAGAAGCCTTGTCCGCAACGTACGATAAATGCTGCTTAAATGTAAGTTGGGAATCCATGATTGTTCCCAAATCCTTGATATGGTCCATACGTTCGATATCTGCATTCAGTAAACGATAATTAAAGCAAATCGTATTTTTCCCGTGAAAAATAAATTACTGAACATTTCTTTGGGTGTACCATCATACCCGTTTAAAGGGGTAAGTGAGTCCTGTAGGTAAATTTATTTCTATCTCTACCAATCTTTTTTGTAATTGAACAAGTGGCTTCCAACGTGAGTACACTTCAACAACGGAAGCATATACTGATGTATCCGTCGTTAATGTTCTGAAATACCCTGTTTTCTAAGTATGCGATAACAATTTTTCCGAACTAGCGTTTTTTAGGTCCCACTTGCCCCGGAGTACCTTACCTCGTAATAGTAGATGCATAAGTATTAGACTGCTAATGTCGCTCCTGTTCGCGTGACTAACATCTAGGTCACTTCGATCTGGCAGCCAAAGTACTGGTACTACAAGTGTCAAACCGATGTTGGCGATGAAACAAAACATGCACTACAACATGATATATAAATTATGGGCAATTGAAGGTTGTTGAAGCATAATTTATCAAAATAATTTAATTGACTACAGCGCCACTAGCGTTCTAGTGGCGTACTCTCGTAATGATTAGAAAATGAACAACATTATTGCTAAACATATTTTTTTGCTGTTTTAAGGCTCCCCCAGACCTAAGCGATTTCATTGCCGCGACGGCCGATTTCATCGCCTAGTCGCCGCGATTTTATCGTTAGGTCGCAGCAGGCAATATTCCATTTACGCTTCCATACCAACGGCGACAGAATCGCAGTCGCCAAGCGATAGAATCGCGTCGCAATTGTCGCGTCGCGTGTGTCTGGGGGAACCTTTATGCATGCTGTATTGGAAACAAAAAAAAATCTGTTTTCTGCTGAGGATTTTTTTGTAGGGTTAACGCTAGCACTAATAGAGTTTAAAAAGAGTTTCTGCCCCGGTTCCGGGTTCGCTACTAAATATTATCTTCGGTTGACGCTCTTCCGGCATACGAACAACGTGTCCAACACACCGTGGTCTTCCGTGTTGTATAAGCCAATGTCCATCCCTTTATACAGTAAGTGCGAGAATGCAGCGCCCAGCTTTATTCCATCCAAGGTTATAATTGATGTCTTCATATCATCCACAATTCTTACACAAATGTATCGATTCAACCCATGTTACACAAATCAGCCGTATTAGTTTTGACGGAACACCATGTTCTAGCATAATTCGCCACAATTTGTTTCGTACGCAACCATCGTTATTTTTTTTCGACAAGGTCAAAGGCGTTTAGCTCGGGATACAGGGGTAATTTAGAGGTAAACAAATTGAGCTTGGTTCATGTGATCCTATAATAATATTAACATGCAATGCATGCTGAATTTTTAATTTGTTCCAAAATATAATTGTAAACCTCTCTTGTTGTACGGATAATTTCAGACACCCGAACTTCTCCAATAATGAAATGATTTTCGTGTTTTTTCTCAACACATCACATTCTTACATTTATGATTAAGCAGCTGTAAATATTTGCCTTCTCTATTTATGAGTCTAGTTAGTTCAAAATACTACTTACCTTCAATGTTCTGTCGATTTGACCTAAGAAAAAGGTCAACAAGGCAATGATGATAAAGTTAACTCCACCCGCAAAATCCGTGAGCTTATCTAGTTGGAAGATGGCAGCGATCAGGAAGAATATAACCTGCATTGCCACCGTTACGATTGCACTGATTGCAAAATGATCTTCGTCCATAATATGAACGGCCATCGTTGCACTACTTCTCTGTTAGCCACTTTACACACTAAAATTACACTCCTTTTCTTCCATAAAACCGAAAAAATCGCCAACGTCACTAAATCTTCTTTCAGTTTTCTGATGTGTTGCCAATTTCAGATTCACGCTACACAATTTCCACCGATTCAAGGTCGTATAGGAAAAATTTGATCCCACTATTCCGCTCTCCGGGCAACGCTACTACGACATTATTATTGCACTAAAACTCATGCCACTGACGCCGTCTTGCTTGCTGGAGATTGGGTCTCAAGGTTTGTGCCAGCATCTACTAAAACCAACATCATCAGCCCTGACCGTGCAACCGATTTCGCATTCATTTTCCTTGTATCGCACTCTTCTCCCGCCGATTTATGTTCCTCCAACTGTGTTTACATTGCTTATTTATTCCTCTAGATATTGGCTGCCACGCTGCTAATCGGAAACGGTAGATTTTATTTTATTTGTTTTATCGTTTTGCTTTAAAGTGATGAGACGATGAGATGAGAGGGAAACGGAAAAAATCATACGGTCTTTGCGGAATAAAGGCAAGGAAGCAGAATAAAAATAGAATCCTTCGCTTTACTCAAATCAGTAAGTAATATTTTTAGTAGATGAATTTGTGATTCTAAAAACCAATAGGTCGGCCGATGTGCATCTCAACGAATATATCCCAGACGAATAGACCATTCGATGCTTTTATTGCGCTGTTGAATGAAAATTAATAACATAACATACGGTATGAAGAACATTAGTTCTTTTTGTCTGAATGATGGAGACGCTGGATAGTTCAAGCTTGTCTCATATGTTTTGCAAACAATATTGTTTTCATTTACCTACTTGAACTACTAAGCACTCATAGCTCCGAATATTTAAAGAAGTCTAACATACGATAGACATAATGGTCGTTAGGCAAAATTAATTATTCTCTATGTAACTTTCCGTTCCGCTCCGCTAAGCAAACGGCTTGAGCGCCACCTTCCGTTTACTTGAGGACCGCTGACTCGTGTCCGATTTACCCGACATCAAACACCCTCTCAGGGCAGATTTTTTAATTCATTGAGACCCGATGTCAAACTCAGTTACATAATCGTCTCCGATAATTAGACCAAACCAAATTCAAATGCATAAACGAATCAAAGACAAATAACTCTCGTAAAATTACCAATGGGGAAATGCTTAAATACCAAATAGAAACCATACAAATCTTTTAAATATGTATGTATTTCGAGACGAACTATTATTATTATTATTGTCTTCACTTAAGAGGATTTCAGCCCTTGGCTGGATTCCCTTACTTGGCTATTAGTAACATAACTAATATAGGAGTAAGTTATATTGTACTTCAATTTCAATTCGAAGTTAATTCTATAAAAAGCTCAAATTATTCGAGTTGAAATTAATTATCCCGAAAACAAAAAGCTATTCCAATTTAAGGCAAACCTAAATTCCATTATTACGATAAATTAGATACAGAAGTGTATTCAAATTTTAGAGGCACAGCAAACAACAAATTTTCAAGACCGATCAGACCTTCTTGACGGCGACAATCTTTCGACGGATGCCCGGAGCGATCTGAAGAACTAGTAGTGCCGTGCTTTGCGGTATTTTGGATGGCCATGATAAAACTAGACCTACAATTATGTAGGTTAGGCGAAAAAAGTTTCAAAATAATAGATAGAAAGGTAGGAAAACCCGAAATGTTCCACATTATGACAAAACATCTAACATTATTTTGGCGAGGCAAAACCTACAATAAACACGAGGATCGACGTACTGTCCATAGAAAAATGCTGATTCGCCAATGCATGGTGCGTTGTTTCTTAAGAGCTGCCAGCTAAAAGGCGTTTTGCCTCATTACGGCAACGAAATATCACCACTTTTTTTAATGTGAATATTAGCAATATGGGATTTTCTACAATTTCAAGGTGGCACAAGCTAGCTATATTGTTTAACTATTGCATGAGGTAAAAATACCCAGGGAAATACTTACAGCTAAGACAAAAATGCAGTCTTTACTTAGCTAGAGCATGTTGCATTTTGCGATCCATCATGCTCGTACATGCCTATAATTAATGTTAAAGACACAGCCTAACGTTTTCGACCTCGACCTCCTAGGTGAACCTAACGTTAAAGCGATCCTCTGATTAGCTCCAGATGGACCGCTCACGTTGTCTGGGCAAATTTGACCAAAAAAAAACAACCCAGATTATTCCACCTAGCGGTGACGATGCCTTTCTCGATTCAGTAGATTGGCAATGTTATACAGATCATAAATAATTGCCTAATTTGCGGTTCTTGCAAACGATGTACAGCGAATCAACCAAACAGGTTAATATGGTTAAACACACCATTTTCGTCATAACTTTTGAACGCAATTACCAATGTTTGGCTAATATTTTGTTTCTAACGCAATGGCTAATGTTGTTCGGTTTTCATGTGCAAACACACGGACTGACAGACATTAGTTTAGTTCGACGAGTTGAGTCGATTGGTATATAACATCATGGGTCTCCGAGACTCCTATAAAAAGTTCGATTTTGGAGTGAAATGATAGCCTTTCGGTACAACTTTGTTGTACGAGAAAGGCAGAACGATTTATTTTATCTAGACAAGTTCTAAACATCGAGTTTTGTTTAAAAAACCACAGATTGAAATGATTTCCAATTCAATGAAATTATCAATCTGGTCGTAATGATCTAATTACGACCAAGCAAGCACTCCACTTTTGTGAGAACACAGATTGAATTGAACCTATTTTTACGACGCAATTCCCACCTACGACGTCTTACCCGTTTTTTTGGTTGGCTGATTTGATGAAAATCACAAATCTACGACGCAATTCGTATTAGACAAGTGAGAGTAGCTCGGGTTAATTCTCTACGACGCAATAAATTTGAATTTATGAAATACTTCAATAGTATTTTCCTTTTACTTTGATGGCGCATCGTAGGTTTTTGTCTTCGCTGTTAATATAATTCTTTGATATTGTACACTTCTCTGAATTGATAATATTGATCATAAATAACATTTCCCCGAAAATACCTTTTCCTCAAAAATAACATTTACTGTAGAAAATATCGTTTCCCAGAAAGTGGCAATTGCACGAAAATAACATTCTCTCAAGAAAAAACATTTGCCCAAAAACATAAAAAATTTCAAAGAATAACATTTCTTCAGAAATAACATTTCTTCGAAAATATCGTTCCTCGAAAATATCGTTTTCCCGAAAATAACATGTTCCAGAAAACAACATTTGCTCGAACAAAATTTTGTCCGAAAACAACATTTCCTCGAAACAGACACTTCATCGAAAAGAAGATTTCTCTAAGAATGACATTGTTCTGAAAATGACGTTTCTACTGAAAATAAGCTCTCTATTCAACTCTTGACTGCGACCAACATCAATGACTTAACTAGCCCCGAGATCTAGAGAGGGGGGGGGGGTTGTAATTGGCCGCTACATCCGTTTTTTTTGTTTTCTGGTCCCGCTTATAAACGCTATATTCGCTATTCGTTTTGAAAACCGCCCTTTTTAATCGCTTCGATGAAAACCGATTCTGTAGTTGGGCCTGATGTTGATTCTTTAGGGCCGAAGCCCACGAAGCGTCTTTTCAGCGCTGCGAGCACGTGACGTTGAAAAAACTTTACGTGGGCATCGGCCTTTATCGTTTACAGCAGACAATCCCTCATTGGGGGAGCTTTTTAATTTTGGGTTCGCTACTTGGGCCAAAACCCGGCATTAGCAAATTGGCACAAAGCAGGGATAAGTTGGACTGATTGATTGCTGTTCATCGGGAAGCATCGAAAATATTTTTTCAATCCGTGGTTAGAGCCTATTGTTAGGTTAGAGGCTATTGGAGCTATTTGTGTTGGTGCAATTTTGGTATCATAATAATGTTCAAATATTTTTACGTGCTATTTTCAGGTCATGAACATCGTAGACTGATTTGAATGAGTCTCCAAGCAAACATATGTTTCAAATGTGATAAAGGATGGTATACACTCCAACCACTGCACAGTGGCTCGGTGTTGAACACCTTAATAAAGACAAAAAAATGCACAGTGGCTAAAATTGTGTTTTTAGCGCGTTTATCTAATAGTACTTTTATTATACGATTTAGCCTAATGGCGTCTTCGAGATATTTTATCATATTATTTTGGTATTAAGCCTTATGATCAACCCCCTTAAAAGTGAGATGAACAATTTATTTTTTCCACTTTACAACATGGAAGGTATATGTCTTCGCGAGAGTTGTAGCAAAAGTCCTTCTGAAAAACTTTGTCAAAGACGCCAAGTTCGTAATTTCTTTACTTTTGGAGATTTATTGCTATTTATTGCCTATTGACATCGTTATCGGTGAAGACATAGAGTGCTTCGAAATGCGCGGCACGAGAGGCATCCGTAGGACTGTCAGGTTGGCCTCAATGGTCAAATGGCAGCGTGCGTTGGACAGTTCCACTAAGGGTAGATGGACACATAGGTTGATACCGGAGATAGGTACGTGGGTCAAGAGGCGCCATGGGGAAATCACTTTCCACCTGACCCAGGTCCTTACAGGCCATGGTTGCTTCAGACAGTACCTACACCGGTTCGGACACTCGGCCTCGCCCGAGTGTCTGGTGTGCGTAGGTTTAGAGGAAACGGCGGAACACGTGTTGTTCGTGTGCCCGCGTTTTCGCACAATGCAGTACCACATGCTTGCCACATGTCGTCTGGACACTACCCCGGACAACCTAGTCCGGAGGATGTGTAAAGATGAAGTTCGCTGGAACGCCGTTCTATCGGCTATCCTCCAAATCGTCTCGGAGCTACACAGAAGGTGGCGCGTGGACTCGAGAAATGGCTAGTTCAGGCGTAAACAAGAGGTGGTCCAAGGGTTCGGAGTCGGCTTCATGGGTCATACAAGTGTCCTGTGGTCGAACTCGATCCTTTTATCGAGCAAGTGGCCGCGTGAAGAACAACATGGTATCGTCGCTTTCGCGGCGTCGGTCAACCGGGCGGGTTCCGAGCCCGAGGACGGAAAGGGGTCCTCGTCAAGGCTGGGGCAGTCGTAGGCACCGCGTCGGAAAGTCCCTCTGTGTGCTGGCGAATAGGCCCTATCGCAAAGAGGTCAATTTGGGGTGCACGCGGCATCATCATTCTTGATACCAGTCGTGCAGAGGGAAGCCGGCGCGAAGTCGACCCTTCCCACCTTCCGAGGACATAGGGCGTGGTAAGGCCACCTGGAAAGCCGGCAAAGCGCTGGCACGATACCATGGTGTTGTTCTAAAAAAGCGAGTCACGATGTTCGATGCTGCAAGGACACGCAGCTAACCTTGTGGGTGCGTTATGCACTGGCCCCCCTTTGAAGCATTACTTTCTGGTTGTACCGAAGGGACGATAGGCTTGGCGGCAATGGAAACGGTTTAGCGGGTCGGGGATGCAGTCCTGCCTCCCTCGTTGGTGGTGGCCCTAACCCCGCACTTCATGGACAACCCAGGATGTGTGTTGAGCAGATTCCCCCTCCATTGCTTAGGAAGACAAAAAAAAGTGTGGACGAGGCATACACGCAGGTTGAGCGTGAGCATCGGCCCTAATTGACGAATCAAACATAAATTATTTTCTTCATTTGAAATTAAAATGTTTGAAACCTTAAGTGTTTCTGTTGAAACAAATTTTGGACAATTTTCCTTCACTGCTGCCTATTTACCTTTTCAATGCAATGGGCAGCAATGTGATATTGATGGTCCAGCCACATACCCCCATGGTTTGAGCATCTTTAAGATAATCAATTGAGATCAATTTAATCAGATTAGCAAACAATAAATTTATCGTAATTGATTACTTCAATGCCAAACACCGTTCATGGAATAAGGCTCCAAGCAATTCAAAGGATAACATTTCTTTTGATTCAGTGTAACTTTCAACTCCCTGGACCGATTTCAACCAAATTTTATACACATATTCACTATGAGGAGACGATTTCATGGGATGATAATTGGTGAAAGATTGAGGCTTTGGAGAGAGGGGTATTATCCATTAAAACTGGCAATTCAGTGTAACTTCTGAACTTCTGGACCGATTCCAACCAAATTTGGCAGGAAGTGTTAAAGTCATTAAGAAAAGGGGAAGGGGTACTGATTAGAAAACGAACAATTGAGGGTAGCTTCTTATAGAGAGTTTGAAAAAAGGCAGATGTAGTGGGAGCATCCTGAATTTGGAATCTCGCATCCGATTTTTACCAAATTTGGAACACATGTCCTCTGTTCTAAGGAGGCGATTATAGGGAGTAGGAATGTTATCGGTCAAATGGGGAGAATTGTTTTTCATGAAACGAATAGAAGGGTTAAGGCAGACATTTTCGTCTTTTCATCATAGTCTCAAAATCCAATAAAAGAGACACTTTTTAGCCAAACTCATCAATACCAAATCGTAAGCTCAGGAGAAACTTTCTGCTAAAATGGAGTTCTAGCAAATGGACGTTGCTTTCGTTGATTTCAACGGAAATACCTGCCGTGTCCCTAGCTTACTAAGTGCAAACAGAGTTATGTAATGGAATGTTCTTCAGAAGGCTGAAGGCAGAATAAAGAATAAAGATGAAAAAAATAAGAATAAATAAAGGAAGAAGGAATAAATAAGAATGAATAAGGGAGACGAAAGGAGGAGGAAGAAAAAGGAAAGAGGAAAGGAAAAAGAAAGAGATAGGAGGAAGATAGAAGAAAAGGAAAGGGAAAAAAGGCAAAGTAGAATGAAGCAGTAAGAAGAAAGAAGGCCCGAGAGTTTCATTTATCATTTTGTTGTAGTACAACCGATTATTTTTTGTAACAGTGTAAAAACAGAATAAAACCAAGTCGAACACAAAGACAAACAAGTACAGCCGCCCTGTTGAGAAACCGGTCACAGTGTACACACCGAGTTGCATCTATGTATCGATTTATCTTTCAATCTTCCTACTTATGTGGGTTTGATGCTGCAATAAGACAATAGAATTGCAAAATTTATTTTTCAATCACAAGCAAAGCCGTGAACATAAAGCAAGTTTAAAAATATAAACGCCCCGGATGTCAACGGTATTTTCTACAAAACTTCCTGCAAGCTCTTCATCCTTTTTGGTTAATTTATTTAACCGATGTTTCCAATTGACATAATTTCCCAAATAAGTGTAAAAACGCCAAAGTTGATCCAATTTCGAAGCCGGACAAAAATCCAGCTGAGGTTGCTAGTTATCGCTCAATCAGTTTGCTGTCTTCAACGAGCAAACTGTTTGAAAAGATGATTTTGAATAGAATGCTGTCTTATAACAATAAGAAATCATTTTTTTGCTGATGAGCAATTTGATTTTCGTCATGGGCATTCAACCTCTTATCAGTTATAATAAATTTAGTTTGTATTAACAAATCTGAAGGATATTTAACTGATGCTCCTCTTTTTGATATAGATGAATTCCATTTTTTTTTTGTACATCATAAAACTGATTCAAAATTTTATTTATCGCTCACTACAATTAAATTCAGAATTCGACATCTAACAAATTACCTCTACAAGCTGATGGTCATATTGTACAACATTATTACCTGATTTACCATCAGGGTGTCAAAAGTCTTTGTTTGTAGGGTGAACCCTTCGTATTGTTTGTAGTAGATTTTAGAACAGTTTAGATGCTTCTTAAACTCTAGCCGACACATCGTCACTAAGAATGGGGTTCCAATTGATTGGTCTAGCAACGCTATTCTTGAGTAAAGTTTGATTAAGTAAAGTTATTGATTAAGGAATGCCAGCCTTTAGATGATACCATCATATGATGTCATTGTCGAATTTCTTGAATTTGCATTAAGAATTATTTAAATTCAACGCACGATGCAGCAAACGCGTGATGCGTGAATTATTCAAATATATGATTTTTCAAATGAAAATAAAAATGTTACTGATATGTAGATGATGAATCTAAACTTTAACCTAATATGATGATTGTTTATAAGCATTTTCTTATGTTTGACGTATCGGAACAATTCGAAGAAATATTTTAATAACAAAGATTTTCTACTGTAGTAATACGTCGTGTGCTATGCTTTTATATGCCGATATTGAATGACATAATATTACACGATTTTCCTAGTTTTGTGTAGGTAAAATGTTGCAAGTTTATGGAATATTAACAATCAGCAAGCAACAAATATCTACTAAATAGTTAATAAATGGAGACGCGTAATACATTTCAAAAGTTTTCTCCCCAAAAGTAGTCAACCAAATACAACATTTCTTCGAAAATAACATTTCTTCGAAAATATCGTTCCTCGAAAATATAGTTTTTCCGAAAATAACATGACCCAGAAAACAACATTTGCTCGAACAAAATTTTGTCCGAAAACAACATTTCCTCGACACTTCATCGAAAAGGAGATTTCTCCAAGAATGGCATTGTTCTGAAAATTACGTTTTTACTGAAAATAAGCTCTCAATTCAACTCTTGACTGCGACCAACATCAATGACTTAACTAGCCCCGAGATCTAGAGTGGGGGGCGGTTGGTAATGGCAGCTCCATCCGTTTTTTTGTTTTCTGTTCCCGCTCATAAACGCTATATTCGCTATTCGTTTTGAAAACCGCCCTTTTTAATCGCTTCGATGAAAACCGATTCTGTAGTTGGGCCTGATGTTGATTCTTTAGGGCCGAAGCCCACGAAGCGTCTTTTCAACGCTGCGAGCACGTGACGTTGAAAAAACGTTACGTGGGCATCGGCCTTTATCGTTTACAGCAGACAATCCCTTATTGGGGGAGCTGTTTAATTTTGGGTTCGCTACTTGGGCCAAAACCCGGCATTAGCAAATTGGCACAAAGCAGGGATAGGTTGGACTGATTGATTGCTGTTCATCGGGGGAAGCATCGGAAATATTTTTTCACTCCGTGGTTAGAGCCTATTGTTAGGTTAGAGGCTATTGGAGCTATTTGTGTTGGTGCAATTTTGGTATCATAATAATGTTCAAATATTTTTACGTGCTATTTTCAGGTCATGAACATCGTATGTATGCTGTAGACTGATTTGAATGAGTCTCCAAGCAAACATATGTTTCAAATGTGATAAAGGATGGTATACACTCCAACCACTGCACAGTGGCTCGGTGTTGAACACCTTAATAAAGACAAAAAAATGCACAGTGGCTAAAATTGTGTTTTTAGCGCGTTTATCTAATAGTACTTTTTAGTTTTCTCCCCAAAAGTAGTCAACCAAATACAAACCAGTCGGAAACACGCAGAATTATTCCTTCTTTTCCCTCTACTCACAATGTTTGAAGATAGAAACTTTCTCACAAACACAACCAGTGCAAACCAACTGTGTGATTCATGCTGTACCATGCTGAGTTTGCGATGGTGGGAAGGTCTTACTGGGCGCAAATAGGAAAAAAAAGCTCTTGAGGTGGTGAGAAATAATAGCTCTAACAGGTACTCCCACGGTTTATGCTATACTGTAGCCATAGTATGTTTCCTTAATACTGCATCACTCCAGTTCACCGCATATTGACTCTACATAGCTACATGTGTACCAACATGCATCGAAAAGGTGAATTAATGCCCTATACTGTGTATGCTGGCTGAACCCATACCATCCGTATGGTACTTCACTCTGGATGGCTGCTAAAGGGCAAAAATTAGCCTTGTCTTACTACTTGTACTCCTTCTACAAAACAGGAAGCACGGCCTTAGCGTCGCTCAGTGTCTCGTTCTTTAAGCTTTTTTCCAGCAACATACACTAGCTTAAATGTAAATAAACATGTATTTTACACATTCATAGCACTGAGGAGATACTGCATTAGGGTAGACTACAATTTGAGGATGAAGGTATGGGCGGACCTCTTTTTTTAGATGTTTTGTTTGAACTTGAGTATTGAAATCTTTGCATACGTCGCTTGTGTTTTTTTTCTACGAGGAACATACAAGCTAGTTTTGAGGCACATTCTTCTTTTTCTTTCATTTTATTGGCATTACATCCCCACACTGGGACAAAGCCGCCTCGCAGCTTAGTGTTCACTTAAGCACTTCCACAGTTATTAACTGCGAGGTTAATAAGCCAAGTTACCATTTTTGCATTCGTATATCATGAGGCTAACACGATGCTTTTATGCCCAGGGAAGTCGAGACAATTTTCAATCCGAAAATTGCCTAGACTGGCACCGGGAATCGAACCCGCGCGTCTTACCGCACGGCTAAGGAGGGCGCTTGAGGCACATTGATGTGCTAATGCAACAATCGTGAACTTTTTGGTTTGAATATTGTGAAGCCTTTCTAATTTAACAAAAAAAAACGATTTTTTGGGACAATGGAACCTAACTCTGAAGCAGATCGGTCGATGGTCGGAGTCGCTATTTTTTTGATCAACTTCATCTATGGAGCTGACCTGTCCATGGTTTGGAGACTCAATGAAACCCAACTCTAAAGTGGGATGATCGAATTTTGAAATCACTTTCAAAAAATCATGGACAATCAAAATCTAATATCACTTGGTCTGTAGTTTGAAGAACATTTGGACTTGATTGGTTTAACTAAATCCAACTTTGAAGAAAGTGGTAGATGTTCGGACTAGCTATAGAACCTAATCGGATAAAAAAAAACCCTCTCTGGGTTGGTTGGTAGTAATATGTAATACTATTTGGATTGAAAAAAATCCAACAAAAACAACTCTGGACTTGGCAGACATTTGATCCTATTAACAAATTTAATGAAGCTAATATTGAGTTGTCGAAATATTTCGTTTTTTTAGCACCAAAAAAATTCAATTAGTGGACGCAGTGGTTTCTCGCCTCAACAAAAAAAAATATTTCGATTAGTTTTCATTTAGCAAAAACGTCAGATGGGTATCAATATTTGGAATACGCATCTTCGTTTAAACTCGGGTTGGCCCCAGTGGAAAAATGTTAAATTACCTTAATCGGATTACATGAAGTTAATCTGAATAAAACAGGCAAACTAAACTCAAGTCTACATCAAATCCATACTATCAATCAGTCTTTAGAGCAAAAAAGCTCTACGGATCTTGTACATCAGTTTGATTTTGGAAGTCGTTCCTGAAGAAATCCATTGGAGGAAACAGAATCTTATCAAAACAATTAATATGAGAGTAATTTGACCTTGCCTTCCCCTCGGATATGTTACCTTGCCGCGGTGGGTCGGCTTACGCCATTAGCACTGATATGGCAACCAAAGACATATCCTGTCGTGGTGGTATCACATGTTGACTATTTTTGTTCGGTGCCGCGTTACATATCTGGCATTGACGCACCAATTTACGGCATAAGCATGTAATCCAACGGACATCGTGTCTTGGAGGCTTGAATGGTAGTGCAGTCAGGCAGAGGCCTTTTTCATCAGTGATAATGATGTGAGTTCTCTTCTTTTCGGCAATACTTTTCTGATGCGTTCCCTGTGACGATGAGTCGTAGCCATGCTTATACTTAGCTAGCTAGGCATTTATTGATACACAATGTATTCAAGACATTCGTAGGGAAATGACTACTGGATTCACTGAGTAGAAGTTTTTTTAAAACTAGGAACGTGGTGCCAGTCTTATTTTGTTATGTCTCACTTCGAAGAGCCATAATAAAAAATACCACACATTATAATGATATTATGAACAATCTTATGACGGCTTCAATCTCGATAATTCTTACTAATAGTAGGGAATAGGCGTGATGAAGCTTTACTTTGCCACCGAGTGAATCCTATAGCTGACTCATAGCTGATCATTAGTACATTATAGATATTGACAGTTTAGAAACGATTAAGCTACTTCTTAGAACATAATAATAGTCTTAGACTACCTTGACAAAGGAATAACAATAAAATAGACCAAATGCACGAACAGTTTCCACTTTTTACAAGACATAACTTACATTGTGTTTGATAGTATTGACACAGAACAAAAACCATGAAGAACCAATAACTTAGGTAAACAAAGTAATTCGAGGAACCCATACCTTCTGACCATAAAGACAAAAATGATATCGTACACATCAATCTATATAATTAAGAATGAGATAATGGGAGAGAATATCTATTAAAGTAAAGTTGTAAATATAATGTCTTTTGAGCCAGTTCAACAGTGTCTTAATGGACGACATGATCCTTGTACGGCTGGAAAACTGCTTCAAAAGTTATTAGCTTGTAATTTTTTTATAAATCGGGAATTGAACACTCTCTTATATTTGATAAAAAACTTCCGTCTCAGTTTCTACGATGAAGCATTGGGCAGCATGTTCCATGTGAGTCGGATAAACTGCTTCGGTTGATTTTGAACGCGTACAATGACAATAGACGTCTAAATAGCATAAAAACTGGCTAAATAATGTGACTCTGACAAGAAAATAACAAAAATGACTTCAAACGATTACGATGTTAGTTAGCATGAGACCTCTCTGACTATCTATGAACGTAATTCCCTCTGATTCAGTTGCAACAGCGTCTTCTTGGACGACATGTTCCGTGTACGGCTGGCAAACTGCTTCGAACGGAATTATGCAACGGTATCATCAAAGGCCTGGTGCAGAGGTTTCTACTCTATTCAGAGTCCCGCCAGTAAACATTCACAAAAAAAATTAATATGAAGGTAATTTGACCTTACTGCTGTAAAGCATATGTCTAGTTGCACTTCCTTTAAAGAGAATGAATTCTCATTGGAAGTGCACCGAAATTGTAAAGAGGTTGGAAAAGAAGAGGAGGTTTAATGCCTTTGGGAGAAGTGATTCAAATGATTGCCACTCCCAGGGGCTTTTCCCTGCTCCAAGCAATAAAGATATGAAAATAAAAAAAAGCATCAGGGTTCCCTGAAACACAAAGCCATTTTGGGTCTAGCCTTACTTTTGAAAGGGGCTAGACAAAATCTCTTCGAACATTTTCAAAAAAAAAAAAATATAACTCAGAAACGGTTTGTCCGATCGTTTTGTGCACGAAAAAAAGCGTTCCCGAATTCATGAACTACCAGGAATTGACCGTGTTTCAGTCATGGATTCGGGAACACTAATCACGTTTTCCTGAACGATCCAGAAAACGTGACCCGAAATACCCCATGAACTTGTTTGTTCACGAATTCATGAAAGATTGTTTTGTGTGTGTCTTCATCAAAGTTTTAAGTAATAAATGAGGTTAAGTTAAAATCATACGCTTTGAAAAACATTTTTTATAATTTCTTATGAACCTCAAATAAAACCGACAAATAACAACTTTTTCGATATGGTTTTATATTTCATTGTTTGATGATGATTGATGAAAAAGATTTTTTTTTATGTTTTAAAATGTTATCATTTCACTCCAAAAACGTACTTATTATAAAAGACATACGCAGAATAATTGTTGTATTCGATAGATAGTAAAGCTTTGTAGATCACTAGTAAATTTGATTACGATCAGCCGTTGCGTTTAGAAAGTTATAAAGAAAATGGTGTTCCGAACCAAAAAGGTGGGGTGTTTTGGTTTTGGTTTGGTGCATTAATTTGAGTTATTCTGGTTTTGAGGTTTTATAAAAGTATACAAAATTTTCAATGAAAAAGTATGCAGTAATTTATTCTACGAGTTACCTTTCTCTAGATGCAGCGGTTAAAAGAATCTGAAATTTTAAACTTACGGTCGTTTTGAAACGTTTTTTATATAATATTGTCTAAAATGCTTGTAATATTCTAGTGGTTGGCTTTTTCAAAGCATATTGCTGCTTCACAACTTAGTCACTTAGTGTTCATTTAACACTTTCACAGTTATCAACTGCTAGGTTTCTAAGCCAAGGTACCATTTTTGTATCCGTATATCATGAGACTAACTCGATGATATTCTATGTCCGAAGAAGTCGAGAAAAATTTTAATCCGAAAATATACTAGACCAGCCGGGAACCGAACCCAGCTCACCATTACCACATATACTGCAACAAATTTCATACGGCGCACTCTCTACTATTGATCCAAGGATATCCAAGAGAACTTTTTCTGAATAATTTTGTAACATTTAAATTAATTTTCAATGTTTGGCCATGATTTATCCATCCTGATCCAATATTGAATATTAGCTTTCTGAGAAATGTGACTTCTTGGTTTAACATATTTCGGAAAACAAAATTTTTTAGTGCTAAAAGTACTAATTATTAGCAATCTAAGACGTTCGACGAATTGAGAAACTAAAATGATTATTGTTTACTCCAAAACGCGAATTGAGTTTTTTTAAATCTTGCGTTTATTTAGAAGGCTCATTTGCCATTTGGCGTTACGGAGCCGGAAATATGTTTTTTTGTACAATTTATTTTACAATTCTTGTGATTCTTACAACTAGAGTTAGTTTGGGTAGCCGACGTACACGCGACTGACTCGAGGTTAGGGATCACAAATACACAATAGGAATAGGAGGGGGTTTAGGGTTTTAAAATTATTGATTGCGATGTTGTTGACTTGGTTTGATGGTGGTTTTTGCATTGATCTGTAATGGAAGAGAAACCAAAACAAAAATAAGAGACAACGAAAAGAAGAGGACACTTTTAAGGGGAAATGCTACATACAGGGGACTCACAAAGATTCAAATTCTAACATCAATCTCATTCAAAAAAAGATAGATAAGGCCCGCCAACACGTCCCTAACGGGTTTTATTTGTTTGCCTCGGACCCGGACAGTTTCACTCAGCTCAGACCTGGTTTCACGATGCTCGACGCACTCCCACACGACGTGCATATCCATATCCTAATAGTTGCCACAGACACAGAGATTGCTTCCAGAAAGCCCAATTCGAAACGTATGTGCATTTAGCGAGTAGTGATTGGACATTAGTCTACACATGGTTCGAATGAAATCACGTCCCACGTTCAACCCTTTGAAACATGGTCTCTTCGATACCTGAGGGAGAATAGAATGCAGCCATCTACCCATGTCTCCATTTTTTCATTACCGCTGCCAACTGATCAAGGTCTCCTGATGAGCTATTGCTGAAAAATCATCAAAGGCGATTTGCCTTAGCCAGGGAGTCCGCTTTCTCATTGCCCGGAATCGAGCAATGAGAAGGGACCCATGCCATGGTGATGGTATAGGAGCGTTTCGATAAAGCACTCAATGATTTCCGTATCCCCTTAAGAGATATACTGAGTTCTTAATCGGCTTCATCGACCGAACAGCCTCCAGAGAACTTAGACTGTCGGTGAAGATGAAGAAGTGCTCAGCAGGAAGTGTTGCAATATACTCCAGTGCATAGTATATAGCTGCTAGTTCAGCAATGTATACTGAACATGGCTTCTGCAATTTGTAGGTGGCGCTATGTAAATTGTTGTACACACCGAAACCAGTGGAATCTTCAAATTTTGATCCGTCTGTAAAAAACCTTCTGTTTGCGCTGACATGCCCGTACTTGTTTGCAAATAATCTAGGTATCACCATCGAACGATGGGAACCGGATATTTCATGAATCTCTTGTTTCATGGTTGTATCAAAAACTACAGCGGAACTGTGGGAATAGGAGAAGTTATCACGATTGGTGTTAACCGAAGAGGGGGCTACCTCCAACGTCATGTACCGGTAGCAGCTTCTCGAAATTCTCAATGACCAATGGGTTTAGTACCTCACAACGAATGAGAAAGCGGAGTGATAATTCCGCGAAACGATCGGTAAGAGGAAGTACTCCCACAAGTACTTCTAGACTCATCGTATGAATCGAGCTTATACAACCTAACGCGATGCGGAGACAGCGGTACTAATTCCGTTCAATTTTCAGCATGTACGTTTTCTCCGCGGACTGAAAACAAAAACTACCATATTTCAAAGTATGGTTATTCGATACAACCTAAGTAAATCAGCCGGGTGGGCTCCCCACCATGTACCGGCTATTGTACGCATGAAGTTAATTCTCTTTTGGCATTTTGTGTCAGATACATAATGTGCTTCCCGAAGGTGCATTTGGAATCGAACCAAACCTCGAGGTATTTAAAAGATATATTATGAGTGATTGTCTTACTCATTAGATCAAGCGGGAACTTTGCCGGCTTATGCTTTTTTGAAAAGACAACCATCTCAGTTTTCTCCGGAGATAATTCGATACCCAGCTTTAAAGCCCAAGTAGACAAATTGTCCAAAGTATCTTGTATTGGTCCTTGCAGATCAACCGCTGTCGGCCCCCAAACTGATACAACACAATCATCTGCAAGGTGTCTTACCGAGCAATTTAGCATGAGACATTCATCAATGTCTCTGACGTAAAAATTGTAAAGAAAGGGGCTTAAACATGAGCCCTGAGGGAGACCCATGTAGCAATGTGGATTGAGTTAATAAAATATTTATTTGTAGGCTCTACTTTGATGATTGGTGCTCATCAAATATGAGAGCTACTGTCGACTCTCTACATCTCGATGTTCTATATCTTGATATCTCTCTATCTCGATGGTTTTCACGGTCCCTTAAACCTACATACATTTTTGCTTTTTACATCTTGATAACCTCTCCATTTCAATATCTCTCTATCTCGATGTGCTCTGTTCATATTTTATTCAAGATTCTCTCTCCGTCGATACATTCAAATGTCTAGGCTACTAGACCATCTTTGGACAGTAACAAAGCCATCAAAAACAAGCAAAGACATTTGTTTTGTTGTCGTTTTAGAAACGAGTATTTTTCGATCTAGTACCCATGTCAATGCTTATTCCATTTTTTGATCTCTCTCTCTCTATCTCGATGGCACAAATCGATGGTCCCTTCGATATCAAGAGTTGGCTGTATTATCACAAACTTTGTAATTTTAGTTCAATAGTAAAATGTCACATTTCTTTTATTAGCATAGCATTTTCTATTGTTCGCAATTAAAATGCTTTCTTTGGCAACCAACTTTTAAATTTAAATTCTGTTATTGTATGGGTGCCGTTTTTCATTTGTTTATAATTATCCGTTTCAACACAAATTTGGGCAAGTTGTCTAAATCAGAAAACCAGGCCCAAGATAAAACATTAATTTGAGCCCTTTATATGAACTTTGGATCATCCAAACAGATTGGCAAACACATTTTTAACTCTTCTACAGAAAATCGGTGAAATAATAAATTCCGTGAAATAAATAAATAATATTATTTTCGGTGAAATAATAAAAAAAATCCACACATATCTCCGATTTACTTTAAATGTGTTTTTGAAAGTTTTGCACTTTCATATCGAAGTTATAGCAAGTTTTGGTATATTTGAATAATGAAGCTCTTAATGTGAGTGAAAAACTTTCAATTCGAGAAATGATTTATAAATAAAAAACTGTCATTTGAAGAGTTGAAGTTTTTCGTTTAAAAGATAGAATCCTTTTGAATGAGTATGTTATTTCCATGAAATTCGGCAACGTTGTTTTTAAAAAGATCTGATGGCAACTAACTGAACTGTCGTTATTTCTTTGTTTGTCATTGGTTTGCGGCAAAAAAAAAATGCTCGTAAATGATGTGTTTCTAATAAAATTGAGGAAATTGAAGGTAAGAATAAAGTTCATTATATCAAGAAACCATTAAAACAAACCATTATAAAAAATTAAAGATGCTCATCAATATTTTCCGACGCTTGGATCATCGATCAGATCCTGCCGACATGCAGGGTATCCTGTGTGGCCATGCTGCATTACTTACGCGATCACAACATACGAAACTCTTCTGCTCTATTCATGAGTTTCTTCGGAACATTTTTGTGAACGTCCGGGGATGGTGTAATCGACCAAGTCATGGGAAACGACTCTGCTTTTTTGTATCCACTTGCACCACACCTGTAGTAAATGTCACCTCTGATGACTCCAGAATCAGTAGACCAAATAAACGTAGGGGAAGAAGCCCAAAAACTCCCCGAGGCAAAACGTCTTTGTGGTTTCCCTCATATTTACCGTCATTAAGATGGTAGTAACGAAACTAGATCTAACATTTTGTAGGTTAGGTTAAAAACGTTTCAAAATAGTGTATGGGAAGGTCGGAAACCGAAAAATTTCCACATTTTGAAGGAACATCTAACAGTTTGGCAAGGAAAAACGCCCTAGTGGCACTAACTTACAATGTACTTGCGTCTCCACGCACTACCCATACCAGAATGCTGATTTGCCGACGCATAGTGCTTTGTTACCTAGGAACTGCCAGCTAAAAGGCGTTTTGCCTCATGAGATTTTTGACAATTTTTGAATGGCATCAATTAGCTATCTTGTTTAACTAATGCACAATGTAAACATACCCAGGAATATCGTTACAAATAAGACAATAAAGCAGTGTTTGCTTAACTAGGACATATTGCCCCCCTTCCCCTACCAAGGTAAGTATTGGAAAACACATTTATTTTTGGTTGATTCATTCGGTAGATGGTACAGTTTGTCGAACAAATCGGCCCTTTGGATTGAGGTGGAGCTTCATGTCTATGTCCCGATTTGTCTGCAAAAAAAAATCTATAAAAAATAGGCAATAAAAAACAAAAAAAAAACACAAAAATAAAACGAAATTAATTTCGAATAAATGCAAACTTTTATTTTGACTTTTCTTGAATTGAAAGCAAACGTCATTTATTGTTTTGAAAGTATCACTAGTTAATACCTCTAATGTAAAATAAACTAGCTGTTTTGAGAGTAAAATGTTATTTTGAAAAGTCTGCTCTTGTTGAAGATTTTACCGAAGTGACATTTTCGCAATGGTGGATTTAATAGTCTTATACTTACAACTGAAAATCACTAACTAAAATTCTTAATTTTACCAACGTTTCTTTTAATTTTACTTATGTTTTTAATTTTCTTGTGTTTAGACGGGGCCTGATTTTGGGGAGTCCAAGAGACGGCATAGCCATGAAAATCAACCTTTCCCATACATTTAGGGGGCCCCCGAAAATCGTCTGCCCCCGGAACTACTTCCGGCAAAATCCGGCCCTGGGGTAGTAGTTTAGGTTCCGTTTCTGCAAGAGCTCCTTTCAAATAATATCTTGATAATAACAAAGCAAACTGCACCAAAGTAAATAGAAAACTATTATTATTATTTTCAAGGTCCAGGTGAGTGGGTGGATTCTAGAAACGTAACGGTCTATATAAGAAAAAAGAATATTAAAATTCAAAAAGCATGACAAATAAAGGATGAGGGACTAAAATTACAATCTATCGCGGGACGTAATTCCTGAAACCCTTAAAACTCGTCTATCTATGAGTTCAGTTCACCCTAATGCTACAGTCCGCGTTGGAGGTGGGCAGTCTGATTAGGGCTCATCCTTCTTTTTTTTTCTTTTTCGTTCCCTTCATCCACGATTACAATGTATCCAGACTAACACTTTTCCCGCAAATAAGGGCATCATTTCCAACGCACCAAATCGTAGTATCGACTGGAATCGTTTAGATATCATTCACAATCTATCGCACAGCATCACTGACTGTTGTATGTCGTATCCCAATGCAGAACCTCGAGCTTTTTTACCTCACACACTCACACATCCACCATGATCAATCACTATTAGCTGCAGCAGCCAGTAGCACAAAACCACCCTCCGCAAAGGTAAAGGAAAAGCACGTTTTCCCGAAAGCGTCTTCAATGCGCGGCCTCTCGATTCGAACTGATGACAAGAGAAAGCATCGTTGGGCAAGATATGCATCATGGAAATCATAAATGAAAACATTCGGAGAGCAGAGAATAGTAGCAAACACGCATAGAGAGATGAATTGTTTTGAACAAACCTTCGGGGTACCAAACCGCCTGGAACAAAGATTGCATCCCTCGGATTCTCACTTGTCCCGAGCAGGTCCCGAGTATCCAGTCTCTGAGAATATAATTCCAACCACAGTATAACTTCTATATGAGTGGAAATCTAGGATTGATAAGTTAGAACTAAACATGTTTTTTGAAAAAAAAAAATACCACAGAGATATGACCTTCAGACAGAAAAACGTACCTGAGCGGAATATCAGTACCATCGTGGGGAGCGCCTAGCAAAACTAGAATTCAGCTAAAAAGTTCAGATTTATTAAAAAATAAATACGACATAATACTATAGGTGAGCAAAGAGTAGTTTCTGCTTCAATGGCTTTACATTCCAACTGGAACTTGGCCGGCTTTGTATTCTATTAGCATTTCTACAATTATTAATTGAAAACTTTTCTATGGCTGCCATTGCACGAGTATGTATCTTGTGTGGCAAGTACAATGTACAAATTATGCCCAGTACTTACTTACTTATGGATCCTGTACACCTCCGGTGGTGCAAAGGGCCGACTTGAAAGATCTCCATTCTGAGCGTTGCCCGGCTATCGCTTTAACCTGTTGCCCGGTTAGATTTCGGTCGACTTCTTTTATTTCTTTATTAAGGCTTCGCCGCCATGAGCCTCTGGGTCTGCCTCCACTGCGATGTCCCGCTGGGTTCCAGTCTAATGCTTGTTTACAGATTTCGTTTCCGCCCTACGTAGAGTGTGGCCGACCAGCCCCACTTCCGATCCCAAATTTCTGTTGCTATCGGCCTCTGGTGACAACGACGATGGAGCTCGTTGTTTGCGATCCAGTTGTGAGGCCACCAGGCCCGAATTATATACCGCAGGCATCTGTTAATGAACGCCTGCAGCCGTTGACTGTTCTCCACTGATACACACCATGTTTCGCTAGCGTATAACAGCACAGATTTCACGTTAGAGTTGAAAATTCGTGTTTTGGTGCATTCACTTATCTGCCTGTTTTTCAGGATTTTTTTTTAAACTCGCAAAGGCAGCCCTTGCTTTCTTGATCCGTGCGCCTATGTCGATCTTGGTACCGCCGTCTGACGCCATTTGGCTAACAAGATATTGGAAGCTTTCCACATTCTCCACTAGTTGCCCGGCTACTGTAAACCTGGAAGGAGTAACCGTGTTTACATCCAACGATTTGGTTTTGTTGACGTTGATGACTCAACCTGCCGAAGAGGAGCGCTCGGCAAGGTCGTTGAGCTTAGACGATCCCCACCAGTGCGTAAATAAAGCCAAAATAGCAACCTCTATCATGACGCGAACTCGCACCGGTCGTTGGTAAACGGGTATGGGAAATGTAAACGCAACCTTCGGTGAATAGCGAGTTGGCAAATTTGGCGACCCGCTCCAACCGTTGCCAAACCATCACACGGAAATATAAAGTAACCCATAAATAAAAAATCTGCCGTCTGCTGAAAAATTGTTTGGATACTCATCATCAAAACCATTGTGATGGAGGTCAGTTTAGTTTGGATTTCAACTGATTGGCGGCGCTAGTGCATATGAAATAACCTGATAGGTTAGATATCTCGAAATCTGGAATTTTTAGAATATTGGCGTCTTCTACAAAGTTATTCGGGTGGTCAAAACCATCATGACGAAAACAAGTTTAATTTGAAATACAACCGCTTGGCGGCGCTAGTGTATTGGAAATAACCTGAAATGTCAGGTATCTTAAAATATGTAATTTTTAGAATATTGCCGCCTTCTACAAAGTTGTTCGGGTGGTCAAAACCATTATGATTAACGCAGGTTTAGATTAAGATACAACCGCTTGGTGGCGCTAGTGTATAAGAAATAACCTGCTAGGTTAGATATTTCGAAAACTGAAATTTTTAGAATATTGCCGTATTCCACACAGTTGATCGGGTGGTGAAAACCGTCATGATGCAAGCAAGTTTAGTTTTAAACACAATCGCTTAGCGGCGCTAGTGTATAAGAAATAAACTGATAGGGTAAATATCTCAAAATCTGGAATTTTCAGAATATTGCCGTATTCTACAAAGTACACACTTAAAATAAATCGCAGATTTCTGTAAAATTTCACCGAAATCTTAACAGCAGAACTGTTCGATGAATAATTTAACAGATTTTCTGTGGTTTTGACAGTTGAACAACGGAAAAATCGCAGAAAAATTTGTGAAATAATTACCGAACAATTCTGCTGTTGAGATTTCGGTGAATTGAAGCAAAAATCACTGAAATCTATTAAATGATTTAAGTGTGTATCTTATCATAAGACGAGTTCGTACAATTCCATTCAATTCCACCCCTTGGTTGTACCTTTGACAGATACTACAGTAAGACCATCTTCAGTGTCTCGTACTTGACTCGATTCGACTCAACTCGAGCGCCAATGAGTATTGCGGTTTCAAACTAAACTTCTGGTTTTGACTACCCTTTTAAATCTTACATTATAACCAACCTAACAGATAATTCGGATAACTTTGTAGAAGATGGTCACTTTCTAACTCTAACGGATTTAGAAATATTTAACCTAAGGGCATCTTTACTAATGTTACAGTTATAGTTACATTTATTTCCCGAGTTTTACATCTTATAACTGTCAAAGATATAAAACACGAAATGCATCTTCAGTAGCAGTTATAAGCTGCACATGTTTTATACTGGAAAACAAAAAATAGTCTTCCGAGGCCAATTCAAATGTAAAACTGTTATGATGTCGATAAAATAGTATTTTTTGTAGCTGATGACGTCATCTTCTATTGTTTTGAACGAAATAAAACTCGAGAAAATTCTGTTGCAAATTCATGCGAAAATACAACTGAGCAGTATTCCAGTTATAAGTTTCCCGACGAAACTGTTCGAATTTTTAAAACTATAACGTCTGTTGAAGATGGCATTTTTACAGTTTCAATTTCATTTCCTAACTCCCATACGATTTATAACTCTACTAAAGATGCCCTAACAGGTTATTTCAAATACACTAGCGCCGCTATTGTTAAAAATACTGGCAACACGGACGTGAAGATATCATGACAATTCCAACATTCAATACACACGTTTTCAGTGAGCGAGCTTTTGCTATAAACGTTCGATTAAAGCTCGCGCTGATGTAACGCACAGTCAGTGTAGACACACATATAGATATAGACACTAGAGATAATGTTATCAATCACTATTGGAATATGCACTTCTTACATGACTATGACAATGATGCCAATAAATATTTATCCTTTTAAAACCAAGAGATACTTGTGTTTTATTTTTGCGTGGTTAACGCTGAATAATACCTGATTATTCTAACAGCTATGCGTATGAATTCCAAACTAAACTAATCTCCATCATAAATGTTATGGCTACCCGAACAACTTTGTAGAAGACAAAATCTTTCTAAGTCTTATAGATCTGGAGATATCCACCTCACTAAATTATTGCATATAAGCTAGCGCCACCTAGCAGATGTGTGTCTAGCTAATCTGATAATCACAAAATGCATTACGCACATATTTATATTACAAAAGTTGGAGCGCGTTCTGAAAGATTTGAAAATAAATAATATTTTTTTCCTGATTTTATTTATTTCCGTGTTTGCCTCAATAGCAACCGGATATTCACCACCGGTGCGAAGCATGATTGCACTTCAACAACCTTGATAGAAACAACCGGTGCGAGAACAAGTGCATAAATAAAATATTAACGCATTTCGTTCCTATACTAGACACTCATTTGGATACACATCGGTGGGGATCGTCTTACTCTGCATATCAGGGCACCATTGCGCGAGGAGTGCAACGTCATCAGCCAATTCGAAGTCGTTTAGGTGCTCCTTGGTTATAAGCTATTATGCCCAGGGTGTCGAGAAAGTTTTCAACCCGAAAACATCATGGACCGGACCAAGTGGGGCTAAGGCAGGCATTTTCGTCTTTTCGTCATAGTCTTGAAAAACAATAAAAGAAACACCTTTTTCCAAACTCATCCGAACCCAATCCTAAGTTCAGTAGAAACGTTCTGCTATAGTGAGGTTCTAGCAATTGCCGTTGCTTTCGTTGGTTTTAGCTCCTACGACGATGGACGGAAATACTTGCCGTGTCCCTAACGAATTCGCCATCTCCTGAATGTCAATCCTACGCCTTTGCTCGCAAGGCTAATGGAGACTCATACTGGCATGTTAGTTGGCTAGGGATAACTTGGGTAATATTCACCCCCGGGGCAAAACGACCTTTTGGCATTTTTAGCGATGTTCCAGGAATATTTTCGAGAATGTTTACTACTGGATTGATAGTTCGATGATGATGATGGTCCCGGATTCGAAATGGAAATGAAATAGAAACTTATATCATCTTCCAAACTGAAACGTGATAGAATTAGACGCGAAAGTATATAGATTTGATATTTGTGTTAGGCAACGTACACACCAGTCAAGCAGTTTGACGAACATTGACTCCGCCCCATGAAAACGCTTCGGTTGCTGCTTTGTTGGAACGTGTGTGAAGTTGTTCGAACAACCATTCGACAGTTGGCGACTCGGTTGGAAAAAATTAAAACGGTTTGATTTTGGTTTGAGTTGTCGGGGGTGGAGTCAAGGTTCGCCGAACATGTTTGAGCATTTGTAGTAAAGTTGCACAAACCCTCATATATTTTTTGATGGTTGGTGCTCAAGTTGTTGCTTCGGTCGTTCGTGTGTGATATTGTTGGTCGAATAAATTGATTGTTCGTACCGCTGTTGGTAAAACTTGATGGATGTTTGAATAAACGGGAGGTGGAGTCAATGTTGGTCAAACTGCTTGACCGTGTGTACGTTCCATTAGGCAACTGCAGGCATGAAGAATTTCTAAAAAAATGTTGTTTTTTTTAAAGCGAGCGGAGGACAATTTTGGTGACGATTGTACTACCTCTGACGGGTGGTACACGGAACATTGTTATGTTGTATTAATTTATTCTACATTATATTTATAGCTGGTAAAGTTACATGAAATACAAACAATGAGGGATACATGGATCCTTCTTAACCCGTATCAGCCTGAGTGAAGGAAAAAATCAAATTGCTGCCATTTCGTCATTCTTTGTCGTATTAACCTGGTTTTATCACTGTTCTGCTCGTACGGATTCCAGAATTAAGAATATGGTGGGGTCCTCCTATCCGGTGGGTCACTGGATCAGATGCAGTAAATTTGACAACATTTTTTGTTTGGCGATATTAGTCCATCAAAACGTCACTTATTTCGTCTCTATTCATATCATTTCAGTAGATTTGTATATAGGGATTATAACAGAACCAAAAATCATGACGACACATGTTCCAGAAATGGCCAACAACAGGTTTCTTCGAAGTGACCCTTTGGGATCCGGCCCCAAAATGGCCAGCTCAATATGTTTGCTTTTTGCAAGACAAATTGGATTATGACATCCGGATATGATTTTGGGGATATTGACCACCCTGGGGTCAGCTCTGATTCCCTTAGAGAAGCCTCCGGAGGCATCAAAATCAACCATTTTCAAAGTATCACAAACTATGGCAATTTGGGAATCAAACTTCAACATTTTTCAAGACAAGTTGGGCTATGACATCGAGATATGGTTCATTTTCAAAATACTACAAGCTGTGACAATATGTGTATCAAACTTTAGTATTTTGCAAGACAAGTTGGACTATTTAATCCAGATATGGTCGGGTTCTGCCAAATCGCATATAAAGCGCTCTTTTTCAAGCTCAGCAAAAGTTGACACCGCTGTAGCTCAGTAAATTTGAAAAGTGAGCTTCGGCAGAAAATTTCATTTATTTGATTCTCAGCAAAATATTAACTGTATCTTAGCATCCAAATCGTAACTTTTACTGTGATCTCGGCAAAAACTATACCCTCTGGAATTCGGCGATGCCCACCTCGGGAAAATAAATAAAAAAAAAAAGCTGAGATTTCGGCGAAAAAATTAAAAGTGTGGCTATTGTGGTTATTAGGCTTTAGTATTTTACAAAACAAGTTGAGTTATGATATCCAGGTATGATTATGTGGATATTAACCACGCTATGATCAGTTCCTAGGTTTTGGAAGGAAGGGGCTTCGGGCGACATCCAAGTCGCCCATAATCAAAATATAGGAAACAATGACAAACTGGGTATCAAACTTCAGCATTTTGCAAGACAAGTGGAACTATGACATCCTATAATGATTTTGACCACCCTGGAGACGGTTCAGAGGCCTTTGAGAAAGCCTCCAGATGATCAAAATCACCCATTTTCAAAAAACTACAAACGGGAACAATATGGGTAACAAACTTCAAAAATTTTCAAGACAAAAACAATTACGCCTTGGGACTGTCCGCCGGGTGGCCAATATCCTCAGAATCATATTTGAATGTCACAATTTCACTTGTCTTGCAAATCGCTTAAGTTTGATACCCATATTGTCATAGTTTTTGATATTTTGAAACTGGCTGATTTTGATACCTCCGGTGGCTTCCCCAAGGGCCTCGGAACTGAACCCCGGGTGGTCAATATGGCCAGAATCATATCCGGACGTCATAATCAAATTTGTTTTTCTGAATAATTAAGTTTGATACCCATATTATCATAGTTTGTATAATTTTGAAAATGGCAGATTTTGGTGCCTCCGAAGGCTTCCCCAAGGATCTCGGAACATCAATACCCAAGAATCATATCCTGATGTTATAGTCTCTATTGTCTAAGTGCTAAAGTTTGATACCCATGATACCACTGAAGGTTTCAGCAATGGCCTTGAGACTGACCCCAGGGTGGCCAATATTAGGATGTCATAATCCAACTCGTTTTGCTGAAGTTTGATAAATACCAATACATATTAGCGAGACTTTCAGCCAAAGGCTGGCTCGTTTCGTAGGAACTGAGTTCATCAAGATGCAAAAACTGATTGTCAGAATCTAGGAAACTGAACAGCTAATGGAGGAGTGGAAAGAAGGGGTCATATACCCCATCTACAAGAAAGGCGACAAGCTGGATTGTGAGTACGTTCGAGCGATCACCATACCAGGTCCCAACGTACCATTTGTTCATCAATTTCAAGGCGGCATACGACAGTATATAGACCGCGCAGAGCCATGAAAAATTAAGGATGAGAACAACTTCCCTGGCAAGCTTACCAGACTAATCCGGGTGTAACAGCCGGGGTACGATTTGCAACAGATCCAGTTAATTTATTTGTTTCGCGGATGACATGGACACTGGCGGCCGAACACTTGCAAAGGTGGCAGAATTGTACACCCACCTGAAACGTGAAGCATCAATAGTTGGACTGATGGTGGTGAACGCATCGAAGACAAAGTACATGCTTGTGGCGTGGGCGGAACCTAGCGCGACTGGGCTTGCCTGCGAAGCAGTGTTATGATAGACGGGGATACCTTCGAGGTGGTCGTTGAATTTATGTTCAGTTGTTTCAAACATGCCGTCAAAAAAGGAAGAATGCGCGCTCATTGTACATTTTTTTCAAGCGAACTAAAATCGTTGGAAAAGTACCTACCGAAAGGCTATCATTTAGGGTGACCATATGAAAATTTTCCAAAGGAGGACAACTCCTTCAAATCGTGTCAAAAAGGAGGACATTTGGCTGAAAAAGGAGGACATGTGAAAGAAATTACCAAACCGAAAATTTCCCGTATTTGATATTAAATAGACTGATTTTTCGGGGCGTCGAGTCAAATTCGACATACAAATTTATTAAAATAAAAAAAGAATAAACTCACCATCTTTATAGTGTTATTCTATTAAATAAGCTTCAACCTATCTGAATAAAATATACATAAATGTTTGGTGTATCAATATGCTGGGCATTTATTTTTGGCAGCAATGCACAGAATTTTAGCAAGAAAATCTGAGATATTATTTTCCGAATGACTTAACCATCGCATACATCGCAACGTTGAGCAATAAACAACTGATTGTATATTACTTAAGACACCCAAGAGACCAGCGGTGATTATTCCTTGAATACCAACAAGTTCATGGCATGCGAATGCACCTGATGCACAGCGTACACCATGACCACGATGCTTTCAATTGTTGTTCGTAGAAATTCAAAAATTTTTTCAGGCTGGATACAACTACGGAGATTTTCATGGCGATTTTGAAGATTTGCGGGGTATTATAAATAAATTTTGGAACTTTATGTTTGATTACAGAACATCGTTGACTATGGAATATACTTTTGCATCCATCTTTGCAATGGGGTCATAAGTTTGAATCCCATGTTTCCTCCAACACATTTTATCAAGCTCTTTTAGTGGAATGTCTTTACCTGTTATGGGACCATTGCGGTGGAAT
The DNA here is from genome assembly GCF_024139115.2 of Armigeres subalbatus. Taxonomy (NCBI): domain Eukaryota; kingdom Metazoa; phylum Arthropoda; class Insecta; order Diptera; family Culicidae; genus Armigeres; species Armigeres subalbatus. The sequence continues at coordinate 210,754,777 of NC_085140.1, read as the reverse complement.
TAAATGGAATAGTATTTAACTCGACTTATGACAGGTGACCATTTTTAGATTTATTTCGACTTATTTTGAAGACACGTACCATGTATTTCGATCGAAATAAGATTTAATCACTCAATGTATGCTTTCTCGCAGCACACATTTGAATCATTTTATTCATGGCCCATTATTCCCAATTTCGTGAAATTATCAAACTATTATTTCAAAACATTTCAAAACATCTTCTAATACACGCATCTAATGTTTGATACATTAACATTGATTTGGAAAGGGTTCCAAATAGGAAAGGAATCAAACGCAAGTGTATATTTTACTTGCGAATGGATCTTTATTATAATATTTTCTTCAGCGATAACAAGAAAAAAACTCTGCAGAAATTAATGTCTAGCATTGTTAATTGTTTCCTCAAAGGACATCCGATTTTGAACGAAAAAGGAGGACATGTCCTCCTTTAGGATACCATATGGTCACCCTAATCATTTCACTTCGAAAACGAACTTTTTATAGAAGCCTCTGAGACCCATAGTATTATATACACAGAGAGAAATAAAATTGTGCTTCTGAGAATATCGCACTTTCGTTTTGAAAGTAGTTCGTTTTTAGTAATTTTGAGTAACGAAACTTTTACTTTGAATGCAAAATTTTCTATTTGAAAGTTTTTCAGTCAACAAAACATTGTAGCTTTGAAAGCGAAAATTGTTCAAATGAGAGATAAAATAATTTTGAATCAACTTTTTATTTGATTGATTTGGCAACACTGGCTATAATCAAAAACAATCTGGCAACTATACGAGCCTCGATACGAGCAGTCAACGGCTGGACTGGAAAAATAACTCCGTATCAAGGAAAAAATGAGTGCTGCTCCTATATAATTTCCTTCGACGAAGTAAATTTACAGGTAAACATTATCTAACTCTTTTCGATGCGAAAACTCCAAGGTCTTGTCTTCTATTTATTGATCATCGTATAGATGTTGAAAGAGCATGGGATGGACTCTGGATATTTCATCGAGTACCTAACAGGAATCGAGCGTCCGGCAGCCAATATTATATACGTGAGTTTGTACTATACTCACTAGAAAGCTAGAAATTTGATGATGCTAATATTTAATTTCGTTCGTTAGATGTTTTCCATAAGCCGTTTCGACTTCGACTATACTAAGTTTAAACCGAGATTTAAACAGAGGATAAAACATTTGCGACAAAATCTCGTGGAACACCGAACAATGAAGCCAAAACGAGAAGATGACCACTACCACCTTTAAACGCGACCCTGGCGGCACATAATTTAAAAAAATATGAAGGTCATATAATGTTAATTGCAAAACGATCAGAAGTATAATAAAATGGAAGCAAAATAGGGTAAATGATATATTTTGGACATGTACATATTTTGGACAAGCCTGAGCTTTTTCGATCAATTTTAGATAATGTGTAGGAAAATTTTTATCGAAAGTATTATCATTGCATACTTTTACCTCAACTCTAGCGGCTCCTGATGAGAATTCACAAAACAACTATTATTTATCTTTAAAATTATCTAAAATGTAAAGCTATCTACCAAAGTGCCTGCTGGACACCAGTATGCAGAAGAACATGCATTATAGGACTCTTCGTAACATGCACCTAAAACACGTTTAAATTGGTTCAAACGGCAATCTTGAGGTCCTGCGGCCAAAGTTTGATTGTAATTGAGATGCTAACATATTCCAATCGCTTAACATGAACTTGAGACGGATGAAAAGGGAGTGACCAAAATGAAGTTATATTTTTATTCATCAGACATTTATTGGTCACCCCATGTACAGTACATGGATGAACCATTAATTGCCAGCTTTCAGGCTGATATCGATAAGATTGCGAAACAATGTTAATTTCTGGTTTAATCAATGTCAGTTAAGCAAATAAATGCATTTAAATGAATGTGGATACGTGTAGGTAAGTCATACCATTGAGATTTGTAAGTGGCCATTTTTAAATTAGGAGAAAATGACTCTGTCCAAAATATATACATTTTCCATGTCGAAATTATATATTTGATGTCCAAAAAGAAAATATTTCAGTTCGCAGTATATCACAGTTTACACCTAGTAAACGTAATTTACTCGGAAATTAAGCAATGGAGACACAAGACTAACCATAGATTATGTATTTGGATGAACCTAGTGGTTTTCAATTGTTTTATACTATTCAATCTCGATATATTTTCTAATGAATGTCATTTACCCTAATGAATTTGGAATGTTTTTAATTTTATTTTGGCAAAACTAAATTAAAAATTGCATGAGAAATTAAGAAGAAACACAATTGTTATTTTGAAAGTATCACTAGTTGATTCTAATGTGATATTCACCTTTTATTTTGAAAGGAAAATATTATGTTGAAAACATTCCTCTTGTCAAAGTTCTTGGCGAGGTAACATTTTTTGCATTGGTAGATTTAAGTCGAATACTTTCTATTGAAAATCACTAACTGCTTTTTTAAATTTTACCAACGTTTTTTTTTTATTTTACCAACGATTTTTTGTGTGTACCAATCGACTCAGCTCGACGAGCTGAGCACATGTCTGTCTGCCCGTGTGTATGTATGTGTGTATGTGTGTGTGTATGTGTGTGCACAAAAGCTATAAAAAACATTAGACAACTTTTCGTAGTAATCCTTTACGTATAGTAATCGCAATAATAAATTTAAAAAAAATCCAGGTTTAAAATAAGTATATGTTGCTGAATACCCAAAATTTTATTTCTGGTTTTCAGCAAAATAATGTTGGCGTGTGTATTATATGAGTTTCGGGGTTTTATGCTCCAAAAGTTATGCAACCAGGATGTACTCTACTGTATCATTTTATATTTATATCGCAACATTAAGGAAGTGCGAAGCATGCACATCCCCAAATGAACAAGAACGGAAACGTCAGTCGTCAATCAGTCAAAACATTCGATATTACAGCCATCGTAGCGGAGTATAGCAGAAAAGTGCTTTTGTTTTGACCGACCATGGTTTAAACGACGTAAATATGATGTAATTCCTTAAATTTTACCGGTAACAAGTTCTTATTAACGTGCCCAAAGATGTCACTGACTTTGTTGAGAAATGTGTGCCGGCAACAGCACCACATCCAGAAGCAAACGACTCTGGTTTACTATCGTTTTTGTCATCAACAGGAACAGAAAAGGAACGATGGGTAAGTTGGGGAAAGATCATCTGATGGCTTTGCAGATTTTTATTAAACTGATGGGATGGTGTTAATTGAATTATTAAATGCATTTTTAGAAAAGTACAACAACCGCAGATTGAAAAAGAAAAGCTGGCAGTCAAATACAGCCGAGAGAACGTAAAGCGAAATGTCCAGGGCTACGTGTTTTCCCGATTTTTCGACTACGTTAAGAATTATGACAAAGTCCTGGAGAAAAAGTTTCCTTCAGCGATGCACGTTTATCGTGTGTTTCTGGTTGGCGTGAAAGAATTCTTCAACGACATGAAAAAGCTAGTCAAGATCACCAAGATTGTGTACTTTCATAACAACGACCTGCGTTGTTTAACCCGGAAGGAAATCGAGCTGTACTATCAGATGCCCCGGGACATGAAGAAAGTTGCTCCAGTACTGCTGGTTTCTGCGCTGCCGTTTGCCAACTACGTCGTATTTCCATTAGCGTGAGTATTAGTAGTGATTGATGCATTTGCTTCCCCAAACGATAATTAATCGAAAAGTAGTAAATAACCTATAAAGAAGCGACTAGAAATAACAGGGCTGTCACAAGTCGTCGATTTACCCTTCATCAAAATTGCGGATTTATAATTACGCTCTAGCAAAAATAGCGTTTTTATATTATCTTTAATAATAATAAGGATAAATTCAACGTGTCAATTTTTATGGGGGCATTTGAAAAATAAGGAATCCGTCAAGACCCAAACACCTCTGGGGCCTGTAGCATAATCGAAATTTTACTAATAATATTAGAAGAGTAGCTTGTAACTTGTATTTTTCTGTTGCATAATGAATCTACAAGTATGAATTTACAAGACTAATATTACAAGTAAACCGCACTAATAATATTTGTGGAATTTACAAGTAACTGTTGCATAAAGAAAATACAAGTACAAATTATTAGCGTTGGCTTGTGTTGTTTCTTTTACAAGTATGAATGGTGCTGTAATTTAATTTACAAGTAGCTTTTATTTTATTATTTTAGCCGTGCAAAGTAATTATGTATCGTTTTATTGTTTTTAACGACTTAACAGAGAAAGAAACTATTATTCTAGTTGCTTCAAATTATCATATAATGAAATACTGTGCAATAAGAATAAATTTCTCGTTCCGATATAACACTGAGAATTATGAAACAAAACTACTCAAAAGTGGGTTGTTTTAGCTCAAATCCGTACTTTGGACCAAAAACCCAATTTTGAGTGAAATGAGTTTCCTAACACAGTAGTTTAACTTAATCCATTCAAAAGATATTAACTAAAGCTGAGTTTAGTTTACCCAATGTTGACTTTATTCATCTCATAATTGAGAATATATACTGAAATTTATATTATTGTTTTATTGTAGTATTATTGTATTATAATACTAAACAATTTCATTTAAGACCATGCATATTGCTTTATGTTTAACGACAATCATGGGAAACAAAAGAAAAACTGCCTAAATTCTGAGTAGAATTTATTACGATATTTCATCAGTTAGTAGTTTGAACTAAAAAAAAATAGTCCAAATTTCATAATCGAATTAGAAGCAAAACCTAAACCCGCATATGTCTCACAATACACGTAAATTAAACCCTCTTCAAAACCCACAACAAACAAGTCTAGCGGGATTCGATTTATCATGGAGCATACGTTCGCGTAACTTACAAATCGCCTTAATTAAAACTTAAATCAATCGCAAAGACCACGTAAAAACGACTCCAGTGTGCATTACATTGGCTTCGTTAAAAATGCCAATACCACGAAGCCGGCTTAAACCACGGAATCAATAAATTTACAGAGAGTGTTACGTGCATACCTATCGCAGTCAAAATATATATTCTATCCACAAATTTGCAAACAAACGTAAACAAATCGTTTACCTCCGTATTGACAGTGAACTGTCGGATGAATTTCGACAGGTAAATGAACCTGACGGACTTGTAATTTCAACCTTACTAATAATACAAGTACTAATATTATTAGTTGGCGAAACATTATTATGCGACGCAAATTACAAGTACTTGTAATTTGTTGACTTGTAACTTGTAACTTGTAGCTAATATTGTTAGTCTGATTATGCTACAGGGCCCTGGTATTCGGATATTTTTTTGCCCTTGTCATTGGTTAGGTGATAGAGATTTTTTTATAACCCGAACATTGTTGCGTCCAGTTTTGTACTTTATTGATTTGCACTGTTTCAGGCATCTCATCCAGACCTGGGACGGGACCTAATTCTAATCTAAGACCTCTCAGATTCTTGGTTAGCTTTTTTTTTCAGTTCTATTACATGCGCTAGTTTATTGTTCTTATATTCAGTTTGTCCGTGCCTGATTAATTGTAACAGACTTCCAGCCCTAAAACTATAAGGGAATCTACGGTGGGTAGACATACGGACATACGGCAGACAATTCTGTCCATGAATCTGAAAGATTATTCATTTGCAGACTAGTTTGTAAAAATGGCTCCATTGGTAGCAGAATCGAGCGGTTTTCGCTTAGCCAACCCCGTTCTGATATGGACTCAATGCTTACATACTTACTTGATGCTTTTTAGGCTACAGTACCTTGTCCATGAGTTAACGCCGAATAGAGTTATCCTTCTACACTGAACTCAATCCTGGGCCATCCTGGCGCCCTTCAACTGCAAAAAGCCATGGCCAACCACGAAGAGCCTCTTTGGGGTCTCTAAAATCTTGTAGAATTCAAGGGTGACCCCGCTGTTTGACCCGTTTTACCCCAGCATATTTAAACTGACAGAAAATAGTCTATTTTCGGGTATTAGTTACCCGACATGGTAATTAATTTACAATGTTCTGAAAAACTCAGATGTGAAACACTACGCAATTGCCTTGATTGAACTGAACTTGAGATTCGTGCTCTTAAGTACGCAATGGGGCCCTTCTTAGCCTTGTGGTAGGATGCGAGGCTATGAAGCAAGACCACGCTTAAGGTGGCTGGGTTCGATTCCCGGTGCGGTCTCCAATCCACTTTCATGAAACATTCTTCTTGCCTGCCGTATCCTCACGGAACTGTCAAATCTGTACTTTTGCCTCTAACTCTACCGTGAACATGTACGTCTACGTTTGGAAGATGATAATAGCATTTCCATATCATTGTACACATACGTATTTATTACTCCATGTTAAGCAACAAAAACGTTTGCCTAGTTCTCTTTAATAATCGAATAATCTATTTAATCTATTTTTACAGATACATGTATCCGCGTACTTTTTTGACTCCTCATTTCTGGTCAATACAACAAAAAGTGGATTTCGCTCAACTAGATTTGAAGCAACGGTTACAATATAATCGACGAGTTTTCCGCTGCATGCAGGCGAAGTTAGAAGTTTTAAGGAAAAACAATGATCCATTGTACGAACAATTCAGTAACATCCTTGGGCTTCTCGGCAGTGGTTTACATCCAACTTCAAAAGACATTCTTGACGTTAAGGATCTTTTTTCAAGACCCCCCTTTCATTTGAGATGCCTGTCTTCAGTACATTTGAAATACTTGTGCAAACTCCATGATCTGAACGCGGGACTGATGCGAAGATACCGCTTATCCGAACGCTCGTACATCATACACCACATGGACTTGGCAATAAAACGGGAAGGCGGTGTACACAACATGCCAATAGAGTCATTAAAGCATGCGTGCTTCATGCGAGGCCTCAATGCAATAAACCTGAGCACAGAAAATATGATCGACTGGCTAAACGAATGGGTTAAAGTGTCCTTAATCATCGACCAAGACAACATTAGCCTGTTTCTGCATCTTCCGATCCTGCTCTCATACAACCACCCGAACAATTGGATACTCAACCATTAGCACGGAATAATAGATATGATTCTGTTTATACAGAGGTTCCTTATCGATTAAATATTGTTGTGTTTTATTTTATTTTAAAAAATAACATAATTTGGTTAGAATTATAAAATGATTCATTTTTCGATACTACATATATCAAATTTGTTTTTCTAGTCAAGATGACCAATCCAATTCCAAAAGAAATCTCATTCTTGTATAAATTATGTGATTTGATCAAAGCGGGCGGAACGAAGTGGATGTTCAAAAAGTGTATAAACCGTCTGCGTCTAGTTCGCTGCCGTGATTCGCAGTAAGAGTCGATTTTTGACGATTTTGATTTTCTTTCAGAAATAAGCTTAAAATGAACTCATCTTCAAAGAAAACTGATAAAATAATAGGCTTTGTTCTAGAAATTTAAAAATTTAAACCCACTTATGTCCCATCTTGCTATTTAGGGAGCATCCATAAATTACGTAACGCTTAGAGAGGTAAGGGAGGTTGCCCGAAGTGTGACAATCCATACACAAAATTTGAATGATTCATACAAAAAGTATGACATAGGGGGGAGCGGGGGTCGAAAATGGCCAATTTCTGCGTTACGTAATTAATGAATCTTCCCTTATTCGCATAACAGTCACATTCCAGATTTTGATACACTCTCGCACAAAACATCAATGTAATTTTGGTCATTTCAATAGTTCCATAGCAATGTATACAGATAAAGAATATTCACCCGTATTCTTGTTTACGGACGAATGATACTTTCGAACGAACGCGATTCGTTCGAACCGTTTCTCCATTTGATTTTGCTGGCGTAAACGAGAATGCGCTTCAACTTTCGATCGAAAGCGCGTTCGTACGTAAACAAGAATATGGGTGATTATGCCAAATTTTCAGAAAGAATGCTGGTTTTATCGTTTTAACTGACTCTGGTTTCTTTATTTCAGACCTTTTTCAGAAAGTGTATTCCCTTTTCTCTTTCCACATCTCTATACTCTTCTGAGTGCTGTTGCTCTTCAGCACCACCACAACAGCTCCCCCCTTTTTAAGAATTTAATTTACCTTAAATAAATTTACTTCTAAAAATCGATCTTGATATTTTCGAATATGTTTAAAATACTAATTCATTAAACTAGTTCAATTATCTATTTCTTCTTCTTCTTATTGGCATTACATCCCCACAGTGGGACAGAGCCGCCTCGCTGCTTAGTTTATTTGTTTATTTGTTTATTTATAATTCATCTGACATTCAACAGTCTTAATGAATAACATGAATATTAGCTTAAATTAGGTTCTGTCTTTTTAATCTATTCACAAACTGGGATGTGGAAATTCCGAAATCGAATGCAGCTTCAATCGATGAAAACAAACGAATCATGGTACATATGGGCTGGTTATAACCAAATAGAGTGCGATGAAATCCAGTGTGCAGCAATGTAAGCTGTCTCAGCATTCTTCCAGGTACGCGGAATCCAATCAACGAAAGGAGATGGTAGCAATCGATTTCTCCGTTCAGCAACATTACAATAAACGTAGCCTTCTGAATTTAGCGTTGCCGATCCAAGGAATCAAGACCAAGCAATTGGCATCGTTCGAGATAGGCAGGGAGATTCGCGGGGTCCCGTCACGGAAGATGTCTCAATGCGAGCCTGATGAATCGTTTTTGGATACGCTCGATTCTCAGATGCCATGTTATGTCGTTTGGCGCCCATACAATGGAAGAGTTTTTGAGAATTGGCATTACAAGGGAGCAATACAGTGCCTTTAGACAATGTGGATCAGTGAATTCCTTTGCAATTTTAGTCACAAAGCAAAGTTGACGATTAGCTTTGGAAATGATCAACGCATAATGGAACTGAAAACTGAGCTTTGAATCCAATACAACGCCAAGATCTGTTATGTGGTCCACCCTCTTGAGGCAGCAGTTATCGAATATTATCGGATCCTTAGAGCGATGGAAAGTCATCACTGCACATTTTAAGTGTTCATTAAGCACTTCCACAGTTATTAACTGCGAGGTTTCTAAGCCAGGCTACCATTTTTGCATTTGTATATCATGAGGCTAGCACGATGATACTTTTATGCCCAGGGAAGTCGAGACAATTTCCAATCCGAAAATTGCCTAGACCGGCATTGGGAATCGAACCCAGCCACCCTCAGCATGGTCTTGCTTTGTAGCCGCGCGTCTTACCGCACGGCTAAGGAGGGCCCCAATTATCTACTAATAATATCGAAATTCTTCTTTACGTATCTTCTTCGCGTTTCTTTTCGACTGTCTCACTGACCTCGATTGCTTCATACATAACTTCATTGCTGACTGATTGATTGTCGATTTTAGATTGTTCCCCAAAGATAAATGCTAGATTGCTTTGAGAATATATTGTATATGTAGAGACTCTCTTTGTCCACGCTCTCTTTTGCTAATAGATCGGCTGGTTTTGCATTTTCTGCTACATTTCCACTTTAGAACGCTAGACAAAGTTATTGTCTTAATATATCTGCCAAGAAAACCGAAGTAAACTTTTGTATAGTTTAGTAATATTCGAAAGAGAATGGAACCAAAGAGATAATCTGTTTTGCACATACGACCTATTCTCAAAGCACTCTAGAATGATTCCGCCGGGTACCCGTCGAAATCTGGCTCCTGATCGGAGACGCCACCAGTATCCTCAACATCGTCTTCTCTTCTTCTTTTGTTAGAATTAGACTGTTCTTCTCTACAAACGACAAAACTAGGGCTACTGGTGCAGCAAGAATTCGCCAAAATTTTCAGCTGTCTTATGTGTACATCCTTACAATCATCCTGCCGCCAAGCGAAATCTTGCGTACTACAGTACTACACCTGATGATTGATGAAAAAACGAACAGTGGGTAATGTCTGTGACATAACCGCTAAGTGGACGTAGGACTTGACTTGACCATGCCTTTAATATACATAATATGTCCAAATTTCTCACATCAACTATTTTGGATAAATAATCGGCGTTGCATACCATTCCTTGGCAAAATCTTCTCATCAAACCGTCACAGAAATCAAATCTACCTCGAACAAGAATCATCAAAAACAATTCAGGAAGTATCTGTCCGGTCACGGAATGCCTGACTGCCTGTCAGGACTGCCTGAAATAAGCCACAAGTTGGCCCAGCAGGGGATGTAGGGCCTCCTAATCCGTGCGATAGCGACTGAAGGAGAACATTATTTTTAACTCTTAGAGCCTTGAAAAAGCCTGTTTGCTTCGGCTAAGTCCAAAAAGTAGGAAAACGATCTTTTCAAATAACCGCGAATTTCTAGTGGTGGTATAAAAAAAATGAATGCTCTGCGAGCGAATGCACTTTTCTTCTATACCTTATTTTGAATCTTCTCTGCTTCCCAATTGGTGGGCCAATCAGCCAGTGTCTTGTATCCCGCTTCTTTGTCAGCCAAAGCGTCATCATCATCAACGCGTTCGAGAAGGGCTTCTTCTTTTTTACGCTTGTTGCTCGCTGCTGGCGTCTATTTCCTAACGGGACTTTTCGCTTGATACAGGCCAATAAGCCGGGCAAGCGAGCTTAGAATTGCAGTTCAGGTGAGATATACGTGTTCTTTTCTGAGACAACATTGTTAGTAGTAGATGGAAGGAAACACTCGGACATGGGATTTCGGGTGACAAGATTTAGAATTGGTAACATGGGAAGATCATTCAGTCACGTTCGCTTTGTGTGCGGTCAGTATCAAACAATATTTATCTAGATATTTCTTGATCAATACCAAAAAATCCAACATTTGATGAAAAATCGATTGATAGTTTATTAATGTTTGAGCTGTTATCGGTGTTTTTTTTAAATTAAAATATCCAAATATTATGTGAGAGATTTGGACATCTTATGTTTTTTTTAGGCATGGTCAAGCGAAGTCCTTCGTCCACTTCGCGGTTAAATCAGAAAAATTATCCACTGTTAGTTTTGACGCTATTTATGAAAATCACGCATAAAATTTTATTACTAGAATATTAGATTTGGCACCCAAGTACAATTTCTATCCCGAAGGGTATTGAAAGCTTTGATATTGATCTCTATTATTGGATCTCTGAAGAACCGTTTGGTTTTTGGACATGCATGCTGCATCATGTGGCTTTTCTTCAGCCTGTCTCGGCTCATCGCCGATGCCGGCCGGTCTCGGCTCGACTCTGCTGCTGCTGCCGGTATCTGCTCAGCATTGCTGCTTTGTCGGGTCTGTAGGGTGGACTGCTGCTGTACTGGCTAGGTTTCGGCTGATGATGGTGGCTTCGATGGTGTCGAGCCGAAAAAGCGGTCGGTGCAGACTTCATTCCCTGCTAAAAGGTGAGGTGAGTGCTGTTCAATCGATGATGCGGTTGCTTCGCTTGTCCCGGTCAGAATGAAAGGAAAAAATCGCGTTGCGCTATTTTATGGCTTCTCGGCAGACCCAGCGGCTGCTCATTCGCTGGTGCCTGCACCAATGAGAACGTGGTAATGGAATGATGCAAGAATTATGCGGTACCCATATTTATAGGTTCCCTTGATCTCAATGTTTTTCATTGAAAACAGTTTCATACCTATTGAAACAAGTTTTTCGGGTCTTATCAAGCATGGACATGAAAGGCGTACTTGAAATCTGTCGATTGAGGGGCTTACCGCAGAAATTCGTCCATTGAGACGAACGCTATTAACGTTTAAAATCTTTCAACACAGCGTAACGCGGTCGATTTGAATATTTTGGAATGACACCCGGTATAGTAAAGAGAGACGTAAGTCCTACGTCAAAAAGGAAAGTTGTCGACTTGAAACTGATTCCGTCACCGTTTATTCGAAATAATCTCCAGGCTAGTCACAGCAGCGCTTCTTAATATAAACAGGCTCCGTTCTTTGTTCCACGAATGTTGTCAAATTAAGAAGGTCCAGAGGTACATTTAATGGTGCAGATTCAGCTTCGGCGTCTGTTGCTTGCACTGGCTCGAACACTGATGCAAAGAATTTGGCGAACATTTCACATCGTTCCACAGGTGTATTTGCTTCGTCGTTATCGTACATCACATTACTTGGTATGGACGATTTTTTCCTTTTGCTATTGACAAATTTCCAAAAATATTTCGGATTACGCCTAAGACTGGTTTGTACCCTCATAACATGTGCCTTATACAGAGTTGAATTCAAACGACGGTTTGCATTACTGGCGCGCTAGAAGTTGATTTTGCTCTCAGCAGACTGTTTGTACGATGCTTTCGTTGACTGGCATTTTTAACACGTTTTAGGTTCCGAAGAAAAGGTGTACTCCAGACGGGCGAAAGTGGACGACGTTTTGGAGGCACGTTTAGTTGTAGCCATTGTTGAACGATACTACAGAAACTGTCCGCCATATCATTAACATCTTGGCAATCATTCAGGTAGCCCCAATCAAAGGTACGGACATAATCAGATAACGCGTCATAATCGATCTTATTGCAATCGGGGATCGGTACGTAATCCACAGGATAGATATCGTCAGAGCGGAAAGTACGTAGAATCGGAAAGATCATTTCGAACAGAGGGTGATGCAAGTCGATAGGCAATAGTGGAACGGCTGCCGTGTTGATGTTGGGCTTAAAACTGTTCGATCAGAAGATCCAGATCCAAAATACGATCTAGATCTAAAATACGATCATGCTGATTACGATGCCAGTTTTCTTGGGTCAAGTTTAAGAAGTTCATTCCATCAATTTGAGCCGCACTAGATGAAGGAATAGATATGTTTCCAGCAAGCACTACGTTGCCGTCCGTACGACGTGTCCATTGAAGCCGGGGTTAGTTGTAATCACCGCAGATTAAGATTCGGTCATCATAAGAATAGTTTTCGCACAGCTCACGAACGGAAGCCACATGTTCGTCTAATAAAGCCGCATCGTTACTGCGGTCAGGCGGGATGTAAACAGCTCCAATCAGTACATGATGACTATCAATTGTCGCATCAACGAACACCTGTGCCAATCTTTCGCCGCAATGGAGTGCACACTTGGATGACGCTGATAAACCGCAACCAGCACACCGCCAAAACTAGATTTGTTGCTATTCAAGTTGCTGCGATCGCAACAGAATACATTATAAGATGGCCCAAAAATTTGCAAAGAATCGATGGAGTCGCTCAATCCGGTCTCGGTCAGGATAATAACATCGTCAGCAACAGCCAGAAACAGGTCATCAATTTTAGTACGAACATCTCGAACATTTTGGTAGAAGAACACGCAGTCATCGATAGGGGCGTCCGCCTGCAATACAGGGCGATTGAGTGTCTGAGAATACAAAGCCAGTGTTGGTAAAAACTCAAAATCTCAAAACTCATGGATGATTTAAATCAAGCGTGAGTTGAAACGCACCCAACTCAGCACCTAAAAACTCATGGATGAGTTGAATCATCCATTTGAATCATCGTAGGTTTTCTTTTGTTCTCCTTCGTTAAAAACAGTGAATTGACGTTTGTCGCATACAATATTAGACACTCTTTTATGTATAAGCAATAAATTGCCCCCAAATTGATTTCAAATGCATTTCTAAACCCAAATGATTTTTTAGCAAATGAGTGAAATGATGCGTTTTAGCATGAAAAATTCAAGCGTGATGCATTCCTTTAAAATCGCAGACGATTTCGTTCGCACAGGAGCGCTCATTGATTGAGATTTATGAGTGATTTCACCAACACTGTACAAAGCTGATGTTAAATATGGTATAACTGTCAGAAGAAAAGATATTTTACAAATATACAAATCAAATCAAATCAAAAATGAAAAAAATGTACAATATTGCGAGGTTTAGAAGAAAATATATACCACAAGGCGCGTAAAAGGGGCAGCAGGAACTATGTCCAAGGGCTTGACACCCCTCCTCATGGCAATTTCGAGTTATGGGGCCTGCCTAGGATGTGGTGGGGTTTGACAGTGGGCTCTGTTAAACCTCTACAAAAAGCTGCATGGCCCTATCAAACCCAGTCAATGAACGTATATGGTGCCGTGTAGGTGCTGAAGTGGAGGCGATAGAGGTACTTCTCCATACAACATGTATGTATATCGTCTCCAATTTAGCATCTCGTTTTGCATTATGTACGAATTTATGTTGGCTGGGAAACTGTTCAAAGCACACAAGCCCAACACGAGTACCAACCGGCACATCAGGATTAATAACAGTGAGGTCATGATTACGGTATATTTGTCACGGCAAGGGACACACACGCGCGCGAAAGTAATGCTAAATAAATGACATGTAAAATAAAGGAAAATTAACAAAATATGCCTGGCTGAACATTATTATTTAACCTCAAATAGAGATAAAATAATTGGCTTTCCGATTATTATCAATGTGGTTGAACAGCCGTGAATATTACTTTATTTTCTATTTTAATCCCGTTTCTTTTATACTTTCCTTACGTTAAAGAAATGATGACGCGGGCGCCTAATTCGAAATTCAAATGAACAATCGCTCACTTTGAGCGATTGATCGTTTGTCCTCACGAAGGATGAACAATTGAATAAATTAAGGATATGCTAATACTCTTGTGTAGAAAGTTGCATAGGTCACATCACTTTCCATAGTGAATCCCGATCTATGTTACTGATTACCCTACCCAACTAACACAACTTACTTCCCGTAGTAATTGTGGAGATGCAGAGATATTATCGCTCTCTGACTGTAAGGACTTGGCCGGCGCCGTTGTTGATCAATATTTGCGAGCTGCTGAAACGAGAATAGATGGTGAATGCCAACCACTATTCACTTGGATCGTAGTGCATTTTGCACCAGTTCTGATCAATCACGGAGGATTTATTTATTTATCATCAGACTAAGGCCGGAGTGGCCTGTGCTGCACATAAAAGACTTCTCCATTCAGCTCGGTTCATGGCTGCACGTCGCCAACCACGCAGTCTGCGGAGGGTCCGCAAGTCGTCCTCCACCTGATCGATCCACCTTGCCCGCTGTGCACCTCGCCTTCTTGTTACCGTCGGATCGTTGTCGAGAACCATTTCACCGGATTACTGTCCGCAACTCTGGCTTCGTGCCCGGCCCACCGCAGTCTTCCGATTTTCGCGGTGTGAACGATGGATGGTTCTCCCAACAGCTGATGCAACTCGTGGTTCATTCGCCTCCTCCACGTACCGTCCGCCATCTGCAACCCACCATAGATGGTACGCAACACTTTCCTTTCGAAAACTCCCAGTGCGCGTTGGTCCTCCACGAGCATCGTCCAGGTCTCGTGTCCGTAGAGAACTACCGGTCTTATAAGCGTTTTGTAGATAGTCAGTTTGGTACGGCGGCGAACTCTATTCGATCGGAGCGTCTTGCGGAGTCCAAAGTACGTACGATTTCCAGCCACTATGCGTCTCCGAATTTCTCTGCTGGTATCGTTATCGGCGGTCACCAGTGAGCCCAAGTACACGAATTCTTCAACCACCTCGATTTCGTCACCACCGATACCAACTCGTGGTGGGTGGCTCACATTGACCTCTCTTGAGCCTCTTCCTATCATGTACTTCGTCTTCGACGTGTTGATGACTAGTCCAATCCGTTTAGCTTTGCTTTTCAGTCTGATGTAGGCTTCCTCCATCCTCTCAAAGTTACGTGCCATGATATCAATGTCGTCGGCGAAACCAAATAACTGGACGGACTTCGTGAAAATCGTACCACTCGTGTCAATCCCTGCCCTTCGTATTACTCCCTCCAAAGCGATGTTGAATAGCAGACACGAAAGACCATCACCTTGCCGTAACCCTCTACGGGTTTCGAAGGGACTCGAGAATGCCCCTGAAACTCGAACTACGCACATCACCCGATCCATCGTTGCCTTGATCAACCGTATCAGTTTATCCGGAAATCCGTTTTCGGTGGTGAAGCACTGGCTAGAGCGCTGCACTGGGTGATTACCAAGGTTTGGGAGGATGAGGTTCTGCCGCAGGAGTGGATGGAAGGTGTCGTGTGTCCCATCTACAAAAAGGGCGATAAGCTGGATTGTAGGAACTACCGCGCAATCACATTGCTGAACGCCGCCTACAAGGTACTCTCCCAAATTTTATGCCGCCGACTAACACCAATTGCAAGAGAGTTCGTGGGGCAGTACCAGGCGGGATTTATGGGTGAGCGCTCTACCACAGACCAGGTGTTCGCCATACGTCAGGTATTGCAGAAATGCCGCGAATACAACGTGCCCACACATCATCTATTTATCGACTTCAAAGCCGCATATGATACAATCGATCGGGACCAGCTATGGCAGCTAATGCAATCACGGAGGAGCAACCATTGATTTGTACAGTCATTCTATATATATATATATATATATATATATATATATATATATATCATATAAGCTAAGCTAAGCTATCAGTGTGTTTTTCTCAGATATATAATTGGTATTGTACGGTATTGGTATGGTACTCAATCAAAATGTAAAATACGTTAAAAATTCATCATATAATGAAGAGAGACAAATTGAAAAAGTATGTCGTTGTTTCCCTTTAATTTCGCATTTCCTTCAGCAAAATTTTAAAACATTTTATGAGAATTAAGTTAGGTGGAAAAAAAATTATCTTCTTCTGTCTCCGCCCCCACCAAATTTCATTCTTTGAGAAAACTGATGAATTTTTCGATTTCATTATTTGATGCCTTTATTTTTCATGGTAGCTGTCGAAGAAATTCGTTGTATAATTCAAATGTGTAATATTTTTCATTTATTTAAATATTTTAATTTAAGAGTAGCCGTAATGTACAGGAAATGTTATAATATTGAAGTAAGGAAAAAAATAGTTTAAATTTGATTTAAGAAGAATACTATAGAAGAGATAAATTTGAAAAGTAGAATAAAATAAAACAGAACAATGAACTGTCAACAAGTGCTGAATGTCAGAACCGGCAAAAGTATTGTTCTTCTTTATGTACAACAGGTCCGTCTCAGGCAAAAGCCCTGGGGTAAAAGATGTGTGATTGCCCCTGTTTGTGCACTCACATCTGTAAGGGACGAGAATAACCCAACTTGAGATACCTGGATTGATTTTTTTTGTCAAACTGGTTATGAATTTCATTCATTTTTGTAAGAGAGCAACCAGAGCAGAAGAAGAAGTGCCCGCCTGAGTTCGTGGGTTTGCGCCCGAAAATATGCCAGTTGATCGCGATGTACTGTTCGTTTCAGTAGCGACGGCATGAAATCCATCGTGGTCCACAAAAAGAACGAGCAGGACAGGAGAAACTTCAAGCTGCTCATTGGACAGCATTAATGCTAAGCTAAATCGGTACTATGTTTTATGATGTTGATCTCTCAAGAAACATTATAGATTGCAACAATAATCTAAACATCTTATTCCGTCGATATAATCCAAATATCAGCCTCTTGTATAGTAACACCAATCCATCAATCAGACCTTCAACATATTAATGTTAAACTTCCGAACAACCGCCTAGAAAATGATATTTATCTAGAATTTCGCAAAGACATAATACTTGAATGAGATATCATACTTGAATTTGAGACTCATGAATTTCGGATATCTGATCCAATGAGTTATTCCTCTATGACTACTAAATCAGTGAATTCCAAAATAAACTTCAAAATAATATATTTTGCCTTCCAAACAATTTTGTAGTACTGTTGTAGCTTTCCATACCTCTTAGACTTTATTAGAACTAGCCTTTGACGTTCTTGATTCGATACCGACTTGGTTTCATCGTTGCTGTTCACATAAATGTTGAAGTTGTGGAGTGTATTATCGTAATTCGCAATGGCTACCGACAGGATAGCTCAAATCAATCTGGAGCCAAGGATGTTATCGATCATTTAGTAATCTGCGTTCGATCATTTAGTAGTTTGTCAATAACTCATTCCAGAGGCTAAATTTCAAAATGTGTTGTATGGTGGAATTTTAGTGCGAAGGTTTTTCTACATCAATCTACAATCTACAATCATCTTAGGGAAGATCCATAAAGTACGTCACGCAAAAATGACGATTTTCAACCCCCCTTCGTCACACTTTTTGTATTAAACATCTTAAATTTTTGTATGAGTCGTCACGTTTCTCGGAACCCCCCCTCCCCCCCAGGAGCGTGACGTACTTTTTGGAGGGCCCCTTAATAAGAAATTTACTTTATTAAATAATATATTGCTTACCGATTTTATGCCGACACAGCGGTACATTTGATGAATCGTTTCTGCAGTACCATGATTCCGTCCTTTGGTTCTCCACTTGTAATCAAACTCAGAAGAATTCGAAGAAAATCCCAAAAAAACTGGGGCATGCCGCACAATAAAATCTAGAAGAAGATTGGGTTTAATTAAAATAAATGTTCCATAATGAAATAAAATGCAATACCCCCCGTAATGCTGGGTAGACACCTTTGCGTGGTGTGTTACGGTGTAAGATCTACCACGGTCATATTGTCAGCTACAGGCAAATCCTGACCCAACGAATACCTTCCCCAATATCCAGCTCCGTGGTACTTATGAGGGTGTCGCTAAGTCGGGGGCCTCTCGTTAAGTAAGTACTACATCAACACTTCCTTCCTCTTTCAAGTTACGGTGAAGATGGGCGTGGCCAGGAGTAGTAATCCTCATGCTTTTGTGATTTTTATCCTAGATTAAAATCAAGAACCACACCCACCTTGATTTCTGATAGCAATCTAGATAAGGATTTCAAAAGAAAAACATGAGTATCACTAGTGTCCAATCTACGAAGTACTCCGTAACTATGCTATGCTATGCATAATGAAATAAAATGCAATACATACCTTTTTTTTTTTTTTTTTTTTTTTTTTTTTTTGTAGTAATTCATTTATTTATCATCAGATAATTTATAATAATACAATTCATACAATGTTTAACTTAATCTATACATATTTCTGACAAACACAGTACATTTTCTTTTAAATTCCATTACTGATCTTGCATTTTCACGTCTGAAGGTAACTGATTAAAAGTCGTATTCCGTTGTAATAAATTGACTTTTGATTGGTGGTCATTGTGAATGGAACCACCCGCAAATCGTCAGCCTGTCTTGTTGTGTGTCGGTGTACATTTCTACCTCTTACAATAATATGGGTTAAGTATTCCGGTGTCATGTTGTTTGTCAATTTAAATATTAACAAAAGCACATTGAAGGTAATTCTTTGTTTCACAGACTGCCATTGTAATGTGTCTAACATCACTTGAATAGGAGTGTATTTGTTACAATTCAATATAAATCTCATGAATTTATTTTGCAGTTTCTGTAATCGTTTTAAATGAATGTCACTAGCAAGGAACAAAACCGATGAACAATAATCCATGTGTAGTGCAACTAGAGATTTATATAAAAATATTTTACTCCAAAAAGTTAACTGTTTTCTCAATTGTATTAGCATTCCGTATTTCTTTGCAATTTTGTTGACTACATTATCTATATGCTCCTTAAATGTCAATTTATGGTCAATATAAACTCCTAAATACTTAAGCTCATCAACTCTCTCCATTTCAAATCCATCGATCTCGACTTTCATGTTTTCATAGTCAATTTGTTTCTTGTTAGTAATTATCATCAATTTAGTTTTTTTGAATATTCAATTTCAACTTTTAAATTTTAGCCATTTAGTTAAAGTAGCAATATCACACTTGATTTTTCTGCTTGCCAAATATGGGTCCTTTTCACCAATAAATAGTACAGTATCATCCGCAAATAGATTAATATCACAATTTTGACAGCCTTCTTCATGTCATTTATGTACAAAATAAAAGTAACGGCCCTAAAACACTGCCCTGTGGTACTCCTAACGGCACTGGTTTAGACACGGAAACAACATCATTGTATTTACAAACTTGTGTACGACTTTTCAGATACGTCTCAAACCAGCTAAGGACTTTTCCTCCAATACCATATTCGCACAAAACTTTTAGCATAATAGAGTGAGAAACTGTCTCGAATGCTCGTTTGAGATCTAAAAACAGTACCACAATCGTCCTCTTTTCTTCTATCATTCTTTTCCATTTGTACAACATTAGATTCAGGGCCGACTCGCAAGAGTGTGCCTGTCTAAAACCAGACTGTTCTTCTATTAAAATTTCTTCATTCTTTAAATGCTCCAATAGTTGATCTTTTACAATGGTTTCTAATACTTTCTCATAAATGGGCAACATATTAACCGGTCTATATTCGTCTGCCTTTGTTGTCCTAGGCTTTTTTGGAATCGGTACAACAACTGATTGTTTCCATTCACTTGGGAAAATACCAGTTCTTAGAGACTGATTGATAATGTCTAACATTAGTTCACCTGTAACTTCTAATGAGTCTTTCAGCACTTGTAAATTTACGTTGTCAATACCTGACGAACTATCTATTCTATCAATTGCCTTTTTCAGTTTTTCTAAAGTTATTTGGCTAAACTCATCCCAATGTTCAAAACTTTGTCTATTATCATCATTAAATGAAACAGCAACATCATCTATACTATTATGAATCTCTTGAATGCTATCTAAAAAGTACGAGTTAAAATTCTCACAAATTTCCTGGTTGCTTTCTGTGTTCTTCCCATTAAAACTTATACAGTTTGCCGATTTCTCTTTATTGTTCCATAATTCCTTTAAAACTTTCCACAATTGTTTACTGTTACCTCTATTTTGGTCTATTTTATTCTGAGTGTATTCCGCTTTTGCATTTCTAATAGAATAGGAGTATTCATTTCTTAAAACTTTATAATGATGCCAATCGGCTTCATCCCAACTGGAACTTGCCTTTCTATATGCATCATCTCTTGACCGTTGGAGATTTTTTAATTCTAATGTATACCACTTTTTCCGCGACCTGCATTTTATTTTTCTTACTACCACTAGTTGGTTAACACTTTCCTTCAGAATCGTAGATAAAATATCTGCTTTCTCCTCCAAAAGTCTAACACTATCATTCAGTAATTTGTTTCTCAGGAGAGCAACTAAAGCTTCTTTAGAATATTGTTTCCAGCACTTTATTATCAAAACATCCTCTACTATGTCGTCGATTTCTTTAAAATTGATTTCCAATGTTTCATGATCAGATATTTTGTGATCATTTACAATCGACACTTCAATTTGATTAACATTACAAAAAACTAAATCTATTATTGTTTGCGACATTCTGGTACGCCTTGTTTTTTCTTTTACCTTTTGGTCTAAATCATAGCAATGTGCAACTTTGCGCAAGCCATCACTGTCTCTTGGGTTCTCCCAATTTATATTGAAGTCTCCCGCAATCAAGTTCACCTGGTTTTCATCTAAAACGCTTTCAAGCCAATTTTGTTCTAAATAATCTAAAAACTCGTTATCATTCGCATTTGGTGAGTGATAGAGCAAACCATACGATCCTTGTTTCAGCCCTTTGACTACTTTAATTGCTAAAAACCAGTTTTGACCCAAAATAGTATTGCTAATCTCTCTATATTTAACAGAGTTATGAATATACATCATTACTCCTCCAGTATGTCGCGATGAAGAGAAACAACAGCAGATGTTATAGTTTCTAATACTGTACTCATTAATATCAATATCAATTGTCAAATGTGTTTCAGTTAACATAATAATCTTTGGTTTTTTCTCTTGTACAAGAATTTCAACCTCCTCAAAGTGAGCTGTAATCCCAGCAATATTTAACAAAATAATTTCCGCTGCACTACTTGATTGCTACTTATTGTAGTCAATGTACTGCCTTGAAATTTTGCGCCTTCTCAGGTAGATCGGGCATTCAAAACTCCAGGCTGTATGGTTGGTCCCTAGCTTTGTCTTACTTTCCTCATTTCAAATACAACAATTGGTGCATTTAACCTGGTCCGATGAGCACACTTTAATGTCATGATCTCCAGCACATTTCGCACAATGAAGATTATTAACGCAATCCTTTGATTTATGACCATAACCACAACATTTGAAGCAACGCAGGACATCAACAATCTCTGCCACTCTACATCTGTACAGATCTATGTAAACTTTCCCTTTCTAATGATTTGCTCAAACGTAACTGGGTCTGTTTCGCATATTATAGTAAATTCAGTGAAAACACCTCTACGATGCTTAATTGTTTTCAAGATTCGCAAATGTTGAATAGTCTCAATATCATTTTGTGATTTCAAAACTTCTTTCAAGTCATCACAGTCATACTCATCACCAACATTCATTATCTTGATTTTAGGTAGTTTCGGTTTGCTCAATTGCAGCTTCGTAACCATTACCCAATTCCTCTGTGACTTTTTCCTGAGCCCTTCGGCTTCCACTTTTGTATTACATTCAACAACAATTGAACCATTCACACCGTTTCGTACATTCCGTATACCCATTTGGGATGGATTTATTTTATTCCTTACCTCTTTTTTAGTTTTTTGATTGGTTTGCTGTAACGCTGGTTTGATTCTCACCATACATTCGACTGTGGTTTTAGAACGTTTATCATTGTCAACCGTTGCAATATTCTCGATATTGTTGTTTTTTGGCACATTATCATTAGTATGGCCATTGCCATCAGATTTTGTAGTTGACACACTTTTATTACGAACACGACCAGAACGCAACACTGAATCATTCACATTTAAGTTTCTACTACCACCAGCGATTGCGGCGTAGCTGAATGATGGATTTCCATCACTACGTGCTAGACAATCGCCTACCGCAGGAACATTATTTTTTATAATTTTCTTTTCTACTGATAGACATTTATCCATCGAACTTTTGAATGCACTCAGTTGCATATCAAGAGATTTCTGGAAAAATAACTCCAATTTTTGCTCACTTTTGTGTATTGCTTTCTGCACACTGTTTGTTTCACATTCCAATTCGATTTTCTCAACACGGACGTCAATACTCTTGATTGCTTCCAATAATTCATCACATTTGCTAATTATTGTGTTTAAGCAAGTTTGTTTTTTCCGGCAGTCGTGGCACATATACTTTAGGGATAAATTCTCACGCAAAGCGGTTGCTTCCGCATTGTTTAAATCCGCACATTTTGTATGCAAAACCTGACCGCAACCACCGAAACAAAAAACTCTATCATTTGGCGCATTTATTGCTTTGGCGCAAACATCACACTGCACCGACATCTTCGCTGATTAGATGTCGTTATTGTTTGCCTACGACGGTAGGCTGCTTTGTTTTTTCACCTCACTGAAAGTTGTGTATCACATTCGAATAAAAACTAGAATATTTTATCTAATTTTTAGTCTTTTCGATGCACTATGTAGCATTCAATAGGGAATTTTATTACCCGTCATACGATGTATTTTTCACTCCGCGCTACAAACTATTTCACTCTATAGTTTTTAGTTTGATGTAGGACCGTAATTTACACTTCTTCTGTCTGTATCGATATCAACAAGATACCTGTGATATAGTGAAAAATTATAATTTCAGGAGAGTCGACCATGTTTTCTCGATAACATTCAAATAACTCAAGACATATTAAAGCTATGTGCGGAAAATGTACCTATCATTAGCATACAATCCATGATTCGGATATGAACTGATAGATGTGGTTTGTAAATGGTCTGCACATAATGTGTATATGAGTTCTCATAGATGAAATGTGGCAGATGCATTCTTCTTCTTATTGGCTTTACGTCCCTACACTGGGACAGAGCCGCCTCGCAGCTTAGTGTTTATTAAGCACTTCCACAGTTATTAACTGCGAGGTTTCTAAGCCAGGTTACCATTTTTGCATTCGTATATCATGAGGCTAACACGATGATACTTTTATGCCCAGGGAAGTCGAGACAATTTCCAATCCGAAAATTGCCTAGACCGGCACCGGGAATCGAACCCAGCCACCCTCAGCATGGTCTTGCTTTGTAGCCGCGCGTCTTACCACACGGCTAAGGAGGGCCCCTGAGGGCCTCGGCTAAGGAGGCAGATGCATGATACATCTTAAATGATATTTCTGATGAAATTTCTGCAGAGATTCATTTGAGTGTGCAGATACGCTATTGAGATTATTCAATAATGGCGGTTTTCCTATCTATGGATTTGCCGACGACTATCTAATATTGATAATCGGTTTGTGTATTACTACTCTATTCGACCTGATGCAGAACGCTCTTCAGGCTGTTGAAAATTGGTGTCGCCAATATGGCCTTTCGGTAAATCCGAATAAGACATCTATTGTACTTTCACAGTGGCGTAGCCAGAAAATTGGGCGGGGGGGGGGGGGGTTCTGAACATTTGTTTTTTCGAAAAAAAAATCTTCCGAAAATGCTGTCTCTGGGGGTAAGGTCCAAAACCACCAACGTGGCTACGCCACTACGCCACTGTACTTTCACCGTAATGGTATTCGCCAATTATATCTTGTTGACTCTGAAATCAATGTAACAGATCAGGTAAAGTATGTGGGACTAATTATTGATTCCAAGCTCTCCGTGTATGGCTTTCGGCCAATGCCGACGAACTTTGCTTATATGATATATATATATATATATATATATATATATATATATATATATATATATATATATATATATATATATATAATATTTATATATATATATATATATATATATATATATATATATATATATATATATATATGTATATATATAAGCTAAGCTAAGCTATCAGGTATCAGGTATCCGATCGGCTCCAGGGGCACGTTCACCTCACTTCGGGTAATTTGTGCTATCGCCTTCACAGCCTTTCGCATCACGCACCTGACGGAAAAGGAAGTGAACAAAAAAGAAAGGAATAAGGATGGGAGAAAAATGGGAAGTTTGGGAAAGGGACCCCTAAGAAGGGCATACAACGTATACAACACGTACAAAAGCTCATAGCTCCTTACCACAACGGGTTATGAACAACAGAATACTTTAAATGTTTCGGTTTCTGTAGTCAATTTCACTTAGTAAGTGTTTACCATATTTGGAAACGCAGTTGCGCATGAACTGGGCAGTTACATATCAGATGATAAGAAGTTGCATAATCGGATTCACAACCATCACAGACAAAAGATTCAACACGTTAATTCAACACAATACAATTTTGTTTGTCGACATGAATTCAAACTACTCCAAAACCGTTTGTGCTGAGTGGAAGCCCAAGAGATAATCAAACGCTTCACCCAACACTTAGATATTGGAATAGCCGGCTTAGGATCAAAAAAGTCTTGTGATGCTCCAATGCGAGCTAACTCATCAGCCAATTCGTGTCCAGCTATGGAAGAATCGCCAGGTACCCATATAAGGTGCAACGTTTAAAACTGAATTCAGTTCCTCAATTTGAGTTCGACATGCGATTATTGACTTCGACCTTGAGTTGGCCGAAGCGAGGGCTTTGATAGCTGCTTGGCTAACTGAACAGAAGTATACTGCCCCTATTCGCATAAGCGTCCCATGTCAGTTTTCTTCAACTTAAGTAATATGCCGTTGAAGTTCTGAAAGTTTGGCATAATGTTCTTTATCTGTATGCATTGCTATGGAACTATTAAATGAATTATAATTATCTTTATTTTTTTGTGCAAAAGTGTATCAAAATCTGGAATGTGACTGTTATGCGAATAAATAGCAAGATTGGACAACACAAGTGGGATTTTATTTTACGCTTAATTCTGGAAGAAAATCAAAATCGTCAAAAATCGACATACCGAAAACCATACACGCCTTTTTGACTCTAAACTCAATGTTAGGTGTCCAGGAGAGCTTGGAATTAAAAATTAGTCCCACATACTTTACCTGATCTGTTACATTGATTTCAGAGTCAAAAAGATGTAATTGGCGAATACCATTACGGTGAAAGTAGAGTGGCGTAGCCACGTGGGTGGTTTTGGACATAAAACCCCCCCAGAGACAACATTTTCGGAAGATTTTTTTCTCGAAACTTCACTTTACGAACTTTACAGTGACATCCCGCCAGGATATGGAAATATACCCAGTAGCAAAACTGCGTACTAAAAGTTTTTTTTTTTCAAAACATGTTTGATATGCTCAAAACCTGGAGATTTGTAAGGAGCAAAACTGTTAAGAGCTCATTGAATCGATGCAGTAGTTATGATTCTACGAGCCTGAGCCCAAGACCCGTAGCTACATGAAAAGACATCAGAGTCATCCGAAGATGCTATATCGACACTTCCAGGGAAGTGTGTATCAAATATGTAGGTGCTCTAATGTTTCCTGGTCAGAAGAAGTGTAGTCGCCATTTGGCTTCGAATTTCGCCAACTTGGAAATCGTTGGATCTCGCAAGAATTGAATTTGA
The DNA here is from genome assembly GCF_024139115.2 of Armigeres subalbatus. NCBI lineage: Eukaryota > Metazoa > Arthropoda > Insecta > Diptera > Culicidae > Armigeres > Armigeres subalbatus. Next base: position 210,728,610 of record NC_085140.1, on the reverse strand, counting down.
CTTGACTATACTGACTTCACTCATTGGAAACATTTGCACAAAGCGGATCCAGCCGGATCGTTCAGCAGATCGTAGAGCCTTCTGGTAAGCTTTGCAAGCCAACTTGAAAGAATCCGTCCCTGCTGAATGGCGTATGTTCCAACTCCTTCTACGCTGCTTCCTGAGTTTAGCCAAATCGAAATTCCATCACGGGATTCCTCTTGAGGATTTCACAGAACGCAAGGGGCAAGCTTCTCCAAAAGCATCCACGATATGCAACGTTGTAGTATCAACGGCATCATCCAAGTCGGTAGGAGTTTCAATGGATGGTAGATATCCATGAAATTTTGTCGAGAGCAACTCTGTATCCCCAGGGTTTGCAGAAATCGCTCTCAATAGATAACGAACAACGATAAAAGAGAGGCAAAAACTATTTCGAATCATGACAAGCCATGATAACAAATTTATCAGACTTGTATACAAATGCGAAAAAAAACAGAATCGGATAGGCAGCCCTTACAGAAAAATGGTGATTCTCGCTTTGTTTGCGCTAATTTTCGTGTTGGTTAGTGCACAGCTATGTAGAACAAGTTGAAATGCATCATCAGAGCCAGTGCTCCCCGCATTTGGAGCTTTCTAAAAGAAAATTATCATGGGGTATAGCCTCCCGAATCAGTTCTCTATCATGAAAGCTGGCGAAAAAAGTCTCTCGCGGTATGCTACATATCGTATATGTATACAGAGATGATAAGTATGAGAGACTTGTTCATTCTCTTTAGGATTCAATCCCTGGAGTTCCCAGTTGATTTGACGGGGATTTCTAAAACGCATGGTCTGCTAAGAAACATTCAACTGATAAAAATAGATGTAGCGATGGTCAGATATGAATTCCTCATCTGACACATGCCAATTCGTCAACTCGTGACTGATTCTATTGGAGCAGAGAGTTATGTCTAATACTTCTGCTCTATTAGATACCAAAAAGGTTGGGCGATTGCCTATGTTAAGTAAACCAAGTTCGGTACTACTCTAGTATTCCATTAAGCTGGAGCCTTTCAGATTGATATGAGCATTAGTATCACTGCCGACAATTAGCGGAAGGCCTTTTGAAGCGCAATAAATGACAACTTGTTTGAAAGCATCCGTAGGTTCTTCCATCATGTGGTAAATAAACCTAACAACAGACGTATTTTCTAACGGGCGTTCCACTAGTAACATCAATTGTGACTGCACATACGTCTCTAGTTGTTAGTTCAGAGATAAGTGTAGCAACGATAGCGTTGTAAACAAGCACACATGCACGCGACATTGATCGATTGTTTGCCATTTCATTACTGAAAGCAGCAAAAACCGGGTTCACTAGGTTACATAGGTAGAAGCTATCCTTGCGAAAATAGGGTTCCTGCACCAAAGCCACTTTGGATTTGCCATTTTGCTTAAGTCAAAGACTAATCGTTGCTGTTCTTTTGTGCTGCAGTGCTGCAGATTGATTTGAGCTATCCTTTCGGTAGCCATTGCGAATTACGATAATACACTCCACAACTTCAACATTTATGTGAACAGAAACGATGAAACCAAGCCGGTATCGAATCAAGAACGTCAAAGGCTAGTTCTAATAAAATCTAAGAGGTATGGAAAGCTACAGTATGCTACAAAATTGTTTGGAAGGCAAAATATATTATTTTGAAGTTTATTTCGGATTTCACTGATTTAGTGGTCATAGAGGAATAATTCGTTGGATCAGATATCCGAAATGCATTAAGTTAAAAAACGTTGCCAGCATTCACTAAGCTATTAGTTTAAAGTTATTGACTAATAGTACTAGTTAACGTAATTCTCAAATTCAAGTATGATATCTCATTCAAGTATTATATCTTTGCGAAATTCTAAATAAATATCATTTTCTAGGCGGTTGTTCGGAAGCTCAACATTAATGTTGAAGGTCTGCTTGATGGATTGGTGTTACCTACTATACAAGAGGCTGATATTTGGATTATATCGACAGAATAAGATGTTTAGATTATTGTTGCAATCTATAATGTTTCTTGAGAGATCAACATCATAAAACATAGTACCAATTTAGCTTAACATTAAGGCTGTCCAATGAGCAGCTTGAAGTTTCTCCTGTCCTGCTCGTTCTTTTTGTGGACCACGATGGATTTCATGCCGTTGCTATACTGAAACGAACAGTACATCGCGATCAACTGGCATATTTTCGGGCGCAAAACCACGAACTCAGGCGGGCACTTCTTCTTCTGCTCTGGTTGCTCTCTTACAAAAATGAATAAAATTCATAACCAGTTTGACAAAAAAATGCAATCCAGGTATCTCAAGTTGGGTTATTCTCGTCCCTTACAGATGTGAGTGCACAAACAGGGGCAATCACACATCTTTTACCCCAGGGCTTTTGCCTGAGACGGACCTGTTGTACAGAAGACACAACAGAAGAACACTTTTGCCGGTTCTGACATTCAGCACTTGTTGACAATTCATTGTTCTGTTTTATTTTATTCTACTTTTCAAATTTATCTATTCTATAGTATTCTTCTTAAATCAAATTTAAACTATTTTTGTTCCTTACTTCAATATTTTAACATTTTCTGTACATTACGGCTACTCCTAAATTAAAATATTTAAATAAATGAAAAATATTACACATTTGAATTATACAACGAATTTTTTCGACAGCTAGCTACCATGAAAAATAAATACATCAAATAATGAAATTGAAAAATTCATCAGTTTTCTCAAAGAATGAAACAGAAGAAGATAATTTTTTTCCACATAACTTAATTCTCATAAAATGTTTTAAAATTTTGCTGAAGGAAATGCGAAATTAAAGGGAAACAACGACATACTTTTTCAATTTGTCTCTCTTCATTATATGATGAATTTTTAACGTATTTTACATTTTGATTAAGTGAATGCCAATTATATATCTGAGAAAAACACACTAACTGCAGGCCGAATTAAAAAACTTAATTATCTACAATATGACTAAAATGTTCTAGCTTATATGTAGAATATCCTTTAAACGAATCTGATAGAAACATAAAAGTTATCTGTCGACCTCTCTGACCGGAAGATAATCATTGGAGTCAAATTTTAATTACATTCTGTAAACAATATCAAGCAAAGTAGTTTTAACAATTGTGAATCTAAAGCGGAATATACGAGGGTAGAGCTCCTAACTGTGGTCTTCTCAGAATCGGTGGTCCCGAGCCCTCATTTCCACTGTCATCGTCCTCATCGCAACTGCTAATATCAATTTCTTCATCGTTCTTCCTGGTGAGCGCATCCTGTTGAGCCGTATCCGGATCGTCAAGATGCCCTTGCTTCATCTTCTCAACTTTCGAAAGCATGCCTCTGAGTTGTGCTGTCTGGGCTTGGGATAGTTTTGACTCGTCTTCTGAGATGTGTTCAGGAGCATTGTGAATGTAGTACCGTTGTGAGGAAACGGGTAGAGCACGGTGTTCTGTTTGCACTGGAATAGTTTTAATGGAGTCCTCTTTCTTGTCGATAGCAACGAATAGCTTTTTCTTGTCGCTTCTGCGACTATGGGGATAAGGACAGTTGGTTCGATCACATACTCCTAGCCGAACCAGTTCAGGACAAATGAACTCATGGCGTTTCATGCACTGTAATCAATTATAATAAATTACCACCTAATGAAAAGATATTAAAAAACCTTGGATTACCTTGTCGGCAAGTGAACAATAGCCTTTCAGGAATTCCTCACAAATGCGTTCCTTTTCACTGACTTTCTTGTGCAAATATGGACAATCATTTTTCGTACAACGACCCTCCAAAAAGAAGTGGCAAACCGGCATCTTTTCCAGTGACACGTTGTGTGACAGAAGGCATTCATTGTTGGAACACTCGCCTTTGAGGAATCTGAAAAAAAAGTATAAATACTTAAATAACATGCCTCATATTTGAGTCTGAACACAACTCAACAAAAGCAAATTGCATATTTTCCGGATATTTATGATGAACATGAACATAATTTGGTACAATTTTTGAAAACTGTTTCTGTATCTGTTATATGCACAGCATGTCAATACCAAACTACCAAAACGACTTATCTGCTTTTGTAAACAAAAATTAAAACGACAATTTAGTGAGTCTGATAGCACTCCCAAGCAAACCAACAGCATCGACGCGTAGCAGAAGCCTTCGCCTACGTGCTGATGGGGTTGATCTGTGTGGGAGTGCTATCAGAATCGCCAAATCGACATTTGAATCTTAGTTTACAAAAGCAGATAAGTCGTTTTGAAAATCTGGCATTGATGTGAAAGATTTATGATGATTTATAATAGATTCAAAAAATGTATTGGTTGTAGCTACTTTTTTCAAGCAATTAGACAATAATTCAATTATTGAATTGAACAACTATGTTGATTTTGGCTTGTCAAGTTTTGGAAATGTACAACTTTTTGTCTGTTACAACAAATTTGTACCGAAAGGTTATAGGATCACTCCAAAAACGGGTATAGGATGCCCGGAGACTCGTAATTTTATATGCCGATCGTCAGCTCGTTAAACTGAAGTAATGTCTGTATGTATGTGTATTGTGTGACTTTTTGGAATTTGGATCGGTTCACTTGTAACAAGTTGCCTACGGCGGGAAACCGGTCCCATTGTTTTCTATTTGGCCCGGTCGAACATTGCGTTACGGAATTATTGAAAGACATATAATATGCGTGCTTCGTTATTTTCTAATGCTATTTTTTTTATAAGAAAATCCAAGTTTTCATAAACTTTTGCTAATTTATTTGTATTTGAGATTCATTTTATTTTTCTAATATTTTTTTAGTGTCAAGTCTTTTGTTGTTGTTGTTTTGTTGGGACAAATCGAGTTGATATTTTTTTTTCGAAATTTTCAATTGCTCATCGGAACTCAAAACTGATAAAATGTCATAAACACTTAAAATTAAAAATTACGATTGCCGAGAATCCAACAGCCGGTATCTCGGCAATAATTTGTAAATTTTACCGAGACATCGGTAATCGTTACCGAGTTTCGGTAAAATTATGACGAAATCTCGGTAAAAGCTTCGCCGAATTTCGAATTACCGAGATCTCAAATGTTGGAATCTCGGCGAAAATTTTGCTGAGGTCGGCAAACTAATTTAGCTGTGTATGGAACATTTATGTGATTACAGGCAGTATAGTTCAACAGTGTGCGGGGGGTTATTTAGAGAGAAAAAAGCATAATAGGGGTAAAATTGAGGGATGCTCGTCTTGCCCCTCAACTAATCTTATTAATCACTTGATATTATTATTTTATTTACTTACTTGGAACAAATTATTATTTGATTCTTGTCATGCAATTTTGGACACTTTCCTCGAGAAAACGCAGTGCATTTTCCTAAACGACGATAAATAGGACAAGGAATATTACATTTCCGTTTGTTACTCGTCAACATTTGGATGCTTTTTTGTTTAGTAGAGCTGAAACCAAAAGACGTGTATCGTTATTTCAACACGCATTTTAGAAGCATGAACTTCCAACCTCAGATATGATCTGGTCCTATGAGTTTCTGTCCGTACAAAAGTTCCGTCCGTTTTCGGCATGTATGTCAGCCCACCAATGTCGATACGACGCAGTTTTGCTGGATGTGGTTGATCGAACTCTGCCGAATGTATTTTCCTTAACTTGGTTCCACTTGGATCCAGCATAAACCTAGTGCCACGTATCGATAGGAAACGCTGTCTGCTGTCATTCTGAGTGGTCGGTAACTTGAAAGGCGATGTGTTGATTGCAGGCCGTGTTGTAGACACTTGCAACTTATTAGATGACGAACGATAAAGAACTCCGTTTATATTTATCATCACCAACTTTTTGTTCTGGGAACTAAACGCAACATTTCGGGACGTTCCGCCAGCTACACCCTTCAATGGAGATTTATTACGGCTCCTAGAAATAAAGCATGAATGGTGACTTTGTCTCCAATGCATGAGTTTCCACAACCGTCAGTGAACGTAACAACAATTTACTTACAATTTATAAAGTCAAGTAAATAATGTTTTCCTAAATACTTACAATTTCAAAAGCCTCCGGTCGGTAACGATTACCTTCTGTGGACTAATCGAGTTGCTCCTTACCAGTGAAAACCTTCGTATGGAAGATTTGTTCGGTTTCATAGCTGTTCGAAGAGCCGGAACTGGTCGTCGATCTAACTTGTACAATTGCTTACTACCTCCGTTTATCAATTTGAAACGTTTCTGGACTATTCGTGCTTCTACTGATTTGATTGGCTGGACAGCGACGGTGGGAGCTATTGGAGTAGCAACTGACCGAACTAGTTTATTCCGGCTTACTTTTACCAGTGGAGCAACCAGAGGGGTGGTGCGTAGTACCCCCGTCGTGGGAGGAGCCGCAGAAGCCCGCACAATTTTTCGTTGGGTGTGTTTGATTATTGGATTTGATTGATGAGATATTACAGGTGGTGCCTTTTCCTGTGAAACGTTTTGTCCATGATGTCTCTGCAAGCTCAATTTTTCTAGAAATGCAGGATTAAAATGAATGCTAGGCATGGCAGTAGCCGCAAATTTTGCTTCGGTGGGTGCTGGCAACGGAAGGTTCTTTGTCAGGAAGTTAGGATTGATGTGTGCCTTTTTGAACTCTGGATTGATGAAAATTTTAGAACGCGAATCCTTTGTATCCATCGTTAATCTCGTCTTATCACAATAGTTTTATCACAATACTTTTTTATTTGTTTTAACAAATGCCTAAATTTTTTCCTCGTTAAGCGATTCTGAAAGGAATGAAGACCATGAAGACACTTGTAACCTTTGTTTATACTTTTGTTCTGAAAAGGAATACGAACTGTAGGTCGAAACGCATATTCATCATGCTAAATTGTCATTTGGTCATATTCAAACACTACCGCCATCTATGATTTGTTTCTGGTAAAGCGCTTTAAGCAACTTGTGAGCTTTCGAGCTTTCGTAAAGGATTTATACTCTAAGCCTGCCCTACTCAAAATTGAGTCAAAGCCGACTCTTTTTTTTAATTAAAAATGGAGCAGAATTCGGTATTTTTTCCTAACTTAAGAGTAAAATCAGCAGTGATTCAAATCGTTCGGGGCTGTCAGTTTAATCACAGAGAACAGACATGGAGGCTCGAACAAAATTTCTTGCAAAACATGTGTAAATAAACAAAGCGAACCTCAGCGCCATCGACGTCGACATTGCAACTCACAAACTCATTTTGACACCACGATGGCGCTGGTATGCTCTTGCATGTATAACAACACTAGCGCACAGTGGCATTTTTTGATGACGCTAGCGCTGATTCTGCACGGAATAACGTCGACATTCCAAAGTTATTTCAAAATGCACAGTAAAAAGTGGTCACAACATACCGAGTACAGCTTCAACGTCTGTTCTCTGTGCTTTAATCACAGACAAACAGACATAACACTCATCAAATTCCCATCGTCCACTGATTTACTGGTCAGTTCAAATATTCATTAGTTGGCCAATCGATCACTAGTGGCGCGCGCATCGGATTTGCTCGAGTTTGACGTTTGCTCACTACCGCCATCTGGTTCGTGATTTGCCTAACTAACTGAAATCAACAGATGTCGTTAGTGTTCCACCGACGATGAATTTGATGAGTGAATGTTCAATGTGTTATGTCTGTTTGTCTGTGCTTTAATTATGAATTTGAAACATTAATTTTTCCAGCAGCTGCATACCAGTCAAAAAAATAAAACTGGTATCACGAAGAAAAAAAAGAGAAAAAAACAGATAGAATCAACTGGATTCTGCTTCAAATCAACAATATTTTTGGATTGATTTATGAATAACAATATTTATTGTTGATACAACCACAACCAGGATTGAATCAACCATACGTCAACGCCATAGTTGATTCAACTCTCGAATATATATAATGATCAGTTTTATTTTCTGCAGATTTGAACCTATATTATTTCCAAGATTATTTCAAAGTCGTTGTATTTTCAGATCATGGATGGGGGTTGTTTGCTTGTCGGACTTTTGTTTTTTAAACAAGAAAGGGATTATAATGTTAGCCACAGAGAACAGACGTTGAAGCTGGACTCACCATGTTGTGATAACTTTTTACTGTTCATTTTGAATAACTTTGGAATGTCGCCGTTATCCCGTGCATAATCAGCGCTAGCGTCATCAAAAAATGCCACTGTGCGCTAGTGTCGTTACGCACGCAAGAGCATACCAGCGCCATCGTGTTGTCAAAATGAGATTGTGAGTTGGAATGTCGACGTCGATGGCGTTGAGGTTCGGTGTGTTTGTTTACACATGTTTTGCAAGAAATTTTGTTCGAGCCTCCATGTCTGTTCTCTGTGTGTTAGCAGATATTTGTTTATCTATTTATTTATTGGGATATTTGCATCTGGCTTGAAGCCTTATTTTTTTATGAGGGAAAAAGCCAGTTTGAGTTGACATTGTTTGCCATGCTCAAATTGGCGTAAAAATATTATAGTGCTGTCAATGAGCAGCTCGAAGTAGCTCGAAGTTGTTCCCGTCCTTCTCGTTCTTTTTTGTAAACAAACGGGCATGAGCAAGACAGGGAGAAACTTCGAGCTACTTCAAGCTCTCATTGGACAGCACTATATCTTTTCTTATACGAATTTAACATATAGTAAATAAAAAAAAGGGGCCTTCCTTAGCCGTGCGGTAAGATGCGCGGCTACAAAGCAAGACCATGCTGAGGGTGACTGGGTTCGATTCCCGGTGCCGGTCTAGACAATTTTCGGATTGGAAATTGTCTCGACTTCCCTGGGCATAAAAGTATCATCGTGTAAGCCTCATGATATACGAATGCAGAAATGGTAACTTGGCTTAGAAACCTCGCAGTTCATAACTGTGGGAGTGCTTAATGAACACTAAGCTGCGAGGCGGCTCTGTCCCAGTGTGGGGATGTAATGCCAATAAGAAGAAGAAATACAGAAAAGATAAAGATTCAGACCGCTTGAATAGTCCTTTGTCGGCGAATACCAAGCAGGTTTTCGTGAGGGTCGATCAACGACGGATCAAATGTTTACCCTGAGACAATTTTATTATTATTTATTCAGACTAAGGCCGAAGTGGCCTGTGCGGTATATAAGAGTCTTCTCCATTCGGATCGGTCCATGGCTACACGTCGCCAACCACGCAGTCTACGGAGGGTCCGCAAGTCATCTTCCACCTGATCGATCCACCTTGCCCGCTGCGCACCTCGCCTTCTTGTACCCGTCGGATCGTTGTCGAAAACCATTTTCACCGGTTTATTGTCCGACATTCTGGCTACGTGCCCGGCCCACCGCAGTCGTCCGATTTTCGCGGTGTGAACGATGGATGGTTCTCCCAACAGCTGATGCAACTCGTGGTTCATTCGCCTCCTCCACGTACCGTCCGCCATCTGCACCCTCCACGTACCGTCCGCCATCTGCACCCTCCACGAGCATCGTCCAGGTCTCGTGTCCGTAGAGGACTACCGGTCTAATGAGCGTTTTGTAGATTGTCAGTTTGGTACGGCGGCGAACTCTATTCGATCCGAGCGTCTTGCGGAGTCCAAAGTATGTACGATTTCAAGCCACTATACGTCTCCGAACTTCTCTGCTGGTATCATTTTCGGCAGTCACCAGTGAGCCTAAGTACACAAATTCTTCTACCACCTCGATTTCGTCACCACCGATGCCAACTCGCGGTGGGCAGGGTAGAAATATTTCACAGTCAATGCAGTGAAAAACATGGATCTCAGTAAAATCTGCTGTCGCCTTCATCGCCGCCGTGGTGAGTGCGACTGGGTGCAGCTCCGAAAATCATTTCACACACCGACCATTCAATTTCGCATTCGGCCACTCACACGTCGCTCTGACATGCTGCTCAGTTCGCGCCTTACCTTATGACTGTGAGTGGCCCATTTAAACGTATGATGATTTTTTCAATTTGCTGGGTGAATGTGTACATTTTGCTGTGGTAAATTTCATCGTCACGGCGCAGTGGGTGATGTGAGTTCTGTTGTTTACTTTTCTGCTTCTCCGGGAATGTGAGGTTGATTTCAAAGCAGGAAGAAAATAAAAAAACATCACCTTCATCCAGTGCTGCCGAATATTCACAACCCTGGCGGTGGGTGGCTCACATTGTCTTCTCTTGAACCTCTTCCTATCATGTTCTTCGTCTTCGACGTGTTGATGACTAGTCCGATCCGCTTGGTTTCCCTCTTCAGACTGATGTAGGCTTCCTCCATCTTCTTAAAGTTACGTGCCATAATATCTATGTCGTCGGCGAAGCCAAATAGCTGGACGGACTTATTGAAAATTGTACCACTCGTGTTAATCCTTGCTCTTCGTATTACCTTTTCCAAAGCGATGTTGAATAGCAGACACGAAAGACCATCACCTTGCCGTAACCCTCTGCGGGTTTCGAAGGGACTCGAGAATGCCCCTGAAACTCGAACTAAGCACATCACCCGATCCATCGTCGCTTTGATCAAACGTGTCAGTTTATCCGGAAATCCGTGTTCGTGCATAAGCTGCCATAGCTGGTCCCGATCGACTGTATCATATGCGGCTTTGAAGTCGATGAATAGATGATGTGTAGGCACGTTGTATTCGCGGCATTTCTGCAGTATTTGGCGAATGGCGAACACCTGGTCCGTGGTGGAGCGTTTGCCCATAAAACCCGCCTGGTACTGCCCCACGAACTCCCTTGCAATTGGTGCTAGTCGACGGCATAAAATTTGGGAGAGTACCTTGTAGGCGGCGTTCAGCAATGTGATTGCGCGGTAGTTGCTACAATCCAGCTTATAGCCCTTTTTGTATATGGGACACACGACACCTTCCATCCACTCCTGCGGCAAAACTTCCTCCTCCCATATCTTGGTAATGACCCAGTGCAGCGCTCTAGCCAGTGCCTCACCACCGTGTTTAAATAGCTCTCCTGGTAGTTGGTCAACCCCAGGGGCTTTGTTATTCTTCAGCCGGCCAATCTCCTCCTGGATTTCCTGGAGATTCGGAGCCAGTAGAATTATGTCCTAGGGCCTTCTTTAGCCGTGCGGTAAGATGCGCGGCTACAAAGCAAGACCATGCTGAGGGTGGCTGGGTTCGATTCCCGGTGCCGGTCTAGACAATTTTCGGATTGGAAATTGTCTCGACTTCCCTGGGCATAAAAGTATCATCGTGTTAGCCTCATGATATACGAATGCAGAAATGGTAACTTGGCTTAGAAACCTCGCAGTTAATAACTGTGGAAGTGCTTAATGAACACTGCGAGCTGCGAGGCGGCTCTGTCCCAGTGTGAGGATGTAATGCCAACAAAGAAGAAGAAGAAGAGAATTATGTCCTGCGCGCGTTCCCCCAAGTCCATCACCATACCGCCATCTTCGTCTGCCACATCGCCATTCAGGTGCTCTTCGTAGTGCTGCCGCCACCTTTGGATCACCTCACGCTCGTTCGTAAGAAGGTTCCCGTTTATGTCCTTACACATATCAGGCTGTGGTACGTGGCCCTTACGTGAACGGTTCAACTTCTCATAGAACTTCCGTGTGTTATTAGCGCGGTACAGTTGCTCCGTCTCTTCACGGTCTCGATCTTCCTGCTGACGCTTCTTCCTCCGGAAAATCGAGTTTTGTCTGTTCCGCGCCTGTTTATATCGTGCCTCGTTCGCCCTCGTGCGGTGTTGCAGCTATCCCGCCCCTACTGCATTCTTCTCTTCTACTAACTGCTCACATTCGCCGCCATACCAGTCGTTTCTCTGATCCGGGGGCACCGTGCCAAGTGCAGCGGTTGCGGTGCTACCAATGGCGGATCGAATATCTCTCCAGCCATCTTCAAGAGACGCTGCGCCTAGCTGCTCTTCCGTTGGGAGTGCCACTTCCAGCTGCTGCGCGTATTCTTGGGCTAGTCTACCGTCTTGTAGCCGCCCAATATTAAGCCGCGGCGTCCGACTTCGACGCGTGTTGTACACGGTCGAGAGTTTTGAGCACAGGCATACTGCAACGAGGTAGTGGTCGGATTCAATATTCGCACTGCGGTAAGTGCGGACGTTCGTGATGTCGGAGAAGAATTTACCGTCGATTAGAACGTGGTCGATTTGGTTTTCCGTTTCTTGGTTAGGTGATCTCCATCCCAAGAAACAATTGTTGTTTGAAGAAATGTCTCTTACAGCTACGCTATTCAGCTATATGTTTAATTAAGATTGATTTATTGCATTTGATACTACTATACCAACCTTGTTCGCCCAAAAATGGAGAATCTATTCAACAACAGTAGTTCTATAAGCATGATGAAAAAAATGTTTAAGCTATCACCTTGCCTCGATTGTTCAACTGCAAAAACAATAAAAGAGCTACAACAACATTAATTCAACGCTTGTTACTACAAAGCGTATTACCCGAACTAAAAAAGCGTTTGTTCAATGTTTCACAAATAAGGCTGTTTGATATACTGTTGTTTGTGTAATATAGAAGATTGGAGGAAACTATTATTCAACATTAGTTTGAGAAATAACGTTGGTCTTGGTGGCTATAATACATCTCAATTGTTGTAAGAAATATCTCAAATAAAGCTTATTACAAGTTTTCACAACAAGCATTTTTTTTTAATGTTAAAAGAGGACTAATTCTTACGGATAATTTTTATCATGATATTATTTTATGGCTTTCATGAACTATCGATTTTTCAACTAATTAATTTATAGAACTGTGACGACTAGAACTGTTACAGCTTTCACAATCTCGAACGATGTGAGGCTCGAACCCAGGACCCTTCGATTGACATCCGCCTGCTCTTCCGCTGCTCCATGCAAGGTCATATAAATCGACCATGTTAAATGTAGTTATAAATTATTTAATACCAAATTGAACAATTTATTGCACAAACATTGAATAAACAACATTTGAACATGTTTATTAAATAGAATGTACATGGCAACAATATTGTTGAAAACGTTTGCACAGCAACGTTTATACAAATTCAGATAAGCATCGAATGTAGTTGCCCCGATTGCAGTTTAAGAATCGTTGAATAATGAATTCTGAAACAACCTGCTTCCAATAGTTAATCCGTGCGCGCATCTGTTGCCCATCACTGTCTAAACATCAACAACAAACAGTGCGGTGCAGTAATCAAAAAAAAAAAAATGAGGAAAAGTATCAAAAGTTAATTTATTGTAGATTTCATTCTTGTTGTGTTTTTTTTTTATTCTTTATTAAGGTGTTTTTTTAAACTACAGATTTAAGTTCAACACCGCATTCTTGTGGAGACAATCGAGGCCGGCAGTCTTTTTGAGGTAATTGCAAAATTCAATTGACAGGTCCTTCTTCTTCTTCTTCTTCTTCAATGGCTCTACATTCCAACTGGAACTTATCCTGCTTTTCAACTACACCCGATTCTGTTTTTACACGGGGGATGCGTTCCGTGTAAAAATAGTTTTCAGTTCAAAATTTGAAAATCCGTGTTACAAATGTTTTATGATTTCTCGACGAATCATGCAAAAAGGAGCAACTTTGCAATAATTTTGTATGGGATTTTTTTTACAGGGCCGTGTAAAAAAAATCCGTGTAAAAACAGAATCGGGTGTATTCTATTACCATTTCCTCAGTTATTACTTGAAAGCTTTTCTATGCCCGCCATTGCATGAGTATGTATATTGCGTTGCAAGTACAATTGAGATTCTCACGTCCAAATGTGTGAGTGGCGATAAAAGGAAAACAAACACTCCTAGATGGTGCTACTCAGCAAAGTTTGGGTAAAAATGAGTATATTTCCATATATTTTTTGACTCCTTCGCAACCATTGTGATGACTCGATCAATTTTGAGGTTATGAGCAGAAGGAAAACAAACATGTATTTACACATGCCGAATTGCACATCAGTGTGCGAGCGTTAAACGTCACTCATCTCTATGGATGCACTGTGCCCACACACTTAAAATAAATCGCCGAATTCGGTAAAATTTTACCGAAATCTCAACAGCAGAACTGTTCGGTAAATAATTTAACTGATTTTCGGTGATTTTGACAGTTGAGCAATGGAAAAAATTACAAAAAATCTGTAAAATAAATTACCGAACAGTTCTGCTGTTGAGATTTCGGTAAAATTTACCGAATACGGTGAAATGAGTTAAGTGTGCAGGGAGTCGAGAATGTTTCCGAAAACATCCAAGACCGGACCGAGAATCGAACTCGCGATCTCCGGATTGACAATTCTACGCCTTTTCTCGCATAGCTACTGGAGACCCATCATTGCAAAGGGCCCCCACGATTGAATTTCGAGAAGGTTTACAATTTGGTTTTTTATATTGATAAGGTATCGATGTATTGTCTCGCGTTATTCGGTCTGAAATTATGCTTTTTAGTATAATTTTATAGTATTAAGCAAAAACAAACTGGATCTGGTACAAGGATCTGGTACAGCTTTGAGTTTTGCCATTGTCGCTGCATTTTCCACTGTTTTGTGTTGTATTTGTAGCGTCCTACACAACAACTCGCTTTAATTTTCGGTGATATGTACCACTCTTTTTAAACTTTTTGAAAGATTTGTCCGATTTTACAAAAATTCAATGCACAGTGACATCCGCACAGCCAGATACGACATAATTGATTTTGTCAATAATGATGAATCAACAGCAATTATGTTGTGTTGAACAACATTTGAAAGAACATCACTATAAATGAATAAGTAAGTTATTTTAACAGTTATCATACAGCAAACTTATTTCACAATTAATCAACATGTTTGGTTCAAAGGCTTACAATCTAATATAAGACACATTACTTCATTGAATTGTACAACTTCGGCAGCGCTGTTGAATAACAAATTCTAACAAATGTTATTAAGCATCACATGAACATGTTATTAAATATCAACTTGATTACACAAAATAGGATTTATTTTGGTGGAATAAAGAATATTTACAGTGAATAATACAACTGCACTTCACCCTGCCAGGGAAATTTTAGGGCAACATTTGTTAAACTTTTATTCGATGCTTTATTCAAATAACAACAAAACAGGGAACTGATGCAGTGATTTCAATCAGTATAACATTTATTAAATAACTTCTTAAACATGCTTTATTGTTCAACTACTTCTATACAACAATTGTTCAACAAGCTTGTTGATTTATGGCTCTGAATTGTTTCTTGGGATGTGGCCTTGTGGATATTTTTGCGGGGAAAGAAGGTGCTTCGGACTACCATTCCGCGGGAGGCTGCGAAGTTTATGCATTGTTGGCCGTTGGCGTTCGATACGGTGTGCAGACTATCCGGTCCGATGACCGGTCTATACATTTCCTCCCTTCCTACCTGCGCGTTCATGTAACCGATGACGATTTTTACGTCCCGCAGTGGGCATCCATCGTATGTCTGCTCCAGCTGCGCGTAGAACGCTTCTTTCTCGTCGTCGAGTCTCCCTTCGTGTGGGTAGTGCACGTTGATAATGCTATAGTTGAAGAAACGGCCTTTAATCCTCAGCTTGCACATCCTTGCGTTGATTGGCTGCCACCCAATCACGCGTTGGGGCATCTTACCCAGCACTATGAAGCCGGTTCCCAGCTCGTTGGTGGTGCCACAGCTTTGGTAGAAGGTAGCCGCCCGATGCCCGCTTTTCCACACGTTCTGTCCTGTCCAGCAAATCTCCTGTAGCGCCACGACGTCGAAGTTGCGGGGATGTAATTCATCGTAGATCATCCTATCGCAACCTGCGAAACCTAGCGACTTGCAGTTCCATTCCAAGCTTCCAATCGTGATCTATTATTCGTCGCCTAGGTCTTTGCCGATTATATCGAGTCGCATTATCTCTTATATTGTTCGTAATTATTGGTTTTCCAGGCGGCTTATTGGGCCTGCGCAAACCTCCTGTCTCGCCGGAGGGCCATCGTGTCAGGGCTGTTTAGCGTCCCACCTAACACCAGGACTTGGGCTTGTGCGCTTTGAGCGGCTCACGGTCGCTTTGGCGGAGCCTACTTGCGGATACATGCAGCTTTTATAGAGGTTTAATAGGGCCCACTGTCAAACCCCACCATATCCTAGGCAGGCGCCACAACTCGCAGATGGCCTGGGGAGGGATCGTCAAGCCCTTGGACATAGTCCCTGCTGCCCCCTGAGACAAATCCTTGATAAATTCCGGGAGTACAACTTGCGGACACATCATCTGTTTATTGATTTCAAGGCGGCGTACGATTCAGTGAAACGGGAACGAAATTATGCTTAAACATGGTTTTCCGGCAAAACTGATACGTTGAACGGATCTTAATCAAGTGTAAGGATTGCGGATGGAATATCGACGTCATTTGTTACCTTAGATGGATTAAAGCAGCGTGATGTATTCTCGAATCTACTGTTCAATATAGCGCTCGAGGGAGCGATTAGGAGAGCTGGTGTGCAAAGAAGCGGAACCATTATCACAAGATCGCATATGCTCCTGGGATTTGCGGACGATATCGATATTATCGGGATTGATCGCCGTGCCGTGGAAGAGGCTTTTGTGCCTTTAAAGAGAGAGACATCGAGGATTGGACTCACTATCAATACCAGCAAAACGAAGTACATGGTCGCTGGCAATCAACGTGGGTTCATTAGTGGTGGTGGTAGCGAAATGTTGCTGGATGGTGAAAAATTTGAAGTGATAGAAGAATTGGTGTATTTCGGAACATTAGTGACGTGCGATAATGATGTTAAACGCGAGGTGAAAAGACGTATTGCAGCTGCAAATAGGGCTTATTACGGACTTCGTAACCAGCTTAAGTCCCGTAGTCTGCAAACGAAAAGAAAACTCGCGCTGTATACTATTCTGATTTCACCGGTGGCTTTATACGGCCATGAAACATGGACGTTAAAGATGGCTGATCGGAAACTTTCGGAGTGTTTGACCGTAAGGTGCTGCGGACAATACTCGGCGGTAAACGGGAGAATGGTATCTGGCGGCGTCGCATGAACCACGACTTGTACCAGGTGTATAAAGGGCTGGATATTATTAAGCTCATACAATACGGCAGACTACGGTGGGCTGGTCACGTTGTTCGTATGCCGGAAGAAAGTCAAGCTAAGATAATATGTAGTATAGAACCCGAAAGAGGCCGCAGGCTTCGTGGAAGGCCGCAGGCTTCGTGGAAGGCCGCGTACGTACACGATGACTTTTTGCAGTTGAAGAGGGCAGTCAATGTTCAGGGGGACTGGAAGCGATTGGCCCAGGATAGAGTCCAGTGGAGATGGATACTCCATTCGGCGTAGGTTCATCGACGAGCTGTAGCCCATCAAGTATCAAGTAAGTATTCCTCTCGATACCAAAAGTTGAAGACAGAGGCATTGCAATTCCTAAATGTGAAATTAAATACAACTCCATTATTATTGACGACGATCTTCAGCTACTGATCCGTCTTTAAAATAGGAGGCGAATGCAATATCTAAGAACTCGCGATCCCGCGTTGAAAGTTATTTGCCGAGATTTGCAAAATAAAATTTAAAAACGTTTCGCTTTTCTGAGAAATACCAACTTTGAGAATAATGTCTCGAAGTTGGTTCCCAGTTCGAAACCCTTTTGTAAATTAACTAATTTTTTTTTAAACCTCAAAAGCCAATTCCAGCGCTTGAAGAGGGAAATCAAATTTTATTAACAAATGGCGAAAAGGCTCAAAAACTTGCTCAGCAGTTCGAGAGTGCCCATAATTTTAGTCTAGGTCTCACTAGTCCAATTGATGATCAGGTTACACGGAGCTTCGAAGACATTCTCAATCAAGAGAATGTTTTTGGCGCTTCGTTGGGAACTAATTTGGATGAAGTGAGATCTATCACTAGAAAAATAAAAAATTTGAAAGCCCCGGGTGATGATGGTATTTTCTACATACTTATCGAAAAACTTCCAGAGAGCTCTTTATCCTTTTTGGTTAATTTATTTAACAAATGTTTTCAATTGGCTTCTTCTTCTTATTGGCATTACATCCCCACACTGGGACAGAGCCGCCTCGCAGCTTAATGTTCATTAAGCACTTCCACAGTTATTAACTGCAAAGTTTCTAAGCCAAGTTACCATTTTTGCCCAGTCAGTTTGTTTTCTTCAATAAGCAATTGTTTGAAAAGATTATTTTAAATAGAATGATGGTTCATATTAATGACAATTTTATTTTTGCTGATGAGCAATTTGGTTTTCGCCATGGGCATTCAACCACCCATCAGTTATTAAGGCCCAAATTACCGTAATCCAGTCATTGACAAGAAAACAGCCACGTGCTTGTACCACCCCCAGGAAGAAAATCCGCCCACAGAGGAGAAAATGCATTCCCCAGCTGAATCGGGGAAGCACTCTTGTTTTAAAACTACATCAACATATAGTGGTGACTTCAATACATCCGTGGGATGCTTCATTTGGATGAATTTCATAATATTATTTGAAAAAACTGCCTTTTGCAGAAAATATTGCAAAGTTGAAAAATATTTTTCCAGGAGAAACCGTCGATTTAGTCTCACGCTCTCTTATACTTTGCAGATACTCGAAAATCATCGTTCAGTGTTGCGTGTTGATTTGTTCTATATGTTATGCTTGTTTTCTCGAATATGTACGTAAACATCAAGCAATAATCTATGAAAATGATGCTTTTCATGCTATATATTGACACTAAATATTAGATGTGAGCTAGAACTGTAAAAACGCAAGCATTCATAAGAAACGCAGGTTATTTATTTTTTCATAATTCAAGTGTTAATAATGTAATGTATTGCTAAAATAATAATGTAATGCTAAAACGGCATCACTTTTCATGTACACTGAGAGAAGACCGATGATATGGTCATGTAAACAATCCATTGAATCTGGACGAACATTTGAGAAGGTAGTCAACTGCATCATAATTTTACATTCATGTAAAATGCATGTAGGAAATTGTGTAATTAGGAGAAGGATGCACAACAAATCAATCTCAGATGCATGTCTGAGGTTGTTTATGTGTATTTATCACTATAATCTGTGCGCTGTACAGGTATTGAAAAGCAGTGTTGTAAAATGTCATTTGCATTCGTTTGTATAATTTTCCCAGAACTTTTTCCAGAAGGTAGCTATCAATTCATGATATATGACGAACTTATAGCGCTTAAATGTGCCTATAACTTTGTCTAACAAGACATTGCTGTAAATATGTAATCTGAGTCATGGGAAGCAAAATGTCATTCAAATGACATTATGTCAAATGACACGTGACATTTTGGAGAGTTTTCACTCTCCAGCCTCAGATGTTATATTTAGAGCAATGTACCCTTAGACAAAAATATAGCCCTATTCAAGCGTTATGAGTACATCTAAAATTATGGAATAAATTTGGCTTCTAAAGAATGTTATGAATAAATTAGTCAAATGACATGCAGATGACATTTTACAAGCCTATTGAAAAGGACGTTAATATTTTGTGGAAATATATAGAGTTTGATACCTTTTGAAATATTTGTGTACTTTGTACAAAATCAGATCTGAGCGAATGAGTAGGCTCTCCGCAAAAAAAAGAAGCGAACAGCAAGAAAAAGAATAAGAAAATTATTTTGAGCTTTTTAGTGGAATGTCTTCACTTGTCATAAGACGAGTTAATACAATTCCATTGAATTCCACCACTTAATTGTATCTTGACAGATACGTATTTCGACCTCAACAGTAAGACCGTCTTCAGTGTCTCGTACTTGACTCGTACTTGACTTAAGTGGTGGAATTCAATGGGATTGTATTAACTCGTCTTATGACAAGTGAAGAAAAAGAAGTCGATTTGATGTATGACATTTGAACCTTAAGAGTTACGAATTGAATTCGGCTCAACAAATCTGAAGGATAGTCGACTGGAGTTGCTCTTCTTGGTATAGAGAAAGCATTTGACAGTGTTTGGCATGAAGGTTTGATTGTAAAATTGATGAATTTTAATTTTCCTCTGTACATTATTAAACTGAACCACAATAATTTATCAGATAGCTCACTGCACGGTAAACTATCAGAGTTCTAAATCTGATTTCTAATTCTAAATCACCTAATCACCTAAATCATCTAAAGAATTCTAAATCACCTGTAAGAGCTGGTGTTCCCCAAGGCAGCATACTGGGGCCCATATTGTATAACATTTTTACTTCTGACTTACCTGATTTACCACCAGGGTGTCAAAAACCTTTGTTTGCAGATGACACGGGCCTTTCAGCTAAAGGGCGAAACCTTCGTGTCATTTGTAGTAGATTGCAAAAAAGTTTGGATATTTTCTCCACT
This sequence comes from Armigeres subalbatus, assembly GCF_024139115.2. NCBI lineage: Eukaryota > Metazoa > Arthropoda > Insecta > Diptera > Culicidae > Armigeres > Armigeres subalbatus. The sequence goes on along the minus strand of NC_085140.1, from coordinate 210,708,424 downwards.
TACTTGCAAAAATGAAAAATTTCTCCGAATGCTTCCAAAACTCAACTTATAATTTTCCCACATAAGCCGAGAGCTTCTTATTTTAAACCTTCTAGCAGACATATTGTCACTATGAATGGGGTTCCAATAAGGTACCAGTCAAAACGAATAATGCAAGAGATGGCGTTTTTTCAATGGTAGTAAAATCGAAATTTCATCACTATTAGACCACTAATCAGTGCAAACTAAGTGCAGGAGATAATCTTTTCACCTCGTACTTCATTCCTTATCACTACTTTCTTCTAAAACACCACCATTTTCCATAAATTTGCAAAATACCTGATTTCTCCATACATTTTATCGATTTCCAACTACCATTCTTCCATGAGCTCATGGTGAAAATTGTGAAAATCTCAAAACATAGAGTAGCAGGTTTAACAACACAGATAGAAACGCCGGTATCGCCACTCAGTGACGAGTACCGTAAACATGGTGCACGAAAGGTTGTTGTCTACACTTTTTACGGCTGCTGCACCCTGGAAGTAAATGTCATCGAAGTAAACAGTCGGTCCTTTATTAATTGGTCTAGCAAAGTTAAATATTTAGGGCTTCTGCTAGATCAAAAACTAACTTTAAAAAATCACATTGAAGCCATTCAAGCCAAATGTAACAAATATATTAAGTGTCTATATCCACTTATAAACAGAAAATCAAAACTTTGTCTTAAGAACAAACTTTTGATTTACAAACAAATTTTTAGACTAGCCATGTTGTATGGTAAACTGGGGTAAAATGCACCCCCGGGGCAAAACGACCTTTTGGCTTTTTTGGCGGTGTTTCAGACATACTTTCAAGAATGTTTACTGCTAGATTCGTAGTTCGAGATCCGAACTACATGCGCTGTTTTGAACACTCCTGAAAATGTGCCGAAAATGTCCTCAAAAACGTCAAAGGGTCGTTTTGCCCCGGGGGTGCAGATTACCCCAGTTTACCCTATGATGTGCCAATATGGACTAGTTGCTGCAATACCAGAAAGAAGCCACTCCAGAGGATTCAAAATAAAGTTTTGAAAATGATTGCCTGTTGCCTGTTGATTTGAAGTTGCCTCCGTGGTATAGTACCAATGAAATTCATAGAATTTCAATATTGAGACATTACAACAAATGCCCAACAAAATAATTTCCAATTTTAGACAAAAATCGGTGCAATCTTCTATTGCAACGATTAGCTCCTTGTACCCTTAGTATAAATAAGGTTAAGTTTAGTTTAAGTTGAAAACATTCTAATTCCTACATGGTTCAATTCAACCAGAGGAAATATCCTAACTGCCAGAGGCAATTGAAATGTACTAACAATAACTAACAATGTAACATAGCAAATAATGATGATAGTGTTAAGAAAACACGGAACACCTAGTCTAAGAGATGAATGCATGTATTAGATATTTAGCAAATAAAATCAGTTAAAAAAAACGTGGTTCTGTTTCCAATACTCCTCGATTCTGTACTCGTTGCTTTCGCTTTTTAACAAATTTCAAGATTATAGTGAACATATATAGGAAATAACCTCAAGATTTTCAAAACGCACTTGGAACTTCTTTGGTGCATATTTCCCAAATTTAATATATTGCTACCAGATTCACATTTAATAATGATACGTACAAATCAGTGGCGTAGCCACGAGGGTGGTTTTGGACAAAAAACCCACCCCAGAGACAAAATTTTTAGAAGAAATTTTTTTTTCGAAAAAAGTGACTTTTTAGTGACTAGACTCAAAATAGTGACCAAGTCACTAAACAGTGACTCGCTACCAGGCCTGCGTTTGAAGAAATCCTAACGTGCAAATTTATGACAAAGGTTCAGCTTCGGAGTTTTAAGAATTTAACGATGAGTCGCAAATTGGCAATTATATTACTCAAATATCCAGGGAAAAAAGAGCAATATTAAAATAATAGATTAGCAATGATTTGCAATAAATTCAAGAATTTTGTAGAATTTAGTGGAAACAGTGTTTTTATGCAAAAGCTTGAAAATCACTTAAACATGGTCAAAACGTGAACGGAACGAATCGCGATGTTTACAAGACTTGTAGAGATGATTTTTGGTGTTTATATCTCTTGTTAGATTTTTTTTTTTTCAAAATGGAAAATAGCCCTAAAACACTAAATCGACTTGAGCCACCTCGAAATTTTATCCGAATTAGCTGAAAATTTGACAAGAGGCTTATTTTAGCATAAGAATTGTGGTTCTGGGCTGACCGCTTGAATTTTCGATACTTTTTGAAAACATGAAGAGGTCTAATACATATACACATACAGACATCATCGCAATTCGTCGAGCTGCGTCGATTGGTATATAACATAACGGGTCTCTGAGCTTCGGTTTTAGAGGGATCCTATAGCGTTTACTTATACTTAATATACAAGAAAGGGGTCACCGGTTTGGGGGGAGAGGGTCTAAGATTTTGTGACAACATATACTAGGTATACAAAAAAGCATGATAGAGGGGGGAGGGAGGGTTGAATCACCCCAAAGGCAAAAAAGTCGATGTAGATGAGCCCTGCGATGTTTCGAATTTACTATAAAAAAACCCTGATTAATCCACCTAGCAGTGATGGTGCCTTTCTCGTGAAAAAATACTAAAAAATATGAATAAGTGTTTTAAGGTGTTTTGTGCATAAAAAATAGTGTTTTGGCCATAACTTCTGATCTCATAGTCCGATCTGGTCAATTTTCAATAGCAAACAATGGGACAGGATTCACAGTCGAATGGAACCTTTTGCGAACTATGTTCGCACTAGGGACTTGTTATGTTATTCGGCTATCTTGACGAGATTTCTTATGTCGATAATTTGAATAACATGTTTTTTATGCCGTAGTGCGAGCATAGTATAAGTTCCAGAAAGTGTGTCTAAAAATGTTGTACACATACACAAATACAGACATCACCTCAGTTCGTCGAGCTGAGTCGGTTGGTATATAACACTATGGGTCTCCGGGCCTACTGTCAAAAATTCGTTTTTGGAGTGATCATATAGCCTTTCGGTAGAACTTTGTAGAATGGTAAAACCGTAGCTCATCAAATTTGAAATACCGTTATAAAACCTTAGCAACATAACACCAATCAAGTTTTGAAGACAAAATAATTTGAACCTTTTAGGTAAATACTAAATTTAGCATCATCTCGCTCATTATGTAGAAAGAACTTTGTACCCCATTAAAGTACCAACAACCCATCACTGCACTCCTAGCAAAGTAAGAAAAAAATCTTAACCTGTTTTCTGAATGGTCAATTATATATTTTTTGCACAATTCAAGCTTGGATCGAAGCTATCTTACATCGTTTGTTAATAATCTGCGTCAAAGGCATCGATATAAGTATGTAATACGAAAGACCACCATATGGGTAATGAGATGAGCCAAACGGGAATCGCACAGGAAAGATTTGCACGATCATCTCAGGTGTCGACCCTCAAGCATAACAAAAGCATTAAGAAGTCTGGATCACGATCGGATCAATTCAGTGCGAGTCGATCGTTCGAGCGCGCAACAACAACTCGTTCAGACATTTTAAGGAAGTGGATTGCAAAATTGTTAAACTTTTATAATCAGCTTGAGCAGCGTGACCTGATCAACGCTAGTGCTAGTACAAGTGATATTAGATCGGTTTATTCTCAGTGGGAAAACTGATATTGCACCTGAGCAGTTAACGATTGATAAAAATGATCTCGAAAGGTGCAACGACGGTTCTAGTGCTAGCAGTGCTCGTACAAGCTACATGTGGTTTACCGGCTCCGCAAGTAAGTGGCAGTTGCTTATGAGAATTATTACCTTTCCCCGCATTTGGTAACACTCTAAGAGTGTGATAAACGTGTTGGGGTTTTATCTCATGTGATACGTAGCTGGGGTACGTGGCGGTACTGTGACTATGCGGGAAAATGCAAATGAATTAAACAGGTGAAATTTTGGCACTAATTTGAATGATGGTAAAACTTGAAACTGGTATGTATACACTATTCCTCTACAATCGTGGGCAAAAAAGTGAAAACAAAAATTTATAACCAAATGAGTTCGACCCCCAAGACTGTTTAAAATTTAGCTCACACTGATCATAGCATTTGATATACTGAATGAAGGATATGCAGTGGAATGTTTATAACTAAAACGAGTTAGTGCAGTTTTATAATGTCTACTAGTTAAAACGTGGTCGATGGATATTCTCGTATTTAGATACCAGCTGTAAGCCTCACCAGGTTGAAAGGCGATTTATCAACGGATCATTATAGATTGTATAATATTTCAGAGTTATTATACTTCCGTGTTTGATTAACACAATCATCCTTATTTGCTATGATAAATTTTTAGTTATTCATAACAATTGCGTCTGACAGTTTAGATTTTTCCACTGGTTGAATTGAACCATGAAGACATTACAATGTTTTTAACTAAAATTCACCTAATTAATACTAAGGGTACAAGATTGCAACGATTTTTGTGTAAAATTTGAAATTAATTCATTGGTTATTTGTTGCAATGTCTATAAATATCAGAAATTCTATTAAGGTCATTGGTACTATACCAAAGAGGCGAATTCAAAATTATTTTCAATATTTCATTTTGAATCCTCTGAAGCATATTTTTTCGGATATTGCAGCAATTAGTCCATATAAGCACAGCATACAAAATTGCTGGTCTAAAAATGTGTTTTTGAAATCAAAAATGTGTTCTTAAAACAAAGTTTTGATTATGATTTCATGTTTATTTATTCCATATCCACTTAACATATTTGTTACAAAAGCTTGAATGGCTTCAATGTGATTTTTGAAAATTGATTTTCGATGTAGCATAAGTCCCAATTGTTTGACTTCGCTAGACCAATTAATTGGAACCCCATTCAAAGTGTCAATATGTCTGCTAGAAGGTTTCAAATATTCAGATGCTCTCGATTTATGTAAGAAAATTATAAGCTGAATTTTGGAAGCATTCCATTTTTGCAAGTAAGTGGAAAAAGTGTCCAAATTTTTCTGCAATCTAATTCACGAAGGCTTCGTCCTTTGGCGGAAAAGCCCGTGATATCTGCAAATAACGATTTATGACACCCGGTGGTAAATCAGGTATGCCAGAAGTAAAAATGGGCCCAGTATGCAGCCTTGTGGAACACCAGCTCTTACAGATAATCTATCAGATTTCGAATTCTAATGGTTTATGAGCAGGGTTTATGAGCTGTGAGCAATCTGAAATATTTGGGATCAGTTTTATGATGTACAGAGGAAAATTAAAATTCATTAAATTTGATAATCAAACCTTCAAGATATTTATTTATTTATTTCGTCAAACATAATGTAGACTACATTAAAAAACTTATAACTATGTTCTATTGTAACTAATGTTCCTAAAATATTTTCTTAGGCTCATACGAGGCATGGCTAAATCAATTGCTTCACAATACTGATTGTAAACAGACATCATTTGATTCATTGGACTAAATTTTGCATAATTTGTTCGATGATGACAGGTGGCAAACAAGTTTCGATTTCTCAATTGCCGAGTAGGAGTGTAAAATTTAAACAAGACAATAGTTTGGTGGAATCAATGCGGTGCGAAACAATATCATTCACAAATGAGATCATGGCAAACTCACGACGCTTTTTCAATGATTGGATATCTATAAGCATACATCGCGCCTCGTACGACGGAAGTGGGAATGTTGTCCACCCTAATTTGCGTAAGGCATATAAAAGGAATTGCTTTTGAATTGATTCTATTCGATCATCATGTGATTTCATATACGGAGACCATACAATACTACAATATTCTATAATTGATCTGACATACGCAACGTACAAAGTTTTAATTGTATAAGGATCTTGAAAGTTATAACTAAATCTTTTAATAAAACTGAGCATATTTGTTGCTCTATGGATAATTGTGTTGTAGTGGTCAGTAAAGGTTAGCTTAGCATCTAAGATTACACCCAAATCTCTAACCCTTTCACATTTTTTTACTGGTTGATTTCCTATAGTTACAGTTATCGATGGTGTGCTCCGTTTTCTACTGAAAGTGATCAAATTACATTTCTTAACATTAAGTTGTAGTAAGCTTTTGTTACACCAGTTATCAAATATGCGTATTTCGTTCAAGTAGATGTCATTGTCAACAGTATTTTTAATTTCCATAAATAGTTTCATTTTATAATGCTTAAGAAGAAGATAAATATCGTTTACAAACAATATAAATAGAAGAGGTCCTAAATGCGAGCATTGGAGAACCCCAGATATTTCATTGACCGCAAGCGACTGTTTCGCTTAAAATCGTATCATTTGTTGGCGGTCAGTTAAATACGATTCAATCCACTTAAGGAGTCTCAATTTCCAGTTTCTCAAGCTTGAAAATCATCATGGGAATATCAAGTCTATCAAATGCTTTGGTAAAGTGTGTGTAAAGTGCCTCAATATGACTACCTTTGTCCATAGCATTCAATGAGTAATAAACAAATTCTAAAAGATTGGTAGTAGTTGATCGTTCTTCAAAGAATCCGTGTTGTGCATCTGTTATTCTATTATTTATTTGGTTGAACATCCTTCTATTGATAATTGATTCAAAAGGTTTAGGAATATATGAGATAATGGCCACTCCACGATAATTTCTAATATCAGATTTTTTCCCTGATTTATTCTTTTGGAAAGCTACTAGTTTCTAAAGATACTTTGAATAACCAAAATAAAGGTGTCGTAAATTCGCTTGCCAACTTTTCAAAAACATAGGTGGAATTCCATCTGGTCCGGATCCTTTTGAGGCATCCAAATTCTGTAGAGCTGCCAAAATCTCCGTTACATTAATTTGGTTTACACCAACACTGCTTGTTAGAAAATGTGAAAAATATTCATAACCATGATCATTTTCTGAAAATTCGGAATAATTGTCTCTAAAATAAGTTGTAAAACACATTTCATCAGCATTAGCTCCTAATTTTCATCTAATGTCATTTTCGATGGAAAATTGCTGGATTTAACTTGGTTTTGGCATACTTGAAAAAGTTTTTTGGACATGATTTGATTTCATTTTCGGTTTTAGCATTATATTCGTAAGAGTCGAAGGCTAAACTAAGTTGATCGCAAATATTCAAATAGTTTTCTAAATTTTCTTGACTTGTGTATTGTTTATAAAGTTTATGAGCCTTTTGCTTTCGGTTTTTCAAATTTTTGATTTGTTTGTTGAACCATATTGGGTTTTTTGAGTTATAATTGCGACGAGTGGTACTTCATTCCGAACAATGTCTAATAAAATTGCATAAAAGTCTGTAACAGCACATTCAATGTCAGTTTGATTTTGTAAAATTTGTTGCCAATTAGCTCTGTTCAATTTTTGTTTAATGTTGTCAAAATTTGCATTTTTATAATCGAGAATATTTTCGAAATCATAGCCATAAGGATCATGGTTCCGATGCACAAATACAGAGTATTCTATTGCTGTGTGAAATGCTTCATTTTTCTAGAGACTCATTTACACAGAAATCATCGAGAGTGTTTGTGAATAAAAAGTCCAAATAGCAATTTTGGCGATTTTTCACATGATTGATTTGATTCAAGCCTAAACATGCAGTTTTTTCAAAAATAAATTGTAAAGTCTCATTTTCACCGACAACTGGCAGCAAAATACTTTCATTCTCAGAATCTGGAATGAAGTCTGCATTACGTTGGTTGAAATCGCCGTAAATGTAAACTTTGAATTCAGGAGGAAAATGGGAAATAATTTCATCGGCATTTTGGAAGAACTTTTTCATATGAGGATTTACAAGCTTGATCTGGAGGAAAGTACACTGTTGCAAAATGTGAGTTTCACCATCAATATGCGTTTTACCCACACATGCTCAAATTCATTAAATTTGGTAGAATCAATGAATCAATTATGTTTTGAGGAAATTGCGATGAGAACACCTCCGCCAGACATTCTTTGCGCTAAGACGAGATCTCGGTCATCTCTAAAAACATTATAATCACTACCAAAAACTTCCTCGCTTTTAACGCTTTCTGACCAACTTGTTTTAGTTCCTAAAATAACAGAGAAAGAGGAACTAAAAATTTGTTTATGTATTTCGTTCATTTTGATAGCACTTTTCATACGATTGAAGTTCTGACAGTATACAAGTAGTTCTGTTGCCTGTGCGTTTGATGAATTTTTTGGTAGTTCGTCAATACCATTACAATTTTCATACCAAACACTGTCAAATACTTTCTCTTCCTTACCATCAAAAGCAATCGACTCTTCAGATTTGTAAAGTCGAAATAAATTTGTAACTCTCAATAACTGATGAGTGGTTGAATGCCCATGGCGGAAACCAAATTACGCATCAATTGAAAGTTCATTTATATGAGACATCATTCTATTCAAAATAATCTATTCAAACAGTCCGCTTATTAAAGGAAGCCAATTGGTTGAGCGATAATTATGACCCTCAGATGGATTTTTGTTCGGCTTCAAAGTTCGAATAACTTTGGCAAAAAGGGGAGTGAGCCAATAGAAAACATTTCACTTGTCATAAGACGAGTTTGTACAAACTTGTCTTATGACAAGTGAAGACATTCCACTAAAAAGCTCAAAATAATTTTCTTGAAAACATTTGTTAAATAAATTAACCATGCGTTGACGAATCAGCATTCTGATATGGACAGTGCGTGGAGACGCGTAGTGCACTGTACGTTAGTCCCACTAGGGCGTTTTTCCTCGCCAAAATGTTGAATGTTTTATCGAAATGTGAAAAAAATCTGTTTTTCCTAATTTCCTATTTATTATTTTTAAACTGTTTTCGCCGAACGTACAAAATTTAAGGTCTAATTTTGTTACGACCATCTCAAACTCAGTAAATAGGAAGGAATGCCCAAAAAGTGTTTTGCCTCGAGGGTACGTTTTGGGGCTTCTTCCTCAACTTATTGAAGCCAGCGATTTAAAGCTAGGATAGGCTGTGCCAATAAGTCTTTAATAAATCATACCGATTTTAGTTCATAATCGTACCGGTTGCTAATTAGGTGAAAATGACAATAGCACATTTTTACAAGGGCAGATTATTGTAAACTTAGCCGTAAACTTAGCAAAAACACAGAAGTTAGTTTTTTATTGTTTTGTGTACAAAAGTTAGTTTTTTATTGTTTTGTGTACGAAATAATTTATGCAATTGTGCAAAAAAGGATTTGGAAGCTCTGGTTTCCACTACGGAAGCAATCAACTGAAGAAACAACAAGACAGTTACAGAAAAAATATTTTAAGCTCTTTTAGTGGAATGTATTCAACCGTCTAAGACGAGTTAAGTATTCTCCATTTAGTTCCACCAATTATTTCGATATCTTTGCAGATACGTATTTCGACCTCAACTGTGTGGTCGTCTTCAGTGTCTCATACTTGACTCGAGTCGAGTCAAGTACGAGACACTTAAGACGACCACACAGTTGTGGTCGAAATACGTATCTGCAAAGATATCGAAAACATTGGTGGAATTAAATGGAGAATACTTAACTCGTCTTAGACGGTTGAAGACAGTAACAATTGAATTATCACATCCTATCATCCACAATGAAGTCACTTAGAAAATGGATATTCCCTTTACCACTATGTTTTGCAAAAATAAAGATCGCAACATACCACAGCCATGCAATACAAAGCTTCAGCACATGCTAACCACAGCTCCAGACAAGCTTTGAATAATAATGTGTAGTCAATGTAGGAATTTTTCAATCGATATTGATCCGATACGATGCTTCTTTGACGGAGAATACCTACCGCTTACAGAATACGTTATAAGAATTTTGAAGATGAATTACTAATATGTTATTATTATAGGTGTATGAAAGTACACACCCCTCGTAATAATGGAACACTCACGATAATGTTGGAACTAAGGTAAATTTATCAAAATACATATCAAGTAGGGAATAATCTCGTATTTGAACCTATATCAGCAATTCACTGTAAAGACACGCTTTAACATAAAAGCTTTTATTATTTTAATTTTGAAAATTCCCTGGATCGAAACAGTAACATTCCGAAGTCTTATGCCATATAAACAAACGAATACTGCAGCATGTAGAAGGCATAAGACTGTTGTTCTTGATCATTCGATAATTAAAATAAATCAAATATTTTATTCGAGTTTTTTTATTTTTCAATTTGGGGTGACTTTGATCATCAATCGTTTCGATCATTATATACCTACTTAAATTATATTAAAAAAGGAAAAACGTTTCTCAAAGCGAGTTGATGTAGATAAAACAATAGAAGAACTAACTAAACTAAATCGAACTTTTTAAAGAAGGCTCGGAGACCCATAATGTGTTTTATCTAACATCGTATGTTTTACATTACTCATAATTCATTAAAAAAATTTGGTCACCAAGTGGATGCAATACATACGGATTTGTCTGCAGCATTTGATAAGATGAACCATGAAATCGCCCTGGCAAAGTTTGACAAGATAGGAATCAAAGACAACTTGCTGCATTGGTTACGCTTCTACCTCACTAGTCGCGATATGTCCGTTTTCTGGAAGTCATATTTCAACGCATTTCCCAGGTACATCTGAAGTACCAAGGACCAAGGCAGACACCTTGGACCAACTTTATCTAGAAGCAGTGGCGTAGCCAGAAAATTGGTCTGGGGGGGGTTTTCTGAACATATTTTTTTTTCGAAAAAAAATTTCTTCTAAAAATTTTGTCTTTGGGGGGGGGTTTTATGTCCAAAACCACCCCCGTGGCTACGCCACTGTCTAGAAGTGCTTTAAGCTATCATATGCCAATGACCTGCAGCTTTATTGCGTTGCGTCATAAAACAACCGCAACATGCCGAGTTCTTGCAAGAGCAACTGACCATTCGCTAACTGGTGCCGTATTAATCGCATGGTATTGAATTCATCTAAATGTTCAGTAATTTCATTCGAATGGAAGCGATCACTTTACCATCATAACTACCGTTTGGAAGAAACCAATTTGGGACGGGAAACAACTATAAAAGACTTGGGTGTTATGATGGATTCCAAACTAACTTTCAAGGATCACATCGCTTATATTGTATCGAAAGCGTCATCACAGTTTGGTTTTATATTCCGATTTGCAAAAAAGTTCAAGGTATTTACTGCCTGATGCTTCTTTTTTGTACGTCCAATCCTTGAATACCGCTGCGTCGTTTGGAGTCCGTTCTACAAGATCAAAACGCAGCGAATCCAACGCAAGTTAACTCGCTTTGACTTACGGCATCTAGGTTGGCGAGATCCGTTCAATCTTCAGTAAACAAATCTAATTATTGAGGAGGTGTCGAAATTATTATGTAAAACTGGTCCTCACCTACCAAATCTGATTCAATAATGACGATAAATTGTTGCTAATTGATATAAATATGCCGTTTAATTAGCAAATATTATGATTCAATTTTCGCCACCTACGTTATCTAGTTTCCACCCCTTTCTTGTCCTTTTGAAATGGTGGTTTGAACGGATATTGAGTCCACTAACGCCCGGAGCTTAGCGCTCACAAAATCTGTTTTAAATAGACGAATCCAAATAAAAATAAGAAGAAGACAACCGATGCTGTTGATGGTGGCGAAAATTAACTCAGGTTTAAATTTCAGAACTATGAATGGAATTTCGCCAGTGGCGATAATTGAAATCACCAAATTTGATGTGCTAAATTTCGCCACCTTTTATTTAACTAAATTAAAACAAAAATATGAACTCTTTTATGTAAAAAAGTAATCGCTTTTCAAAATAGTTCTTTTGATTGCGTACGTATATTGGTCATAATTTTTAATGTTTGATCAGTTTTTCCGGCATTTGTTTATTTTGGCCTGTTCTTCAAAGGGACAAACATTTCCATGGTCAACTGGACAACTATTTTTAGATGCATTTTTCATCAGTAATCGTAGATTTATAAAAACAACATTTTTAGTTGACGTATGCATGTTTATTTGAGCTGTATGATTGCTTAATACAGTTAGGTAAAATATTGCAATAGAACGTTAAAAACTGCTTGTTTTACCAAGGTGGCGAAATATAACACAGTGGCGAAATATTCATCTATCCTACAAGAAAATGTTCTGAATATTCACGGAAAGTTATTGTCGAGTTTATGTGTTCTTCAGAATTCACACAGAAGAATCTTCGAAATATTCGCAGAAATACATTGGGTTTTGTACGAGAAAATTCCTCGGAATTTCCACAAAAACTCTTCAGAAAATCCATGTGATATATTTGAATTTTCACTAAAAACTATTTGGTACACTTACCCCACAATCATGGGTCACGCACTAATATGAGTCATTCACATTTGACTGCCATTCAAAATAGATTGACCAATTATTGTTACAAAGTGACCCATGTATGTGGGGTCAGTGTATTTCTACGGAATTTTTAAAGAATTATTTTGGTTTTCTACAGGAAATTCTTTTTATAGTTTTATATAGCTTTATATAAATTCTTTATAAGAAATTCTTCGGAAATTCTATAGGAAATTATTTAAAAAGGGGGAAGGACCTTTTCGCCGAAAATTATTTGGAAGAAGCCATTTGGCTGAATAACACGTTAAGCTGAAAGTCATCCAGCCGTATTGTATTTGACTGAAATTAATGTTTAGGCGAAACGGTTTTACATCGCAAACGGTTTAGTAGGAAATTGCATTTGACCAACGCGACACGGCCGAACTGGAAATTTGTCCGAAAAATCCGTTTTCCTTTCTTTACAGGTTGTTTGGCCGAAATGGTCTTTAGGCCAAATAGGTCATCACGCCGATAGTGCTATTCGGCCGAAATTGTCTAGCACAAACTGAAAACTTAGCTAAAAAAAGAAGAAGCATGAATAAAAAACACCCAGATTTAAAGACAAAGAATGATTTATACATTCTAATAGCCAGGAGACACTAAAAAACTCAAATCAATCCACCTAGCAGAGATAACGCCTTCCTCGGTGCATTAAGAAGGATGTTGAAAAATCACATAAGACAGGTCTAAAATAGCACGTTAGGTAAATGGGTATCAATTTATCATTGATTTACGTTTTATTGGTATGTATCACAGTCAAAAAAAATCCTGATTTATCACCCTAACGGTAATCCAGCTTTCCACGCTCGGTAATGGCGGCTTGTAGGTGTGTAAAAATCAATCAGTTACTGTACTTTTTGACACTAGCTGGAGGAAAACTCACTGGCGAAAAGGCCTTTTTTCCCTTCCCCTCACCAAGGAACGCCAGTGAGCTTTCCTCCAGCTAGTGTCAAACAGTACAGTGACCGATTGATTTTTACACAGCAGCAAGCCGCCATTACCGAGCGTGGAAAGCTGGATAGTGCCTTTCTCGTTCATAAAAAAAACTATTTTGAACATACATTTTCATCCCATAGCCCTATCTGACCAATTTTAAATAGGAAACAATGCGAAAGGATTCCCCGTCGAATGGAACTTGTTGCAAGCAAATCGGTCAATGCTTTGTTAATGCTTTGTCAATGCTTTGTCAATGATAACTAGACATGCCCAAAGAACAAAAATATTAAATAAATTAATTATTTCAATCAATTATGTCTACTTAATTATAAAAACTGCATAAAAACGTAATTAAAATTAAGTTAAGGGACAACTTAAATGCTATTGGATGATTTATCAATAAAATGAGGGTGCCCATAAACGAACCAATAATGGTGCCCACAACCGAATTTCGCAGCTTTTTTGAAATGTGAAGAAAACAAATTTCGCGCTAAAATTTTGATGGTAATATCAAAAGCCTCAAAATAGATTAAATTTACTGTATAAATACCCATTAGAACTCACTTTTTGAATTAGATCACTTCAATTTATAACACTTTGAAAAAGGCCTAAAAAAACTTTCGGGTTGTTTTTCTTAGCATAGCATAGCATAGCATAGCATATGTGATTGTACAAATCGTGGGTGGCTATACAATGCTCAATTGAGCAATCTACTGTATATTGTCGCAAATTGGTACTTGGGATTAGTACCATTTCCTATACAGTAGCAGTTGTATACCTGGCCGCGTCCTTACAATCACGGAAGGAAGGGAAGGAATGTTAGTTCAACATCTACTAGTGAAGATGCAAGGAACCCATACTACCTTCATAGATGTCTCGGGAAGGATAATTTGCTTTAGTGGGTAAGGTGAATAATAAGGAGCTCTATTCGACAATATAGAGCGTTTGTCAATAACAGTATATGCTGAAAAAAATATTAAAATATATTCATCAATTAGTTTACTCACTCGGCCGCGCGAACTATCTGCTTACTGAGCAGAAACACGACAAAACAGGCACTGACGGTCGCGCAATGCACAACACAAAATTTCGGCAAATCGCGCGATCGTTCTGCGTTCCGAAACAAGAGCCAACTCGCACTGAACTAATTAACTTTATTACCGGCCGCGCAATGCAAAACACAAAATTTCGGGAAATCGCGCGATCGTTCTGCCGTCCGAAACAGGAGCCAACACGCACTAAACTCAAACTTTCGGGTTGTTTTTCTTGTACATAAAATTGTTCTTGTTCATAAATTTGTTTCTAGTTCAAAATAGAGATGCCCATCCGGTTTGTAATTGAACACAAATCATCATGCTACAATAGCAAACAAATGACGGTTGTCAGAATGACAGCATCTCTTATTTATAAAAAAAAAATATATTTTGGCCATAACTTCCGAACATATAATTTTATTATTTTTCAATAGGAAATTTATAATTTATAATATTATAGTTTATATAACTTTCAATAGGAAACAATGGGACAGTCGAATGCAACTTGTTGTAAGAAAATCGATTAAGGATAAGTGCCTGAAAATGAGTGACATTTTTGCTACATTTTTTGGGTGAGTGCGCACAGACACACACAAATTCATACAGGCATCATCTCAATCGTCGAACTGAGTCGATCGGTATATACTTACTAGAATACTCCTATAACAGTGAAACCGATTTCATCCGGTGGTATACTGACCATTGTTGTATTAAAAATCACATAATGCTTTGAAAATGATTAAGTGGAATGAAAATGAATAGTGGAAGTTTTGAAACTTATTCGTGCACATTTACATTCCCACGAGGAAGTGTATGCTCAATTATATAGTTTTAAGATGTATTGTTCTAAATATGGTGAAGCTGGGCAGGTTTAAGGCCTCTTACGGTGTCATTCAGAATGGCTACCCTGCGGCTCACCAACACAATCTTACAATTACCCTCCTCCTCACTGCGAATAGCACCGATCACATTAGTTTTATTATTAAAAACCAACCCTGACCACCTTTTCACAAGAAAAAGTATCAGAACTAATTTTGAACCTAAACCTACTTATTGTCAAAATAATCGAATCATTTAGTGCACATTTGGCGTCGATTCAATGAAAATAAAACTAAGTGAAAAAATTTCCTCTTCCCACCGCGCATGCCAACGACGTCGTCGGTTGCTCGTCGTCGGCAGCGTCGTATGCAAGCAGTCATTGATCATTACCTACACTCAAAAAATATACGCGCTACTATAAAGTGTTTTGCACTTTGATTTGCCCTACTGGTCAAACATGTGGAACTCAAGTGAGAAACACTTTCAGTAATTCGTCATACCACATATTATTTTCAACAGCAAAACACTTTCAACACAAGTCTTGCTGGTTTAAAAAAAAAAAGTTTTCTGCGTTGTATTTCGAATTGTATTGTATTGAAATGTAAAAGTATTATTTTTCATTTTCAACAGGTAAAGCTTTGAAAACGAATGTTCTTTTTGTTCGATTCAAATGTTTTCACTATTTGAAATAATAAGAATTTTGATTCACGACAAATATTTAAAACGATGTTTTGCTTTTTCATTTATTTTCATAGCTTATTATAGCAATCTTATTATCTAGCACATATATCACCGTTAAAAATAGCACTATATTATTATGATTTATGAAACATTAAACTAATGATACATTTTTAGTTCTCGATCGCTCAGTTTTCCACCTCCTGTTGCTCTCGAACCGAGTCATCATGTTTTGGGTTATGATTCCGCCGGGAACTGTAAATAATTAAAAATGAATGATTTATGGTGACATCCACTTTCAATAATTCAAATATTTACCACAAAAGTCTAGCCATGCCCGTCTGTCGATTGAATACAGGCTCGTATCAATGGATTTTTTTTTCACTATTTGATTCCTGTAAATAGGAGTAATGAAACTAATTAGTTATATTAATTTGTAGCAACCCTATAACCAGAGACCGGCGGAGTGAAAAACTGTCGAAATGGCAACGTATGAAAATACATGAAATCGTGAAAATAAGACTGGCAGCACTTGAACTTTTTGCTTGCTTCTTATGGATGCAAAATGTAAACAAGTCGAATTGGAACCGCTTTTGAAGGTTCAATTGGAAACAAGATGGCGTCTTCGCCGATCTCTTATTGTAGTATTTCTATTAATTTGTAGTTGATGATTACATGTACCACTTTATATAAATTCTACTTACTTTTGGAATCTGCTTACTTCTGGAACTTACTTCACTGGCAACGCAGAATGCCCAATTCACTAACCGTCGCTTCAATACACAAGCTTATTTTTTCAAAGTGAAACACGCTTCACTAAAGTGTAAAGCACTTTAGAATGCTCAGATTTTACCTTGCCAGCAAAATACTCGAATCGAAAGTGTTTTGCACTTCGAAGTCACTGTTGCTAACCAGTGGGGCAAAATCAAGTGTATTTCAATTTAAGAATCGAATAGTAACTGAGAACTGAGTTCCCAAATGTTATATCACTTAAATTTGAATAGTGAACATGTTTGAACTGTAAAGAAATACTTTTGGAATCAAACAGTAGACCTACATTTACATCCATGTGTTAGAAGTCTTGGATCGAACGTTTCGATTATTTTGCGTGTATCGCAGCAGGTAGTGATGTCAACATGAAATTCTGTGAAACCATAGTGAAAACATGTAAAATATCGAAAAAATAGTAAATCTCTCTCCAACCTGTTATCTATTAATGTTAATTAATTAATTAACGTCTTGAAAAATTAAAAAGAAAACGCAGTAAATTTCAATTATGCTATTGGTGTGTTTGAACAGCTGGCAACAATGTCACGATATGTGACAAACTAGCATCATGAAAAAATAAAACATAAATATCAACGTAAATCAAAGCTAATCTGTTGACACATCGGACACATTTCGTTAGTTTATGTCATAGTTAAACCGTATTGAGTAATCCTGCGTACAACTCAGACTGAAATCGTTCACATTAATGCAATGTTTACGGTAGTCGGATTTTAACAAAACAAGTGGTTATTTTTGTCTGCCTTGTAGATTGGGAGGTGTTGGTAGTCAAGTTTCTCACGACTGCCTAAGTTGATGATTTTTATGGTACAACCACAAAGAGATTGGAGTGCCACCGCAAGTCACCTTAATTTTGATATGCTATTCTCCAGTTCGGTCTCTAGCCTCGCGAGCAAAGGCATAGGACTCCGGAGCTCGGGATTTCGACTCTCGATCCGGTCTAGGGTGTTTTCGGATGGGAAACATTCTCGACTCCCTCGGCATAGTGTATGCATTGGGCTTGCCACATGAGCATGAGCATGAGCATGATGACCGTGCATTTCGTAGTTGCTACTCAGTGATCGACCAGAACAATCGCAATTGCACAGGGAACCAATGGATGGAAGCATGGGGTTTTGCACTCCAACCTCAATGTGCACAGTCCGAGAGCTCTAGTATTTTGAAAGGTCGATAACGGCGCTGGCCACGTCCTCACGGTCATCGGGGATGGGAAGGAATTGATGATGCAGTCACTCGCCCACTGCAAGCCGAGAACACCTCTGCACTCGCCACGAGTTCCTGCGGAATTTTATTGGAATCTGGGGTTAGGTTTTATGGCAGAGGTTCGTCTTGGTTAACGGGTTGCCAATGTAATAGTAATGAAAGGGTGGTGTAGTATTTCTAATTCGATGCCGAAACGAACTTTTTCGTTCATTTCGAATTCTAACAGTTTCCTGCTAGAACTAATCAAGTTGTAGTTACAGGGGGATAGAAGATAGAAATGGTATGAAAGCCCATTTCCAGTTCTAGCGATTGCTAGAACATGAGAAATATATGAAAAGATACAAAGTAGGTGAATTGAACGGGCCTGGGATTGAACCCACGACCTCCTGCGTATGAGGCAGAGGCGGTAGCCATATGACCACCAAGCCCGTTATGTATGCATTGGGCTTGCCACACAAGATACATACTCATGCAATGGCGGACATTGAAAAACTTATTAATAACTGGGGAAAAGCGTATTGAATACGTTGAAAATCAGGCCAAGTTCCAGTTGGAATGTAGAGCCATTGAAAAAGAAGAATAAGGTCATTGCTATTCGTAAATTTTTGGTAAGGAGTCGTACACTAATTACGTAAGCACTTATGGGGTGAGGGGGGATCTGCCATTTTCTTACGCTCCATATAAATAAAAAAATATTTGTATTGGAAAAATCTTACATGGGAGGAGAGGTGTTGAAAAAACCAGAAAATTTGCTTACGTAATTAGTGTACGATTGATTAGTGTACGGTTCGATTAAGCGTTCATCAGCAATCAGCTTCTACTTCTATTTGATTATCATAACTGTTAAATAAATTAGTCAAACCATAATTACCATAATATTGGCAGCATAACGATTTCGGATATAATTGATAAACTTAAATTATAAAAAAAAATGCCGAAAAAGAAGTTAAAACAAACGGATATGTTGTCGAAATTCAATGAACTTGTATTTAGTTTTGCACTATAGACTCTTGGTTATAATCTTGAATTTTAATACTGGTTTAGTGCATTTCATATCATAGCAAACCTCTAAAATCAGGTTCTGCAACTAACCCGAGCAAGATGAAGTTCAAGTTGCAAAAGGAAGCGAAAATGCTAAAAGTAACTGCGGCTGACATTGAACACTTGTTGGAAGGGGAAAAATAATGATAAAAACGTTAATCACCATATATCGAGAAACTAAGCTTGTAATGTGGTCTTTCGCTCACCGATGGAATTGTACCGGGAAGCTGGTAGCACAAAGCTTCTGAATGCATTACTCACGGCAAAGGTGAGTGCAGGATAGGCGAGTCGCATTCATGTTTTTTTGTGCATCACATTTAAATTCAGATAAAACCTATGAAAGAGTTATAACGGGCTGAAAGTGTGAATCAATCGAATAAAAGTCAACTTGTATAGAATTTGACCATTGACCCATCGTAATAGAACTGCTTATGTTCACTTTGATTACAGAAAATATAAACCTGATTATTGATTGATGATGTCGAATACCCTGTCTAAGAAATAACCTTCATGCCAATACTTGTTTTGCCCTCCAACATGATCAACCCTTTTTTAATGAAGGGTCCATTGAACAACCTTTATCACTTTGTTGTGCCTACAATAAAAACAAAACAAACCAAGCATACCAGTAACTCGAGATAAACCTGCATGAGTCGTCAACTTTATTTCCGCCTTGTGTTCTGTGACAGATTCGTATTCTTCGCACATTGTATATTGGCCCACAAAACTCGCTCGAATTAGATCCGCTTCCCAGCCGAATAATAAGCTTTAATTAGTACCATTGATGTCATCTGTTTCCCTCGAGCGGGTTGATTTATGACTAAATCTATGTCAAGTGGTTGTACTTCTTAGTTTTGTATTATTGGATTCATGTAAATGATTTTCAGCGTTAAATTTTATCTGATATGGTCGGTCATTGAATGAGAACTCTTAAATAAAATTGAGTTTGACGTGTGAAACCCTACATTATGTTGACCATAACCAAGTATGTCACATGACTGACCTAACCAGTTGATCTTCGATCGTAATTCGCTCTGTGTGTTAGGTGGATTATCAATGCTGCTGATAGATTTTACGAATTATTACTGAGGATATATTTGCACAGCATGTCGTCAGCTCACTGTTTTCGGATGTTTAGTGGTAACTTCAAATAAGCCTCTTGTTTTATCATTGTCATATAACACACTAGACTTGCTGGTGTAATCTAATGTAACCATATAAAATTAATCATTGTTTGTGGATTTCTTCTTAATTTGCATATAAGTCTTCCCATATAGTTCTTAGCATATGGCTGTTGGTTGACCATATGATCGGAGTTCAGCCAAACCGCACCAAGCGGCTTTTTGACTGAATTGTGATATTTTGGTCACAAAAGGAAAACGGAATACATTTCAAGTCAATTCATGGGTACATTTGTTATAGGAGATCTTCAGTTATGGCGTTGAACGATGTCCGACGCGATTTGTGATTCAGTGAATCTGTTGCACGAAATAAGCTTTGCAACAAAATTGGAAATTTTTCATTGGCGCTTGGTGTGATTTGGCTGAACCCCGACCATATGTGCTTGCTAATGTTTCGATTACTTGCAATTCATTTCCAGATCCATTATCAATGTTGGTACATACAATTCGGTTCTTATGCCAAGATGTGCGATCAAGTGTCAAATGTAGTTCGCATCACTATAATTGCCTGTGAAGGCGGCTACTCTACTTTCACTACAGTTTACAGTTTACAGTTTTGGCCATGGCAGGGATGCCAAAAATACAGATTAATCTGTATTTATACAGATTTTGTACTGGTTTTCAAACACAGAATCTGTATATACAGATATACAGATTTTTTGAATCACGATCTGTATGTACAGATATTTCACGAACTCGTCTTATGACAAGTTAAGACATTCCACTAAAAGCATAAAATAATGTTTTTATCAGATATTTTAATTTTTTTTTAGCAGCACCGTGAACAGTCTGTAATATCTTTTTGGCGTTTCATAGACCTACGTTTCAGAACTACGAATTTAATTTCTCCATGTCTGACAGCTGTATAGTTTCATATGAAATTTCCTGTGGTAGAACTGAAACAGGAAATGGCCTTGTTTCGTTCACATTATCACAGATATTAAAGAGTTTTTCCTATATGTAAAAGTGAAGAGATGCAGAAAAAAGGGCTGTAAGCAGAGAGGTGTCATGCTACGTTGAGATAGGGCAAGTCGCTCAAATTGAATAAATTGAATAGGGGAACAGACGGCTTTGGCAGGTTTTGTTCTATTATTGGCAGGGGGTTTTTGTCGACCGAATTTTATGAAATTTGGCCACAATATTCTTTGATATGCAAAGAATGTTTGGGCCAAATTTAAGCATAATCAGTCATAAAAAACCCCCCTGCCAATAATAGAACAAAACCTGCCAAAGCCGTCATTACCCCTATCTAAGTGTCTTCATTCAATTGACTTGAGTGAAAAGAAAGTTGAACTTGTTCAACTTTTGTCAAGTCAATTGAAATTAACTGAATTGATAAGATAAATTCACTTGCCCTGTCAAAACTTAGCAAAAGTGACATCTTGCTTAAAGTTTATTTGAATATAAAGAGAAATGCTTTTGATTTAAGGCTTTGCGGTATTATGATTATATTGTTGATAGGTTATTTATTATATATGTTAAAAGTTACATACAATTTGTATGGAACAATAACTTATTGAAACACTTTGTGCCCACTCAATTGAATTTTTGTCACAATTAACAATTGTCAATTTTAACAGTTTGTTTTCAATACAGATATTGATACAGATTTTTTTAATGAGAAATACAGATGAAAAGATTTTTTTTTGGTAAAAACACAGATTTTCATTTGGCAACCCCTTGGCCCCTTCCGAAACATCTACTCCAAAGCGTTGTACTAAATCCACCATTGCTCATTCGTGTAAATAGTGGGAGAGGGGATGGGGATGGTCTGGTCCCCAGACCCACTTATGGCCGTCTGCAGAAAAATTGAAAAAGGAATTGCAAAATAGTGCATTTTAATTTATTACCAACTATAGTCGAATCTTCCCGATCTCGCTCGAGTTGTTTTTTTTTTTTCGATCAAATCTGTGATCAAATTGTCAATCCTATATTTGATTGCAGCGTCGCACTCTAGATCGATTTAAGTTCGAGCTCGATGATTTTCTTCATAACTCATGGAAACGTAGTATTTTTACATTTCTTCAACTTTCCCAGCGAAATGCTTTATTTTTTAATATACAGTCGACTCTCTACATCTCGATGTTCTATATCTCGATATCTTTCCCTATCTCGATGGTTTGCTTGGTCCCTTCAATCTATATACATTTTTGCTTTCTATATCTCAATATCCTCCCTATCTCGATATTTCCCTATCTCGATGTGTTCTAATCATATTTTGTTCTGGATTCGCTCTCCTTATCTCGATATGTTCAATTTTTTAGGCTACTAAAGCCTGTCCACGTTAAATTTCGGACACCGAGACAATGTCCAACTGATTTTTAACCATTTTATCTCTTTGGACAAGAAGGAAAACCCGCTGAGAGAATAACATAAAGCGATGAGGTTCAACTGTCGTGTAAATTAATCTCCTCAGTGGCTTGTGAAAATTTAAAAAAATCGCATGGGATGATGGGTGTCCGACGTGGACAGGCTTTAGACCATCTTTGGACAATAACAAACACATCAACAACAAGAAATGACATTGGTTCTGTGGTCGTTTTTCATGGCAACGAGCTTTTTTAGATCTAGTATCCATTTCAATTTTCCTTCCATTCCTCGATCTCTCCCTATCTCGATGGTCCCTTCAATATCGAGATGTGGAGAGGCGACTGTATATAAACACAGCCTATCCTAAGACGGGGCCGATACAATTAGGGGCCGAATTAATACAATTCATACAGCCTTACACATATTTTTCCAATTTTTTTTTGCCAAAATCTATGCGAAATCAAGACAAAATTTTCAAAACGACTTATCTGCTTTTGTAAACAAAGTTTCAAACGACGATTTGACGAATCTGATAGCAAGATAAATGCAAGCGTTTGATATATTTGAGATTTCTAGGACCCAGCA
This sequence comes from Armigeres subalbatus, assembly GCF_024139115.2. Lineage (NCBI taxonomy): Eukaryota > Metazoa > Arthropoda > Insecta > Diptera > Culicidae > Armigeres > Armigeres subalbatus. The sequence goes on along the minus strand of NC_085140.1, from coordinate 210,685,576 downwards.
GTTGGTTCCGGGTACATGGCTGCTTGATATCGGTTCCGTAGGAACCTAAAGTGGACAATTCCGAAATGGATATATTGGAACCGTTTGAATGCCGAAATGACTTGAATTCACTCACAAAAATAAAAGGAGCTCATGCCTTATACTTTAAAGTGTGTTTGATCACCTTCAGGTGGCCAACCTGAAGCCGGTTCCGGTGGGAGCCCAATGAGGACATTTACGGATTTGATCATATTGGTGCCGTTCGACGGCTTAAAATTCGGGATTTTCCTCATTGCCGAGTACTTCCAAGTTCGATTATATATCGACTCACACTAGCGCCTTCTGTTTCCGTACTAAACCACATTCTGTTCGTCATGTACGCGCGGTGGTGACACAATAACAGAGCGACGAATGTCTCAGAAAATGTTCAAGCTGTTTCGTCTATTTGTGCTACAATATATTACCACAGGCAAACAGACGTAACAGCTGGAACATTTGGCTGAAAAACCTATTCGCTCATTTCCTCAATCACCACCTTGCCTGCACGCTAATCGAAACAAAGGTTCGACATATCCGCTTCAATAATTATGTTTTCCTCACTTTCCTTTACTTGCAGTGGTTTTCCTTCAAAGATGGTAAATTTGGAGTTGGTTATGGCGGCTATCATGCTGAGGCAGGACTCGGAGGACTCTTGACAGGGAACACGGCTCACGGTGGTCTAGTGGCCTCGGCTGGTACTCCGAACGGACAACACGCTGGAGCTGGTTTGGGAGGGCTCCTCGACGGAAATGGTAACGGTTTGGGGGGGTTCCTTGGTGCCTTTGCACGGTCCCCTGGTAGATAAAAAGCATATAATTGAGCGCAATCAAATAAATATCCATTGGCGTAAACGCTGCATGACAAACAAAAATGATTGGAAGAGATGAAAAAATCAACTGTTCAATAAAAACCAAGTAAACAATTTCAGACTAACTGCGTCATAATTCATATTAATATTTGTCCAGGAATTCGTTTTTTCTCAATTAGATATGCTGTGTATTAACATGCTAACCGATTTTTGAAAAAGGTACAAAAATTACAATAAACACTAATCTACCATGATTCACCATGCCGATAAATATGCCATGTATGGATGCATGACCTTTAAGGTTAATATCCCTTAAAAATAGCTGCAGTTTAATGCCTCAAAAGGGTAGAAATATTTCTGAGTCAATACAGTGAAAAACATGGATCTCAGTATGATCTACGGTCATTCTCTTCACCCCCGTGGTGAGATGACTGCAGCGTAGAGAAAAGATCATTGCCGGCACCAAGTATTCAATTTACATTTCAACCCTTACAGAAGTTGCTCAGTTCGTGCGTGAGAAAAGGTGCATTTTCGGTCTAAACTATACTTTTAAGAAAAAAAAAAGTTCTACAAAGTTGATCTGGATACTTCGGCCCTTATTATAGAGTTATCGAAAAATAGGGTGGGCCATTTTATAAAAATGTGAAAAAAAAAATTTTTTATTTTGCGGAATATTGACATACAATGTTTCACAAAATTGTAGCGCAGCTTTTTCCAATCAACTTCTGTGAAACATTATGAGCAAAGTAATATAATTTTTAACAATATCAGCGATGTTTTTGAACTCCATGTAACTACGCATGTTTTGTACCGCAAACACTTGTGTCTCACATAATAATTGCAGATAGTTAGAGAAGCATAGTAACACACGAACAAACTACTAAATAACTACCCCATTAAAGAATGTGCACCTTAAACATGCCCTTAAACATCCGCACCGATGACTTTATTGCAGCACAGGTTGTGATAAAAGCTTTGCTTTGCGTTATGTGTACTAATATGAATCACGCTTTGTAAGTAGAAAACAAGCTTACTAATTCCAGGCGAAACCAGCGTAGACGACAACTAATGTAAATGTCACTCTATCTAGATCGTACTTCTGGGGGCGGCTATGCCGGTGCTACAGCAGGACATGGCGTCGGAGCAAGCGCGGCCTTCGGTGGCACTTTGAACAACGAAGGATCAGCTGGTGGATTAGGTGCAGAGAGTCACGTACCCGGAACCAGCAATAAGGTTGTTGAAATTGGGCAGACCAAATCAGCTTCTTCACCTGGTAAGGTAAGCGATAAAGTATAATGGTACAATGTTTGTGGAATTCGTCTTAAACATGTCAACTGCATTTTATCACAGAGAACAGACATGGAGGCTCGAACAAAATTTCTTGCAAAACATGTGTAAACAAACACACCGAACCGCAACGCCAACGACGTCGACATTGCAACTCACAATCTCATTTTGACAACGCGATGGCGCTGCTATACTCTTGCATGCATAACGACACTAGCGCATAGTGGCATTTTTTTATGACGCTAGCGCTGATTATGCACGGGATAACGTCGACATACCAAATTTATTTCAAAATGAACAGTAAAAAGTTATCACAACATAGCGAGTGCAGCTTCAACGTCTGTTCTCTGTGATTTTATGTCAATTTGGGCTCAAACGGGTTTCTCGAAACAATATCCTGAACGCAAGAGTGATGTGTATACTCTCCCATATATTTTGGATGAAACGCCAATATGAATTTCAATTGAAATACGCCAGCTTATGAAACATTCTTTTGACCTGAAATATTAAGACAATGATATTCAAACCAGAGTGTATTGTCGGCGTAGCACCAAGTTAGAATTCGGAAGTCGGGACTTCCGAACCGAACTTTCTTCCGAAGTTTTATCTGTCAAACTAATTGATGCGTTGTTTATAAACAGCGCTATAGCGCATCTTTAGGCGAATCAAGCGCACTACTTCCGAAGTTGGAAAAGTTGCCTGTATCTGGAGAAAAATCCAACTTCGGTATAAAAAGCGTTATAAATTTATTCCGGATAGACAATATGTAATTAAGAGTGGCGACATGTGCCGCATTTGACAGGTCTCCTGCTCGTTTGGAACGCGATTTTGTATGGGAATGACAGATGAATTTTGTTCCAATTCTGACAGTGTCGCCACTCTTTATTACATACACTCTGATTCAAACCAAAGGCAAAATCTAAATAGGAATATCTATATTAGGAATGTAAGATAACGAGACCGTATAAACGCTTACAAACACTGCCTTGCATCAGTTCAGAGCTTGATAATCTTGAATTAGGATTACTTGCCTCTCAAGTTGCCAAGTTGAGTTTAGGTTTAAAATAAGCATAAGGAACATCTGGTATTCTAAATAAATGGCATGCGGGTACAGACTGGAATACCTGTGGACTATAGATAGTGGAATATATAGATGAGCGAAGATAAATCCTCTGTCTCCAAACGAACTGTAAAACTGTCTCCAAACGAGCATGACGTCACGATTTCAATGGAAACGTTAAGGGCTGTGACGTCATATGCGCGTGTGCACGGGCAAAAAAATCGACTCAGCCATGCTTTCGCTCATCTATAGATTCTACTATCTATACTGTGGACTTAACCAAAATGTGTAAACAACGGTTACAGTTAGTGATCCTATCGATTATCGAAATTATGTTTCAATTATTTTGTACATTATTTTAAATAAAAAGTTAGAGCAGATAGACAACATTTTTAATTATTAATTATTCACTTTCAACAGACTGCATCAGTACATGAAGGAGAGCTACATACTCGTTTCAATGACGAAACCAGTTTTCATAAGAAGACAAAAACTGTTTTGAAGGAAGTCAATACCGAACTACAAGCTCCTCCAGCAGTTCAGCCACCATCTCATGGGTACATCAAAACGGTGTACAAGAAGAAAGTCATCACTCGCCCACACAAAGTAATTAGCGAAACCAATGCAATACTAATTTTGTTAGCTTCTAACCCGATATTAATCTAACACACCCATAGGACACAGTAGTTCAGAGTTCTTATGATAATGTCGCTCAAGGCGGTTCTTCTGCAAATGATATAGATTTGAGTCGATTGTTCGATTTCCAAGCTTTCAGCAACATTGCTGCGAGCTACTCGTACGCTGCACCACCGTCCGCGCCATCATCATTGAATCAAGACGATCAAAACAAACACCACGATTCGGAAATTCAAAAAGAGGTATATTCATTGGTAAACGGTTTAAAAAATTTGTCGCTCTTCATAAATAACGTAGAAAAAGCTATTAACATTAACAATTAACGCGGGTAGAGGGTAATGTCAAAAAAATTACGAATTCTATTATTTATACCATAAATATTATACAGGGTGTCTACTCATCTGTAAAAACAAAATTCCCTGATTTTTCCAGGTGCTTTGCATAAATTTCCAGATAAAAACAAGCGTGCTTTAAATAGATTTTAGCAGAAAAATAATCAATTCAAACAAGTAAATATTGCGAAAAATATTTTTTAAAGAATTTTTTGATAGCCTCACATACACAGATAGAAAAATCCACTGAAATTTACGCTTAAAATCATGCACACAAATGGAACGCCATTATTAGCGTAATTTCATACGGGATATAACCTAAATGTATACAATATTCGACATGAATCGTCAATATTGCTGCAAGTTGCAAGCAATTTTGTTAGCAGAAGAAGCATTTCAGCGTAGAATGGCGTAAATTTTCGCATGTCAAGTTTTACGCGCTGTTTATTTTTCATTATTTTTTTCTGTGTAAGAAATGTTGTAAATCACCCAGAAATTGCTTCAGCCATTCAATCAAAATTCCTTTAGGAATCACATAGGAAATTCCTCCAGGTATTCCTTTGAAAATTTCTCCATAGATTCCATCGGAAAATCCTCCGGATTTGAAGAATTGCTTTAGAACTTCTTCCAGGATTTAATTTGAAAATTTCTTTGCTAAAACTTCAGAAAACATCTCATGAAATTGTCCCGGAATTTCCTTTACAGATGCATTTGGAGATGCATTTAGCGATTCCTCAACGATTTTTTTAAATTTCTTTAGGTGTTTGTTCGAAAATGTCTTGTGAAAATCCCTCGTAAATACCTTCTGATTTTTTTTTAGGAATTTCTTTGGAAACTTGGTTAAGAATTCTTTCGGAAATTCCTTCACATTTTATTTCAGCTGTTTTTTTAAAGAAACTTAAAAAAACTTCTTAAGAAAATGTTCCGGAAATATATTTGGGAATTTCTTCGGGAAATCCTTCAGAACTTCTTACGAAAACTCCTTCAGGAAATGTGTTGATGCAAAAATATGAGATTGCTGGGTTCATGAATAATTTGTTTATGTCGTTGGCTGTTTTTCGGGCATTTTATGCTTAACATCCTTTATGCTTAACGTACTCATGCCTAAAGTCCTTATAGATTTTCGCGTGACCAACATCTAGCTTGTTCTAGTTTGAGACCAACATCTAGTTTTCTTGGATCTAGCAGCCAAGGTACCGGTACTATAAGTGTCAAACGGCCAAGTTATAGCCTATTCAGATTACGCCATTTATGATCATAAATATCATGATAAACAACCATCCTCATACATTCTACTTTCTTTCTCAGGTTTAACACGATATTTATTACGATAAATAATCAAACCGTAATCTGAATAGGCTATTAAACTTATTAAAGCATATTTTGGCAGAATAATCTCAATGATTACAGCGCCACTAGCGTTCTATTACTGCTTTATTGTAAAAACCTTCAGGTTCCCTTTCGGGAATTTACTTAATTAAGAAACCTTAAAGAAACGAAAAATCGTACGAAAATTCGTTTTGAAATTCCTCCGGGAATTCTTTTCGGTTTTTATCTTGCAAATTCCTCCAGAAATAATTAAGAAAATTGCTAATCATTCATATAGACACTCTTTTAGTGATTTCTTTGAAAAATTCCTTGGAAAACTGATACCGAAATTTCTTCGAAAGTTCCTCCAGAAATTGCTTTTAAAAATCCTAACTAATTTAGTGTTTTTTTTTTTAATATATTCCTAAAGAATTTCCTAGGGAATACTCAAAAGAATTTACAAAGTAATCCCTAATTGATTTCCCGAATAGTTTCCTAGATTCCACCAGAAATAGCTTCGGAAATTCTCCAAGAATTCTTTCGAAGATGAAGTTTTTTGCGGAACAACGATCCATTAACGTTCACTACATTTTCAATAAATTTTATTTGTTATATTTATTCAAACATTTTTAATGATTTTTTCATCTTTTGAAAGAATTTCACTCATGATCACCGAGTATTTAAATTTCCCTGATCATGTCAGGAATTCCCTGATAATTCCAGGTATTTTCCAGGTAGAAAGAAATCCCCTGATAATTCCAGGTTTTTCCAGGTAGTAGACACCCTGTTATAGATCTAGAAAGAGCTGCTAGAATAGCAAAAATATAACTAATATTGCTCGCTGAATTAAGTTAAAACCTGAAATGGACGATTATAGCGAAGTTAAATTTTTCTCACAATTCTTACGCTAAACTTGACTTCGCAGATAGGTAGTGGATTATTCTAATTTTGCTAAGTGTTGTACAGCGGTCGAGTTTAACGTACGGAGTATGAGAAAAACTTTGTGAGTATATTCAGTCAATTTGGGCTTCAGGGTTTTAATTTGGGTCGCTCTTTCTGTGATGTGAATAAATCAATAACGAAATATTTTTTTAAAGAAATAAGTTGTTATTGAGATGTTGAGAATCCAAATTCATTTCTTTTATTAATTACAAAATTTGTGTTGATGCTTTTGTTTTTTGATAATATAATGTGCCGATATAGAACTGATATAGAGTAACTTGATATACATTAATATTCGTACATCTACACACTCAGTTCAGCTCGGCATATTTTGATTCTTTTGCCGAGATCCGCACAGCCGAGCACTCGGTTTGTGACTTTCTGGTGATATCTCAGCTGAAAAATTAGTTTGTTTACTGCGGCACTCAAAGGAGCCACCGTAAACATATGTTCATTCAGCCGATAATTCAGCAAACGAACTTAAACCGAGATTTGCACAGCCGAGATCGGTGGAAAAATTTAAGTGTGTAGGTTTTATGGGAATATGCATATGGCGTCTCATTTCAAAATTCGCTATTTCAAATGATATGCTTGTTGTTGCACAGCCTGGAAAGCACATTAGTAATGCTGCATTTAATAAAATGCATTTCAATTAAAATACTACATGTAAAGTTTTAACTCAAGATTCTCAATACTAATTGACATTTTAAAGTGATATCCAACAAACATTAGAGTCACGTAAATATAGCCAAACATTACCTTCTTCGTGCTTCTTCGGTTATAAAATAGCTTATTCGACTTAAATTGTTTGTTGAAATAAGATTGTTATTCATCTCTACCCATATCCCATAATTCTGTACAAAAGGGATAGCATGTTTTAAAACCATTGACCTCGACTTCACGAAATTAGTCAAGATGACGCTGTGCTTGACCACTTGTCCTTTGACAAGCAAAGTTGACCATACTCTAGTACTTATAGCAAATTTCGATACTTTCCAGGTACATCTGAACAGCCGGTTTGATTCAAATGGTCATTCTAGTGGTTCCACTCTTTCCACGCAAACAGTGCAGGCCGCACCAAATCTCAACTTCTGGAACGATATTTTCAATGTGAGTTTAATAACTAATTCTTCCAATAGTCAAATGGCATAGTTACAATGTTTCCATTGTAATCTCTTTACAGATTCCAATTTCAACACTAAGTGCTGTGAATCAGTTTTTGAACAACAAATCCAACAGTGGAACTGCTCACGTTCAGAAGCACGTCGAAATACATTAGCAAGGAACATTGAGGATGATGGGGTTTCTCCATTTCATTTTATCTTATTTTGTGGAAATAGAGATGATTATCAAGAATTATAAGAGTAATGTGCTACAAAGAATGCAAATAATAATAATTATTATCACAGCCAAACAGGCACAACACTTGATCGCTCTATCGAAAAATCCTATGACGTCATTCCATAACGTCAATCATTCGGTCATTGCTCCTCAACGTGCAATATTCACATGTTACTACTTTGGAGGTGGCGTGGCGATTGCGATTTTAACCAGCCCAACATGAATGATAGTTGAAATGATTTGGTTCATACGTTTATTGTACTTCAAACACATCAAAGGATGACATACGAGGCATGTTTTTTTTATAGAGGAATGAAGCCAAATCTGCAAACAGACTCCTGAAATTATCACTCAGGGAGTGCGGTTGATAGAAGGCGTTCATCTTCATTCGCGTGCTTGCAAATATACTATATTAACAATATAGTTCACTCTGGCTGATTCCAACGGACAACACAGTAACGACGCGGTGTCACAAAGGGCAAGCAATGTAATAAAGAGACCTTCCGAGGGGTGTTTAAAAGTAGTATGCAATATGCAGTATAACATGTCGAAATAATATGCTAGAAATTATCCTTTGACCCCATAGTTTGAAAATAAAATAAAATAAAAAATAATTCAAAAAGTTAAACATTGTAAATTAAGTGTAATTTTTGCAATTATGGCACCCCTTGGCTATCGTTTTCAGGCGTTAGTTACCCTTTGTGACGCAAGATGGTGTGATTATGCTGTTCGTTGCCTAATATATGGAGATTTATGAAGTGAGCTATATTGTTAATATATTATATTTGGTGCTTGTGTAGAGTTTGTATTGTACTTCCAGTTGAAAACCGAAGTGAGCTCTCGCGACGATTGAGTTTTTGAAGTACATATGTCGTTATGCCACAGAGAACAGACATGGATGCTCGAACAAAATTTCGGTAAAAACGTGTGTAAAGATTTAAATCACACCTCAGCGCCGCCAACGCAGGCTGCCCGACATAAAAACTCAATCTCACTAAGTGATGGCGTTGGCATACACTACATAAACAATGTAGTGCTGCCTCCTAGGAGCGAGCCTAGGAGCAATTCGGAATGAACACTAGCGCTAAAAAGTAAAACACGGCAAATTTGAACCACATTTATCAGCACACTAGCACCGCGCAACGGGGGCATAGGCACTCTGTCAGGGCATCCAGGACTCGTTGGAGTTTTGCCACTAGCGCTCTGATCACTCTACCGTTGTAGACGATGGAGGTGTCATCTGCGAACAGAGACAGAATGCCGCCTTCTGGAGGTTCTGACATGTCGGAGGTGAACAGATTGAAAAGCAGGGGCCCGAGGATACTGCCCTGGGGGACGCCTGCGACGATGTTGTGCGCATTGGAACTCGCTCCGCTGATTGAGACCCGGAATGTCCTTGCCGAATTGTTGATGATTTTCACCAGGTAGCTGGGAAGATGTAGCGTTGTAGTTTGTACAACAGGCCATCATGCCATACATTGTCAAATGCCTTCTCGACATCGAGTAAGGTCATGGCGGATGTTTTCGAGACAAACTTGTTCCGTCTGAGGACGTTGGTAACTCGAGTCAGTTGGTGTACAGTTGACCGACCGCGTCGGAAACTAAACTGTTCCTCGAGCAAGATGTTGAGATTTTCGGCAGACTCAAGTAACCGGTGATGAATAGCTTTTTCGAAAGCTTGGATAACCCTGAGAGAAGGCTGATGGGTCGATAACTTTTGGGGGAGGAAGGATCTTTCCCAGGCTTCCGGATGGGGATGACTTTTGCTGACTTCCAGGACGATGGGAAGTAGCTAGGCCAGAGACACTGATTAAAGATCAGCGAGAGGTGCTCAAAGAACGGAGCACTCATGTGTTTGAGCTCGAGATTCAGGATACTGTCGAAGCCTGGGGCCTTCGTGTTCTTCGACGATTTGATATAGGTCGTTGTAGATATCATTAAGATAACGTAACGTATAATTTTAGAATTATTTGTTTAGGCAATAAATAGTATTAAAACACTGCACAGATATAATGAACAGCGGTTAATTGATTCGATATTGAATGAAGTTATTATTACTGCCAACACTGTTCATTATAAGCTTGAAATCTTTGAACGGAAATTATATAAAGCGGAAGTTCGAAAATGACATTCGAATAACGGAGCAAAAGATACATTCAAAAAATTGTGTCGCGCCGCTTGGCGTGGAACCGACATGAGTCAGTTTATAGAAGAAAGTTGTGACGAACGGTCGTGAGTGGCAGTGAAAAGAAAAAGTAAAGATGGCTTCCGCCGACAATGGCTCAGTCAAGGATTCGAAAAACGCTCCCGCGGCCAAGTAAGATTATTATTATCGCTTTTCCAATATTAATAAAAAAGGGTGCTATTTGATTAATCAGATGTGGAAATGCCAGAAAAATAATGAAATTTTTTTCCTTTTGACTTAAATTTGAATAAAGTGACAATACGTCAGTAGCGCAGTAAAATCTGGTTTATATAATTTATTTTAAATGTGCATTACTAACGAAAGAGAAACTAATATTTGGAAATCTAGAAAAATTGTTGCATTGAAAGCGTATTGTTTACAAATGGCGATTTTTATGTGCAATTTGAATGTTTTCAAAATGGCGGCCTTATTGGAACGAGCTATTGATTCTACGGAAGTAATAAATCCAACCTTCGAGTGGGTTGGTGTGTCTGGTGAGAGGCACTTGATTCGGTTGGATCAGACAGATATCCTGCGGTTTAACTAAGTGCAGAAGCTTTACATAGATTGAATAATGTTAGCCTGATAAGCTTCCATTATACATGACCACCATTATACCATTATACATTATACCATTATACAATTCGCCAGCTGAGATCTCCAACTCCTCCGAGTCGTTGGGAATCAAATCAATGTTAGCATGCTCGTTGACGGCTGCTTCGTGTGGACTGGCGAAGTTCTGCCCAAGATTGTGTGAGCTGACGAAGTGACGACCTATTTCAGCGACCTTCTCTGCAGGAGTTATCAAGCGGTCCTTAGAGCCATTATTGTCTAGTGGGATGGGCCGATGGGCCGAGGCTTGGATTTTAGTATTTTGGTCATTTTCCAGAACGGCTTAACATAATCTGCGAGAGTGCGGATGTTATTCGAGAAGTCGTTATTTTTGAGGTCCACCATTCTGGCTTTGATAATTTTTGTGATTCGATTGCAGCGTGTTTAAGCTCAGACAGTCCAGTACGCTGAAACTGCCTGCGAGTGACATTCCGCAATCGAATCAAATCTTTGGTGAGTGTATCGATGTTTGAGGAGTTGCTTACCTGCCGAGCCGTCGGTACATGTGATCCGAACTGAGCTCCTGGTAGACGACCGGCTGCGAGACATGGCCATTCATGTTCGTGATGTATAGGTCGAGGGTTGCGTGGATACCGGACCGACTCAGCCGAGTGGGGGAATCCGGGCTCAAGAGTGGGCTCAAGTAGTGGCCTTCCTCCATGTCGTTGCTCCAGATGGTGCCGTTTCGATTGCCGCGACTGTTGCCCCAGGCTTGATGTTTGGCATTGAGGTCGCCGGCAATGATAAACTGACCTTGCCTCCGCGTAAACTTGACGATGTCTCTCCGAAGGGCAGCCGATGATCCATCGCCGGCTTTGGCTTGCGTTGGACAGTATGCCACGATGAGCGCGATTGTGCCGACCGAAGTGGTGATTTCGACACCGATCGCCTCGATGACACTGAGCTGGAAGCTTGGAATCAGACGACAGTTGATGTTGTAGCGAAGAGCGATGGCCACACCGCCTCCCCTGGTGGGCCGACCGAGTCGCACGATGCGGAAGTCCGGGATGTTGACGTTCACCTCCGGTTTTAGGTGCGTTTCGATGATGAACGCCACGTCTATTTCCTTCTCCTCAAGGAAATCCTTCAGCTCAATTATTTTGCTCTTTAGCGAGCAAGCGTTCCAGTTGACCAGGCCCACCCTAGCAGCCATTTTCAATGATGAACATGCCAAGAGTGAAGATCTGGTCGAAGCGGGTTTTGCAGCCGCGCATTACTTGTGGCGAGCTGCGCCAAGATCGGCATCAGTTGCTCCGGAGTGTACAGCGGGGCAGATTCTTCCGGTGGGACGGCTGCGTTCTCCGACTGCCGACGGAATCCAGGAGGAGGGAGCGGGGGCCATTCGCTGGTGGATGGTGCCGACGATGCTAGAGCTTGGACCGATGCAGCTGCTGCTGCCAGTCGCTTGTGCAGCTGTAGCGGTGGGAGTATGTGAATCACACGACGGGGAGCCGGGATGGCTGGAAAGTTCACCTCGTTGATTATAACGCCAACCAGCTTCCAGTCCAGTCCGACATACCAAAGTTATTTCAAAATGAACAGTAAAAAGTTATCACAACATAGCGAGTGCAGCTTCAACGTCTGTTCTCTGTGATTTCAGCCCCTTAGCGATCAGCTGGCGAATTTTTGGGCGTAAATCCGGCGGATCGCCCTTCACAAACACGGGCGGGCACTTCTCCTTCTGCTCCGGTTGCACCTGCGATTGCTGCTTCTTCCTCTTTTTCGGCGGATTGCCGGCGTCAACACGCTGCTGCTTGGAGGAGTTACCCGCGCCTCCAAGAGCAGTGCGCTTAGGCACTTTTCCAGCGACCGAATCGGCCACCTAGTCTCCCATGACGGGTCCGGGAGAAAATAACGCCAACGCGACGAAGCGAAAACGTAAACAGCAAACGAACGAGAAAAAACACTTGGAAAAAATGCGATTGCAAACAGAGCGTTAATGAATAAAGCTTAGAATGAATGATTAAATTTGTTACGATTAAATCATTCAACTCTATGATTAAAGAATATGATTAATGATTTAATCATTTTTCACAATGATTAATGATTATGATTAACGATTAAATTAATTTTTGACAATGATTAACGATTATGATTAATGAATAAAACGTTTGGAGTATGATTAACGATTACCGATCGTGATTAAATGCTGACACAATATGTGTATGATTAATGATTAAAGATCGGTATGATTAATGATTAATGATTATGAATAATCAAATTGAATGGATTGCATATTGGGCTTCCAGTTGAAAACCGAAGTGAGCTCTCGCGACGATTGAGTTTTTCCTTATTTCCTGATGTCGCAACTGCATCGCGACTAGTGCGCATCTATGCCACCGCCGTGCGCCATGATGCGCACTAGTCGCGACGTAGTTGCGACAAAAGGAAACGGGAGAAAACTCGATTGTCGCGAGAGCTCACTTCGGTTTTCAACTGGAAGTACAATATTGATCAATTATCAAGTAACATTTTTACCAAATTGGGTTATTGAAAGGTATGAAAATTAAATGATTATGATTAAAGATTAATGAACTTCCCGTTTCGCTGGGATATGGATATGTACTCTGAAGTAGTGCGTAACGGTGTAAATCCGGTCATATCGCCAGGCTCGGTACAACACTGAAGCTGACAATATGACGTCCCTAACCCCGAATCCCTGTTAAAGAACAACATCTGGCAACCCGGTTGTATCTTATGCAATCGCCGCTACTGTGGTGTGCCCCTACCGGATAGGCGTCACTGTGGTAGCTGTCAACCTTTCCCTCGTTTTTCAACAAATGTAAAATCATACCGAACAATATAAACGTGTTTAATCTTGTCTCTTCAAACAGTATTCTTTTATTTCCGTTTTCCGTACCAATCCGAAATCCTATTTCAGGTTTTGGTCCAGTAAACGCGTTGCGCGAGTGGAACATTTTAGTGAAGTGGTTTCGTGATGGAAGTTGAAAAAGCCGATCGTGTTTTTCTGCCGCTTTTCGACGGCACAAATTTTTCAGCATGGAAGTTCCGCATGCTGGTACTCCTGGAAGAGCATGAGCTTGTTGAGTGTGTGCATACTTTTGCTGCTGATGTACCGCCTTTGCAGTACGAGGCTGGTGACAGCGATGCTGTGAGGAAGACGAAAGATGTGGCCAGAGAGAAGAGAAAGAAAATGGACAGGAAGTGTAAATCGTTGCTAGTGTCGCGTATACATGATTCGCAGCTGGAGTATATTCAGGACAAACCCGATCCAAAAGACATTTGGGATGCACTGCGTCGTGTGTTTGAGCGCCGCAGTATCGCGAGCCGCATGCATCTTAAGCGCCAGATGCTCACAATGCGGTTTGAGGGTGGTACGCTACAGCAACATTTTCTTCGGTTCGACAAGTTAGTGCGTGAGTATCGTGCGACGGAAGCAGTGCTAGAGGAGATCGACGTGATTTGTCATCTTCTTCTCACACTTGGCAATTCGTATGCCACCGTGGTTACCGCGATTGAAACAATGCCGGAAGAAAACTTGTCGCTCGAGTTCGTAAAATGTCGGTTGCTTGACGAAGAAACCAAACGAAAAGGTGTCGATTTGTGTTCCTCAGCTGCGAGTGGTGAAGCTGCTTTTTCGGGCTCAAAGAAGCCAATGAAAACGAAGAAGATGAAATGTTTCGGGTGTAAGCAGGAGGGACATAAACTTTCGGAGTGCCCTGTGAAGAAAAAGGAAGGCAATAAATCGAAGGCGAATCTTGCCGATCAAGGTGGCGTGTGTTTTGTTGGCTTCAGCAGGGGATCTGATGTACAGTGCGGATCGCGAAAAGTGAAATGGTTCATTGACTCTGGCTGTTCGGATCATATAGTGAATGACAGGTCGCTGTTTGATGATCTGAAAGTATTGGATCAGCCAATCGAGATAGCCATTGCTAAAAATGAACAGTGCATTGTGGCAAAACATTCCGGAACGGTTCGCGTTCTCTCCGAAGTTGACAGAAAACAAATTGAGTGCACAGTAAAGGACGTTTTGTACGTGCCGGAATTAAGGTGCAATTTGTTTTCGGTGATGAGAGTAGACGATGCGGGAATGAAGGTGATTTACGAGAATGGGAAAGTGCAAATTTTGCGTGGTTCGGAAGTAGTCGCCACTGGCTCGCGTGTGGGACGCTTGTACGGTTTGAACTTTTCGTTGGCGAAGAAAGTGTGCGTAAATCGTTGCTATCGTGCGGGCGGATTCCAAAAAGTTTGGAATTATTGCATCGTCGGTTCGGACATTTAAATGCAAGAAGCCTTGAGAAACTTATTCGCGATGAAATGGTTATCGGAATAAAATCGGACAGTGCAATTAAATGCAAGGACATGATAGCACAGAGAACAGACGTTGAAGCTGCACTCGCCATGTTGTGATAACTTTTTACTGTTCATTTTCAAATAACTTTGGAGTGTCGCCGTTATCCCCTGCATAATCAGCGCTAGCGTCATAAAAAAATGCCACTGTGCGCTAGTGTCGTTATGCATGCAAGAGTATACCAGCGCCATCGTGTTGTCAAAATGAGATTGTGAGTTGCAATGTCGACGTCGATGGCGTTGCGGTTCGGTAAGTTTGTTTACACATGTTTTGCAAGAAATTTTGTTCGAGCCTCCATGTCTGTTCTCTGTGATGATAGTATGCGAGCCGTGCGTCGTAGGCAAGCAAACTCGAAAGCCTTTCGCAGTGCGTGAAGGAAAACGTTCATCGCGTGTGCTTGAACTGATTCATTCGGATGTTTGCGGTCCGGTTACACCAGTTGGAGTTTCGGGAATGAAGTACTTCGTTACGTTCACCGATGACTGGAGTCATTTTGCCGTAGTGTATTTGATCACATCCAAGGACGAGGTGTTCGAGTGCTTTCAGATGTATGAGGCATTGGTATCGGCAAAGTTTGGGCGTAAGATTCATCGACTGCGCTGTGATAATGGCGGTGAGTACAAAAGTAAGCACTTTGATCGATTTTGCAAATCTAAGGGGATTCAAATAGAGTGGACGGTTCCTCACACACCTGAGCAGAATGGGGTTAGTGAGCGGCTGAACCGCACTCTGGTGGAGAAGGCTAGATCCATGCTTGAGGATTCCAAGGTGGATAAGCGTTTCTGGGGTCAGGCAATCCAAACGGCTGCATATTTGCTTAATCGTAGTCCATCATCGGCAATCATATCAAATGTGACTCCTTATGAGCTGTGGGAAGGCTGCAAGCCGGATGTAAGCAAACTTCGAACGTTTGGCTGCAACGTGTATGTTCATGTTCCAAAAGAACAACGAACAAAATTGGATGCTAAGGCATGGAAGGGGATTCTCTTGGGTTATGCTAACAATGGTTATCGCATATGGAATCCAAAGATAAGTAAAATCATTCATGCTCGAGACGTAGATTTTCTTGAAGGGAAAGAGTCAAAGCTGAACCCCAACAGCTTGGTGCCGAGTGATATTTTCTCTGTTTCGAAGAATTCTGCCAATAGTGATGATGAAGAAGAAATCCCCGTATCCGATGATGAGTCGAATGATGAGTTTGACAGTTTCCGCGAAGAGGATGGTCCGGATTCTGGTGAAGGACCGGTGGAGGAAGATCTTGGAAACAGCTCGGGAAACAGATCAAACGGAGAAGCAGCTCAGAACGATAATGGAACAAGTCGTCCTCAGCGAAATCGGAGTGTGCCATTACGGTACGCGGACTACGATATGGATTATGCAGCATATGCACTGAATGCAACAAGTTATGTTGAGAATCTACCAGATTCGATAACTGAAGCAAGAAGGCGAAGTGATTGAGTCTATGGCGTGCTGCCATTCTGGAGGAAATGGATTCCTTGAAGAAGAATGGCACGTGGAAGTTGACGAGACTACCGAAGAATCGTAAGCCGATAACCAACAAGTGGGTTTTTAAAATCAAGCGTGGCATGGATGGAGCTCAAGACCGGTACAAGGCAAGATTGGTCGCTCGTGGATTCAGCCAGAAGTATGGAATTGACTACAGCGAAACATATTCTCCAGTGGCGAAACTGGATACTCTGCGCACTGTGTTAGCGGTGGCGAACCAGGAGAAATTAGTCGTCCATCAGATGGACGTAAAAACGGCTTTCTTGAACGGAACGTTAACGGAGGAGATCTATATGGTGCAACCAGAGGGATTCGTGGAAGGAGAAGATTTAGTGTGTCGTTTAGAGAAGTCCATCTATGGGTTGAAGCAGGCTTCACGTGCGTGGAATCAGAGGTTCCACTGTTTCATCGAAGAACGATTGAAGTTTGTAAGAAGTGAAAACGACCAATGCTTGTACACTCGAAAGGTCGGATCGGAGAAATTGGTCATAGTTTTATATGTTGACGATATTCTCATAGCAGGGTCGCTGAAAGCAGTGAAAATGGTGAAAACTCTTCTTTCGCGAGAATTTGAAATGGCGGATATGGGCGACGCTAGAAGCTTTCTTGGAATGCGAATTGATTACGACATTGAAAGTGGTGAGATGCGCATCAGTCAGCAGCAATATCATGAGGATGTTTTGCGAAGATTCGAAATGTGGGACTGTAAACCAGTCTCGACCCCTTTGGAGAACCGTTTGAAACTTCCAAGAGGAGTAGAGGAGAACAGAATCAACAAGCCATATCGGGAGTTAGTAGGTTGTTTGACCTATGCGGTGATGACAACGAGACCAGATTTGGCAGCAGCTGTGAACTTCTTAAGTCAGTTTCAGAGTTGTCCCAATGAAGTACACTGGGTGCATCTCAAGAGGATTTTACGATACATCAAAGGCACCGTAAAAATGGGCTTAGTGTATCGGAGAATGGACAATGTGCCAGCAGTGGAAGTATATTCTGACGCAGACTGGGCCAACGATCAGTTTGATAGGCGTTCTGTCAGTGGCTGTATATTCAAAGTGTTTGGATCAACGGTTAGTTGGATAACTCGAAAACAGCAAACTGTATCTCTATCATCAACCGAAGCAGAGCTGACTGCATTGTGCACAGCAGCTTGTCACGAGATGTGGTTAGTTCGCGTATTGGAGGATCTTTGGTGTAAACCTAAGGAAGCGACGACGTTTTACGAGGACAATCAGTCAGCGATGCGCATTATCGAGAACTCAAAGGATTTTGGGCGACTTAAACATGTGGATGTGAAATTCCATTTCTTACGGGATCTGGTGAAGCAAGGAAAAGTTCGACTTCAGTTTTTGCCTTCGTCGGATCAGCCAGCCGATATGATGACCAAGGGTCTACCGTTGGCAGCCTTTCAGAGACATCGAGCTGCTATTGGTCTAACGAGTTGCAGCGATTGAGCAGGGTGTTAAAGAACAACATCTGGCAACCCGGTTGTATCTTATGCAATCGCCGCTACTGTGGTGTGCCCCTACCGGATAGGCGTCACTGTGGTAGCTGTCAACCTTTCCCTCGTTTTTCAACAAATGTAAAATCATACCGAACAATATAAACGTGTTTAATCTTGTCTCTTCAAACAGTATTCTTTTATTTCCGTTTTTCCGTACCAATCCGAAATCCTATTTCAATCCCAAGGTGTCAGGCGACCCGTGCTGAGGGGATGAATGGCCTGGGGGTGAAACAATGAATTATTGGCAGTGGCTGATTTTCTACTCGCCGCTACCACATCCAGGCGCTATAGTATATGCGTAAAATAGCCAGCAGGAGTTATCCGCCAGAAATTTGTATGGCGAAAGACATCTAAGGCGGGATTTCTCAAAAGTAGGAACTTTGCACGAAAAAATATTTGGTACCAGTAGTCACAGAGAACAGATATGGAGGCTCGAACAAAATTTCTTGCAAAACATGTGTAAATAAACACACCGAACCTCACGCCATCGACGTCGACATTGCAACTCACAATCTCATTTTGACAACACGATGGCGCTGGTATGCTCTTGCATGCATAACGACACTAGCGCACAGTGGCATTTTTTGATGACACTAGCGCTGATTATGCACGGGATAACGGCGACATTCCAAAGTAATTTCAAAATGATCAGTAAAATATTATCACAACATGGCGAGTGCAGCTTCAACGTCTGTTCTCTGTGCAGTAGTGTAGGAAGGTGTCCGCTACTACGCCTACCAAATATTTTTTCGATTAAGGTGCTTAATTTTAAGAAATCAAACCTTAGATGCCTTTCATACTGATTTCAAAAAATTAACTCCTATTGTGCCGCTGTAAGCATGCTCAAAGCAGGTGATTCATTGGCCAGGCGGTTAACGGAGCCTGCAATGCTGGGTAGACACTTTTCGTGTTGCATTACGGAGCAAGATCTACCACACTGTGCTCTAGTTCTTACTATTCTTGTTAATACTTATGAGTGATGGTCGGAAGAGTATGGAACGACTGTAATTTGCTTTTAGATTACCCATTTTTTGCGCCTTTTGGATGGAGTCAATGGAGTAAATTGTAAAAACGTAACTCAACCTTAGGCTGGTTTTCGAAGCCGACGACATGAATCTCCAAGCTCCAGAGCGCTGATTAATTAGGAAAGAAGCGGATACGAATTTGGTGGACCTGCTGAATCCTCTGACTGATTAGAGCTCTGTATAAAGGTGAGATTCGGAAATGCCAAACGCAATGAAATCGGATCTCTATACAAAAACGAATTCGGAACTCATAAGAAGAAGCAAAAATATGTTTGAACTTCAGTCACAGAGAACAGACATGGATGCTCGAACAAAATTTCGTTAAAAACGTGTGTAAAGATTTAAATCGCACCACAGCGCCGCCAACGCAGGCTGCCCGACATAAAAACTCAATTCCACTAAGTGATGGCGTTAGCATACACTTCATAAACAATGTAGTGCTGCCACCTAGGAGCGAGCCAGGGAGCAAGTCGGAATGAACACTAGCGCTAAAAAGTAAAACACGGCAAATTTTAACCATATTTATCAGCACACTAGCACCGCGCAACGGGGGCATAACGACATACTTTAAAATGACCAGTACAAACTTTACACAAGCACGCGAATGAAGATAAACGTCTGTTCTCTGTGCTTCAGTACCGATGCATGGTCAAAATCAGTATTATCCCACTTATTGATTATGATTAATGAATAATGATTAAGGGTCTGTCTCATTTGGAGAATTAAACCACAGAGAACAGACATGGATGCTCGAACAAATTTTCGGTAAAAACGTGTGTAAAGATTTAAATCGCACCTCAGCGCCGCCAACGCAGGCTGCCCGACATAAAAACTCAATCTCACTAAGTGATGGCGTTGGCATACACTGCATAAACAATGTAGTGCTGCCACCTAGGAGCGAGCCTAGGAGCAATTCGGAATGAACACTAGCGCTAAAAAGTAAAACACGGCAAATTTTAACCATATTTATCAGCACACTAGCACCGCGCAACGGGGGCATAACGACATACTTCAAAATGACCAGTAAAAACTTTACACAAGTACGCGAATGAAGATGAACGTCTGTTCTCTGTGATTAAACTTAAAAGTGACAGTTCGAAAATTTAAAAATCACCCCGTTATAAGAATGGCTGGTGCTACCCAGCAATTCCAATAGGACATCGATGGAAAATGATTCGATATCTGTCAAAAGTAATTTTGCTATGCGAGCAGGGTTATTTGATAATTATGGAAATGTCACTTCTAAGTTTAATCACAGAGAACAGACGTTGAAGCTCCACTCGCCATGTTGTGATAACTTTTTACTGTTCATTTTGAAATTACTTTGGAATGTCGCCGGTATCCCGTGCATAATCAGCGCTAGCGTCATCAAAAAATGCCACTTGGCGCTAGTGTCGTTATGCATGCAAGAGCATACTAGCGCCATCGTTTTGTCAAAATGAGATTGTGAGTTGCAATTTCGACGTCGATGGCGTTGAGGTTCGGTGTGTTTGTTTACACATGTTTTGCAAGAAATTTTGTTCGAGCCTCCATGTCTGTTCTCTGTGGTTTAATTTCAGTTTAATTATCCAATTGAGACAGACCCTAAATAGCTCATTATTCATTAATCATGATTAAATCTATGATTAATCACTAATGCTCTGAGCAAAAAACACGTCCGTACGTGCTGCTGTCTCGAACTGGAATGTTCGAGCATCCATGTCTGTTCTCTGTGGTTGAAGTCATGGTCGATGGTAATTTCTCTATTGCTACGTCTGTTTTTCTGTGTTTGAATCTTTGTTTACAAAAGCAGTTAAGTCGTACAATTTCGTGATTGGGCTTCAAGTTAAAATAGTCCACTTTTGAGTGGTTTAAGGTTTCCGTGTAGATGAAAGAGTGTAGATTTGATACAAATTTCAATAAAAGCGGCTTAGAGTGTTCGGAGCTTTTGAGCTATTATTGTACGACTTTTGACAAGTAGATGGCACTGTAGAAAGCTAAGCGCTGTACCATAGTGCTCTCTGGTGTTGATTTGTTTTGGGCATTAATAAAGTATTCTGTATTTTGCTTTTTCGACCTGTTAGTCACACACCAATAGTGTCCCAGATAATCAACAGTGACATCTGCATACTGAGCAAAACAACTTGCAATTCAACAAACTGTCATGCAGCCATGATTGATAAAACATTTCGGTTAGTTGTTTTGAACCTTTTGAACTTATTGATCGTATAGTGCATCTAATGAGTTGATAAAACTGTTTCTTGCCTTAGTACCTACATTGATTGATTTATTCGAAAATGTCGTTGTCGGAAGAAATAGTTCGCTTCAAACTTTGGGCTACCAAAATGGGGTGCCCGTTGGAGAAAATACCTTCGGATGATTCGTTGAAAAAGTAAGTCCAGATCGGGTTTTTATCAACTGTCATGGCATGATTTAATATCCGTTCATCATAGATGCATTCGCGGCAAGCAAAGTATACTATTTCAACAGATAGTGTCCGGAATTCGCCCAAGGCAAGAAATAGCGACTATGCGAGACAACGTCCTGGCGGCTAAACTGAAGCAATATCAAGCCCTAGGTGGTGTGGTTGCGGTGAGTAAATACTTGGCGTATATCAGCTTAGAAATCAGATGAAAAATTCATGTGCCTACAAACATGCATTATATTTTACTTAGAAATCAAAAATGGTCCAGATGCCGAAGGAGTTACAACGCTACGAAAAAGTGGAACAATTAAAGGAAAAATGCTCTGAAACAAGGGCTAGAATTCTTAGGAACAGAACAACATTGGAAACGGTAACGGATAAGATAAAGGAAAAAAGTAAGTTAGGTATAATTTGTTTGGTTTATAATAATCTGTTTAGATTACGGTCATTTACGAGATATTTGACGTGATATCATATAAAATTTAAAAAAATGTGTAGACTTTTACAACAAGACACTTTTTATCATGTCATTAAGTTCGTAACCTGAATAGGTCCCAGGCTATAAGCTATAAAACCATTCAGCTAGGAGCAAAGATGCTGTGGATATCCAATCTGTTGTTCTTTTTTCTTTTATGTCAATGTTACTTTTTTGTGTTCGAATCCAATACGACAGAATAAACCACACTTACAATAAAAATAATATGAATTTTGAATCATAATTTATCAGAAGGTGAATATGATCATTTTGCAAACTATTCAGTGTAGGGAATCAATGACAGAATAAGGTATTGTTGAAATATTTTCTAATGCTTGGGTAGTTAGATTCAAATTGAAATAAAGATATTTCTAAGCTGTGTCTAAAGATGTATCTAAGGTAGCTTTTAATTACTTTCCTCTTTCAGATATTCAAAAACTTCAGATGGTTACAAAATTGAACGAATCAGTTGATAAAACTGCATTCTACAAAGCTGTGGATAACTCTTTTCTGAAGGCATCCGAGAAGGAAATTGAAATCAAACAGGTTATCGAGCGTTCGATGCCTGTGAAAGCATCTGATTCCGCAAAAACAAAATCCGATGCTGTGGAGGCTATTCGAACTTGTTTGACATATTTAGAAGAGTTCTACTCAAAATTCTCCGAGCTCAAACAGGAAGGTAGCCAGCAGGCACAACAAAAACTTTGGTCCAACATTAGAGCAGTACTGAAAGGTATTCCAAACTACCTTTTGTGGTGCGTCGTTATGGAGATGAAAGAGAAGCAACTTTTGGAAATATCGGATGCTGATTCCCAGCAAAATGAGCACGAAAAGGAGAATGCTTTGTCGGCTCAAGATGTATTGCAGATTAATATGGCCAAGTTGTGTGGTTCTCACGTGAATTTGTTCATTGATGTGGTTGCCATGAAAAGATCAATTCAAGTATTGAAAGATGATTATCTTGCCAGGTATACTCCATTTGCTCAAATGTTGGAAACTAAGATGAACCTTTTGAACATGATGGACGACGAAGCTGAGGAAATTCTTGAGGATTACATGTTCCAATCTACATCTAAAGATTACAACCAAGGTCAATTGGACTTCATAAGCAAAGAAATTGAGCGAAAAAAACAAGAGATCAAAATACAAACATCGAAGTTAGAGAACCATGAACAACTGTTGGCTCAATTGAGAGACATTTATGGAGAAATTGACACATATTCTGAACAAATTCAGGAGGAAATTCAACAACTAAATCAGATCAAGGAAAAAATATCATATTTCAAGCGTTATAGTCGTTACACCGTTCACAACATGCGGCAGAAAACCACAAACCAATCCTTGAATATGCCGGATCAGACGATCAATCTAACAAGGTTTGAAAATAGTGCATTGACCAACATCCCTTTATATGCTCCAGCAAGCCTTCCATCCTATATAAGCGAGTTAACGTCATTTGCAGAGATTCCATTCCACAAGTTCTATCGATCCAGTAAAACCACCCTCTTTTCGCTCGACACTCACTTCTGCCTATCAACGAAACATGATTTCAAAGCATTGTTATCTTTCCTACCAAATTGCTTCTCATCCGCTGAAAACTGTCTACAGCAAATGCGCTCCGTGATCAAGTTCGATGAATTCATCCGCACTTTTGTGCAGGACATCAAACCCGAATTGAACACAGCCGTGGTGGACAATGCACTTTACCATCAGCTGTGGAAAGCCAACCACGAAAAAATTTGCCAGCATTTGGACGAGATTGAAGCGATCGCAAGCAACACACAGCAAGTGGTCGAGAAGGGCCGGGTTTACTATAACTTTGTCTTGGCGAATCCACTGCGAAAGTATGTGCCTTCGAAGAAGCTGTTTAATGGGCGAAACTATCGCGAGTATGAAAGTGAGTATTTAATGTACTACCGGATGATCCACGGGCCCATGGCCGGACAATGATTAAGGGGAGAGGAATTGTCATGGTTGGTATGATGAACGCTTCTTTCCACGCGGTAGACATCAACTATTTACTCGATCATCTTGACCAAACGCAACACTGAAAATATAACTTTTTTTCATCCATGCTACGAAGTATTATGAATATTGGAAGAAATTTCCTAATTAGAGATATATAACCATACAAATGTGGAATCCTTGACCATGGTTGTTTGGTAGGCGTGTCTGTGTCTTACTCTTTGTCTGTTTTTCTACGCTCTAAGACCGGCTAGATTAATAAACCTATAAACATTGATTGGAGCTGATTTGGATGTAATTTGATTGTGCACGTGCCATTTAAAGGTTATATGAAAATTACTATGAGAATTGCCAATAACGTAGAGCATCGTTTCGTGAAGCAGCCCAGAACCTATTTGAATATATTTAACGCATCGCCATCATAGAATAGATCCTAAGCTGAAAGTTAGTTGTTGTTGCGATGCAATCTGACTTTTTTGAGCAAAATTATAAAGAAAACAAAAATGCTCATTATTGATATTGATGTTATTCTTTTACGTGTTAAATTGAATTTCCCACAATTTGGTATTTTCCTAATAACTTTTGTTGCCAGCATCAAATCGTTTAGCAACAACGACGATATTTTTCCTTGTTAAATTTTCTATGCTGCTGACATATTCATACATTTTTAGAGCTCAATGGGCAATGATGCATTTGGTTTTCAGGAACAGGTTTTCACATAAGTTACTGTTTTCATAGTAATCTTTATACAAGCTTCAAACCGCTTCAAACTGCTTGTGCTCAGTTAAATTACATCCAAATTAGCTAAAAACTTAGGACGATTATTAAAATAGCAAATGCCATCGTTTAAGTTTAGTTTAGTTTAGTTTATTGAGAATAATCACGTGAACCTTTTACATTAAATGCTTAGGTGAGGTCAAGGAAGCAACCATGTTGAACTATGGAAATTTAAACTAAAGTAAATATAGTGGATACAGAAATACATACTAAATACATAATACATACATACGAAATACATTCTAAACAGTTAGAAAGGATTTTTAAACGTATTTAAGGTAGGTTTCAGTCGCGTTTCGAGGGGAAGGTTATTCCAGAGGCAGATGCCATGTATCAATACGCTTCGTCTCAGTTGCGATGAATGGGGGCACGATAAATGAGCGGCTGCGTTGCATTTGGCCTTGCTGCAAATGTTGCATGATGTACTCCGGAAGGCTATGATAGTACCCCTTGTAAATGTAGCAGCAGATTCGGTGGTGGTAATATTCAGGAAGATCACAACCAAAGATACTGTTTCTTACGGCTACAGTAGTATCTCTGGATCGTAACCGGTGCACGAAACGGATGACCGATTTGAAGCATCGGTGAAGTCGGTTTTTCAATGCTGCGCTCAATCCGGGGAAATATATTACATCGCCGTATGTGAAGAACGGTGCCACTACAGCCTGCGCAAGCTTTTGACGAGTTGCAAGTGATAGAACTGAAGAAAATCTTCGGAGCGTTCGTAATGTCCCATAAACTCTCGCTATCACATCGTTCACTTGGTAACTCCATGTCAGATGTCTGTCCATGTGAAGGCCGAGATTCTTAACACTTTCTACAGGTACTATTACTTCATTACAAAAGGTGATGTTGTATTGAGTGTTGCTTGGGCCTCCACGGGTGAAGATGATCGCTTGCGTCTTCTTGGGATTTGGGGCTAGAGTGTTAGTAGTTGCCCAGTGTTCGATTGCCTTAAGGTCGGTGTTGATCTTTGCAATCAGATAATCTAGTTGGTCAGCTGGACCTGTGACATAGATTAAGCACAGACAAACATACGTAACACTGACGAAATTCCCATCGACCATGAACTCAACGACCGTTTTAAATTCAATTGATTACGAGTTTCACATCCAGAGGTGCGCGCATTGTATTCCTTCGTGTTTAACATTTCACACTAGCGCCTTCTGTTGACATTGTTATACGTAACGTAATTTCGTACAACATGCACGCGAGGTGGAGGCAAAGTAACAGAACGATGCATTTTTCAGGAAAATGTTCTAGCTGTTACGTCTGTTTGTCTGTGGTTTAAGCATAGGGGAGCAAAAAAGTCAAAATTTGAATCACTCTAATGCCCACCATTGCATTGCATGAGTAGGGACACGGCAGGTATTTCCGTCTATCGTCGTAGGGGCTAAAACCAACGAAAGCAACGTACATTTGCTAGAACTCCACTATAGCAGAACGTTTCTCCTGAGCTTACGATTTGGTACGTATGAGTTTTACAAAATAGCGTCTTTTTTATTGGTTTTCGAGACTATGACGAACAGACGAAAATACCTGCCGTGTCCCCAGGGCCGGATTTATGGGGGGGCCGGGGGAGCCGTGGCCCCGGGCCCCCACAAATCTTATGTACCAAAACCAACCTTTTTTGTACATTTTGGGGCCCCCACATACCGTCGGCCCCGGGGCCCCCTTCCGGCTAAATCCGGCCCTGCGTGTCCCTATGTATCTCATGTGGCAAAATATATCAGGTTTCGCGTGGCGTAAACAAAGGAATTTTCCTTAAAGAAAGTCCACTAATTACGTAACGCAAAATTTGGCCATTTCATCACCCCTCCCCCTATTTTACAATTTTTGTATGAATCCTCTAAAAAATGCATGGATCGTCATACATCTCGCAACAGCTCCCTCCTCCCCAGCTAAGCGTTGCGTAATTTATGGATGTGTCTTTTGATAAAAAGAGGGCGCCGCCTACAAGAAGTTGGCGGAGGAGGTCCTAGGCGAGACGGTCACGGTGAGGGCACTCACGACGGAGGTGAATCTAAGGGTTAAAGACCTGGACGAGATCACCGAAGTCGAAGAGCTCGTCACGGCACTGCGGCGACAGTGTGAAGTGGAGACGCCCACCGCAGCCGTTCGGCTACGGAAAGGTCCGGCAGGGACGCAGGTAGCATTGGTTCGGCTATCTGCAGCGGACGCCTCCAAGGTAGTCAAGTTAGGGAGCGTCAAGGTGGGATGGTTGGTATGCCCTGTGGGCATATACGAGCAACCCGAAGTTTGCTTCAAGTGCCTGGAACCGGGGCACAAGCAATGGGACTGCAAAGGCCCTGACAGAAGCAATCTCTGCCGACGCTGCGGATTTGAGGGACATAACACATAAGGCACAATGCTGCACGAACCCTCCCAATTGTTTGATTTGTTCCAGCAAAGCTGTGAACAGCAAGTACCCCATGGGGGGTTCGATGTGCCCGGCGTTTAAGCGTGCTGCAAAATCACAGTGCAGATAACGCAGCTGGCTTGCTCGGCATCGCCCGAGTGTTTGGTGTGCGCAGGTTTAAAGGAAACGGCGGAACACGTGTTGTTCGTGTGCTCGCGTTTTCGCGCAATGCGTGACCACATGCTTGCCACATGTGGTCTGGACACTACCCCGGACAACCTAGTTCGGAGGATGTGTAAAGATGAAGTTGGCTGGAACGCCGTTTTATCGGCTATCGCCCAAATCGTCTCGGAGCTACACAGAAGGTGGCGCGTGGACTCAAGGATGGCTAGTTCAGGCGCAAATAAGAGGTGGTCCAAGGGATCGGAGTCGGCTTCATGGGTCATACCGGTGGTCATGCTCTGTGGTCGAACTCGATTCTTTTATCGAACAAGTGGCCGCGATCCTTTTATCGAACAACATGGTATCGTCGCTTTCGCGGCGTCGGTCAACCGGGCGGGTTCCGAGCCCGAGGACGGAAAGGGGTCCTCGTCAAGGCTGGGGCAGGCGTAGGCTCCGCGTCGGCAAGTCCCTCTGTGTGCTGGCGAATAGGCCCTATCGCAGAAAGGTCAATTTGGGGTGCACGCGGCATCATCATTCTTGATACCAGTCGTGCAGAGGGAAGCAGGCGCGAAGTCGACCCTGCCCACCTTCCGAGGACATAGGGCGTGGTAAGGCCACCTGGAAAGCCGGCAACGCGCTGGCACGATACCATGGTGTTCTTCTAAAAAAGCGAGTTACGATGTTCGGACACGCAGCAAACCTCGAGGGTGCGTTGTGCACTGGCCCCCCTTTGAAGCATTACTTTCTGGTTGTACCGAAGGGACTATGGGCTTGACGGAAATGGAAACGGTTTAGCGGGTCGGGGATGTAGTCCTGCCTCCCTCGTTTGCTGTTGGAGGTGATCCCTAACCCCGAACTTCCTGGACAACCTAGGATGTCTGTTTAGCAGATTCCCCCTCCATTGCTTAGGAAGAAAAAAAATGGGACCTGGGGGTATTACAACCCCCGTGGAGCGAGAAACTGTCAGGAGAGTGCTGCATAAGTGTATGGGCAAGCACACAAGTAAGCCTCGCATGGCACGTGTGATCAGAGTGACTGCTTAGGCAGTAGTGTGATCCGGCTGCCATGACGGATTGAGTGAAGTCTCGCTAGGCCTGGCAGCAGGCAACTCCGAATTAGGGGACATGAAACTCTGCTATACCTGGAAGAGTGTCCGGGGGTCGGTGGGTCTGAATGAGCGGTATAGGAGCCACCAACCTAGAGTCACCTCCGGCTTGGTAGACAAGTGGTGCCATCCTGTTGTAGGATGGGGTGATCACTACACTGAATGAGGACTGTCTGTGTTGTGAGACAGCAGCATGGGGTACCTGTAAGATTCTTGCTGTCATTCGAGCGGCATAGACAGCTGAGTGTTGGGGCACATGTGGTGCCAGTATGTCTTGTGAACATGTGGTCCATGGGGAGTACCAGGAGAGTTGAGGCGCATATACGTGCACTTGTGAACCTCATGTAGGGGGCGTTGTTGGGTAGGTTAAGGAATATTGTTATTGTGAAATTAGTATTAGGCACGCACTGTCGCCCAGTACACAACCTGCTCGTCCTGCAGTTCAAATACCAAAGTGACGACTCTTTATCGTTCAAAGCAACTGAGAATTCTGTCCCATTGTTTGCTATTGAAAATTCCAGATCGGATTATGGGATCAGAAGTTATGGCTAAAATACTATTTTCTATGCGCAAAACACGCTAAAAAGCACTCACTAATATTTTTTAGTATTTTTTTTGCACGAGAAAGGCACCAACACCGCTAGATGGATTAATCAGGGTTTTTATTTGTATAGTTCGGTATTTTGAATATCTACGCTGATTCACCTCTGGGTGACCATCATGCTCCGTGGATTTTATCACAGTTTTTTTCGCTGGAAATCAGCTAAATTTTGCTCCATTTTCCTGTGCTGTAAAACCAGCAGAGCATCCAGTATAATTACTTGTCATAAGACGAGTTTGTACAATCCCATTGAATTCCACCACTTAATTGTATCTTGTCAAGATACAATTAAGTGGTGGAATTCAATGGGATTGTACAAACTCGTCTTATGACAAGTGAAGACATTCCACTAGAAAGCTCAAAATATTTTTTTTACCAGCATAATTAGTTTTACTTAGTGATCAGCAATTGATTCTGCACGAAAATATTTCAGTCCTATACTGAAAGTTTAGCAAATTTTGCAGACGCATTGTTCACCGTTTCCAAGACCAAATATTCAGAAAAGATAGAATTCTCGCTTAACTTTTCAAAAGGACCTAAGTAACATTTTTTTCATGAATTAATTTGAATAGCGCAATCATCAGAAAAACATGAAAGCTTTTGAATGCAGTACTCAAATTAATTCATGAAAAAAATGTTACTTAGGTCCTTTTGAAAAGTTAAGCGAGAATTCATTCACAATAAATATCCTGTATTATGATTATTCCATCGTATATTTGTAAGGAATGATAAAATAAGTTATTTTGAACATTCTATGCTTGATTTGATGTATAATAAAATCAATGAAGTTCCTCAGAAGAATTACTAGTAGTTGTCCAGGAATTCTGTCTGAAATAAAGTACCGTCATCGGGGGTGACAATGGGTGTGGGGGGTGAGAATGGGTCATCGCTCTCACCGGCAGCCTGGAGGTCGGATAGGTCTCTTATATTTTAGTCCTCTTGTCCACCTAGAATGCCACCTAGAAAAGGTGGCTAATGGCAGGATCGCCATTTGTTAAATCAGTATTAGGCACGCACTGTCGCCCAGCACACAACCTGCTCGCTCGGCAGTCCAAACACCAAAAAGAATGATTCATTATCATTCAAAGCAACGCCTGCTTAGGCTTTTGTCCGATTCGCGAATTAAAATCAAATTAAACATAAAAATGACAGTTAAATTTCAAATAACCCAAATAACCCAAATATCGAGGAGTGCAAAAATGCCTATTAGGGTGGTTCAAAAATCGATTTTGCTCCACAGCGCTCATCTGATTCTTTATCATGTTCTGAGCGTCCTCTGAAAATGTGAGCTCATTTGGATTAAAACTGAAGCACAAGGAAGCACAAAGTGAAGCACAAGCACAGGATTAAAACTGAAGCACATCACAAGGCGTTGCATGCAAATTAGTATGAGGAAATATATTTTTTAATTATACTGTTAATGACGCTTCCCGACTAATCGCAAGTTAAAAGGTAACCTACATAGCTGAAAAGAATTCCTCATTGAGGACCTCAACAGCTTTCACCCAACGAAAACCGCATGTTAATTAATCGCCCCAAGAATTAGCTTTTTATACCGAAGTTGAACTTTTCTCCAGATACAGGCAACTTTCCCAACTTCGGAAGTAGTGCGCTGGATTCCCCTAAAGATGCGCTAAACAACGCATCAATTAGTTTGACAGATAAAATTTCGGAAGAAGTTCGGTTCGGAAGTCCGGTCTTCCGAATTCTAAGTTGGTGCTACGCCGACAATAATCGATTTTAATAGGGTAAAAGTTCCGATAGTCGTGGGTGTTCCTATAGTTGCGGTAGTGCGGTTTGCAGGGAATCAACAAATTAAACGCAGTAACCCACATTATCAGTCAATAAGTTGACCTGTCATAACACGATAGAGATAAAAACAACGTTGGAATTTCATTTTAACTGGTAAAGTATCTTTAAAATACTTTATTTTTTTCTCTCCCTTGCACCAACAGTTGCCGTAGTGTACCAATAGTTGCGAATCCCATATAAAACCTATGGGATTCGCAACTATAGGAACACGAATAAAAAAATACCGCAACTTTTGGAACACTGCACCAATAATTGGAGGATTGTTTTCAGGTAACAAAAAGGGATTTTGATGGAATTATGGCCCGTTCTGGATAAAATTTAAGTAATGAGCTTTCCGATGCACTCTCAAGGTAAGGGAAATGAAATATAAATTAGAAGTAATCGAGAAATTAGTGTTGGAACGTGCTTAGTTCCTCCACTATTGGGTCTTTTACCCTACAGGTTGCGAATCTTTAGTCATGATCGATAAACTTCTTTGAGGGCATCACTGAAATATGCAGTGCAGCATAGTAGCCTGAACTTGTGTGAACGTATTTGTACAGAATAATAGTGATAAGCATTATATATGATACAAATATGCACAATAATTCATACATAAGGTTTCTATAATGAGTCATACGGGTTCATATTTAATTAAATTTTCTTACCTTCTGGAAATATTTATACCCTGAGAACATGAATCTTCCTATCTTTCTTCAAGTTCTCCACTAACTGCCAAAACTTGCAAGTCCATTTTTTTAAAGCAAAACATGCTTTAATAAAGTGTAAAGCACTTTCGATTGTAGGGATTGACCGTTGATGACTTCGCCAGCATTACAACAGAATTCTCTTTATTGCCAAATCCAAAACGATCGAATCGAAAGTGTTTTACACTTCGAAGTCACTGTTACTGATTAGTAGGGCAAAACCAAGTGTGTTACACTTTAATTAAATAACCAACACACTTAATATCGGTGAGAGACTGGTAATTGAGTTCTCAAGTATTTTAGCCCTTGAACTCAAAGGGTGAAGAAGTTTAATCTGGATATCCGTTTTGAATTGAACAGTGGACCTACTTTGACATCCATGTGCGATAATTCTTGAATCAAGCGTTTCAATTATTTTCAGTGTATAAATACTAAGCATTACGTATGCACTGCCACTCGTGGCGGCAGAAGAACGAACGGAATCTGTGTCAAAAGATTGAAGGTCAAAAGGTCGAAGGACAAAAAGTCGAAAGGACAAAAGGTCGAATGTCAAAAGGTCGTGACAAGAGGTGACAAGAGGTCGAAAAAATCAGAAGAAAGAAAAAAGAAGAAAGAGCACTAAGCTATGAGGCGGTAATGTCCCAATGGGGGAAGTAGTTTCAATAAAAAGATGTGTGTAAATAATTTGAAAAACCTTGAATGTGTTCTTTCAAATATAATTAAGATAGAAATTATGTTTTTTGAAAATCATTTATTGACTAGATTTCTTATAACTAGAAACCATATATACAGAAACAAATTCCCCTGAAATTGTACCTTCAAAAGACATGTAACAGGATAGTTGAAGAATACTGAGCATCATTTTTAACTTACATAGAATTGATTTTATTTATAGCGCTATTTTAATATGTTGGTTTATTGGATTCAGGCTAAATTGTAGTGTAGTACATACAAACAGACGTAACACTAAAAAGTTTTCAGCAAAATTTGCTAGCTGTTACGTCTGTTTGTCTGTGAATCAAATTTGCTATAATTAAGATTTTATAAACTTTAAGATTCATTTTGCAACATAGTGTGGAACTTTGGAAGTCAGCTAAATTGGTAACCACTAAAATAGAAAAAAAAAATGCATTGACGGAACTCTTGTATCAAACACACTTAATATGAACTATTCGTAACACTACTGAGGAGATTTGGCCATTCTATTTCTGCCATAGATCATGCATTTATAAGCTCATGGCTCGAGCTAGCCGTACTCGAAAGTCCCGGTACAGCATTTTTCCTCCCACCGGAACTCTACTTAGGTACATGTCAAGGCTCATGAGGCAAAGGGCTTTTCCATTCATTGGGAATTTATGCGCTAGCTCTGGGCTAATGTCCAAACCCTCGGACTGCGCCAGATTAATTAGCCAGGTCCACACGTTGGCGCGGGTCCAATCGCGCGGGTCGATTGGCAAATTATCGGCCCCGTACTGAATCTTCTTCAGTGGCGGTGCTAGCGGTGCTTGCCCGGAGCTGAGATGCAGGCTGTGGTTGTTGTTCCACCGGCGGTCGTTTTCGTTGGAAAGCACACTGACCGCGGACAGATCAAGCGGCGGCACTCGCCACTTTGCAGTACTTTCTACCTGCATATTGATGGGGCTTTTCTGCTGTTTGGCCGGAATCTGGAAATTGGAGAAAAATAATAAACAGTTATTTGAATGCTCATTGTCTGACTGGAAAATAAATGGGAAAATTGCTGGGTTATTAATGTTGTGCTGGTTTACGGGCGATGGTTCGCCGTATTCAGAATACTTTTGAAATACCTAGTCATAACGAACTAAACAAAATTAAAAAAACGCGGATAACTTCCCTGTTATAACAAACATTATCAGAGAAAAGATTTTTAAAATTTAATAATATTCGAAAATACTCATATAGAGGCTGAAAAATTCCTTTATCAATATTCATGAAACGATTCAGTTGGCGAAACTGCCTTGCGGATGCTCCGAATACGATTGTTACCCTGGCACTACTGCGGTGCAACTTCCTGTCTTGCAAGCGAAATGATCTGCTTTTCGCGTGATCGCAAGAAACGCCATGTCTATTGCAGCAAATAAATCTACCACACGGAGTGAGCACAGGAACCGACGACCTTGTAATGTGGGTTTTCCGTTATTTATTTGAAAATAGCGTTTTCCCGGATACCGTGCGAAGCAAATCGTGAGCGAAGCACGTGGCCGGATGGTGACGTTTCGTATGTAGGTAAAGTGCAAACCGCATAGTGAGACGTCGATCATTCGAAGCCTCTAGTGCTTGTATACTGGACTATTATTGAAGCAAGTTATGTTGAGAGAGATGCACACTCCGGAAATAAATATGTACCAAAACGTCCATCATAGCCGTCGATATTAATTGTATCTGAGTGTAATTTCCCGCATTGGATTAGCTATCCGCCGTTGCCGGGCTAATAGCGCTTTTCCTTTCTTTTCAAGCATTCAACTCCGAGCTTATGCGGCACACAATGGATGATACAAATTCCGGGCTGTTTGAATCGGGTACTCCCATTGAACTCGGCCGGGCCGGGAAGTGAAAGAGTATCGCTAAATGTGTCACATGGTGTAAGCACAAAACCGCTATAACAATGAATAAAGGCTCCCCCAGACCTAAGCGATTTCATCGCCGCGACGGCGACAACTAGTCGCCGCGATTCTATCGTTGGGTCGCTGCAGGCAATGTTCTATTTACGCTTCCATACCAACGGCGACAGAATCGCTGTCGCCAAGCGATAGAATCGCGTCGCGACTGTCACGTCGCGTGTGTTTGGGGGAACCTTAAATCTGTTTTCTGTTTTGGCCGCAAACATTGTACGTACATACTCATTTCATCTCATGCTGGTGAAATGATTTTGCGTAAAGTTTTTCGACAGTTCGATAGTTTTGGACAGTTTACATGTCCGAAAAAGGTTGATTCTGGTACAAAATGTTTTACGGGGGCCCGAGGCCATGGCCCCCATGCACCCCCTACAATCAGGCGCATAACTGCACTTTGAAACATAAATATAAAAAATTCAAAAAGAAATCAAACATTTGGGAAAGTATCCTCAGGTACATACCAACACTTCCGCAATGAGCTGTTTGGATTTCATTCATCATAAAACACCACAATTTCAATGGGCTTCCTGATTCAGTATGAATTACATCAATCCATTTTACTTTTTTGCTTGGTTGACGAAAAAACAAGCGGATTAAAATAATTAGATTACATCTGTACCGCATACCCAGCTGTTTGTGAATAATGACGGCTATATCAACCAAACAACAATAGTGACGACATCGCCGGTCGTCGATGTGTAGACGGGCGTGAACGATGTCTACAGCATGGGAAACTCCTCTATCCCGTACCGATCCGGCACTCTTCCCACCTTCCTGCCTGGTGAGGGGTTTCGAAAGGATTTCCGTTTTATTTTTGTTGGTATGTTTTTCTTCGCTTCAGTCATTTCCCCCTCGGTGATCGCTTTTGGTATGGGAATACAGCAGCAGCAGCTCAGAGCGCAACTAATGTCGTTTTCGGTTATTGCTGGGTCGAACCTAGTTCTGCACCGGATCCGCTCTAACAGCTGTCAAAACGTTCGGTTATTCGTTCAGGTTGGATCGCGATCCGCACCAGATCCGACCCAAAATGAATGAGGTTCGCTCTGCCGATTTATCGAGATCCAACCTAGGTTCACCAATACATTCAAACACAAACTGTCAAGCAGGTGTTTATGTTTACGCTAAAGGAAAATGAAAACGTAAAAGACACGGATGGGTATTTGATTTTGTTTGTTTCATTTGTTAAATTTATTAATTTTGTTGCGGTCCACCTCAGATGGTAGCTCCACTATAAACAAAATGAGGGTTGAAAATTTTGTTGAAAATGTGATTTATAAAATGCAGTGACGAGAAGGTAGCTGCTACTTATTCACTATTACGTTGTGTATTCGAACATATGCTTTAGGTATAATTGCTCTATCAATGGGAAAATAGCGTACCAGAGTAACTGCCGCTATGAAGTTATTTATACCAAAATGTTCATACCATTATTTTATTCAGTATTGCAGTCTGTGCATAATTTGTTCAAGGTTACAGATTTGAAGAATATAAACATAATGTATTAACCCTGGCATTAACCATTTATAAGACTTTGGCAACTATATTGCCATCAACAAATTTATTGTATTTATTTATAAATGATTATTTATAAATAAATTCAAATGTTTATTTAGGAACAGTTTTTATACGAATTGAGCATAATTTTTTAGTGGAAGAAAGGTTTTTAGTTGTAATTCGTTAAAAAACGACAAAGACATATTTTATCCCATTGATATTGATTATGTTGAATCTCCTGTTTAGATTATGTAGTGAAAAATTATTTGCCTCTCTTGTATATTTGGTTTTTGCAGTTTTGACGAAATCGCAATTTATCCCAAAGGATCCCCTCTTCTTGGGAGAAAAACAGCAAAAAAATGCAAATAGCAAAAAATAGTGCTGTTCAACTCTTGTACGATTTGATTCTTTGTTTTAAAATAAAAGGCCCCAAATCTCAATAAATGTTGTAAAGTGTTTCCATATTTTCTTGTTCTGTTCCATTTCAATGGCATAATTGATAATTCAAATTTACTGTAACACAATCATTTTTACCCAAAAAGCCATATAGAATCAGCATAATAGTTTATCGGGAAACACGGATTGGCATAAATTCTTTCACGGCATTCCACATTGCCGTCGTCATTCATCACAAGCTCCTAATCACATTGATTTATTGATGGAATAATAGTCATTAAACAATTAACAGAAGAAACGTCTGATTTCCCCCATAATTCATAAAACAAGAAAAAAATAACACTAATAACAAAATTCAATAGATAAAATATGTCTGTTTCTGCCAGCTGATAAAAATGTGAATTGAAAACAAAACAGATGATAGGGATTGAGTTCTCACTAATACCATCATACTGACTCGATCCCGATTCGTTTTTCGTTCGGTTATTCAGAGTCGGGGTCGGACCTGACCCAGGTTTAAAACCGAAAACGACATAAGTATGTCATGATGAGTGATTGTCCATGCGTTCGAGCGATTGCTGCTCGCTTGCTTAGGTTTCCCACACGAAGTTTTCATCTCGAACGCGAAAAAGAAAATGTATCACAGAGACACTGCCGCTCAGCATTAAATTGGTTGGTTTTAGTTAGAATACGGATGCCGGAAAGAGTGCTTATGCGTGGTCGTCATCAACGCTTTCATTCCTAGCCATCCGACCGTTTTGCGTTGCGTGTGATGTGATGTAGGAATAAATGTTGAATGTTTTGGGAAGAGCTTGAATGCAGTTGAATGCGAAGCCCTTCGATTACAAAGGTATGATATAAAATCATGTAGGTACCAGAGTCTATTATATATAGAGTTACGCAAAGAGTGAAGCCAAATCTACCTATTGAACTGTCAAACCGTCTACCTATCGAGCAAAGTAAACAAATGATTGTTGGTAAGGCGGAAGTATTGTTATCGCCTGATGATTATTATGGCGAATTAAAACTCATGCAT
Source organism: Armigeres subalbatus (assembly GCF_024139115.2). Taxonomy (NCBI): domain Eukaryota; kingdom Metazoa; phylum Arthropoda; class Insecta; order Diptera; family Culicidae; genus Armigeres; species Armigeres subalbatus. Next base: position 210,648,795 of record NC_085140.1, on the reverse strand, counting down.
TGAAATGTATTAGATTTGTTCTAAAAACAGCTTCAAAAACTTCAATGCACCCCCAATAAAGTTGCAACAAGAAACTCACGTGTTTGCACTCTGTAGGTGACTTTGGTTATCGAATTAAAAAGATTTAGAAGTGATCACTCCCGTGAAGTCACTTGAAGGGTTGAACAAAAATGAAAGTTTTCAACATAATAACAAAAGCATCATTCAGAATAAGAGTAAGAAGATCCTCTTTGCGCAACTCTATATAATAGACTCTGGTAGGTACCTATTTGAATGACACAAACAGTGCAAACTTATTTAACCACATAAGGGACCGTACACATATTACGTAAGCACTTATGGGGGGAGGGGGGGTTGGCCAATATCTTACGCTCCACACACTTAAATTTTTCCACCGATCTCGGCTGTGCAAATCTCGGTTTAAGTTCGTTTGCTGGAATATCGGCTGAATGAACATATATTTACAGTGGCTCCTTTGAGTGCCGCAGTAAACAAACTAATTTTTCAGCTGAGATATCAGCAGAAAGTCACAAACCGAGCGCTCGGCTGTGCGGATCTCGGCAAAAGAATCAAAATATGCCGAGCTGAACTAAGTGTGCATATAAATAAAAAATCTTTTGTATGAAAAAAATCTTACAAGAGGTGAGGGGGGGTCGAAAAACCGACAAAAATTGCTTACGTAATAAGTGTACGACCCCTAACGGTGTTGTTGCTTTCTCGGGCATAAAAAGGGAAATTTTTTTTAAAAAAATGAAAAATGCGCAAAAAAAAGTTTTTCTTAGTTCTTACGCGGTAAGACGCGCGGCTACAAAGCAAGACCATGCTGAGGGTGGCTGGGTTCGATTCCCGGTGCCGGTCTCGACTTCCCTGGGCATAAAAGTATCATCGTGCTAGCCTCATGATATACGAATGCAAAAATGGTAACCTGGCTTAGAAACCTCGCAGTTAATAACTGTGGAAGTGCTTAATGAACAATAAGCTGCGAGGCGGCTCTGTCCCAGTGTGGGGATGTAATGCCAATAAGAAGAAGAAGAAGAAGAAGTTCCAGCTAGGCACTCCGGTCGATGAAACCTGTTAAACACGCTGTCGTAGCCAAGCAAATCCGTTCTCCAACTTGCTTTTTTGTTGAAAATAAGCGTTGGACACTTACAAACAAATGGCGTGTTTTCGCCTCAAGAAACGAACACTGAATGATCTTCATTTGCTTTTTCTGTCCCCTTCTAACAATCCCTGTCAGCCTATTGAGATTCAATTTCAAATTTCTTATCATTAGCTTCTTAGTATGCTGGCATTTCAAATGCCTACTAAGATAGAATTTCAAATTCGTTATCATTTTATTTTATTTAAATTTTATTTTATTTATCAATGAAACCAAAAACTGCAAATGCTTTTTTCAGGCTCACTTTATTCTTTACTATATTTACCGTCTCCACTCTTTCACTGTTTATTCTGATAAGTAAATCATTTGGAGCTGTTCATACGAAGGTATAAATTTAATTGTATTCTTTTTTTATACCCGCGCCTGTGTTTGAATATCAATAACAGCTGTGAATTTATTGCTTGTTGCTATAAAGCATTGACGCTGTCCTAAAACTGCTCAGTTAATTCTGCTTAAAACTATTGATTTACTAAACTATTAACTATACCAATCAAATCCAAATCAAATCCAAATCAAATCCAAATCAAATCCAAATCAAATCCAAATCCAATCCAAATCTAATCCAAATCCCATCCAAATCCTATCCAAATCCAATCCAAATCCAATCCAAATCCAATCCAAATGCAATCCAAATCCAATCCAAATCCAATCCAAATGCAATCCAAATCCAATCCAAATCCAATCCAATCCAAATCCAATCCAAATCCAATCCAAATACAATCCAAATCCAATCCAAATCTAATCCAAATCCAATCCAAATCCTATCCAAATCCAATCCAAATCCAATCCAAATCCAATCCAAATCCAATCCAAATCCAATCCAAATCCAATCCAAACCAGTTCAAACCAATCCAAACCAATCCAAACACAATCCAAACCAATCCAAACCAATCCAAACCAATCCAAACCAATCCAAATCCAATCCAAACCATTCCAAACCAATCCAAACCATTCCAAATCCAATCCAAACCAATCCAAACCAATCCAAACCAATCCAAACCAATCCAAACCAATCCAACCAATCCAAACCAACCAAACCAATCCAAACCAATCCAAACCAATCCAAACCAATCCAAACCAATCCAAACCAATCCAAACCAATCCAAACCAATCCAAACCAATCCAAACCAATCCAAACCAATCCAAACCAATCCAAACCAATCCAATCCAAACCAATCCAAATCAAACCAAACCAATCCAAACCAATCCAAACCAATCCAAACCAATCCAAACCAATCCAATCCAAACCAATCCAATCCAACCAATCCGAACCAATCCAAATGCAACCAAACCAATCCAAACCAATCCAAACCAATCCAAACCAATCCAAACCAATCCAATCCAAACCAATCCAAACCAATCCAAATTTAATCCAAACCAATCCAAACCAATCCAAACCAATCCAAACCAATCCAAACCAATCCAAATCTAATCCAAACCAATCCAAACACAATCCAAATCCAACCAAACCAATCCAAACCAATCCAAATCCAATCCAAACCAATCCAAACCAATCCAAACCAATCCAAACCAATCCAAACCAATCCAAACCAATCCAAACCAATCCAAACCAATCCAAACCAATCCAAACCAATCCAAACCAATCCAAACCAATCCAAACCAATCCAAACCAATCCAAACCAATCCAAACCAATCCAAACCAATCCAAACCAATCCAAACCAATCCAAACCAATCCAAACCAACCAAACCAATCCAAACCAATCCAAACCAATCCAAACCAACCAAACCAATCCAAACCAATCCAACCAATCCAAACCAATCCAAACCAATCCAAACCAATCCAAACCAATCCAAACCAATCCAATCCAAACCAATCCAAACCAATCCAAACCAATCCAAACCAATCCAAACCAATCCAAACCAATCCAAACCAATCCAAACCAATCCAAACCAATCCAAACCAATCCAAACCAATCCAAACCAATCCAACCAATCCAAACCAATCCGAACATAATCCAAACCAATCCAAACCAATCCAAACCAATCCAAACCAATCCAAACCAACCAATCCAAACCAATCCAAACCAATCCAAACCAATCCAAATCTAATCCAAACCAATCCAAACCAATCCAAACCAATCCAAACCAACCAAACCAATCCAAACCAATCCAAACCAATCCAAACCAATCCAAACCAATCCAAACCAATCCAAACCAATCCAAACCAACCAAACCAATCCAAACCAATCCAAACCAACCAAACCAATCCAAACCAATCCAATCCAAACCAATCCGAACACAATCCAAACCAATCCAAACCAATCCAAACCAACCAAACCAATCCAAACCAACCAAACCAATCCAAACCAATCCAATCCAAACCAATCCAAACCAATCCAACCAATCCAAACTAATCCAAACCAACCAAACCAACCAAACCAACCAAACCAATCCAAACCAATCCAAACCAATCCAAACCAACCAAACCAATCCAAACCAATCCAAACCAATCCAAACCAATCCAAACCAATCCAAACCAATCCAAACCAATCCAACCAATCCAAACCAATCCAAACCAATCCAAACCAATCCAAACCAACCAAACCAATCCAAACCAACCAAACCAATCCAAACCAATCCAAACCAATCCAATCCAAACCAATCCAAACCAATCCAAACCAATCCAAACCAATCCAAACCAACCAAACCAATCCAAACCAATCCAAACCAATCCAAACCAATCCAAACCAATCCAAACCAACCAAACCAATCCAACCAAACCAAACCAATCCAAACCAATCCAAACCAATCCAACCAATCCAAACCAATCCAAACCAATCCAAACCAATCCAAACCAATCCAACCAATCCAACCAATCCAAACCAATCCAACCAATCCGAATATAATCCAAATCCAATCCAATCCAATCCAAATCCAAATCCAATCCAATCCAATCCAATCCAAATCCAATCCAAATTCAAACAAAATCCAAATTCAATGAAGGGGTATTTGATGATTTGTTCAATCTAACGCATTCTCATTTTTATTCAATTGCTAAGGATCAATGGATTTAGTACCTGTTAAGTCGCAAAAATATAGGATGCTGTCTGGTGGGCTGCTTATCCAATAAGTTTGGGAACTTTTGATCCAAACAACATTATAGGAAAGGGCTACTCGCCGAATCTCACATCTCTGGGGGTCGAGCTCTCGATCTTTAGATCAATAGCCCTTAACTATTTATACGTCCAGATAGATTTCACCTTTCAAATTCCAGATGGCGGATAAACTTCAATATTAAATCAGCGATGTTTCATTTTTGTTTGCATTTCTCAATGAAGCTTTTTCCATAAAATTTGCTTCATGGCTTACCATTATTTTTTTTGCCATTTTCACTTCTCATATTAAAGGCTTACCTTTCTCATTTGGACGATTTTTCCTTGTATCCTAGCTCAACTTGCATTCACTAGCATCTACCGGCTGCAAATGTAAGAGAGCAGATGCTTGTTTTGGTCGAAAGATCATTCAAGATTACCTTTATTTGGGTCCCATCTCACACTGCTCAATCTACGGCAATGTAAAGGCGGACTCGCTAGCAAAGGTGGGCGCACAGGAAGGTGAGGTTTATGATAGACAAATCTCGAGCAACGAGTTTTTCCCATTAGTCCGTCAGAGTACTCTTCAGAGTTGGCAAAGGAATTGGACACACAACGAACTTGGACGGAGGCTGTTTTCCATAATTCCAAAAGTTTCTGGGCGAGCGTGGTTCAGAGGTGAGGACTTGGTGGTTCCCCAAATACGTTTTGTTCCAGTCCTTGGTATTATCGTTGTTGTCAAAGAAGCATCGCACTATTTCAAGACTCTATGTCCAGCGCTTACATGAAAACAAGAGCTTTTTAGCAAGATTTCGAATCAAAAGACCTAAATTTTAATAGCGGCTGCACACAAATGATTTTCGAACCTGCTTTTCCTTCGACATTAAGTAGTTGTAATACTAATAAATAAAATATTTTCGGAAAGTACAAACATACATTCATCACTCAACAAAATACTTTCCTTCGTCGATGAGATATTTCAAAAGTTATATGTGTTTTGGGGTGTCCAGATTTTGTCGCGAACAAGCCTTATTTTACCTATATCTTCCATATCCATGTCATTAACGTATGCAAAGAGGTTGAACATTCGAAGTCCTCTTAACTCATATTCTTATTTGAGCCAATTAAAAATGTTATCAGTTCAATGCAAAAAATCAGAAGAAACATTCCTTCCTCCATTTGTAGAATATGGTAAATCGTGAGCCCCCACGCTGCCTTAGATTCCATAATAAATCAAGCATATAATAGGTATAAAATAGGTATCGTACAACATTCGGAATCATAGATGCATCAATTCACCGTGCTGAATCATTAGTTACCGACCACAAACGAGCCCGGTAGCGTAGGCAATTCGGCAATTGAATTCGGATTTCGGCATCCATTGATTTGATGAATGGCAATCGTAATCCGGTGAACCAATATACGTGTGCCAGTAGCAGTCACTGAAGATTACGATTGAGCGGAAAGAAGCACCTTATAAAACGGAATGGATGTCCGACACAGTCAATGGCGGCGTGCCTCTGCCCAACGGTGGCAAAAGGAAACCGTCATCCGACATATGGCGTTCCGCTTGTATTTCTTGCTTCCTTTCGTTCTGTGCGCCCGCTTTTTTTGATTTGTGTTTTTTTCTATCATCTTTTGGAAGATTCTATGGTTCAAGGGGCCATCCATTACTGAAGTGCGTAATTCTCCCGGAGTAAGAGAAGCGAAGCAAAACTGGCCGAGTACCGTGGTAATAGTTCTAAAAATGTACGCGACTTTTTGAATGGATGATCCCCTGACGCGAGTGAAACAGTCTTCATTTTTCATTTGATCGTACATAGTGCGACGATCGTCGTTGTTCAGAGGGTGGCACCGGCGGTTGACTCTTTGATTGCGGATGTAGCGTGTGGAGAAAATTTGTTTCCCACATTGTTGAGTTTCCTCCAAATGTTGGGAAAATTGACATCCGATGTGATCATGTGTATGCTCATCGCGAGTAAGGAGATAGATAGACGGTATAGCGGGATATAGATGAGTTGTCATTGAAAAATTTAATTGAAATACATATGTAGAGCCTATCCGTTTTTGGCAGAAATTCAAATCCCGACGAATTTATTTTGCTTTAGCTCGGTCATCGATGATGCACCTATCTGCCGAAAAGTCCTCTTTGAGTCCATATATGCGTGTTTAACGTGAAAAATATTTGTTTCTTCAAAATAAAAGTGTAAGTTTTAATTGTACAATGTAGTCATAAAACAACCATATACCCTCGAAACTAATTATAACACCATCACTGTTTCTAATGCAAAATTTTCCAACAGTCCTTATAGACTGTTCAGATCACGAGCATCACTTAATATCATATTAAACACAAATAAGATGTGTGCTTTTTGAATCATGATATTCTTTAAGAAGTGATAAATCGTGTAGTATGAATAGGCTATAGAAAAATATTTTTGCCGAAACCATCCATAGTGATAGAGCTCCAAAATTCCTAATTATTAAGAACCTTCAAGTCATCTTCTATTCATTCGCTACATCGAATCCCTAGAAGACACCAAAACCACTTTTTAATAAGGAGGAAATCTATTATTAATTTCCGAAACTACCTTACTTTTGGCAGTGTATCGAGTTTGTTTATACGATCCGCCGTTTATTATTTTTTGTGGGATCCGACGGTGAACAAATAGCACACGCGGGCGGAAAGCAGCTACCCATGTCGTAGTAATAGGGTTTCCTCTTCTCTTCATTTTCGGTTTGAACGGTTTGTTTGTTGATTCACTTCCATAACACATCATCTCCATCCGCCGCCAATAGCCGCCGTCGTCGACGACACGGTGCAGACAAGAACCCGCGACCGGTTGCAAACCCTATTGTGTACATAGTGCGGTGTGCGATAATGTGCGTCCGGGTTTTGTTGTTTTGTTTTGTTCCCACCAACGAAGAGCGCCTAATACCGCATAATATACGCACGCCGAAGCAATCTACGTCGGACGGGATGATCTTTTTTTGATGGCGTTTTTTGGCGGATGTTAGTGCCAATCATATGGATTTGAAGCCATCATTACCCTCCATGGCCACCTGCCTGGTTTCGCGTGGTTGAATCAATACAGATTGGAGCATTCGAGATTGCCATCTCAAGTCGATCCAAATTCTCTCACATCAATGCCCGAGATTTTGAATTTGCTATCAATATCAAGCAAACTGATAGGCTATAGGAAAACTCCAAAAATGGACTAAAAACATATAGCGTAATACAGTGTTGCCCTACATTATGTGCAAAAAATTCTGCTCTTTGATTTTACTCCATCTAAACGATTTTATAAACTTAAAGCATGTGAAGCTATAGAGGGGACGAGGTTGGTAGTCTTTCTGTGTTTCACGTTCTACCAAAACGATTCCTACTATAATAACCTCCCACACAATCCCAAAACCTCCTGTGGCACCTATAAGATGTAGGTAGAGTTCTCTGCTTCTTTCTTAAGTCCGTAAGTCTCCAGCATTCGCAAGGATGTGGCCAGGACAGATCTCGACTATTGGAGAGTGCATTGCTTCTATCTAAGAGATAGTACCGTTTTGACTCAAATCCCGAACATGGCTCATATTCCGAACACTGGCGTTTTAGCGCCCAAAAACTTAAATTTTCATCAGGTTTTCCTACTGAGGATCAATATTACAAACGAATTCGAGCTCCGGTGGAAGCAATAAAACGAAAAAAGCCAAAATGGCCATTTAAAAGCGAGTATTCGGAATATGAGTCATGTTCGGAATTTGAGTCAAAACGGTACTTGGTCCCAAATTAATATCTGTGGTTGCTCAATGCTAATGCTAAATGAAAAAAAAAATAATCAAAAAACTCCTCGGATTTGTTAAAGAATGTTTTGAAAACTTTCAAAATTATCCGAATTTTATTTTGTTGCCCGTTCAAAATATTATTTTATGGCAAAACAAATCCGAGGGGGAGGGGAGACAAAATTGTGTTTAAATATTTATATTGGCCTAAATGCCAATAAATAAATAATAATTGAGTCGAGTCATGTACGGCGATTAAAAAACTTTCCCAATTCTCCTGTTTAGTGTTGAGTTTCTGTTGAGTATTTTTAGAAATTAACACCTCAAATTTTTCGTAATATTCGTGGGAGACTCTAAGGGAAACTCGCTAGAATTCTCACCAGACATTCTCCGGAAATTCCAAGGAAAATTTTTCAGAATTTCGCGGAGGATTTTTCTAAATGTGGATTTCAACAAAAAAAATCTCAATGTGAAAAATAAATTTTGCACGGATATCTATTCGGTATTTCAACGAAAACATTTTTAGTTTTTTTTTATTTCTACGGGAAATTCTTTGTATTGTCCATAACAAATTCTTCGAAAATTCTATGGGAAATTATGAAAAAGGGAAAGCTCGTTTGCTCGAAAATTATTATTGTACATTTAGTCTAAAACTGTTTGCATGACGCTGATGAACTGGCAGCAAGGTCAACTTCCGACGAGATTCATTTGGAATAATAAAATAAACAAACAGCACTGCACGGTGTTATCTGTCATAAAATCGAGCTTATTTTCGTCGCTGATAACGTCGTTGGCACTAAATTGAAATTCGGAAGTCAATTTCCACACCTCCGAACCTTCTTCCGACAATGTGTTGGTGCCCAACTCAACAGTCATGATGTCGGAAGTAGGTTCGGAAGTAAAACGTCGGAAGTCGGAATTTAATTTAGTGCTGGCGACGCAATAGGTGGAAAACTATTTGGCCAAATAACACATTAAGCTCAAAGTCATCTAGTCGAATTGCATTCGACCGAAATGAACGTTTGGGCGAACCAGTTGAACATCTAAAACGGTTTGGCCGAACATTTCATTTGGCAAAAGCGACGTACGGTCTAACTAGTAATTTGACCGAAGAAGCCGTTATCCCTAACAGATCGTTTGGCCGAACAGGTCGTATGGCCGAAATGATCGTTTGAATGATATGATCATTTAGCCAGAAATGTCATTTGGCCCAACGAGTAATACGGCTAAATGTCAATTACTGCAGGTAATATGGTCAAAAATATCCAACCGTTTGGTCAAATAACATTTTCGTCCAAATGGCATTTCTGCCAAATGACCATTTCGGCCAATCGAACTTATTGGCCAAATGGCTAGTTCGGTCGAACGATATTTGTGTTCTGCCAGATGATATATTCGGCCTTGTGGCATTCCTGTCGTTTGACCGATATGCAAAAAGTCATGTGTTCGAATGCCACTTTGCCGAATAACACACTAAGCCGAAAGTCATCGAGCCAAATTTCATTTTGAACGTCTGAAACGGTTATTAGGTAAAAAATGTCATTTGGCCGAAAGTGACATTCAGCCGAAAGAGACATTCGACCGAACCAGTAATATGGCTATGTGTTTGCTCATTTGGATGAAAATGCCGTTGGGCCAAAATGGTCGTTTGACTGAACAGATCATTTGGCCGACGAAACCGTTTGGTAAAAATAGTTGGTTGGCCTGAAAATATATTTTTTGCCAAATAACCTAGACTACGCAGGGCTCACACTTAAATCGATAATTTCACCTCGGTAATTTTTTTTACTGGTTTTATCCGGTAAACATGAAAATGAACCGAGAGGTCAGTTAATTTTTAAAAGTTTACTGATTTTTGTAATAAATTATACCAACCTCTCAGCAATGTAATGCAATTTACAGAACATCGGTAAAATAGATAACCGAGTGGCTCAGTTCAACAAACTCTGTTTGTAGTTGTCAAAACAAAATACCGAGCAAACAGTAAACAAAATAGGCTTTGCTGACCTTCCGGTTATACTTTTACCGAGGTCCGTTCAGGACTCACATGACACTTTGATGTGACGCCATATTGTATATTGAAACTTTTCTGGGTTTTGAACTGTTACTTTTTGCACGAGGTTTAATGTGGTTTAAATCAAACAAATACTATTTTCTTGAGAATAATTCGGTAAGTAGAACTGATCCAACTATCAGCCCACATAAAATATAATATAAATATACTTAAATTTTCAGGAAGTTTGCTGTATCCGTTAAGCGCCAGACCGGGGATCAAAAACAGAATGTTGTATATTGTTGCCGTCAGTATGTTGTTCGGTCCAAAGCGGCAAATCAAGCAGTCAACAGAAGTTCTGCAGATGATCTTCCTTTTGATCTATCCACTTGCTTTGATGCTCACCGTTAGTATCTGCTGGACCTCCCACACCGAACGTAATGGAACGGAACGGCATTGGTAGCGGCAGGATTTGGCATGAACTCTATGGCCCAACTCTCAAATCCTGTATACATTAAAGATGCTTTTGTAACCGGCTCGGTCAAATTTGTTTCTATACGATGTATATCTACATTTACCATTCTTGAAAATAAATTAACACATTTCGATCAAAAACGTTTTTTTTTACTTCTTTTTATCAAAGAGGAAAACAAATATTAAAATACATTTTTCTCGGTAATATTTATAACCGAGGTCTGTATTCTTTTTACAGATTCTTCAGTATATTTTTACTGAGCGCTCAGTAGTTTTTACAGATCTTATCAGTAATGTTTGACATTTCACCATCTGAAAAGCAAACCGAGGACTCGGTAAAATATTGAACTTTTTTACTGAGCGGACTACCGAGAGCTCAGCTGTTGAGAAATCGGTAATTCGTCTACCGAGCCCGTTAAAATAAATTAAGTGTGCTGGTAGCGATGAATGCCGTTCAAAATAGTGACTTTAGTGACCAACGATGACGAAAAAAGTGACCAAATAGTGACTTTCAATTGCAGAAAAAGTGACCAAATAGTGACTTTTGTATGAAGTTTTGAACCGGGTATAGAGCAACAAATTGCATTAGCATTGTTTCGGTATAATTTGTAGATTGCAAACTAGTGTTTAATTATTGAAATCCTTATCTAGAATGAATAATATGAATGAATAATAAAAGGCAAAAACAACAAAAGCATGAGGATTACTGCTACTGGCCACGCCCATCTTCATCATAAGGAGGGAGAGGATGGAAGCAAGAGGCTAGTGATTGCGACACTCTCATAAGTACCTCGGAGTTAGATATAGAGGATGGTATTCGTTGGATCAGCCAGAAGCTAGCAGGGTCATTCCATATGAAGTGACCGAGAAAAAATGCAAACGTGCAATCGACTTTCTTAGAATTGAATGAAATTTTGACCAATTGTTTATGTATGGGTTATACCCCAAAAACCAAAATTTCGTGGTGATTGGACCTCCCCACGATTAATTAGACCATCCCCCTTTTCGGACAAATGTTTGAAACTCATCATATTGTTTTGTACATATCTCTGGAACTGTGGGGACTATAATGAATCTAAGGTAACCATTCGAAAGAAGATTTTTCAAGGAAATTATAAAAAAATAATTTGTTGATGTGCAGTGTTGCCAAATGAACAATTTTTAAGTTTTTGTTTGAAAAATGCATTTTTTACCAAATGAGTATATTTATATTCAGGAAATAACCTCACCAACGTGTTCTTTGACCATTTTTACATTGGAAACGCCTAAAACCCCGAGGTACTATGTTCCGATTTTGCGATACAGAATTTTTTAAAAATGAAAAGTCCTTTTTTCACTGTGAACATTGTAGATTATTTATTGATTTCCGAACATACACACATATACGCATTGACACATACATAACACACATACACAGCTCGATTGGTTGCTTCTCTACTTACAGCATCGCGTTTGAAATTTATATGAAGATTAGTATGGAAAAATGTATTTTTGCATTTTTGCTCCTAGCGACTTTATTTTATCGTTAATTCAATCATCTGACTCAATACTGAGAGATGCTGAAAGAGTTTGCTGAAGAATAAGCATTGCTGGAAGTATTACAACGCTTTGAAGATTGATTGTTGAAATCATATGCAAGAAATCAATGTTTCTGCCAGCACTATCTGGTCAACTGTCCTTACTATGTCTGAAACTCGATTATGCATATGTACAACATGTGATAGATTTAGTTCGGAAAAGGTATTAGAGTGTAACCGCCGCTTCGGCGGGCTTTGATCCCACTGTCCTTGTTAGACGGAAAAACCATTTCTCTTTCAGGAATTTTCCATTAAAAATTGATCTGAATAACTACAATTTGTTCCTCAGCACTAAAAGATTAAAATTTTTGAAATAACACTCAGTTGAATTATTGGTACACGTAGTTTGGCAGTTCTGGTAGAATAAACATTTCTAGTCGTCGTTTCAGCAAGGCTTCTTCTTCTGCAAAGATTTTCGGCATCCTTAGGGTCAACAATATGTCACATGGTTTACAAAAATCTGAATTCTCTAGGAGTATAAAATGCAAAAAATATAGCGAAAGTATATTGGCCGTTAAACAGCAAATATTATCCATTTATTTTCAAAATACAGCAAATAAAATCATTATCTCAAAGAAGACCATTTTTATGATGTTTGCTATTGTTCTACTATTTTCATACTTTGATAATATACACACACAGTTGACAATTTTTGATTACATGGTGAGTGAGAGAGAGCTCATGGCTATCGTCAAATCACATTTGCGTGCTGTGAAGTGTGGGTTTGATAAAGTAGTAGTAAGATAAAAACTTTTCGTGGGTAATTCTGCTCTAGTGGACTAATATTGACATTAAGGTCTTCTTCTCCCTTTTATATAGCTACAAAATACGTTTAAAAATTGCATCCAACGTTTTTCGCCATTTTCAACCCTCTTACCTCCCACCTGTCACAAATCACTAATCCTCTCCTTCTGTACGTACAAATACCATTTACATAATGATTTGCCTTTTCATACATTATTTTTCCACAATAACATAGTGAAAGTCTACTTCCTTATGAGCTAATTTATTTTTACCTTTCTCGTACACTAAGTGTACCGAAATGTTTTATGTTCGCTCCAAAAACAATCTTTTTATAGAAGGCGGGAGACCCATAGTGTTGTATACCAATCGACTCAGCTCAACGAATTGAGGTGATGTCTGTGTGTGTATGTGTATGTATGTGTGTGTGCGTAAAAAAGTCTCATCCACTATTTAGGGGCTTGTCCTTAACCGATTTGTTCGCACCATGTTGCATTTTACAGGAAATCCTGGCCCATTGTTTCCTATTAAAATTTTACTGGTTGGGATTATGGGCTCGAAAGTTATGGTCAAAATACTATTTCCATAATGCACGAGAAAGGCACCATTACCGCTAGGTAAATTAATCATGGTTTTTTAGATAACCATATCGTTTCTTTTGTCGTAATTGCCTCTCGTCTGTTTTTCCTTTGTTGTTTTTAAGAAAATGTTTGTTTAGCGGTGATGAAATTCTTGTTTCATTTCTATGTCCCGTTACAGTAATGAAACAAGAACTTCATCAATGTTTTCATCATCGTCATAAATTTAGTATTATTCGTTTCCTCTTTCCCTACAGTGATACTGTATTCCTTAATCCAGATTGAAACACGAGTCTTTCGGTTCACTTAATCTAACGTTATTTTGTAAGAATAAAATAGTATAAAAATTTCGGCTCCGTTACGCTCAACGGCATATGAGCCGAGAGCTTTCGAAATTAATAAATGTTTTATAAAATTAAAAAAAAAAACTTTCCATAGCAGGTGAAATAATATAGTATCTATGTGAGTAATAGTTTAATAGTACGCTCTACAACAATACAGAAAAGCTATTCCTTCCAAAGTGACTACGTTGCCAAGTACATTATTTTCTATTCAAAGGCTCAAGTAACATGTTTTACAATTTATTTGAAGAAAACAATATCTTCGAATTCTTGGCAATTCCATAAAAGGTAAAGGTTCAGTATGCATAACAAAATCTTATGTAATTGATAAGTTCCATATGAATCATATAATATTCAGAACTCCATAACACAAGAACGGCTCACAGTACCTTGGGGTTTCGAGTGTTTCTTAACCAAAATTTTCTGGAGAACACGATACTGGTGTTATTTTTCAAATAAAAATATACTCATTGGCAGAAAACAACGATTTTATACTTAAAACGCAAAAACAATAGAGTTGGCAACACTTCTACTCAAAATCGATATTTTTCTCAAAAAGTTTGAAGAATTCTCTTCAAAATGCATAAAAAGAAGTTATTTGTAGCTTAAAAACTGTCCGAGATATGAGTTGTTCAAAAATATGGTTTTTACAAATCGTCAAAAACGGGGGGTGCTCCCATTTTCCGAGGGGTTGTCCAATCATCAAATAAATTTGGATTTTTACATATAATCGATAGATAAATAAATCCACGAAATTTGATAAAAATCGGTGAAAGTCGATTACAAGTGGTTCGGTCACTTGGTATGGAATGACCCAGCAGTGTGGTACCTCATATTTCGTAACACACCACCCGGCGTCATGGGAACGGGTAGTTAGTTACAAGTTGTGTCACAAAATTATGTTGATAATTACAACAACTTTTTTGTTTAATATGAGCTCAAAGTTTTCTGTATTACAGCCAACGAATGATGTAAAATGATCTAATTGATTCCTAGGCGGTGAACTATTTGGACTTATATATAATATCTTATAAATCTTTGGTAGGACCATTTGTTTGAAAAATATAAAATAATTAAAATAATGCCTGAAAAATACGATTTTACCTGGTTTAACTGGTTTTACTATGTTTTAATAACAAATTTAAATGGAGTTTTTAGATTTTAAACTCTGAATTTTTAATTCTGAGGAAAATTTCATAAATGATCTCTTATTAGCAATCCAGCTATTCTAATGAACTTTAAATTTCTAAACGGCAGAATTTAGTAATAAAGTTGATAAAAAATATGTGAGTTAAAAAATCTTTTAAATCTAATTAGTTTTTTGTATTATTTTAGATTTTAAATAATCGATAAATTTATTCACCTCCACACTAGTTTTTCGGGTATCTATTCTTAATTTGTTAATAAACATAATCTTGTTATAAAAATGTGATATTTCTGAAATAATTTCAATCAAAAAGTTTTGAATTAAAAGTTTTAAATTTGGTGGCTTGTGCCAGATTTACTTCTGACATAACTTGTTCAGTAGCCGTTCGATAACTGCAACATGTTTACTTTTCAGTTAGCGAATGCCGTTCGATAACTGCAACGTATTTTAGATGTCAAACAGTTGTCAATCGACGTCAGATGCACTAAAAGTGAATCTGATTGGGCAGCGCAATGCAGCTGTCATAGAGGTTGACTTTTTTTTAAAGATTAGCGGTTCGATAACTGTTCCAACTATCGAATTGCAATTAAAAAGCATTTCAGTTAAATGACTTGCAGTTATCGAACGTCTATTGTTATTTAACATTTATAAACGGATTTAACAACTATTTAACAATCATAATGTACTTTCTGTCATTGACGCCTATGTCGTTCATTACTCTCCCTGACGTTGAGATACATCAAACATCATTGTCATGTGATGAAACTGAGGCTGTTCACTATCTTTGTCACCGGAGGGTATTAACGCGCACCAACAGACGTGGTTCTGGTTCCGCTACTCCTCAATTCTTTAATTGATGTTAAACTTTCGCATTTTAATAAGTTCCATTCGTGAAGAAAAAGATCTTAGTTGATGTGAATCGGAAACAAGCTCACAACACACTTGGAACTTTTTTGATGCTTATTTCCCAAATTTAATATATTGCTATCAGATTCACGTTTGATTTGGTTGATGATAATAATGAAATAATTAATAGGGGACTTAGGGGAAAATGTTACAAGGTTAAAATACTTCAAATTTCCATTTACTTCCGCTATATTCACTTATGTATCATCAGATACGTATTTTGTTTTCTACTTGTATAACATTTTCAAGTAGAAAACGAAATACGTATCTGATGATACATAAGTGAATATAGCGGAAGTAAATGGAAATTTGAAGTATTTTAACCTTGTTGATGATAATAGTTAAAAAAGATTTTTATTTTGAACTTTTTTACAACAGGCAATGCAAAAATAGTGACTTTAGTAACCATTTTCCAAAAAATAGTGACTTTAGTGACTTTTGGATGCAAATAGTCACTTTTTAGTGACTAGGCTCAAAATAGTGACCAAGTCACTAAAAAGTGATTCGCATTAGGCTTTGATAGACTTTGGCCAAATGGTTTACTCGGTTGAACTACATATTCGGCCAAACAACGTTTGCCTTGTGGCTGTAAAACCACCCTTTTCCGTTTCCTCCACCATCGAAAACAAAGCAATGGAAAGGAATTTAGCCTGTTTGGGGCCATCCACAAAGTACGTCACGCTCCTAGGGGGAGGGGGGGTTTCGAACAGCATGACGACTCATACAAATTTATTAGAGATTTACGTCATACAAAAAGTATGACGAAGAGGGGAGGGGGGGGGGGTTCAAAATCGCCAATTTTTGCGTGACGTACTTTATGGATCTTACCTTTCTTTATTTTGTGATTTTTTCAGCAGTGAGCACGCATGTTAGCAAAAAGAAGCGACGACTTTGGTGCTGTTTTTCTTTGTTTTGCGATGAGATGAATATATGTTTAGTGAGATGGAAAACGGAACAGTTCCCCATATCTAGTTTCCAAGACGTCTTCAAAAGCATAAAATTTGCTTTTTGTTCTCTATGTTCAAACGTCCAGATGATGTCTATCAAAAAGCACAAAACTCTATAAATCAATCGCTCAATTTCGTTTAAACCAGTGTTTCCCACACCAGTGGTCCGGGTCGACAACCTGGGGGGCCGCAAGCCCGTACCAAGGGGGCCTTTGCAAAGAATGCACCCTTTTTGTGGTTTAACTATCATGAACACATTTTTTGGTATACTTAAATTTACTCAAAATCTGGCGATTTGAAAGAGAGTTTGTTCCTGTAGTGGTTTTGAAACTGATTTTGAAAAACCAAAAGCGACTACATCATTGCTACATTTCATACATGGTGGCATGCAGTAGAATAAAATTGGGTGAGTTGATACTTACCGTAGCAGCGCACATGTTTCACCACAAATGCAAGTAAAAATTTCGTACTGAATCATAGCTGAAGAATAAAATATCATAATGATAAAAATATTGAAATAAAATGATTAAAAATATATAGATGGATATGAACAAATTTATTATGATTTGCTCGCAAGCAATATAGGGTTCTGTTAGGTGGGTCACATACCCAAAAAAAGTACCTCACGCATTACAATTATAATTGCACATCCATGACAATCGAATACAAATCTTGCAAATTGCGTGTAGAGATTTAAATCCAATCTTGAAATCACTGGTGTCAGTTTTGGTGAAGCATAAATTCGAGAGAGCTGATTTGTTTTGTAGGTTCTGATTCTGAATTCTAAAACAATTTCCAATGGAAATTGTTGTGAAAAATGTTAAGAAAAAGAATTAGTCGAATCAATAAGAAGTAATATAGGAAGCCGGTTGCACGTTCAATATTTAGACTAACTTACGTTAAATAAAAACCAACAAACTGAAACTGTCAATTATTTGATTTTCCTCTGAATTCAATTAGTTCCTAACCTACATTGTGACTGCCTGATAAGCTAAACAAATAAAATCCTTCCGTATGTCTGGCAAAGCTAATTGCTTGACCACAACCCGTCGCACGCAACCCGTTTGCATATCCGCAACGCTGTCTGGCAGAACCGGAAACACAAGTGGTAAGATTCCTGCCCCCACGCGATGCGCAATGCCCAGAACGGAAGAGGAGTAGCAGCAGCAGATACGAACGACACACAACAAAGATACACTCATCAACAGCTCGCATCCGTATACGTCTCTGGCGGCTCCCGGTCCGACTCGACCCAAAGACATCACGTAATGTCGCGCTTACAAGTGTTTCGAATCTTG
Source organism: Armigeres subalbatus (assembly GCF_024139115.2). Taxonomy (NCBI): domain Eukaryota; kingdom Metazoa; phylum Arthropoda; class Insecta; order Diptera; family Culicidae; genus Armigeres; species Armigeres subalbatus. The sequence continues at coordinate 210,630,806 of NC_085140.1, read as the reverse complement.
CTCCGGATGATCCCCATCGGTCTGGGATATCCATACCGGCTAATAAAATTAAGCAATTAGGGAAACAGGAAATCTAATTTAAATATGGTGTGGATTGAACGTATAAACAAAACACATAGCTCGATAATAAGCAGCGATATTAATAAGCACTCTTCAGTACACGGTATGCGACTTGAGAAGATTTCTTCCGTTCTGTGATTTTCTATTTGGCATGATCAAATGTGATGAACGCGAGAGAATCGAAGAATAACAGAACGGTGAGCGCAATGGGTCATAGATAGGGTTGGACGACACGGGCCACAACCGCTATTCTGCATTGCAACTTGTGTAACTGGATTCAGAAAAAAATCTTTATACGAGAAAATATTAAAATCACGAAGCAAAAAAAAACTAACCAAGAATTTTACGTATATTTAATCCTTCCGCCTAATAAGTAAATCATGAACTAGTAAGTTGATTCACAAAAATCAAATTAGTTTCATGGTAATTCCTTTTTAAGATTTTAAAACCTTAAAAAAGCATGGCCCACAGTGCTGAGTAATAATAAAACGAAACGAATCGGCGCAGACGGTCGATACGAAGCAGACCACGTTACACATAAAATCAGTAGCAGTCAGTGACAGAGGCAAAACGATGCATCCGATTTTATCTGTCTACTGTCTCGTCGCCACTCATAGCGTTAGTAGCTCGGTAGACAGAGGTACATATGTACATGTATGTATTACCAGCCTCAGGCAGACAGATGATTTAGAGACGGTATTTTAATAGATTTCCGCCAGTGGTAACCGCTTAATCGAAACCAGAACCCGCCTCGCACGCTGGAGTTGAATGTGACTTTCAGAAAATGGACATCCGTCCGGCCACCACTGCCATAAACAATTGCTTTGATTCTTCGAGCACATACCTTAACAAAACGAGACAGTCAACCACCAATCGTACACTTCCTTTTATTAAGAAATTACGTTCTATTTTCCACGAAGATCTCTCCCCGCCGGATGACATACGAATGCTATTTTGTTCTCGCCCGGCATTGGTAGGTTTCCGGCGTGTCTTCCCCGAAGACAATTAAATCGCTTATAAATTAGAAAATAAATATACCAACAAACAGCCATATACTGGATTTCCTTATTAACTACTGTATTACAGGCAGTTAATGTTCAGGCTTTTCTTTCCCACTTCCTTTGACCGTTCCATTGGGGGCTACCGACTATTTGCTGCTTCCCGGTGCGATAGCCGGCAGTGATCGGTGCATCCTGCTGAGACATCACTGGGTAGGTATGTGTGCCATTGTGTGGACGATTCCCATTACACTCGATTATTCCGGTAGAATTCTTCACGGTGCCTATCGCTGACTATACTGGCGGTAGGGCCGAGGGATAAATAATCCATTCACCACTGCTGGGCCAACCGTTCTCAATCAACGAAGAATGACGCAAATGTAGTGAGAGTGGAATGAAGATCAGTTTCCATGGCGATTAGGATTCTGTCTTAATTTTTGAATCCAATTCAAATGATAAATAGATGAATCCAAGTGAAAATAAGAAAATAACCGATAGTATTAATTTTGACAGGTACCTCGGCTCAGCATAGGGAGACCATTTTAAAACACATATGATAAATTCTAGAAAAAATGTAATGAAAATATGATAGATGTACACTGGAGTCGTTTTTTACGCGGGAGATACATGCATTTCAAATGTAATTTAATTTATCTAATCTCCCCAATATATGTGCAGTTTTTAATAATATCAACATTACTTACTTTTAAAGGCAAATGGGAAAAGTTTTGATTCGTGAATATAAATTATAATTATGAATGTAAACATAAGAATTCAACAAATAAGTACATAATTCAATTTATGTTTTGTCTTTCGCGTATACGGCTATAGGATCACTCCAAAACCGAACTTTTGATAGAAGGTTCAGATACCCATAGTGTTATATACCAATCGACTCAGCTCGACGAATTGAGGTGATGTCTGTATGTGTGCATGTAAGTATGTATGTGTGTATGTACAAAAAAATGTGGGAAACGCTTTTTTGTACTTAACATTATCCGATTTGCTTGCATTCGACGCGGAATCTTTCATCTTTTCACTATCGAAAATTGGCCCAATCGGCCATTGCGTTCCGGAATTATTAGAAAAACATTAATTTTTTCCCCATTTTTCCCCCCTTGGAAAAAAAATTTCAAAATAGAAAAAAAAAATTTTCAAAAACTTTTGCAATGCATTCAAATGAATGCAATTGAATGTGAATTGATGGAAATAGCTGAATCTATCTCCCTAAAGTCCATTTTTGACCTCTCTTATGTGATTTTCTTGTTTTATAATACACGAGAAAGGCACCATCACCGCTAGGTGGATTATTCTGGGTTTTTCTATTCAACCTATTGCTCCAGTGAGTCAAGATGAGCCCTGAGTTCTAATTTGAGATCTGCATCTAATTTAGTTGATCCTTTCTCGATCAAACTGCAAAGTTAAACAAATGTACCCAATATTTCCTACATTAACTTTGCTTCGGCATTTTTGACTAAATTGACACAATTTCTTCTTTTTCTTCTCTTCTTCATTGGCATTACATCCCCCACTGGAACATTGTCGCCTTGCAGCTGTTCATTAAGCACTTCCACAGTTATTAACTACGAGGTTTCTAAGTTACCATTTCTGCATTCGTATATCATGAGGCTAAAACGATTATACTTTTATGGCCAGGGACATCGAGACAATTTCCAATCCGAAAATTGTTTAGACCGGCACCGGGAATCGAACCCAGCCACCTTAGCATGGTCTTGATTTGTAGCCGCGCATCTTACCGCTAGGCTAAGGAGGGACCCTACACAATATCCGTGCAGAAAATTATTTGGTGCTTCTTAGTAGAATGTCTTCATTTGTCATAAGACGAGTTTGTATTATCTAATTTAATTCCACCACTTGTTTGTACCTCGACAGATACGTATTACGACCTCAACAGTAAGGTCGTCTTCAGTGTCTCGTACCGTACTTGACTTGTCTCAAGTCGAGTCAAGTACGAGACACTGAAGACGGCCTTACTGTTGAGGTCGAAATACGTATCTGTCAAGATACAATTAAGTGGTGGAATTAAATGGACAGTACTTAATTCGTCTTAGACGGTTTAATACATTCCACTCAACGAGCTTAATATATTTTTCTGACAATTTCCTTTTCCAATTGCGCTTTTCCAATAACTAACTGCAGCCAAACGCTGTGCGTCTAAGTTTCTCTTCGTGCTGTTATTGTTCAACTGCTACTCGATAACTTTTCGTTAAGAGTCCACCACTTGGAATAAATTTTCAGCTTCGCCACGGGATCGCGTGGGATCGCAACAGACGCCATTTTTGTAATCAACCCTCTCTTCACATAAAATTCTGGTTACTGATGTTTGGTTGAAGTTGAATGATGACCCAACCAATGGGATGGGTTTCCGTTAAAAATGCTACCAGCGCTGCTGTGTCCATTCCGCTGCGTCCGCTCTGCGTGAAATCTTGTTTGAACTGAGGATTAGATCTAAACCCGCAAGTTGCTTGATTTTAATGTCTGTGCTTGTGATGCATGCACGGAATTAGTTGTTTTACTATTTCTAAACTGTTCGCCAATTTCCAATAATTAATAGTTGAAAATCTTTCTTTTTAGGACAATGTTGAAACGTTGACTCATCCTTGATCGAATGATTCAAAAATATTGGAAATCCATCGAAAAACGGCTGAGATATTAACGTTCAAAGTCTATCATATTTTCGTGACGGTCTCCGATTTCACAATCGCAAAGTGTTCCCCAATATAGAAAAGACAGACGTAGTTCTTTATATGTATAATTAAGGTTACTGCTCTTGGACTTCATCTCATAGCTCTGATATTCATCTCACGAAAAGCGAAGCAATGGAAAGAAATTCGACTTGTTTCTTATTTTTGTGATTTTTTTCACCAGTGAGCAGCAGTTATAGTAAAAAGAAGCAACGAAATTGGTAAAAAAGTAAATTTTTGGCAAAGGTTTTACCACTGGAACACTGGTTGGGAAACACTGGCTCAGAGGTTTCAACAGAACAATTTGAAAAAGGTGTTTTTTCGCACTTATTGTCATATACTGGCTATTTTCGCCACATTTGAATCACTTTTTCAATCGTTGATTTTTTTTTAATCTTCTGTGAACCATGATGAGAATCATACATGCAGGGTTGCTACGGAGATCCGGAAATATTTTCTGCGCAAATCTGCGCCGACTAAAATCAAATCCACGAGACATTAAATCTATTCCGCGCCAAATTCGTGCGACCCAAAACTAAGTTCTAAGCAAATACACGTGTAATATCATTTTAGTTACCACAATTTACTGAACGTCTTCTTTCGAGTTCGTTTTTATAATATTACTGATTTGAAATATATTCAATTAATTCCTGCGGATATCGCTTTGGAAATTCTTGCAGAAATTGATTGGTGACTTCCTGTGGAAAAACTTCCGGAAAACCTTTAGTTAAATTCAAGGCGCAGTTTTTGAGGATTTTTTTCAGAAATTCTTGTGATCATCGCTACGGGAACTTCGAATGAAATTGCAACGTGAATTCTTGCGGAATTTTCTCTGGGAATCTCTGCAAAAACTGTTCTGGAAATACATTAACAATTTCCTCCTTGAATTCCTGTGGTAATCGTTTTGGAAATATCTGTAGACATTCTAAATATGGTTAATTCTTGTTGATAACCTTCCGGAAATTCTTTCGTAAATTAAAGGTGGCAACCTTGCGGATTTTTTTACAACTCCTTTGGTCAGCGCTCCAAGAATTTCCGTTGAAATAACTCCAAAATATTTCTAAACAGTTTAAAAAAAATGCTCCTGAAATTATTGCAGTTTTTTTTTTCAGGAGTAGCTTTTAAAGATCACATTCTAATGTTTGAACGAATTTCCGCGGAAGCACTTATAAAAATGAGGCAACTGCCTAAAATCAGAATGTGTTTTCTATTGTTGTATAGGGAAAAGACCCAATAGTGGAAGAACTAAGCAAGTTCAACCACAATTTGCCATATGGGTTGCTGCGTTTAATATGTAGATTATGTAAAACCTTAGACGAGACCGGGAAAGACGCTGCTTCTTTTCTCTTGTTTTGACACTTGTTCTTCTTTTCATCACCATCACCATTGACCATCAAGTTTCAACTGTTTCATTGACTGTTTCACCTAAGCCCCAGGTGGGCTCTTCTGAGCACAAGAAAAGGAATATCTGGTATAGCAATACTTTCACACGAAAAGCTGCTGGGTGCATCTGACAGTTCGTGACAGCAGTTGACTGACAGCAGATGAAGTTACATTTTTTCCTCTTTGCAATTGCAAGTCCCGTCCCAGTTAAAACTCAGGTCGGTGGCACGACGCCATGTTTTTGTAGCCAACATCTCAGTATAAAATTCATGATAGTATGTGTTTTGTTTACAAACATCACATTTGATTTTCATTAGGATACAGAACTTTCAGTGGGATACGGTCGCGCAATGTTAGCATTAGCATTAGCATTGAGCATTTCGCACAAATTCGTAGGTGGTACAAGCCAAGACTATTGTATGAGAGTAGCAACACTTTCATCCGGTACCACAGATATTGATTTGGGACTAAACGCTATCTCTTAGATGGAAGCAATGCACTCTCCAATAGTCGAGATCTGTCCTGGCCACGTCCTTGCGAATGCTGAGGAAGGGAAAGGATGGTTAGTTGGACACCTACTTAAGAAAGATGCAGAGAACTCTACGACCTCTCATAAGTGCCACGGGAGGTTTTTGGATTGTTAGTGTTGAAGGCTTAACAGTAGGAATCGTTCTGGTAGAACGTGAAACACAGAAAGAACTAAGATAGAAATACAAAGTAGGAAAGAGACGAGCCTGGAATTGAACCCACGACCTCCTGCTTATAAGGCAGAAGCGGTAGCCACTAGACCACCGAGCTCGTCTGGGATACGGTCGCGCAATGTTGGCTGCAAAACAAACCTATTGTGTAAGATAGGGATGCCACAGGGCGGGTAAAACTAACATTACTGCAACTATAGGAATACCCACAACCATTGGAACTTTTATCCTAACCCTTATTCGTTCTAGATCATAGCTTCCCAAAGTTGGGGGGTCGCGACCCCCTTCCACAAGATTTACACAGGCTGGAGGGTCGCGACCCACCACTATGGGAAACTATGTTCTAGATGAATGCTATGAAAGCAATATGAAATCTTCAACACTAGGGGAGACTGGGTAGACTTGATCCTCTTTTCTGATTTCCGATGTATCACAACCAATAAATAAATAAACATACACGATTTCCACACAGAAATATAGTATTTAACTTTACTGATGTATGACAGTCCTTTAATTATTCTTGTTATTGATACACAATCGATTTTTTGAAGTGCTGTCAAAAATCGACTTTGAAAATATTCGGGGGAAATTGATCCCTCTCCAAGAACTTGCTTTGATAAAATCAGAAAGGTGCCCTAAGATTTTTTAAATATTTTCTCTTCAAAATACGCGGAATTATCGAATTGCTGTGCGTATACATGAACGATTTTTAATATTGAATTCGACAGCATATGCAATTTTAAAATTTGGGGAGACTTGATCCCCATTCTATAAATAACGCAATAAATCATTTTTTCCTGCAAACCCTTCAGCAAATCCGTCAAATCTACAAAAAATTAAAAGCCTAAGCACAGATTTTTATTTTTTTTTTATTTTTCCGCCAAATTTTTATATGGGTGACTAATGGGGGATCAAGTGTCCTCATATTGAGCCATTAACTTCAAATCCAATTATCCTAAAACTTTGATGGAACGTTGATATTTTCATCAGTACAGATCATTAAGCATAGTTATGGCTTTGTGCTGTGAAAAAACGATAGCATTTGTTCTTTGTTATGAGAAGATGTTCAAATTTTGAGTGACCAATATAAAAATCTATAGGAAGGTCAAAACATACAAACCTCCCTGCAGAATAAATAAGGTTGTCATTCCAAAAAATAACTCACCACATAAAGGTCATTTGTCTAGAGGATCTATACTAGAAATACGCTAGAACAAAACTATTTAGTTCTCGATAAAACAGGGGATCCCCGGGGATCAAGTCTCCCCACCTTCCCTACATATTACAACACTATTAGAAATCCTGACGAAAAAACTTTTGAAAAATGATATGACTGATTTGTGATATTTTGTTCATAAAAGAAAAACAGAATTCATTTCATTTCAATTCATACCTCCCTTTATTGAAGGGTATCTTAAGTTAAGGGGTTGAGAGATATACGATACGATTTGAGATTAATTAAATTTGCTAAACGAAAACTTGAGCAGAAAGATGGGTATTTTTGGTTGGCGCTGGGTGCGATTTGGCTGAACCCCGGCCATATATCATGCAATGTGGTTCAGTCAGAAACTGAAAAAAAAACCAGAATTACGAGGAAGTTTGCCGGGATAAAAAAGCGGGTGTTCATGTCCTTCAACAGACATGTTTTGTATGCGTCATGTTTCAGAATGGTTTAAAAATGACAACAAGGTGCGACCTTTCCTCGTAACATTTGTTTAATTAATGCTCAAGAGTGTAATCATGGAATTCAAACAGGGCTTGATAATATCCGAAAAATAATGTGAGTAATTAACTTCAAACGTTAATTTTGATCTCAAGAACATTTGCTAACGAAAATAAAGCCCATTTAGATAGACATAAAACTAATTTTCAAATAAACGTCCTTAGATGTAGCATTTTATTTGTTCAATTTTCACCTTAAACTAAATCCGCGCGATTGCAATATTAATGCAATATTATTGCAATATTTATGCAATATTAATATTATATCACATGATATTATGACCCTTAAAAATTTTTGAATATCGTAAAATGCATTTTTGTTTCCATAATGTCCGCAGAAATTGACCACGTGTCGGTAAAATAATTTGTTCTCGTACATTGTCTTTCAAAAAGTATTTTTTTTATAAGGAAAGTTTTCGTGAAAACAGTTCGAAAATATATTACAACCGGCCTGAGTAAATCCAAATACCCACAAATATTTGCTAATCTATCAAAGTTCAACAATATTTAATAACGTCGGGTTGATAAAAAACTGATTGTAAAATTATAAGATTGACTAGCCATTCAATAAATATAATTAAAAAAAAGTCGATCCATAATCAGTAAATTAGCAATAAATAATTGCTAAATTTTCAAGAAAATTACAATTTTCCCAGAAGAAAATCAACAAAAAAATCATTATAAAGCCATTGAAAATATGAAAAATTTTATGAAAAAAACATAAAAAGCAAAAGCTTCTTTTGAAGCGTTTATTGTTTATGGAAAATTTGCTATTATTTTTATTGAAAACTTTCTATTTTTTATGAAAAACTTTTAATTTTTTTGCCGTAAAAATATTTATTTTGTGTTAAATTATTTAATCGTTTATTGCTAATATTGATTTATTTATGGAATTTTTTTCGTTGCAATTATATTTTATTTTTGTTAAATATCTTGACTTTGTATATGCACAGCGCATGCTTTACGAAATGAACAAATTAATATTAATTTTGTTAGAGAGAATCCACGTGTCTTGGTGTAACTCGAACCCACATAAGGTACACCGGGGCAAGTTGAAACGGTTTTTTCAAAGTTGAAATTCAAAGTGCTGTTAAAAAATTACCCTTTGATATATTTTGATTCCGTTTGCGGTGTTTGCTAGTTCGGGCTAAAGATTATACATAAAAAATAAGTAACCCTAACAAACTTTTTTATAAATATTTTGTATAATTAAATTATTGTTTTATATGCATCGTTTCATCTTGCCCCGCGTATCGGGGCAAGTTGAAACACTGCGTTATCTACAGACATAAGCTAATTTTGCCGTATTAATAACAAAATGCATGTACTCAGTGAGACTCAAGAAACACGAAATTGTAAGGGTGACTTTAATACTGCCAGGATTCGCATAGTAAGTCCCATGTAAGTTTTTGACGATTTTGATTTTCTTTCAGAAATTAGCCTAAAATTGTTTACTGTTTAAGAAAAACTGAAAAAATAGTAGGCTTTGTTCTAGAAATTTGAACACAAATCCCACTTTTGTTGTCTCATCTTGATATTTACTCGCCTAAAAGTCACATTCCAGATTTTGATACTCTTTTGCACAAAAAATAAACATTTAATTGTCCCACAGCAATATATACAGATAAAGAATATTATGTCTATTTTGCCGAAAGATAGCATTTTTTTTTCAATTTATTAGATTTTTTTTGTATTTCTCCATGTAAAACAGGTTTGAAAAATATAAGGACAGTGCACAACTAAGTCACTAGCGTATTTTCAGAGATCAAATTCTGGAGAACGCACTACGCTGAAAATTTATCAAATTGATTTCCTCCTACTGGTGACCACTCGGATTACTATTCAGGATGGTTCATTATTTGGTTCACTTGTATATTGTGCACGGGATTAATTCGGTTGTGGCTTCTTCATAAATGCACATTAATAAACCAGCCAGCGTATCTCTAACAAACTCTGCGACTGGAGAAATAGGCAGCTGGGGAAGTTAAAGATGAAGTTAACGAAAGGTTCTCATACTCTATGTTCTATTTTTCTGAGAGTCAGTGCTCAGAAGATTAAGAATCTCAAAAGTGCAGTTTAAACATGAATCCTTTTCATTCTAGTGGAGATCAAGATGTATCAAGTGTATTCTATGAAAAATACATTTTCAAAACTAAAACAAACCCGCTGGCTCTCCCATACTAAAATCCAAGATGGCTGAACACCTAGTGGTGTATTCATCTTGGGCGGAAATTTATTCATTTTTTTTCCAGAAGTTTGCATGTTTTTTTTTAATTTTTGTTTTCATAATGTATGTATTTACGGACCATCTTGATTTCGGGGGAAAAAAGTATTACTTTTTATTGCGAGAGTGACGTTCTGGATCGTTGTTTCAACTTGCCCCGCACCACGCATTTCTATTTGCCCCGTTGAGTTGAACATGCGGAGCAATATCAAACAACCAAAATACAAAAAAATAAAACGGGATTTCATCGATTTTTCATAATCATCATGCTTATTTAACATTGAATGATTACCTACCATGAGAATTTGATGAAAAAACTCTTTCAAACATCGGTTTGAGACCTGTTTCATTGGCACGTCAAATAGTTGGTTTGGATTTTGCAATGGGCGAAAAATAAACAATGGCAGGGATAGCTTTTGACAGCTGCAATATTCCGGGAATGGCAGTCAGAAGGTGCGTTTAGGGGAGTAGCTTGTTGAAAAAAATAATCAGAGCCTTCGGTCATTTACTATCTAAATTACAGCTTCCATTTCAACTTACCCCGCATTTCAACTTGCCCCGGTGTACCTTATACAAAAGCTGCAGCATTTCTGATTTCTCCATTGATAATTTCCTTTTTCATGTAAAATTTCTAATTCTCAATGAAAATTTGGTTTTGCTGCATTTTAACATATGCTGAACCACGGAAGGCCCAAATCATCTACAAATCAACTCAAGCAACACGAACATCTCTCCGTTATCCACATCGAGAATGCACTCCTCCAATTAGCGTTCCGTTCCATTTCACCTGATACGTAAATACATCCACGCAATCCGGCGAGAGGCGCCACCACGTATAGATAAGTGGTTCAACTACCTTTGCCATTAGCCAGGGCACCATCCTATGCACTCCATGCCCACATCGAACGGAAAGTCGGCAACCGGCAGACAACCGGAAAGAGAATTTCCCACTATTATTCTGCGCCACACGACTCTCGCGCTGTGTTGTTGATAATGGCATTGAGTTCATTCATTTGCGGCTTATTTTGTTGCGTTTCCTAACCAAATCTAACCTGCTGTTGAAAGATCAGGAGTCCACGCAATAACAATGAACCATTGTTAGGCGGGATGGTGCAAGTACCAATTTTGTTATCTCCCCCACTAGTCTCCAGGTAATTCTGCATAAAGTTGGCTTTCAAGTGTACGTAGCGATCGCTTTTCCCATCCATCATGATACTTCTTGTTTCGCTAATCCACTTTCATCTCATCATCATTATCACCTCCATCATCATCATCATCATCATGAATCTAATCGCATATGGTTTGTCCGGTGTGGCCAGAGGAAGTGGGAAAGAATTTCTATTCAGCTAACAGTACCCGTCCCGAGTTGAATTCAGTTCAACAATTTTTCGCCATTGCCTTTGCCAAAGACCATGCCGTGCGCTGAGAAAGCGGATGGAATTATTAAAAATTTACAACGCTCCGCGGAGAATTGGTGGTTTTCTCAGTTCTGCTCCACTGGCCGGGCAAATGAGTTTCCTCCACTCTGTTGCTAACTAACTACACACAGATTTCAATTTTCTTCGCATTGTTGTGTGAGAAGTTACCAACTAGCAGCGCACGAACGGGAAATCCCTTCTCGTGGGGCTACGGGTAATATGAGCTAGTCGCGGTTGATGGCACGTCTTTCGCCCAACCAACGCTAGACCAAGCAACAATTTCAAAAAAAAGAAAAAAAAGAAACAAAAAATAAGGCCCGTCTCTGTTAGTTGCAAATACCACTTTGATATTAACCCACTATCGTTTGGGGCATAAGCTTAAATATCAAACTAGTCCATTACATATGATAGGGCATATTTGTTGGTTCAATAAATAGTTTAGTGTGATGGGTTTACAAAATTACCTATGAGTATTTTTTTCTAATAAATCAGATGTATTGAACATCTTAGAGGAATTATGTTCTATTTTATTTCCACCTAATTTCTCAGTATAGGATGTCACCATTATTCGTTTTGCCCTGTCTTTTGCACGGTAGCAAATTTGGTGAATTCTTTACCATCTCTCAAAATCAAAAGGTTTCTCCCAAATAGGTACTACTTTTCATAATCGCAGGGTTCCTAAGTTTAAAAAAATCAGTCGATTCGGATGTAGCAACCAGCAACCACTGTTTCAAAACCGGCAGTTTCCGTCGTCGACCTTTGAAATGAACAAACCAATCAATAATGCACGCCCTGTCTGATCCGTTTGTGTGCAAAGGCAACCACATAGGAACGTATTTTGCGCAAGTGGCGATGGATATGATACGAAATCTTCAGCAGCTCGCAAAACCTTCTGGTGTATGCATACTCATACTCATATCCATTCATTTGAGCTGATGTTTTTGGCGCCAAACGGTGAATCACGCTCTACGATAATTAATGTGAATAACGGTGGTGGCCTGGATTCGTTTGCTCGACGCTGCAGGCCGACCTCGACACAAGTGCGTTGTTGCGGCTCTTAGACAGTGATTTTTTCGTCATGCTCCATAAATTGTTAAGTCTTAATAAAGCGGAATGCAATGAGGGCATTGTTTTCAGTTTTGCACAAGATGAAATAACAGTACATCAGCCCTTTAAGAACGGATCAAACAATTAGCTGATTTCAAGTAAATTTTATGGTCTTTAGAATGTCCACAAAATTCTTCATGAGCGAAGAACATTTTATCAATCAATCTAGCTTTAACTTCCCCGTCGTTTCCAAGTACCGATAAGCAATCGTCGAAAACGCTTCCCATACCTACACGTTGGAACTACTCGAAGTGACTAATCATATAAAACCCAACCGAAATAGAGGAAGACCTTCCTGGGCTTAATTGTGAATTTCCTGCAGCTAACGCATCGACGACATCCACTCCACGCCATATCATCGTACACACAATTGGACGGTTCAACTTCCTGACTTCGATCGATCGTTAGTTACTGACGACCGGCTGCAATTAGCCTCCGGTTGCGCAAGTTTGTCCAGCTTTCCTCAAATGCTCCTAATGCCGGTTTGGTGGCCTGAAATCTCGCCAGTTTCAGCTGTGTTTCTCCGGACTTGTTTAACGAGCGGGGCTCAAGTTCTAAGCTAAGCATCCATAAATTTCGGCCTTATTCAGCGGTTTGAGCAAGAAGTGTGTTTATTATCGCGAGCGTTTGCTGACACAGTTCTCTTCTATATTGCGATACAGGCGATCATTGCCATATAATAATCAATAAGACCCTCATAATCTGGCTCGCATCATTCCATTCCAGTAGTGGCTCTTTGCGGCGTGCAGAATGCCGGCCTTCACCGTCGCCGTCGTGGTCGTGTGGTCGTCCTCATCATCGTCATGGTTCGATTCGGTGAGGTATGGCGACAGACAGCATGAAAGCTTGAAAACTGGTTATGGTGATGGAACCGAAGTTGCTTTCTGATGATGGCACGGCGCGGGCAGGGTCTTTTGAAATTACCAATCAACATGCGTCGGGTGTCGAAAGCAATTGAGCTGAGACGAATGACGACAGACACGTCTAATCTAATTGTATCTTATGTTGCCTTTTCATCGCAAGGTTCTTCGGTGTTTTTTTTTTTTTCATTGAGTGCGGTCACGATTTTCACACGTTGGCTCTTGGCGGTGAATGCGCTTTTGATAATTTGTCACAGATTAGGGCAGAGTATTCGTTTCCGATGATCATTGAAGCCACAGGAAAGCTTGCAACGTCTTCGGGTGTCTGTGGAAAATATTTAGACCGGAAGATGAACCGTTTTAGTTTTTTGAACAACCGTTTCAGCCATGTACGTCATAAACGGCGTTTAACCGTTTTTAAATTGCGATAAAACATATACTAGTAAAAACTGCGTGATAAGTTGACTCAAGTCGAGTCAAGTACGAGACACTGAAGACGGCCTTACTGTTGATGTCGAAATAGGTATCATTTTTTATTTCTTTATTTTAGAAATTTTCGGCCCTTGACACCTTAAAGTATTTGTCAGAGGTACATTAAAGTAGTGGAATTAAATGGAAGTACAAACTCGTCTTAAAACAAGTGAATACATTCCGCTAAAACTTTCCATAGAAGGCCCGTCTATTCAACTTGACGATATAAGAGCAAATGTCTGTCTGTGCATGTGTTGTGTAGGCGTATATGTGTTTGAACAAAAAACCAAACTTTCCATATCGTAATTTTTAATTGATGATTAATTGCTCACAATAAACTATATAGAATTTAATCTCAATGGGCCATTGCGTTCAAAAGTTTTGAAGAAAAAAGTATATTCAATAAAATAAATATATATTGTACTTAGTATATTATAATTTTTTACAGAAAAAAATAGAAAATTGTGTCTATATGTCTTATGCCGAAGCTAATTCGACCAAAAGCCATTTAGCCGATTAACATTCCATTTGGCTTAAACGATTATTAGGTCGAAAACCGATTTAATTGGAAGCGGCATATGGCTGATCTGGTCATTTAGCCAGAAAATTGGTCTTTGTCCTTTGACCGGAATGGCCGTTTCACAGAAAGCGTCATTTAGACTACAATGTCATTTGCCTGAATGTGTCAAACTGCCTAAGACGTTGATTGCCCGAATAGTGCCGTTGGGCCGAATAGATCATTTGGCCGAACGGATCACAAGGTCGAAAATGTCGTTTGGCCAAATCTGTTGACTGATTCGGAACTTTCTTTCACACCACGATTTTGGCTAACGGCATTTTCGGCCGAATGACCTATTCGATCAGGCGACGATATATTGTGCCCAACAACTTTTGGTCTTTGGCTAAATGTCCATTTCTCGTCCAAGAATTTCATTTCAACGAGAAATTCCTTGGATTTCTGTCAAACGGCATTTGTATTTTCAATATAGCTTACACCTAAATACTTTCGTTCCATAGCAAATGATAAAGTAGTGCTTCAAGTTGTGATGCCAATCTCATGGCATCCACTGTGCGCAAAATTAATTGAAGATTGTACTTACTCTTATGAGCGAGATGAATATACCAACAAGGGGTCATCCACAAAGTACGTTGAATAATTCGTGCAAAATCAGAAGGGTTATGTACAAGACACGGCCGCACATTTCAAATTTCTTAGGTCAGGAACATTAATTCTATAGATTTAACCAGAAATTTCGTGTATATTTGCAACATTTCAAAAGAAACTGTTTGTATAAACATAATCTGTTAATCCAGTTGATACACCGGAAGCGTAGGAAACCCTATAAACAAAAGATATTTACACCCCCAAACGGAAGGAAATGAATAATTTATAGCCAGGGTACATGCACAAATGCTAGGTAGGTACCCTAACAAATGCAGCAGCGGTGGTGCAACGAATATGAAGAACATAAAACAGAAAACAGCCACATTGTATCATAAACTCACCTTAAATTCGGTGCTTCTGCAGGACGTCACACGTGCCCTTAAGCACGCTGCACGCTCTGTTATTGGAGTAGGTCGTAAACGCACGAATGCAGAGCAGATTTTAGGCCCCGATGCCGTATGACGCCCGTTCGCTGTTTTGTGGTTCTCCTGTTTCTTCTCGCTTTTCCGGTGTGTTTGCTTGAGATTGGTTCGGCCGCTGGCTGCCGCTGCTATTACTGCACTTTGGCCTGTATGTAGGTATATGTTTACGTTTCCCGGTCGTATTTCCCGAGGCAGATGTTCACCTTCTCTTCCCACTTCGCCTGTCTCTATTTTTATTCCCGCCTATGGTGCTTACGCTTGGCTCGGTCTCGTTCCACTTCTTTGAGTAAGTTTTCAATTCAAAGGCGAAATTCAAGAAAACAAGCTGATTATAGCTTCCGGCGTTTCGCTTAATAATTTTCACGAATATATGACGCACTTGCCTAGGTATTTTCTTCGTC
Organism: Armigeres subalbatus; assembly: GCF_024139115.2. Taxonomy (NCBI): domain Eukaryota; kingdom Metazoa; phylum Arthropoda; class Insecta; order Diptera; family Culicidae; genus Armigeres; species Armigeres subalbatus. Next base: position 210,615,172 of record NC_085140.1, on the reverse strand, counting down.
GGCACTGATCAGTTTCTTCAATCAGACTAATTCAAAGAAATGACTTCCTGTGCACAATGTCTGACTGTCAAGTCCAATCACCTTTGCAACTTCCTCCATATGCTTCGGTTGGCTTACACTCTTCTATTTACGGTTGCGCTATCTTTGCAGTCTATGAATAATTCACAAAAATATACCAGCATGGAAAACTGTATCTTAACTCTTTAGGCACAAATGAATCACTCGTTTCAAGGCACAAATTGTAACAGAAAACTGTTGAAAAATAAACTCTGCGTGATGCGTAACACGAGATCGAACCGCAACTAATTAGTGTCGAACTCGCCCGGCTGCTGTTGTCGATGCGCTGGATTTTCCTTTACCTCGTTCCCTCTTCCCTAATCTGATGACCTTCTTATTTCGTGTATCTACTCCACACTGCACTTAGCTCAGCTGTCCTTCACCTTATGGTGCTCAAACAACACTCTTCTACAGGCAAGCAAGCTCGGCTCGATTCTCCATCGACGGAAACGACTCGGAACTGATGTGGGATAGAAGGAGCGAAAGTTGCTACGTCGACAACTGCCTCAACACGACTGAATAGTGCCCGATGTTCCGACGGTGGTTTTGTGTTACCATTACTTTTGGCGCATGCTTCGGCTTCATTCGGCCGGTACAATACATACACTCATGCATCAATCAGCTGGTACATGTACAGGGTTGAAATGAATGAATGTGGAATTACGGATGGCCAGATTGAAACGGATTTATCTCTTTTATCTATATTTAATTAAGTCCGCTAATATCTTAACTTATTATTAACCAATAAACTCAACTTGACGAATTAGGGTAAATTTTGGAGAGTTCAAGAAATGCGAGCCATGCTTTTTCCATTGCACCTAACATTATCCGATTTGCTCGTAAATTTATTTCGATGGAGAATTTTGACTTTGGGTTTTCCCTTTTTATTATTATTATCAGACTAAGGCCGGAGTGGCCTGTGCAGTGCATAGAAGTCTTCTTCATTCAACTAAATCCATCTTGCTCGCTGTGCACCTCGCCTTCTTGTTCCCGTCAGATCGTTGTCGAGAGCCATTTTCACCGGATTTTCATCCGACACTCTGGCTACGTGTCCGGCCCATCGCAGTTTTCCGATTTTCGTGGTGTGAACGATGGATGGTTGTCCCAACAGCTGTTGCAACTCGTATTTTATTCGCCTCCTCCACGTACCATCCGCCATCTGCACCCCACCATAGATGGTACGCAGCACTCTCCTTTCGAAAACTTCCATTGCGTGTTTGTCCTCCACGAGCATCGTCCAGGTCTTGTGTCCGTAGAGAACTATCGGTCTAAAAAGCGTTTTGTAGATAGTCAGTTTAATACGGCGGCGAACTCTATTCGATCGGAGCGTTTTGCGGAGTCCAAAGTACGTGCCATTTCCTGCCATGATGCGTCTCCGAATTTCTCTGCTGTTATCGTTATCGGAGGCCACCAGTGAACCCAAGTACACGAATTTTTCAACTACCTCGATTTCGTCACCACCAATACAAACACGTGGTGGGTGGCTTACGTTGTCCTCTCTTGAGCCTCTTTCTATCATGTACTTCATTTTCGACGTGTTAATGACTAGCGATTAGCTTCGCTTTTCAGTCTGATGTAGGCTTCTTCCATCCTCTCAAAGTTTCGTGCCATAATATCAATGTCGTCGGCGAAACCAAATAGCTGGACGGACTGCGTGAAAATTGTACCACTCGTGTCAATCCCTGCCCTTCGTATTACTCCTTCCAAAGCGATGTTGAATAGCAGACACGAAAGACCATCAGCTTGCCGTAACCCTCTGTGCGTTTCGAAGGGACTCGAGAATGCCCCTGAATCTCGAACTACGCACATCACCCGATCCATCATCGTCTTGATCAACGGCATATAGACTATCTGGTCCGGTAACCGGTCTATATATTTCCTCCTTGGCTGCCATCCAATCACGCGTTGGCGCATCTTGCCCAAAACTATGAAGCCGGTTCCCAGCTCGTTTGTGGTGCCACAGCTTTGGTAGAAGTTAGCCGCTTGATGTTCGCTTTTCCACACTTTCTTTCCTGTCCAGCAGATTTCCTGCAGCGCTACGACGTCGATTTTGCGGGGATGTAATTCATCGTAGATTATTTTGTCGCAACCTGCGAAGCATAGCGACTTGCAGTTCCATGTTTCAAGCTTCCAATCGTCTTTATTCGTCACCTAGGTCGAGTTAAACGAATTACTATCCTAAATCTATTTTTAAAAAATAACTTTATTCACTTATCCTACTACTATCCTAATAAAATGACTATCTAAGTCCTAAGCTAATTGCAAACTAAACGTGCGCATTCCGATGGCTGCTGATATTTATAGATGGTGAAATGTATGTTGATGTTTTGACTCGATAATGATAATTATCGATTGTTGATGTTTGGTCTCCGTGTGGCTCGATGATATCGTTGACTGGATCGTGTATCGGGTCGGCGTGTTTTGGTTTTGCAGTTGTTTTGAATTGGCGGTAACTGTGTTTTAGATTGGTGGTAACTCCTCCTTCTTAAAAATACTTTGTCCTCAAAGTTTAATGGAACGTTCCTGTGTTGGCATGTTGGGAAATTGTTGAATTTCGATGAATCGTTCTGATGAAACATCTGGGTATGGTGATGCTTGAATTTCTGGTGGTTTAGGTGCTGTTGCTTCAGGTTGTTCAGGGGCCTTTATTTCAATGTTTATTTTCCTTGATAAAATTTCTTGATAATGAATACAGTTACTGTTATTACTATGAGAAGTATAGTTGAAGCACTGATGGTTTGAAGAAAATGAAAATTCCATTGTAATGATTTGTTTTGCAGATACACGTTTTCCAAAATACCTCTGTGATTAAGTGTAAGATTTGCCAAGTATGCTGGGGATGGAATATCGATAACGTAATCTTCCATTACTGATAATCCTGTAGTTGGCCTGAAGCTTTTACTATCAAGTTTGATCATGAAATTTGTGAATATGTTGTTGTCCAAGTACAGTTTACAGACCTCGAATTGGATTAGAAAAGATCCTTTCAAATTTTGTGTATTATTGCTGCAATTTGATTTAAAACTTATGTTTACATTGTTGAGTAAAATTGTTGCTTCATCTATTCGTTTGATGATTCCTGTTGCGTATGTTTTTTCAAACGTGCAGTTGGCATATTGTATCCTGATTAAATTGGTGATGCATAAGTTCGGAGTTTTTAGCATCTTAGTGTCACAAATGTAGAAAGTGTCGTCCTTTATGCATTCATTATCGACTTCATATATGGCTGTTGTATTAGAAAGGATATAATTCGAGTTTAGATGTACTCTTTTTCATTTTGTATTAAAGAGTCAATGAATTCGTATTCATATAATTCCGATGATAATTGAGGTATTTTTATTATGTACATTATATGTGTATCATTCATTGTTACTTGAGTAGATGATTTTGATAAAAGACCTTCAAATGTTGAAGCATAGACATGCTGTTGATTTAGGAATGGTTCCATCTTCACATAATCTGTCATTGATAGGATTCTGCTGCTGGGAATACCATGCTTCATGAGTAGAATTGCATCTTCCAAAATTTCTAATTGATGTTGAACTGTATCCATATTAAGTATAGTAGCTAAAATATTGATATCCATTTCTGTGTTGTTGTTTTGCTTGAAAATCCAGATTGAGGAGGTCGTTTGTTGTTTTACTAATTTGTTGTATTCTCATATCCATGGCGTTATTGACAAAACTTGTCGATTGTTTTGGTTAATCAAATTATTCATAGTATAATTTATTATTTTCAAATCATCTGCATCCGGAGAACCAGCTATCCACTTCCAAACAGTTCCAATGGTGTTCCAACGCTTCTGTCGATGAATGGTTGGTTTCAATTTATAATATGTGTTATACAAAATGAGTGTTTTTCTTTAGTATTTGATATAATTTTCCATTCAACTTATTTGTTTTTATTATTTCATCGAAGTCTTCAATTATTTCCTCAAATATTGTGAAATTGATTGGTTGAACTATTCTAACAAATCCTAATTGTAGTTTTGCCTTTCCTATCGGTATTATCGCCAAAGGATTGTTATTGAGATCATGGATTTTGAATGTTGATTCCACCAGAATGTATGGCACGCATAAAAGAACAGCCCTAAAAGTAAAGATAAAAATAAAACATTAAAATTTTCTTATATTCATTTTATGTATTTTTCGGTTATTACTATCTATAATATATGTATCAAAATCTTCTTGAATTTGTATTTTTTTATATTTACTTTTTCGTTTTGAAATTTCTTTAGATTTTTCAAAAGCATAAGATCCTGGTTCAAAACTGGGATAACTTTTATCTTGTATGTTTTCATTCTTTTTATTATATTGGTTTATAATTTTTTCATGGCTTTTAGCTTTTCTTCTATCTATTTCTTGTGTGCTTAAGTTTTTATTTGTTTCACCTATATAAATATTGTGTGGGGTGTTTTTAACAAAACTGTGAATAGTATTGTTGTATTTATGAACAGCCAATCTTATTAAATGTGGTACATCTATTGCTGGTGTTTCCTTTTTTATACATCTGGCAATTTCACGTAGAGTAGAATGACAACGCTCGATTTGTCCATTTGTCTCAGATCTGTTGATAGGAGTTTTATAAATGTTGATATTCAAATTTCTCAATCGTTGCTCAATAATATTTGAATTAAAATGAACTTTCATTATCCATAATGATTATTTTAGGTATATTCCATTCGTGCATGAGATCTAATAAAGCATCTTCAACATCTAAAAGTGATTTGCTTTCTATTGCTCTATATTTTAAGTATTTAGAGAATTTATCAATTGATGTAAGAAACAGATTATCCTGATCATATATAAATATGTCTACATGAACTATTTCACAAGGTTGATTTGGAATTGGTGTTTTAAATGGTATAAATTTTTGAGGATTTCTTTGATATTTTTCAGTCTTGCATATCTCACAGGTTTTCACAAATTCTGCAGTTATTTTACCCATTTTTGGAAAATAAAAAGTTTTCAATAATTGTTCTGAATTTTCTTGAGCATTTCTATGAGCAAATAGATGAACTTTTTTTATTTCTTCTAATTGTTTTTCCCTGTTATTTAAATCTTGCACTTTGATTTGAGAAAATCTTGCTTTTATAATTCTTGGATTGAATGTATCTTTATAAATTTCTTGGATAGTAGCCATTATTGGTTCATCAGTAAATATTCCGTTAATTACATTAGGATTTAAAAATTTCTTTAATTGTTCCTTCAAATAATCTCTTGAAAATCTAGGCTCAATGAAAATGTGTCTTTTATAATTATCAAATGGAACTACAAGGCCGTAACTAGATCTTGCTCCAATTTAAAAAAATAATTGATTTTGAAGACATTTATGGAGCTTCCGTGGATGGAATAAAGGAATTGTCATCATCTTCAGCGGAGTTCTGGGTTGCGGTCATAGAATTCGTTTGAATTCTTGATAAAGCATCAGCCACAACATTTGCTTATAATGAATTTCATGATCGTGTTCTTCTATGAATGCTTTCCATCTTTTTAACTTTGAATTGTTATTTTTTGGAGAGATAGCAAATGTTAGGGGTTGATGGTCAGTATAAATGATAATTTTATGACCATATATAAAATTTCGCAATGTGTGTAATGCCCAAACAATAGCAAGCATTTCTTTCTCATTGGTAGCGTAATTTTCCTCTGTACTAGACAAAGTTTTAGAAATAAACGTGATCGGTCTTTCTCCATCGTGAAAGTTTTGTGATAGTACTGCGCCTATGGCTTTATTTGAAGCATCAGTAGTTAGAAGAAAAGGTTTTTTGAAATCGGGAAAAGCTAATACATCTTCTGAAGATAGTATGTCTTTTAATAATTTGAACGCCTTTTTTCCGTCATTATCCAATGAAATTTTAAAGTTTCTAGATTCAGTCTTTGAAACTTGTTTGTGTCCTTTATCACCTTTTAGAAATTTGGTTAAGGGTTTTGCTACATTTGCATAATTTTCAACAAAACGTCTATAGTATCCCGATAATCCTAAAAACATTCTAAGTTCTTTCAAGTTAGTAGGCTCTGGATATTTTTTTATGGCATCAACTTTTTTGAATTCGGCATTAAACCATTTTAGTTACAATAAAGCTGAGGAATTTACTTCAGATTTGACAAATTCACATTTGTCTGGTTGAACTCGGAAATTTGCTTTTCTCAAAATTTCGAAAATGATTTTAATATTTTCCAGATGCTCTTCAAATGTTTTACCTACAATGATGATATCATCAATATAAACAAAACAAATTTTTCCAATATGTTCCTTAGAACATCATCCATTACTCTTTGAAAAATACTAGGAGCATTCTTCAAACCGAATGGCATACGAACAAACTCGTATTTTCCATTATTCACTGAAAACGCTGTCTTTTCAATGTCTTTTCAGACATGAGTACCTGGTGAAATCCGGAAGCTAGGTCAATAGTTGAAAAATATTTATTTTTTCCTAAATTCGCGAGTACTGATGAAGTATCCGGAATAGGATAACGATCGCTTATTGTTTTTTGTGTTTAGTTTCCTATAATCAATCACTAATCTGTATTTTTTGTGTTCGAAGCATCCGATTTTTTTGGAACAACCCAAATTGGTGAATTATAGGGAGATCTAGATGGACGAATTATTCCATCTTCTAGAAGTTTATTGATTTGACTTTCAACTTCGGATTTTAAGCTATGTGGGTATGGATAAGATTTGGAGTAAATAGGATTGTCATCATGAGTCCTTATTTCTGCTTTGATCCTTGATGTAAATGATAACTTACCATCTACTGGTTGAAAAAGATCCTGAAATTGGGTTAATAATTTGAGTAACTGCTTCTTTTTGGTTTCCTCCAGATGGTCATCTCGTATTTGGATTTGGTTAACTTCCTGTAATTTGTGTGCTAGTAAAGGAATAGAATTATTATTAATTTTCAATACATTATTTTTTGTGTCAATTATTGCTTCCATTTCTTTAAGCGTATCATGGCCAATTATTGCATCAAAGGATTTTAGTTTGTCCATATGATACAATTCAACATTAACTTCAGAGTAAGGTTTAAAAAGTTTTGCTTGTGAAAATTTTTCAATTCTAATGCTTCCTCCAATTGAAGAAACATAAAATGGATTATTAACTGTGTGTGAAATTTTAGCAAATTTTGGATGAATAAAATTCTTATTCGATCCAGTATCAACTAACATTTTTAATGGCTTTTCGCAATTACCATAAAATAAAAAATATGGTAACGCGAAATTTACTCTAAAAAATTTAATTCAGCTTCGTCTTCTTGGGAAGATTCTTCATAATTATCCTGGTATTTAATTTTATGTTCGTATCTTTCAAAAGATTCTCCGTCTGCGCAAGATTCTTCTGAAAGATTTGGTACTGCTTCAAAATATTGATTCATGTCCGTATAATCCATCGTTTGGATGTTATATTGTTTAGGATTCCTATTAGGAACTGGGGGTCTGTTTGCATAATTCACTTGTTGTGTTTTCATTGAGACATCGGTATCAATAAGTTCAGGTTTGACGTTTGGTTTATAGAAGAATGGGTTATTCGGTGGATTTTTGGGATTGTTTTGGGTAATGAATCTTTGAGGTTGGGAAGGAGTCCATTGTGGATTTGGTGAATATTGGTTGAAGTATTGGTTCTGTGGTTTCATAAATGGAACTATTTGTGGTGGTTTTGGTACAAACTTTGGTGGCATGTATATTGGTGTTGGGTGAATCACTTTATGTCCATGGATTTGCTGCAAAGGACGTGGTGGAATTCTTGGTGGTATTTTTCGGGTAGAAAATCTTTCGACGTGGAAGGTATGTCAAAAGATTTGGGTTTTGTCATCATTTTATTAATTCAATATTTTGATAGGTTATGCAATATGCATACGCATTTGCAAGTGAATCAGGTTCGTAATTTTTCAAGAACTTACCCATATCTCCATCTAAGCCTCTAATAAAAGCGTCAATTGCCTTTTTATTAAACATACTGATCATTGCTTTTGATGCTTCTGGATGTTGGAAGGCAGAATTGGTCTTTATTTGACTTGCTATCAAAGATAAAAGTTTATTAATTTCATCATAATATATTTTCAATGGTTTACCAGATTGAGTCATGTTCATCAATTGGTAATCAAGCGTAGTGAGGTCTCGTTTCTCTCCGTAATAAGTGAGTAACGTTTTCTTTATGAGGTTCCAGGTGATATTTACGTCTGAATTTACCAAAGCAGTATTTGCTTCACCTTTAATTTTTCTACGAATTACGGTGCAAATAGCATAAAATTTATTTTTTGGGGAACAGTACTGGAAGAGTTTATTTGGTAAGCTCTTACCAGTGTATCAACATCACGAATCCAACTACTCAATTCGTCGGACGAACCGTCAAAATTTGGAATTCCGTTGATCAAATCTGGAATTTGTGCGATGGCGTATGGATCAGCATTGGTCCCGTCTGGATTCAAAGAATACAGATTTGGATCATTATAATCCAATTCCGGCGGAGTAGAATTAGCTTGTTCTAGAGCATCAAGCCTCTGTAGAATAGTGGTCACATCGATCGTTTCACTAGTCATTGTGAGATTTTTAAATTTGTCTATCAAATAATCCAGAATGATTTAATTTGTATGTAAAGAATTTAAGAAATTTTCTGTTTTTATTTTAATAAAAATAAATTATAACACTGTTATTATAGAAAAAGTTTCACTTTCACTTTCTTTATTAAATTATCTTAAAAGAATACTTACAATATAATCATGCTAACAACCTCGTTGTATCGGAGGCAGTGCGGTTGCAATGCTGTATCGTTTGCAATCTCGACTTGGAAAACAGGTGAGCTCCAATTGTCCCAGTGAAGTTGCGGGATCCCTTTTGTCTGCTGCCTAAATTTAACTTGCACCAGTGACTCGGGCGCTGTATCTTCACGGCTGCGTGTATACGCGGTAGAATCGAAACGTTTATATAGCCCACCAGGCTGTATCGCTGTGGCACTATTAAACTCTCACACTGTTTTTAAAGAACCAGTGCGATCTTCACATTCACTTATATGTTTGTTCACGTTTTATCACTGACAACACAATGGAATGGAATTACGCGCTGGTCCCTATTCGGGCGCCAGTTAAACGAATTACTATCCTAAATCTATTTTTAAAAAATAACTTTATTCACTTATCCTACTACTATCCTAATCCTAAGCTAATCATAAAATGACTATCTAAGTCCTAAGCTAATTGCAAACTAAACGTGCGCATTCCGATGGCTGCTGATATTTATAGATGGTGAAATGTATGTTGGATGTTTTGACTCGATAATGATAATTATCGATTGTTGATGTTTGGTCTCCGTGTGGCTCGATGATATCGTTGACTGGATCGTGTATCGGGTCGGCGTGTTTTGGTTTTGCAGTTGTTTTGAATTGGCGGTAACTGTGTTTTAGATTGGTGGTAACTGTCGTTACCGATTGTATCGAGTCGTATTATCCTTTTTAACAGACTGAGACCGCTTGAGGAGTCCTTTGTCGGCGAATACCAGGCAGGTTTTCATGAGGGCCGAACAACGGATCAGATGTTTAGCCTGCGGATGATCCTTGATAAATTTCTGGAGCACAACTTGCAGACTCACCATCTGTTCATTGAGCTGTGGTAGATAATGTCCGAACATGGTTTTCCGGCGAAACGGATTAGACTGATACGTGCAACGCTGGATGGCTCGAAATCAAGTATTGGGTTTGCGGTGGAATCGGACCTGAGGTCCCTAAACGTCCGGGGAAACTGGAGTAACATCGTCCAAGACCTACGATTATGGAGCTCTACAATACGCCAGGCATAGATGAATCGACGCTGTAGCTAATCAGGTACCAGGTAGGTAATGCTTTATGCACTGACCTAGCACACGCGTAGTAGTTGCCAAGCTACCACATGGCAGTGTACCGCACTCTCAGCCATGTGACAACTTTCTAGCATTACTGCTGTACCTCATGAACTCAATTCTGAAGAGTACTACTCATTCCCACATGCACTCACACCATTTGAGACTTACTTGGATGCTCAATCTAAAACTCCACTGTCATGCCACGAGCAGTCAATAGTTGTAACTGCTTGGGCCAACAGATACTACGCTAAGACACTCCTACATCAGCTTGTGTAGTCTACACACAAACTTCAGCCATGCCTGGGGGTGACGATATCGGTTACCCGCTACGACACTTCTTCCTCAGCACAAGCCGATCACTCACTCTTCTACCGGAGCAAATCAGACCGTGCACCGTGCCCATGTGAGTTTTATCCAGAATTTTTCAGAGATGTTGGTGTAAATCAAATTCAAGTCCAGGACATATTTGACTTGGCAGCATCTGAAGCATCGGTGCCCCATTCAAGAACTGAGTCAAGCCAAAGTTCAGCTTTCTATGGGCACCTCTAATTGAAGAAGATGTCTAACATTATTACCTTCCGATTCACCGAAAAATCGTTGTTTGCAGATGACACGGATCCCTTTTCTAAAAGTTTTCGTTCGTTTTGTAAAAGGCTATAGGAACGTTATTTATAAAAATAAAAGATTTCTCCAAATGCTTCCGAAACTTATCATCTAATTTTCCGACATAAGCCAAGCTTCTTAAATTTGGGAGCTTCTAGTAGGCATAAAATATGGGAGGATGAAGAACTGCCTGCCGGCTGGTTGGATGGCCTCATATGCCCAATCTATAAAAAAGGGCACAGACTAGAGTGTGCCAATTACAGAGGGATCACCCTTCTGAACTCGGCGTACAAAATCCTGTCGCGTATTCTGTTTAACAGACTGAGACCACCTTGACTGAGAGGAGTCCTTCGTCGGCGAATACCAGGCAGATTTTCGTGAGGGCCGATCAACGACGGATCGGATGTTTAGCCTGCGGATGATCCTTGATAAATTTCTGGAGCACAAGACAGCGAGGATAGGCTTAACCATTAACTCTACCAAGACAAAGTACATGGTGGCAGGTAGAGATAGGGAAAGACCTAGTGGTGTTGGTGCAGAGGGGGGGTGTTTGAAGTTGTTGAAGAATTTGTTTACCTTGGAACGCTTGTGACATGTGACAATGACGTTTCCCGTGAAGTGAAAAGACGTATTGCTGCTGCGAATAGGGCCTTTTTATGGATTACGTAACTAGCTTAGGTCCCGCAGCATGTAGACGGAAACGAAATTTGCTCATTACAAAACTCTGATTTTACTAGTGGCCCTTTATGGACATGAAGCATGAACATTAAAAGAGGCCGACCGGAGAGCTTTCGGAGTTTTCGAGCGAAAAGTGGTGCGTACAATACTCGGAGGGAAACTAGAAAATGGTGTGTGGCGCAGACGCATGAATCATGAGCTGTATCAAGTATACAAGGAAGAAAATATTGTGAATCGTATAAAATACGGCAGACTTCAGTGGGCTGGTCACTATTTCTTTGACCGACGAGCAGCCAAAAACTTCTTCAGAATTTAAACAGAATGTGACTGAAGTTTCGATATATTGTCAAAATTTCAATCGCATGAAAAGTCCAGCACAGTTTGAGCACGTCTTTTTCGGCCATTTTGGCTACCGAAACTAGCTGGGACGAAAGCGTAAAAAGTGAAGAAGTTTTTGGAAGCAGCTTTAATGTATTTCGAAACGACAGAAATTTGTATGAGTCCAATAGAAAATCAGGTGGGGGAGTTCTTGTAACTATTTCGACTACCTTTAATTCAGAAATGATTCCTACATCTAAATTTAAAGAATTTGAGCATGTTTGGGTGAAATCATATATCGCAGGTGAAACACACGTGTTTGCCTCGGTGTATTTTCCACCTGACCATGCTCATAAAAGCACGTATGAAAGTTTTTTCCAATGTGCTGAACAAATTTTATCACAACTCCCTCCAGAGGTTAAAACGTTAACCAACGCAATGCCGATTTCATTCTGGACTCTGAAAAAGAAAGTATTCTACTCCCAGTCGTTGGGGACAATGAAAAATTGCAATTTAAACTTGGGCTTAATCAAATTAACCATATAAAAAACAGACAGCAATGCTATTTGGATTTTTTATTAACTAACGTATATGAAGATTTCTGTGTGACTGAATCATTAAGGTGATTATAGAATAAAGCCCGTGGTGAATTTCAAATTCACCACATGTTTATCTACATACATTTCCAAAACCCCAAATCTTGCGTAATAGTTTTCGTACAGTGCCGAAACTCAAATTATGATTGTTCAGCATAACTAAGCAAACGATCTGCCATTATTTCAGCCCCATACGCGTTATGGTTCTTTCATCTCGTGCTGTTGAAAAAATATAAGCACGTGGTTTACAAAATGGCCGATTTCTGGCTTCATTCTATAATCACCTTAAATCCATTGTGGAAAAATGAAGCGTTTCACACAGCACTCGAATATTCTTTAATCATTCACGCCCACCATAGACCCAACGACTATGAGTACGAGGAAGTCTTCGAATACCATTCAGCAGACTATGAAAGAATTAAACTAAGATTAAATAGTATTAATTGGCAGTCAATTATAAGGAATGAAGGAAATATCGATACTGCTGCATACACTTTTAACGAAGCTTTACAGCAAATAATTAAACAAAAATTCCACTAAAGAAAAAACGAGCAATGGGTAATGTTTTCAACATAACCGCGATTAGACGTAGGACTTGTATAAAAGTACACAGGATTTCGTTTTTACACGATTTTTTTTTCGCTCGTATTTTTGATCTTGTGACTTCAATTTGCCACCAAACTCTTCGCAACATGTTTCAAAAAATCCAGAATAAATCAAAGAAAAATCACATGACAATTAATATCCGTTTAACATTTAGGATGAGTGGAAAATTGAGAAAATGTAAATCGTGTAAAAACAGAATCCAGTGTAACGTATTTACATTTAACTTTTGGATCTATGGATATTGATTAAAGGTATTGATATTGGAAACGACAACTTCCATGCTGTGTAGAATTATTAGCAATTTGTTTATTCAAAACTTCTGGAAATAAAACTAATATTTAAATACATAATTAGAATTGCTTTACTCAAGCAAATGTAGGGCATTTATAGATTTCTTATTGATGATAGTATATGAAGTTTAAAAATTCTATTTATAAAATTTTCAGACTTGGGCAAAATGTGCTATTTTAGGGGAACTGTCGCGAAATACAGCATTAATTTCGTTGCTTCTTTTTGCTAACATGCGTGCTTACTGCTGAAAAAAATCACTACAATAAGAAACAAGTCAAGGAGCAGTAACCCTACTAAAATAGGGGAGGTACTGCTAAAACGTCAACGAAAAATTACTTTTTGTTTTGATTCCAAACTCCGAGTCTACGTCAAGATTAATAATACAATTTCTCAGAAAATGAAAAACAAAGAATAAGATTAAATTTTATTTAAATACTCTTCTGGAAATTATTTTTGCAGACTTTTTTTAAAACATTCACATGTAATACAGCAAAATTTTCTAACCAAAAATGGATACTAACACTATTGCTGATTGTGCATCTTTAATTGCTAATGCCTTCTGCAAATAAATGAAAGTAATTATTTTGATAAAATTTTTGTTTTCCTCAGTGTTGTTGATTTTTTTTGCTGGGGAATCAGAACTGTTATAGTATAACCATGTTTTAATGTACGTGTCGTTTAGTACCAAGCACAACTTAACATATCGGCATCAACATTTCAAAAGGGCGAAACTGCTTTGGTAAGCAAGAGCTTCTCACGTCGCTGGTGGGCTAATTTGAGCCTACTCACGCAATCCAACGCCACTGATGGAAGCAGCGAATTCTCTTCTTTCAATCAATGGTGCTGGATGTTGTGGGTGGGCTCAAATTAGGCCACCAGCGACGCGAGAAGCTCTTGTTTACAAAAGCAGTTTCGTCCTTTTGAAATGTTGGTGCCGATATGGTCAGTCATGTGACATGACTCGCACCCATCCCGGGATCATGTGGATTATGAAACTAATCACCCGGATGAGCAGACCAAATCTCTCTATTTTTTCTTCTTCATCCACCACCGCTGCCCTCGCTGCCACAGCCATCATCGGCCTCTAACCATGAACTCCAAGCGATGCGATGGGCGTTTGCATCCATCGCAACCGACACCACTGTATCCGACCATCATCAAGCACAGTATGACAAAAAAATGCGCCCACTTCTTCCATGCATATTCGCAGACCCACCGGCAGTTCTACCACCGACAAACCGACGGGCCTCTCTGATTCCAAATTTGGCAAAAAAAATTACAATTGTTTTACTCCGAGTGTAGTAACTCGTTCTGTCATTACTGACATTAACGTTCTTTTGATAGAAAAAGTCAAGAAAAAGAAAAAGCAAAATGCGCGCAATCCACCAGCTGGTCGACGTAAACATTATATGCACGTTTCAAACAATCTACACAGCGATGAAGATTAAAATAATCAAGTAATAGAAAATCTTTTTCGATGCTTAAATCGACATTTAAGTCTTTACGATCATTACACACATTTTTGAAAATCGAATGTTTTTCATTTGGCTAACGAATCCTATCATAAAACTCTTGATATTTAAAATATCGAATATTGATTATTATGTAGAAGCTGATGAAATAAATTAAAGAGTGCATGACCAAATTTGCCCGCACATTTGTGAGAGCTGTTGTGTAAACCATCGCACAGATGGAGCTAGGTAATGAAAGGAGAGTAATTGCCAAGAAATTTGAAGAACTGTATATGGGAAGGCACGTCGGTTTGTCGGTGGTTCTACCGCTGGTGACTGCATGCTGTCGCTGTGTAGGTAAACACAGCGAACGAACGAACGAAACGAAAAATGCGCGAGCAAAAAGCACGTCAGTACGCGCTGCTGTCACAAATTGAAATGACTCGCACACGACAGGCACTGCTTCTTTTATACACAAAGAAAATCTTCCGGTAGACCCGAAGGCCCGTGACATACCGCATTCTGATGTCCGTGTTAGGAATGCACGGGATTGGTTACATATGAAATTTGTACTGGCTTTGACAAGAATTGAAATTTTCAATAGCTTATTGTTAATAATCTTAAGTTTCAATGGAATAGGCAAAATGGTGGAGAGTGTCCGAGTCGATTGATATATAAATCTTAAAAATCCATCGAAAGATAAAGGCACTAGTAACGTTCAAAATCTTCCCTTCCAGCGTAACGCTCTCGATTTCCAAAAATCTTAATGACACCCAGTATAGTAAAGAAAGACGTAAGTCCTACGTCAAAACGACGCCAAAGAAATACAAAAAGCCCAATCTGGTACAACAGTCAAATAAAAAAAATTGAAAAATTTGAATAAAAAATTTAAAAAATTTGAAAACGAAAAGCACATAAAATCTACAAGAAAGAAGAGAGTGATCGAAACTTAGCGAAATATTTGGAAATCTGCGATCAACTGAATCTAGCCATCAGTAATGAACTTGAAAAATATAATTCAAAAACTGAGATTGAAATAAAGTCCTGTCCAAAGAACTTTTTCAATTACGTAAAAACAAAATTAAAATCAGACAATTTCCCATCTGTAATGCACCTCGACGAAAATGTTGGCGATAGCTCGGAAAAAAACTGTAATTTATTTGTCATTTTTTTTCCAAGACATCTATACTACATTTTCGGGTGGAGATCGCAATCGCGATTATTTTGCGTTTTATCCAGAATTTTTGAGAGATGTTGGTGTAAATCAAATCCAAGTCCAGGAAATGAACTCTAATGAACTCGCTCTAATGAACTTGGATGCTTCGAAGGGACCTGGCCTGGACACGATTCCACCAGTATTTATTAAAAAATTAGCAAAAGAACTCACTACTCCTCTATATTGCCTTTTCAATAAGTCTCTGGAATCTGGAATCTTCCCAAAAATATGGAAAAGCTCTTTTCTAGTACCAATATTTAAATCTGGTCGAAAATCTTATCACGTAATTATCGTGGCATAGCCCTTATCTCTTGCATTCCAAAACTTTTCGAGGCAATTGTCAACGAGAAGCTATTTTTGCAAATCAAAAACAGAGTAACTGACACGCAACACGGCTTTTTTAAAGGTCGCTCGACCTCAACAAATCTGCTTCAATTCGTAGACTTTTCATTGAATGCAATGGATAACGGCAACCATGTAGAAGCTCTATATACGGACTTTAGCAAGGCATTCGATCGCATTGATATACCGATGCTGCTTTTTAAACTACACAAAATTGGAATTGAACCACGACTCCTGAAATGGCTTGAATCATACCTAACTGACCGCCAACAAATTTAATGGACACAAATCAAAACCAATTCAAGTCACTTCGGGAGTCCCTCAAGGCTCTTATTTGGGCCCTCATTTGGGCTCATCATTCAGAAGATGCATTTGCTCGGCAAAAGGTAAAAGACGACATAGTTTCTTCGTTAAATTCAGGCGTTTGCTCGGTTAAGGGCAAAGGAATATATGATCCCTTCATTCAAAAAAATGCATTCGCCTGGCAGAAGTCAAGAGAGGAAATGGTGGCTCCACCCCTGTACCTCGAATGCCTGTCCCTGTACCCCGAAGGCCACGATTTCGAATAGGACAGTACCCCGATAGCAATTACCCCGAATGCCACACTACCCCGAGATCCATTAACCCGAAAGTCCGAATACATTTCGAATCTGTAGTTTTCTACTATTACTATTTTTAACACCCACAGATACCGATGAATCGTAAAATGACAATCTTTGAAAAGAATTTGTTTAGAATAAAGGTATATACTACTTAGAGTTACTTAGAGAAACGCAATAAAGCTTCTGTTTAATAAACATTTTTGGCTTAAATTATCATTCTACGCCATTTTTATGTGGAAAAGCTCTATCCTACGGTGTAAATGAGGAGACAACACCTTCTTTCTATTAACATAGGTGGACAATGGAAATAATACCTTCTTTAAATGAACGGTAACGGTTTATGGCAAACATAGGAGATAATGCCTTCTTAGAACGAACGCATTTGCCCAGTATAAAGCAAACATAGGAGATAATGCCTTCTTCAGATGAATGCATTTGTCCAGTATAAGGCAAAGAGAGGAGGTAATGCCTTTTTCAAATGAACGCGTTTGCCCGGATAAGGGCAAACAGAATTGATAATGCCTTCTTTAGATGAACAAATTTGCTGGATATAAGGCGAACATAGTTGGTAACACCTTCTTTTAATGAACGCATTTGCTCGGTATAAGGCGAGCATAGGCGATAATGCCTTTTTTAAATGAACGCTTTTGTCGGTTTAATGCGAACAGAGGTGATAATCCCTTGTTTAGATGAATGCATTTGACTGATATGAGGCGTACATAGTTGATAATGCCTTCTTTAAATGAACGCATTTGCCCGATTTAAGGCAAACACAGGAGATGATGCCTTCTTTTAATGAACGCATTTGCCCGGTATGAGGCGAACAGAAGAGATAACACCTCCTTTAAATGATCGCGTTTGTAAGGTATAACGAAACAATGCCTGTTCCTTGCCATGGGAGGAACAAACATATTCGACGAACAGAAGAAATTGTCTGTCGTCATGCCATTCTTGTCATTCTTGAACTTTTGATCCTTGGAGACGAGCCAGCCTAGGGCTGAAAGTCTCCAAGATGCAAAAAAAAAGACCTTTGATAGAAAGCCCGGAGACCCATAGTGTTATATACTAATCGACTCAGCTCGACAAACTGAGTAAATGTCTGTCAGTCTGTGTGTATGTGTGTCTGCTCACAATAAACTTAGAAAAACATTAGCCAACTTTTCAAAAAATAATCAAAGACATAATCCTCAATCGATTTTATCGCAACAAGTTGCATTCGACAGGGGACAAACCCTAGTTGATTACTGTTGAATTTGATAATAATCTGCCGTTGCGCTGAAAAGTTATGAAGAAAATGGTCCATCGATCCATATAAACCCATATGAGGTAGGTGTCTTGGCTAAACGCGAGAAATGCAGTATTACTACTCGGTGAATTACCTATGTTGGATTTACAATGATATGGAAAGTTGGTTTTGTTATCAATATCACGGCTTCTACCCGGTATCCTACCGCACAGCTAAGGTTCAATTCAACCAATGGAAGAATTCTAACCGCCAAAGACATTTGAATTTACATTATTAAAAAATATAACTTTATTAATTAAAACATTGTTCATGTATCATACTAAATATAGATAACAGTGTTGACCAAACATGGAACGCCCATTCAAACATATTATTTAATGCAGGTTTTCGATAATCAGTTACCATGTGATGAAGCTATTGCATTGTGTACGATCAACAAGATGTGTACGATAATACAAGATTAGATTTTACGAATGCATGATGAAAGCTTGAAATGCACGTTTTGAAAAATTGCAGTTTGGCACAGGATCATATATTTTACCCACACGTCAAACCGATATCACTTTTCATCCTCGACGACATGACAACATCCAAATGCTATGCATCGTGCATCATCCCAGACCCAATAAAGCCAAACCAGTCAGCGTGTGCCGGATGTATTTTGTTGTGTTTTTGTTCGCTCTTCCAGGATGCGCATGAAATGCCGTTTGATACGCACATGCTTACTTCCCGCTTGTTAAAGGTTTATCCTTCCTCCCTACTTTTGACGATGGATGCTGCTGCTGCTAGAATGCTGACACATCCTTACCCGAAAGTAACCAAAAAGGTCGTCACTTTTTACTCTTTCCTCATTTTTTTCGCCCGGACGTAGTTTTAATCTTTTCATCGTTTTCTTCCTTCTTTAGTTTTGTTTGGCTGAAAAACAATTCATTGCGATAGATCGCCTTTTTGTGAATGCGCTGCAAACCTAAATTATAACAGGAAGAGATTTTCCGGCGGGATTAATCTTTCCTTTCCAGGCGTTCATTGTTCGAAAGGCCAGTAATTAAAATCACACAACGAACAATTGCTTCGCAAGGTGCTTTCTCCTCTTTCTTCCATTGCAATGTGTGTTTACGGACTTCGTCCTTTCTCTGGTCCATTCAGACTGTGTCATCCGGTGATGAAACGAACAATGATCAGGAAACCGTTCCAAACAACATAAATACGCATCCCAATTCCCTCTTCGGTAGGAAGGTTAACCGAATGCCGACTAATTATAACGAGTGTTGGCAGTGTTGATTTATGTGAGTCGGGTAATTTGTCCTCTTCCTTTCGTACCGGACGGATTAAGAATAGAGCTCAATAAAACTAAGATACGATAACAAGTGTGGGAAACGTCTTGTTGACAAGTCAGACCACGCAATGAGATATATCTAGAAATAAGCAAATCAGTTGTAGGTTGAAAGAAAGTGATTTGGTAGAATGTATTTATTCGTAACAACAACTTAGTGGGTGTCATTAGGGTAACCGTATCCTTAGTGGAGGTAGTGACAATAGTGAAGGTAGTGGGGTTTTAATGAGATTTTTCATAATTACACACTCTACGATGGTTTCAATTGATGCATCGTGCTTCGAATATCCTGTAAAATGCAACTTATCGTAAGATTCCGCTTGAAAAACTATTGAAAACAATAAATTTCGTTAATCAAATTGACTCCCTTGCACCTATAGTGGTGCAACTGTACCAATAGTGACAAGTCTCATAAGAAATCAATGGATAGCACCACTATGGAAACCATAATTAATTTTTACCGTCACTAAAGGAACAGTGTACCCATAGTGGTGCAAGCAATATTTGGTAGTTGTTGATGTTTAATTACATCAATCTCGTTTTTGTTAGCAAATTTATTAGTTTATCTATTGGCTAAGATATTAAGGCTGTAAATTTCCCATAATTATCGATTTTTAAAAATATTTACTTTTGATCCACTACTAATACCTGCACTATTGGTACCGTTACCCTAGTACGAGATGTATCAGCGTTTACTAAAGATGGGAATTCCAGCTCAGTGTCAGGAAACAGTTCTTGTGAAACTTTTTGAAGCATCCGCCATTATGGTGAGCGTATAAAGTTGGATTAACATTCATTTAAAAATTCATTGTAGGAATCCTCATCATCCGCAATTTATCGCAGAGAGACGGTTTTTATGGTTTTTTTTAAATAATAGACCAATTCTCAATGGGCGATCAAATCGATTAAACACAAACTTGCCTTTACACTTGTGTCAATTCTTCCATAAAAAGTTTGTTTTTGAAGCTAATAAATTAGCTATATTAATGCTGTCCAATGAGAGCTTGAAGTAGCTCGAAGTTTCTCCCTGGCCCGCTCATGCCCAATTGTTGACAAAAAGAACGAGCAGGATGGGAACAACTTCGAGCTACTTCGAGCTGCTCATTGGACAGCACTAGTGATTTCTTTGTTGCTGAACTGAAGCAGGTAGGAACTGTAGTTAGAAATTCTGAACATAGAATTCGTGAACACAATACCAAATTTTCAGAACTTATCTTATCTGCTTTTGTAAACAAAAATTCAAACGTCGATTTGTCATATCTGAGAGCACTATTACGCAAACCAACACCATCAACATATAGGTGAAGACTTCGCCTACCTGTTGATGGTTTTGGTTTGCGTGGGAGTGCTCTCAGATTCGACAAATCGACGTTTTAATCTTTGTTTACAAAAGTAGATAAGTCGTTTTGAAAATTTGGTATTGAACAATAAATATATTTAATATATTGAAAAAATTATTTAAGCTCTTTTAGTGGAATGTCTTCAACTGACAAAAGACGAGTTCAGTACTTTCCAGTTAATTGCACCACGTTTTGTAATCTTTACAGATAGTATTTCGACTTCAAATGTGATACCGTCTTCAGACTCGACGTAAAGTATGAGACACTGAAGACGGCCTCACAGTTGAGATCGAAATACGTATCTGCGCACAAAAAGGATAGGATTTGTTTTCATCGGGAAACGCTTCGGAAGCGTTTTGTGAGCGTGCAAGAAAAAGATGATTAAGCGTCAGCAAGCGTTATGTATATTGTTGGCCACATGAAGCGTGGAGAAGTCTTCATTACTAACGTAATCTTAAAACGGAGTGCAAACTAGCGAAAAAAGAATGGTTACTTTAAAAAAAATCAACATCTACTGAATCATCATAAAATGGGTCCAAACATGCGGACTAGACTGTAAGGCAATGAATGGATATTTTCTTTCAGACTAATTTTATCGTGTAACACAAACTTAGAGATAAATAAATTTGCTTCGATTATATGGAAAATTTGATTACAATGGAAGGCATCGAAAAAGTTCGTATAATCGAGGTATACCTGGAGTCACAAAGCTTTAGATAAGGTCAAAGAAGATATTTCGAAGAAGATATTTCACGAATTCTTCAGTAGATTTTTCTAATAAATAGTCTATCTTACTCCTGAAAGGATTTTAGTTTATTCATAAACACTGAGGTCGCTTTTTACACGGATACACGCATACAGTTAAAACATTATGGGCTTCCAAGCCACTTACTACATTTTTATTATTTTTTATTTCTTATTATTGTGATTTTTTATATCAGTTCATCACATAGAAGCGTAGAAATCATAAGAATACGACATATCCTATTCAATTATCTTCGGTCAAAGAAAATGCATTCTCTCTAGCTTTTTGTCTGCAAGCAATCTTCAAAGTCACCGTGAATTGCAAAAAAATCTATAATAGGGCACAGGAAATGTCGAGACAAAGCCAAAGGCATAAAATAGCAAATTCATCCGATGCTCATCTACGTGGGCTTCCTTTTCAATTATTTGGTGCATTAGGCAAGCTCTTGCCCGATTAGATGGAAATTAAAACTTTATTTTCTTCTTTATTCGGCAGGATGAGGCAAGGATGCAGCTGCACGAGGTTCTGGGAGGTATTTTTTTCCGAAGTCTGAACACCAAACAGGTTATTTACATAATCCTTTTCCATTGTCAACGGAAATCGGCAACTTAGAATCGAGAAAGATACAACCTAAAGAGGTCCTGGCTGAAAATATGCAGCAGAACTAGGGTTGAATAAACATATGCAGGGAATGTGGATAAACATACAACACACGCATTTCTTCTTTCCTTTTCTTTGAGAGGATGGAACTAGTGGCAAGGACAAGCATTGCCGGCACACTTCACTCATTAATTGGTTTTCGTTATGTTACGCCCTGTCACCCACCCGGAAGCATATGTTGTTCGTGGACTTACTGCGCAAACGGTTTCAACGGAAAAGAGTGAAACTGATGGAAAGTGTCACATTTCGAAATGTTTATTACCAAACTGTTGCGTTGCTGCTTTGTGGGCGGCTTGTAACAGCAAACAAAAGCTTACTCAAATCGTAATCATTTGGAACTCACATTATTAATAGGACTTTTTAGGTCCCATTTTAAATAATTTGAATAATCTTTCCTTTGGTGTAAGTAGAAGTATGTGCGCCTTCGCCGTTTTTTTTGCATCGAGGATAAAGCGTTGATCTATGTCGTCTACACAGGCCTTAACGCTACCTTTGATAAAATTGACCACCGTATACTTTTTTGTAAGTTGTAAGTCTCGACTTGAATTCTCCTACAACTACTGTCCTGGCTGAATTAGTACCTAACTGGCAGAGCATTGCGTGTGAAAATTGGATCCTGTATTTCGACGATTTTTTCTTACAGGGTACAACAAGTTAAGGACTTAGGGCGCTATGTTAGATGCCAAAATGTCGTTCGACGAACATCGCTCGGCTGTTATCTCCAAAGCCACTCGTCAGATCGGATTTATCGCCAAGATTGCTAAGGATTTCACAGACCCATATTGCCTGAAATCACTCTACTGTGCCTTGGTTTGTCCCGTATTGGAAACAGCTTCAATTGTTTGGGGTCCATACTAGGTTTCATGGTGTTTAAGGCTCAAGACTCCATCACGCTGTTTTGAAAATCAATGACTGTATCGCTTGTTTGTAATAGTGATGCAATTGGTATTTTGTTTGCCACCTGGGTGGGTGGAAATGGGGTGGTAAAAATATGCCAGCTGACACATAATGTTGCCAGACTTGACGAAATGTTAATTTTTTTATCATAATACATGTTCACGATGTATCAAATATATGGGTATTTATAGCCACCATATAACCAGAGACCGGCGGAGTGAAAAACTGTCGAAATGGCAACGTATGAAAATTCATGAAATCGTGAAAATAATACTGGCATCACTTGAACTTTTTGCTTGCTTCTTATGAATGCAAAAAGTAAACAAGATGGCGTCTTCGCCGATCTCTTATTGTAGTATTTCTAGGTATTTATAGTTTTAAAATTATATGTACACCATTTGAAATGTAGCAGAAGATTACATAACATGTTTAAATATTTTTTCCTGGTCAATCCGAAAAACAGCAATAATTTTTACAATAAATAAATCTGGCAACGGTAAAGGGATGATTATTTTCTTATGTATTTCTTTGTTTGCGTGTTGGCTGGCATATATATATATTAGAGTGGGGCGTCATAATCATTTTTTCAAAACAATGGTTTTTCGAAGCCATTCTAGGTCCTGAACAACTGTGCAAAATTTGGTACCGATTGGTTGCTTCCTCGCTTTCCGCATCGCGTTTGAAGTTTGTATGGAAATTAGTATGGGAGAACGTATATTTTTGCATTTCTACTACTAGAGGTTTCAGTTCGTAGTAAACCAAGTGGCACATTGCGTTAAAGTATAACCCAAAGGATGCCGAAAAACTTTGCTGAAGAAGGCACGTTGCTGGAACGTCCACGAAAAAAGTTATAACGCTTCGAAGATTGAGTGTTCAAACCATATGCGAAAAATCGTTTATTCTGCCAGCACTGCCGAACTACGTAGACCAATAATTGAACTGTGTGTTATTTCAAAATAATTGATCTTATAGGGCTTTAGAGCTAATATGAGCTATCCGGAATCATTTCACAAAGAAAAAAATCCGACAAGAAGCAAGATGGATTTTGCCTTTCGATATCTATAGGTCGTCCGGTAGTGCTGGCAGAAACATTGATTTCTTGCATATGGTTTGAACAATCAATTTTCTAAACGTAATAACATTTTTTGTAGACCTTCCAGCTACTTACTTTCTTTGGCAAAATCTTTCGGCATCTTCCAGACTATATGCTAACGTATTGTGTCACGTGATTTATGATAAAATGAAGCTGCTAATAGCAACAATGTTAAAAAGTACGTTTTCCCATACTAATCTCCATGTAAATTTGAAAAGCGATGCGGCATGCGAGGTCGCATCCAATCGAGCCCATATTTTGCACAATTGATTGGGGTCCCAAAACGATTCTGAAAAACCTTGATCGGACGAAGTTTGCGTTTTTCCATACAACTGCGCCCCACTCTAATATATACATTGTATTGTTCGGATTCAAATAAGTTACATGATGTAAAAAAAATAGTGTTACCAGACGTACTCTTTTAAGCCTACATGTACTCTTTTCAAGGCAGAAATATTACGTACTATTCTTTTTCGGAGAGAAAGGTTATATGTACTCTTTTTTAATATTGCTAGTACCAATCAATCTGAGAACTTAACACTGCAAAATGAATCAATTTTCCTTAGTTTGTACAAATAAAGTACGCTAAGATTGTGTATGTCACGATTTAAATTGAACGAGTTTATTATTTTCATAATATTTAATTTGTTGAACTTGCCTAGACATGCCTGTTATCTCGTCAGCTTTTTTTTCTTGAAATTTAGATATCAAAAACCGAGATATCAACCTAGATTTAGATATCAAGAACCGAGAACATTGTCTAACTATGAATAGGAATTGGAAACATTATTTCAAGTAATAACATTTCAAGTTTTTAAAGCAATTCCTCAGATATTAGATGATTTCAAACACCCTTTTCCTGTAAAGATTCGATCTTTTCAATTTTCCCAATAATTTTGAAAATATTAGATAGGTTCATTAGGTTTGATTCCATAATTTGCTCTTTTACTCGTTCACCAATATTTAGGAGAAATTTGTTTCAAATATTCTGTGATTATTATTCAAATTTTCATAACAAAAAATATGTTGAATATAATTAATTTAGTTGAATTCATACACATTCAGCGATACAATTTCATCCTACGAATATGAAAGAAATATACCGTTTTATATACCTAGAATTCAAAATTCCATAGGTTTTTCGTGGAAAGAACCACGCGAATAATGGTGAAATGGTCATTTGAATCGAGGTATTCGAAATAGGAGTTATGTTCGGGATTTCAGTTAAAACGGTACAATATCAAGAACACTGACCTAACATAGCAACTTGTATCCTTTTTCTTCAATGGCTCTACATTCCAACTGGAACTTGGCCTGCTTTTCAAATTAGTATTCTATTAGCATTTCCTCAGTTATTAATTGAAAGCTTTTCTATGCCCGCCATTGAAGGAGTATGTATCTTGTATGGCAAGTACACGGATACACTATGCCCAGGGTGTCGAGAATGTTTCCAACCCGAAAACATCCTATACCTGAACGAGAATCGAACTCGCCATCTCCGGATTGGAAATCCTTCGCCTTTGCTCGCAAGGCTACTGGAGACCCCCTAGCAACTTGTATCCTAGGAAAACAAATTCAACAAATTCAACAGCGCATGAGGGTTCATTTACAAATTACATAACGGGTAAGGGGGTGGGGGGGTACACAACATTGCGTTACGCAATGTTACGGTTTGGCTAGGGGGTGGGTGGGTTTGTTTAGTTTTGTTACGGGTAACAATTATAATAAAATAATTTAAAAACGAAATTTCTAATTAGATTCGAATTTGACAGTATTATTATGTACTATGAAGGAAGTTAAGGAAGAGTTCAATGAAAATACCGATTCATCATTTTGTGAAATTTTAGTATGCGTCACAGATGGGGGTGGGTGGGTATGAAGGAAATATTACAAACAAGTCACGGAGGGGTGGGTGGGGGTTCAAATTTGTGTTTTTTTGCGTTGTGTAATTTGTGAATGAGCCCTTACATCAAACTAGTATTTTGCGAAAGCGGGCAGAATTTTGCTAAAATCTAGCTGTTAAATAGATATTTCATGATTTGAAATAGCTCGCACACTTAACTCATTTCACAGTATTCGGTAAATTTTACCGAAATCTCAACAGCAGAACTTTTCGGTAATTATTTCACAGATTTTTTGTTATTTTTTCCATTGTTCAACTGTCAAAATCACCGAAAATCAGTCAAACTATTTACCGAACAGTTCTGCTGTTGAGATTTCGGTAAAATTTTACCGAATTCGGCGATTTATTTGAGGTGTGCGGAGAGCATGAAATGCTTAATTTATGATGTATCATTGAAAATAATACGAGAAATCCATAAACAAGGGAAAAACAAGCCGTTACCCACTTTACGCCGCCTGTTCGCTTTACCCCAGCTACCGCTATTAGTGCAGATTCGAATAAAATCATCGTCATTATCAGATTGATTACAATTTATAGAGCCTTAAGGATTGAACGCATAAAGAAGCGATTTATTCGTCTAGCACGGTGAAGCTTGCCCTGGCGAGATCTTTCAAATCTTCCTCCGTATCCTGATCGGTGTAGACTTCTAGGACTGGACACGCCACCACAACGAACGAAGATCAAGCAAGCGTTGTTAGCTGGGAAGGCTGTCGCATACCACGAATCTGCTACAATCTACATTCCACAGAACGTCATTTGGATATCACGAGCCGGTTACAGCGTGCATCCGAATGTTTACGCAGGTGGAGAAGTTTGGTGAGTTGTACAATTCAATGTTAATTTAGTATTGTAGTATTTAATTTTCTATCATTCATCAAGACTTTTTAATTAAGATTAATAAATTGTGAACAAACAATAAAAAAAAAAATGTTGATTGCAAATATCATTTATGCAGAGAAAGCAGGTTGACGAAGACAACATTTTCTAGTGACCCATTTTTGCATACCTGATTTTATATGTTCTATGACCACTTTTCCTCCGATTCATTATTCCAGCAGTTTTCATTATTTACTGTCTTGAGCCGAGCTTCGATAGGGATCAAACAAAGTCATGGTAGTCAAAAATAAAATCCGGATGTGCATTTATTGCTTCCTTCAACCTTGGCCGTTTTCGGTCTATTCATTCGGTCACGTCCGTTTCCACGATCAATGAAATATATCAAATGAAAAACGGAACTTCCTTTTTAGCACTTTGCTTACTTCATCTTCGAACATCATTGCATGTGGTGACAAGATGCCTATTCCCAACGTGCACATTATTTTCTGACCATGGTGGCCACTCTGCGGGTGATGGTAGTTTATGCACCAAATATATGTGTCAAATCGTTAGGATGAGAATAGAACAGTATAATCAATTAACATAAGAATAGAGGGAAATAAATAAGGAGATACAGACGTATACGTGTATTACTGTTTATTTGTGCTTTTTTCATACTTAACTATTATAACGACAATACTTACGTGGTTATACTTTCGCTCTCACGATCACGATAATAACAAACTTTTGTTAAAAGACCATTATGAATTGAAGGGTTACGAATGAAAGTATTCGATTCGGAAATATTCTCGCGATGCAAATTTGTAATCGATAAGCTTGATGAAAAACTTTCAGCAAACATTAAGCTTAACTGGACGCTACATAAGCAGCAGGTTAAAAATTCAGAACAGAATACATTATACAACTACATGAAAGTCATCGTTACATCAACAAGCAGTTTCACTCTTGCAAAAAATATTTTGAAGGATCGAAGAGAAATTTGTCATTTGTTTCAGTGAATTCTCATTTGTCAGTTTAAGCTTGTACTTCTTGTTTTTCCTTTTTCCTTTTTTCTAACAAATGACCAAGCAGAAAGAAGGAAACATTAAGAAGAGGAATAAATGAGAAGAATGAAGAAAGAAGAAAAAAAGAAGTGAGAATCAAGAAAGGAAAAAATAAGGAAAACTATAGAGGGACAGCCTACTACGGGGAATCAGGTGGCCGAAAATAAAAATATCGACTTTCTCCGATTCGTAATTCAAGTTGACCTACTAAATGCTAATGTTTTGGTGCAATGAACCACTGAATATCTCCTTTTTAAGCCATATGGTTATCAATATATACTAGAACTAGACACTTTTTAATTCTTGAATAATCAATGCATTATTCAACTGCCAAAATCTTCAGCTACAGTAGCTTTTTTCCAATAGTTTCTGAAAGTTTTTCCAATAGTTTCTGAAAGCTTGTTTCGTGGACTTTCGAAGAACGGGTAACTTGTGGGAAAATATGGAGAAGTAAAACATCGAAATACGAAATTTCATAAAAAAAAGTTCCATACCAAAAAATTCTCAAAGTTTCGCTTAGCGACTGCCATAATCTGGAAAAGTGACGTAGCCGCCATTTTACAGCATGCATGTTTTCCATTTTTCTGTTAAAGAGCTCGATGAGTAGTACTCGTTAACACCATTTTTGGAAAATGGCGTATACGTCACCTTTTCAGATTACGGCAGTACGCCTTTCTTTGGATTTCCCAGCTAAGGCCTTTAAACAAAATCCAGCTGCTTATGGCTGCAAATCTGCGATTCCGATAACTTTTTCGAAAAAAGTCATTAATTTTGGAACATTGAACATGGGTATTCCTAAAATTCACGACACACTGCGATGGGGTGGATCCCAATTCATACATGCATCAAAAACAGTTGAAATAGAGAGAATAGATAACACGGAAATTGCTGTAGGCTTCGTGATAGGCCGTGTACACGATAGCTTTTTTTTCAAATCGTTTATTTAGTAGGCTCAGTTGTTTTACAAAAAAATCTGCGGAGCCAAAAGCAATTATTTACATTATATTAATCTGAAGATGTTTCTACACGATAGCTTATGATACTCCATTAGGCGCAGGCTCACCAAGAGGATGCAACTCATTATCTATCAAATATCAAGTAAATAAATATGAAAAACCCTGATTAATCCACGTGTTGGTGCCTTTCTCGTGTGCAAAAAAAATACTGAAAAATATGAGTGAGTGTTTTTTAGCGTGGGCATAGAAAATAATATTTTGACCATAACTTCTGCTCCCACAGTAAAATCTGGCCAATTTTCATTAGCAAACAATGGAGCAGGATTCTCAGTCGAATGAAACTTGTAGCGAGTAATTCGGCCAATGCTAAGTTCAAAAAATGTGTCTACAAAATTTTGTACACATACACACACACATACATACACACAAACAGACATCACTTCAATTCGTCGAGCTGAGTCGATTGGTATATAACACTATGGGGCTCCGAGCCTTCTATCAAATGTTTGGTTTTGGAGTGATCTTAAAGTCTTAACATATATGTACGTAGTATACGAGAAAGCCCTCCTTAGCCGTGCGGTAAGATGCGCGACTACAAAGCAAAACCATGCTGAGGGTGGCTGGGTTCGATTCCCGATGCCGGTCTAGACAATTTTCGGATTGGAAATTGTCTCGACTTCCTTGGGCATAAAAGTATCATCGTGTTAGCCTCATGATATACGAATGCAGAAATGGTAACTTGGCTTAGAAACCTCGCAGTTAACAACTGTGGAAGTGCTTAATGAACACTAAGCTGCGAGGCGGCAATGTCCCAGTGGGGGATGTAATGCCAATGAAGAAGAAGAAGAACAAGAAGAAGATACGAGAAAGCAAAAACAATGGATTAGGAGGGTTACGAAAATCTTCTGGGCTTCATTTGAAATTATTTCATAAAGTGTAGAATTTTGATAATGGGCCGGTTCTATTCGATGCCCTGTTGTTCTGGACAAAATTTCAGCCAAATCGGTCAACGTTTGGGCGGTGCTAAACTCGTTGAAAGTTTATATAGAAAAATGTATGCAGAAACATCGAAAACAGTGATTTGCAGTTGGACGGCACAATTTACGATGAAGAACTATAATACTCATCAGTTCTTGTAGAATTAAATACAGAATGATATGCTGAAAACCGCGAGAAGATTAGTGTTTACCCTGCTAAGTTATTAGCATTTCTCCGAAGCGGGATTTGAGCAATTTTCGTTTCTTTTAACTTTGAAAAGAAATAAATTCTCCAGTAAAATGCTAATATCTTTGCCTAAAAAACTCTAAACTTCTCGTGGTTTTCAGCATAGCATTCTGTATTTCATTCTACAATGACAGAATGAGTATCATAGTTCTTCATCGTAAATTGTGCAGTCCAACTGCAAATCACTGTTTTTCGATGCAAACATTTTTCGATATAAACTTCCAACGAGTTTAGCACCACCATCAAACGTTGACCGATTTGGCTGAAATTTTGTCCAGAGCATCAGGGCATCAAATGGAACCGAATAAGAGGGCGGCCCACCAAAAAAATTGAAAAAGTATTTGTTGAGCCACCTTAATGTACATTAGAAAACATATTCAAAGGCTTCTTCATCGGTCATCATCCCATGGGAATCACTCAAAGTAGTGTACATTATGAATGCGTGATCTCGGATTTTTTTTTAAATGTGGCCTATCACTTTCACTATACTAGTATCACTTCTGTTGAAGGCAGTTCTTTTTGCTCCCAATGGAGCTTTTTCTATGGTATCCTCTCTTGCATCCAAAAGCTCGTCGAAAGATTTCCTTAGGTACAGACATTTTCGTTTCTTGTATATATAGATAAATCAGTTACGACTTAAACCGGTGGAACTCGAAAACGGGCCCTACGATTTTTTTTCAAATTTCTTTCGGAGATGCAGTATAGCCCCAAAATTCAGCTCCAGGTATAAGTTTTGATGAAGATTTTTTTTGTTATTAACGGTCAGGGGAGTACCATGTGTTTCCTGTTAAAAATTGACTAAATCGCAATATGGGCTCAAAAGGGATACCCAAATTACATTTTTTATTAGCGCGAGATTGACACCAACACCGCTATGTGGATTAATCAGGGTTTTTCATATGTTTCATACGCCCGCAAGTTAATGGTTTTTGTGGAGGTCATGGATCATAATTCTTGATAGGACGCCCGCGTTCTATCCTCTTCCTTGATGGGACGCCCGCAAGAAAAATGGCCCCGTCACGGTCGCCAACATGTGCAATTCAATATCGGATATAGAAATCACTCATCATGTTGCATTACTTATACTGGCGAAGCACTTCGTGAGGAATTTGGGATTGACTCCCTGCTAATGAGCATATAGTACAACGACAGCTGATAATCTGTCATGTGACTGAGGAACTTGGGTATCTTAGGCTTGTCCATCCTGTAGGCCTGTCCTTGGCATACATCACTTAGGAGCCCCGATGAGGAGGATGAGGAGATCATCGCCACGTGAGATGGATTCATGACAAAAAATGAGCATAGCCAAAATTTCACTATGTGAAAATATAGCTCATTTCGTGACCATGTGAAAAAAATCTACCGAGCCGAGAGGTCCCGAACAATTTTTTTTCTATCTAAAACGGATTTTTTCTGTTGGAAAACCATCAATTGTTAAGAAAATTATGTTAAGCTTTTTAGTGTCCTAAGACGAGTAACCTTGAAGCGATGCTAAGACAATTTTTGAAAATATTTTGAATTGATGAAACTATATTTTCGGGACCACCCTATCGAAATTTAGTAATTTTGTCCTAAAACATTACCTATATAAGATAAATTAAATGTTCATTAAGCAAAAATGCTTCGAATTAAATTCTCTAAAATTTTGTAGATTAATATGATCCTCTAATTCAAAATTAGCATTAGCATTAGCATTGAGCAATTCGCACAAATTCGTAGGTGGTACAAGCCAAGACTATTGTATGAGAGTAGCATCATTTTCATCCGTTACCACAGATATTGATTTGGGACTAATCACTATCTCTTAGATGGAAACAATGCACTCTCCGATAGTCGAGATCTGTCCTGGCCACGTCCTTGCGAATGCTGAGGAAGGGGAAGGATGGTTATTTGGACACCTACTTAACCTTTCCGTCCCCAACGTCTGTTTTTGAGGGCTTTCACAGATCTAAACTGCTGTAAAAATCGCATTTCTTGACCGATTCTTTCGCAACAAGTTGCATTCCATCCGGATGGATCCCAAGTTTCGATTTATACTAGTTTCGAGGCTATCCACAGTACGGCTCCAGAATTATTACAGATTCCGTTGGGGTCAGTTGTCCCCGGAATAAGTGGCCATTTACAATTTTAAGTCAAAACAGGTCGTGCGACACCTCAAACTTCATGATTTCACAAAGCAATGATGGGAATCATATTTTTGGGGTTCCTGGTCCACTCGGACTCAATCTGGCCACATCGGTCACAATCCGGGGACCTACAGAATGGCCATTTTCTAAATTGATTCAAAATAGGTCGTGCGACACCTCAAACTTCATGATTTTCCAAAGCAATGCTGAGAATGATATTTCTAGAGTTCCTGGCCCACTCGGACTCAATCTGGCCACATCGGTCACAATCCGGGGACCTACAGAATGGCCATTTTCTAAATTGATTCAAAATAGGTCGTGCGACACCTCAAACTTCATGATTTTGCAAAGCAATGATGGGAATGATATTTTTAGTGTTCCTGGCCCACTCGGATCAATTCCGGCCACAATCCGGAGAACCTACGGAATGGCCATTTTCTAAATTTATTCAAAATAGGTCGTGCGACACCTCAAACTTCATGATTTCACAAAGCAATGATGGCAATGATATTTTTAGGGTTCCTGGCCCACTCGTATTCAATCCGGATACATCGGTCACAATCCGGGAACGAATGGAATGGCCATTTTCTAAATTGATTCAAAATAGGTCGTGCGACACCTCAAACTTCATGATTTTACAAAGCAATGATGAGAATGATATTTTTAGGGTTCCTGGCCCACTCGGATCCACTCCGGCCACAACTCGGAGGACCTACGGAACAGTCATTTTCTAAATTGATTCAAAATAGGTCGTGCGACACATCAAACTTCATGATTTTACAAAGCAATGATGGGAATGATATTTTTAAGGTTCCTGGCCCATTCTTATTCAATCCGGCCACATCGGTCACAATCCGGGGACCTACGGAACGGCCATTTTCTAAATTTATTCAAAATAGGTCGTGTAACACCTCAAACTTCATGATTTTACAAATCAATGATGGGAATGATACAAGGGCGTAGCCAGAGGGGGTAGGTTGGGGCAAAACAACTCGAAAAACTTCGGGCTCAAGAATTCTCCTTGAAATTCTTTTAGAAGCTCCCCTAGGAACCACAAATTCCTCTGAAAACCGTTCGAAAATTTATCCCATGTAGTTGTAATTTCTCCTTGTCTAGAAACCCCTCACTAAATTTGTTTTTTAGGAAATTCATGAGGAAATTCCTTGAAGATTTCTTTTCTTCTCCAATTTTTCCTTCTAGATATTTCTTTGGCTATTCTTCCAGAAAAATCTCCGGCATTTCCTTCAGGAATACATGCGAAAGTTCCTTCAAGAATACAAACGGAATTTCCTTCCAAAATTCCACTAGAAGTTTCTTTAGAAATTTATGACGGAAATCCTCCGATTTCGCTCCATAATTTCACTTGTAAATCTATACCCGAGCAACACACTTGTTATAAAGGAGTTTCTGTGACTCATATGCGACCAAATTGGGTCATATAAGAGTTACTGCAACCAAATCTGCCAGAACTGTGCTACTAGGGTAAGAAATTCCTTCGGAAATTCTTCTAGGAACTTCTCCGGGCATTCCTCCAGGAATTCTTCCGTTAATTCCCCCAGGATAACTTTCAGGAGTTTTTTCCGGGAATACCTCCATAAATTTAATAGCGAAATCCTCTAGGATTTCATTCTGGAATTCTTTCCGCTATTACTTCAGAATATCCTTCAAGAATTCATCTAAAAATTTCTTTAGAAATTTCTCCAGGAATTCGTCCATGTATTTCCTCGGAAATTCTTTCCGGTATTTTCCCTGGAATTGCTTCAGGTACTTCTCCAGGAATTACTCCCGAAATTTTTCCGCGAAATTGTCCTAGAATGCTTTCCGGACTTCACTAGAAATTTACTCCAGAATTTCATTCGGATATTAATTTGAGAGTTCCTCCAAGATATCTTCCAAGAGTTCTTCCAGGAATTTCTTCAGAACTAACCTCCGGGAATTCATCCGGTAATTTCTTCAGCATTTCATCTGGGAATTTCTGCATTAATTCCTCCTTGCATTTTTCCGGGAGTTCTTTCAGATATTTATCCAGAAATTCCTTCATGAGAGAATTAGTTCAGGACTTCCTTGTGAGAATTCTTCCGGAAGAGCTTGTGAGAGTTCCTCCGGGAGGTCCTCCAGGAGTTCCAAGAGTTCCTCCGGAAATGCCTTCAACAACTTCACAGGGAATTCCTGGAGGATATATGGCACTATGGCAGGAATCTCACGGGAAATGGAATTTCGGAAGTTCCTCTTGAAATTTAACTCCGTGTATTCCAACGGCTGTTCCTCTGAAAATTCCTCCGGGACTTCCACCAGTAGCTCCTCCGGGAATTCATTCAGGCTTTTGGTGGGAATTTATCTACAAAATCCTCCAGAAGTTCCTCGGAGAATTCTTCCAGGAGTTCCTCCTGGAGTTCTTACGGAAGTTCATCCAGGAGTTCTTACGAGAGTTACTCTAGAAATTATTCCTGTAGTTCTTTTTGAAATTCTTTTGAAAGTTCCACCGGAAGTTCATCTGAAAATTCCTCTGATAATTTCTCCGGAAATTCCTTTAGAAATTACTCCAGGAGTTCCTTCTTAGCGGAACATTCGGAGGAACTGCCGTAGAAACTTCCGAAGGAATGCTCATAGAAACTGCCGGTGGATCTCCCGGAGGAACTGCCGGAAGAGCTCCCGTAAGAACTCCCGGAGGAATTTCAGGAGGAACTCTTAGAAGAATTCCTAGAGGAACTCCCAGAGAAACTATTGGAAGAACTTTGGGATCCCCGTGCGATCTGCCGATAGAACTACCGGAATAATTCTCGGAGAACTCTTTGAGGAACTGCACGTGGAACTCCCGGAGGAACTCAAGAAGGAATTTTCGGAAAAAATCCTGAAGGATCTCTTAGTAGAAATCTTGAAGTTTCCACCGGAGTTCTTTCAGGATTTCTTTGGGAATTAATCTAGGAATTCCTCCGAAAATTCCATTATTGATTTCATTTATGGTATAATTTCTGTATACATTTTTTCGTTGGAACTCCTGGGTCCCTGGAATGTGACCGATGTGGCCGGATTGAATCCGAGTGGGTCAGGGACCCTAAAAATATCATTCCCATCATTGCTTTGTAAAATCATGTAGTTTGAGGTGTCACATGACCTATTTTGAATCAATTTAGAAAATGGCCGTTCCATAAGACCTCCGGATTGTGGCCGGAATGGATCCGAGTGGACCAGCAACCCTAAAAATATCATTCTCATCATTGCTTTGTAAAATCATGAAGTTTGAGGTGTCGCACGACCTATTTTGAATCAATTTAGAAAATGGCCGTTCCGTAGGTCCTGCGGATTGTGGCCGGAATGGATCCGAGTGGGCCAGGAACTCTAGAAATATAATTCTCATCATAGCTTTGTAAAATAATGAAGTTTGAGGTGTCGCACGACCTATTTTGAATCAATTTAGAAAATGGCCATTCTGTAGGTCCCCGGATTGTGACCGATGTGGGCAGATTGAGTCCGAGTGGGCCAGGAGCCCTAAAAATATCATTCCCATCATTGCTTTGTAAAATCATGAAGTTTGAGGTGTCGCACGACCTATTTTGAATAAATTGAGAAAATGGTCATTCCGTAGGTCCTCCGGATTGTGGCCGATGTGGATTCTAGTGGGCCAGGAACCCTAAAAATATCATTCCCATCATTGCTTTGTATAATCATGAAGTTTGAGGTGTCGCACGACCTATTCTGAATCAAGTTAGACAATGGCCATTCCGTAGGTCCCCGGATTGTGACCGATGTAGCCAGATTGAGTCCGAGTGGGCCAGGAACCCTAAAAATATCATTCCCATCATTGCCTTGTGAAATTATAAAGTTTGAGGTGTCGCACGACCTAATTTGAATAAATTGAGAAAATGGCCATTCGGTAGGTCCTCCGGATTGTGGCCAGAATGGATCCGAGTGGGCCAGGAACCTCAAATATCATTCCGATCATTTGTTTGTGACATCATGAAGTTTGAGGTGTCGCACGACCTATTTTGACTAAATTTAGGCAATGGCCATACCGGAGGTCCTCCGTATTGTGACCGATGTGGCCAGATTTAGTCCGAGTGGGTCAGGAACCCTAAAATATCATTCCGATCATTGTTTTGCGAAATCAAGAGGTTTGAGGTATCACACTACCTATTTTGAATAAACTGAGAAAATGGCCATTCCGTAGGTCCTCCGGATTGTGTCCGATGTGGATTCGAGTGGGCCAGGAACCCTAAAAATATCATTCCCATCATTGCTTTGTAAAATCATGAAGTTTGAGATGTCGCACGACCTATTTTAAATAAATTTAGAAAATGGCCATTCCGTAGGTCCTCCGGATTGTGGCCGGAATGGATCCGAGTGGGCCAGGAACCCTAAAAATATCATTCCCATCATTGCTTTGTAAAATCATGAAGTTTGAGGTGTCGCACGATCTATTTTGAATCAATTTAGAAAATGGCCATTCCGTAGGTCCTCCGGATTGTGGCCGGAATGGATCCGAGTGGGCCAGGAACCCTAAAAATATCATTCCCATCATTGCTTTGTGAAATCATGAAGTTTGAGGTGTCGCACGACCTATTTTGAATCAATTTAGAAAATGGCCATTCTGTAGGTGCTCCAGATTGTGGCCGGAATGGGTCCGAGTGGGCCAGGAACCCTAAAATATCATTCCCATAATTGCTCTGTAAAATCATGAAGTTTGAGGTGTCGCACGACCTATTTTGAATCAATTTAGAAAATGGCCATTCCGTAGGTCCCCGGATTGTGACCGATGTGGCCAGATTTAGTCCGAGTGGGTCAGGAGCCCTAAAAATTTGATTCCCATCATTGCTTTGTAAAATCATGAAGTTTGAGGTGTCGCACGACCTATTTTGAATCAATTTAGAAAATGGCCATTCCGTAGGTCCCCGGATTGTAACCGATGTGGCCAGATTGAGTCCGAGTGGGACAGGAACCCCAAAAATATGATTCCCATCATTGCTTAGTGAAATCATGAAGTTTGAGGTGTCGCACGACCTGTTTTGACTTAAAATTGTAAATGGCCACTTATTCCGGGGACAACTGACCCCAACGGAATCTGGAATAATTCTGGAACCGTACTGTGGATAGCCTCGAAACTAGTATAAATCAAAACTTGGGATCCGTCCAGATGGAATGCAACTTGTTGCGAAAGAATCGGTCAAGAAATGCGATTTTAACAGCAGTTTAGATTTTTGAAAGCCCTTGAAAACAGACGTTGGGGACGGAAAGGTTAAGAAAGATGCAGAGAACTCTACGACCTCTCATAGGTGCCACGGGAGGTTTTGGGATTGTGTGGAAGGTTATAACAGTAGGAATCGTTATGGTAGAACGTGAAACACAGAATAAACAAAGATAGAAATACAAAGTAGGAAAGGGACGAGCCTGGAATTGAACCCACGACCTCCTGCTTATAAGGCAGAAGCGGTGGCCACTAGACCACGCGAGCTCGTCTGTGATCCTCTAATTCAAAATATTAAAAAAATACATTTCAAAAAACAATTCACAAAAGGGTCACCCTAATGGCCACTTCCACCAAAAATAGATCTTTTCTTGTAGATCATTTCTACTGAAGACGTCAAAACTCTAGCACTGATGGTTTTCGAGTTATCGATTTTTGTCGTGAAATTTGACGAATCTGACCATCGTGCAACAGTATGACCCATGAAGCCAACTTCGAACCCTTGGATCCAGTCCGTGTTTTTTTTAGAGGGATGAAGGCAAATCTGCATAAAGACACCTGAAATTATCACTCAGGGAGTGGGGTTGGCGCGGAAGGCAGAAGGCCAGCCCACCGGACCCACTAAACCCACCCAGGCAACAGAAGGTTACTTGAGTTACCCTCTTTACTAATACTCTGGTTCCCCCAGGAACTGTCTCCCAGCATTACTTCTGGGGGATAGGCAGTGCTCACCTTTAATATGCCTCGCGAAGCTGACTTGGATGCTCACTCTACTCACCTCTGCCATAACTCGAGGTGTCGATAGCGATAGGTACCAACAGTTCTACGCTACGACCTTCCTACCTCGGCATATGCAGTCCATACTAACACCTATGCGCTCAACCTTCCACTATGCCTCGTGGTGACGCCTGCGATTCCCACCCACTGCGACACTCTTACCTCGACATGTGCAAACCTCTCCCAGCCCCTCCACCAAACCCTCGTCAGTCGCCGGATGCGCAGCCCATGCGGTAGCGTATTGGGAACGCGTCTCACCGTCACGGTTGCCTGATGACGACTGACAACTTGTTCTTCTCGGAGGCATCCCTCCAACGGACCCGGCTTAATGGTAACTGAACAATGCAACGAACATTGGATGCACGACATGGACAAACGGACACAATGGACTCACGATGAGATGGACTGGCAATGACAACAATAATGGTAATGGAAATCTAAAAATAGATTCTGTGTGGATTCTGTTCAGCAGAACACCACAGTAGATCTCGGCACAGTAGCGGTTAAGTAACACAGAGTGCCTAACAAATAAAGAAAGGAATAAAAAAAAAAAATGTGCAAACCTCTCATTCACGGCCCGCGCTCAGCCTGTTTTCGCTCTAACTAACCAATCACAAGTTAGTCATGCTTGTCGACTGCTGCTCGACGCGCCAGATTCTCTGCAAGCTGCAGGCAATCTGATTGGATGCAGTCGGAACTGCGTTCCACTTCTCCACCGCTTAACACATCCTCTGGATAAGGGTATCCGGGGTTGTGTCCCGACCGCAAAGTCCAGCATAGCTCTTCTTTCGACGTCGAAACGAGGACATACGAACAGTATGTGTGCTGCAGTTTCGTCAACACTTGGGTAGTCAGGGCAGACGAGGTTCTCCGTATGCCCAAACCTGTGGAGGTACTGCCGGAAGCAGCCATGGCCTGACAGGAATTGTGTCAGATGGAAGTGAACTTCCCCATGGGGTCTCTCCACCAGAGCTTAAAATATTCATCTTCATGAAGCAACTTCGGTCCGAATTTTGACAAACATCGCATGAATATTCAAAACATAGAATGACATAGTCAGACGACTACTCCACGAATTCATTCATTCGACTGTCACTGAGTGTGTTTACTATGTGCAGAAAAAAACATAATTAGCATTGTTTATGTTGATGTTTACCGTTGAAAGTGCCTCGCGGATGAAAATCGGTTTCAGTTCTGTGTGATAAATCACTTCACTCATTTTAAACGGGTTCAGATTTCAGATAATTTATCAATTTGTAAAATGTGCATAAATATTCAATGACTAATATTCAACTGAATATTGACTGTCCAGAGCCGACTATGAATGTGTCGGAAGTGAACTGACAAATGAAGAAAAATGGACTTCACCAAAAAATTTCGATTATTTTACACTCTGCTCTCCACCCAGCTCGATATGTTAGGTATCAGTCGGTGGGTCCACCTACCTTTAGAAGAGTTACCCCACTCGCGTACCAAAGAATAGATACGGCAACGTCTGCCAGTAGCCTACGTCTACTGGCACACACCTTGGAACTGTTGGACATCATCCTCGATAATGCCGCAGCAGCAGTCGAAGTCCTCTTGCACGCGTAGTCGACATGGCTGGCGAAAGTTAGCTTGTCGTCTATTACGACCCCAAGGAGCTTCAAACTCCGCTTTGATGCGATCGCGACTTCACCCACGTGAATCACTGCATGTTGAACCGACTTGCGGTTGTTGACGAGCAACCTGCAGGCCTCTAGCGCTCATCCAATCCTCCACCGTGCTGATCGCGTGTGCTGCGGTCAGTTCTACCTCGGAAATCGACTCCCCGTAGACCTCCAAGGTTACGTCATCTGCGAAACCGACGATCTTAACACCAGATGGGAACTTTAGCTTCAGAACCCCGTCATACATAAGGTTCCATAGTACCGGGCCCAGTATTGAACCTTGCGGTAATAGGTACGCTTCTCTGACCGGCATCGGTCTCGTATAATAGTACACGGTTCTGAAAATAGCTTTCCAAAATCCGGTACAGGCCCACCGGCAGGCTAAGCCGGTGTAACGAGAGCGCGATGGCATCCCAGCTTGCGCTGTTGAATGCGTTCTTCACATCAAGTGTCACTAACGCACAGTATCGAATACCTCGCCTTTTCTGTTTCGTTATCTCGGCGGTCTTTACCACCGAGTTAATAGCGTCCAACGTGGGCTTTCCCTTGTGAAAACCGAACTGGTTGCTAGACAGGCCATTCATACCCTCTGAGTACGGGGTCAGCCTGTTGAGGATGATCCTCTCTAGCAACTTGCCCGTCGTGTCCATAAGGCAGATTGGTCTATGCGCCGATGAGTCGCACGGCGGCTTCCTGGCCTTCCTCAACAACACCAGTTTCTGTCTTTTCCATCTTTCGGAGAATCTACACTCATCTAGGCATCTTTGCATAGCTAGCCTGAACATGTTCGGGTTCGCTATAATTGCTGCCTTGAGAGCGCTGTTCGGAACTCCATCAGGCCCTGGAGCTTTCCCTAGTAGCACAATTCCGATCGATTTTGTTGTAGCAACTCTAATGTAACTAGATTTAGTCGCATATAAGTCGCAGTGACTGGTATATGATAAGTGTGCTACTACTCGGGTTGTTCGTTACCAGGGATTTGGCCACCGCGAGTAACACTTCGTTCGTCACCGGAGCCACCATTTCGGCCGCACTCATATTGCCTTGTGGTGCAGGAGGCCAGGGACTTGTGGCTTGGGACGGGAATAGTACCTCGATAATCCTCGCCAACCTATCCGGGGACCGTTCGGGGGGTGAAGAGCTCCCTTTGGTCTTGGCCATCACTATCCTGTAGGCATCACCCCACGGATTCACGTTGGCTCCTTCGCATAGGTTGTCGAAACATGCTTTCTTACTGCACTTGATGGCCTTGTTAAAGACCAGTTTCGCAGCTCGTAACACTTCACGGCGGTCCGCTCTTTCATCCTCGGAGCGGGCACGTTGCATCCTTCGTCTAGCCTTGAGGCAGGTTGATCGAAGGGCCGCAATCTCGGGACTCCACCAGTATACCGGCCGTCTGCCATTTCTCGGCAGGGCTTTCCTCGGCATGGTGGCATTACACGCGCGTGATATGACAGCCACCAACGCATCGCCGCTTAGACCTTCAGTATTGGCTTCCAGTCCCAGAACCGCGATGAAAACTTCGCTGTCGAAGTGATAGGTTCTCCACCCAGAACCTGACAGGGATCCCCGGACCTCCGAAGTTGCACGCCATAGTTGATCTTAAATCGAATTGCTAGATGATTACTATGGGTGTAACCCTCGTCCACCCTCCAGTCCAAATCTGGTGCCAGACCAGGACTGGCATACGTTACGTCAATCCATGACTCGACCCCGTTTCTTCTGAACGTGCTAGCGGAACCATCATTGACTAGCACTGCGTCGAGCTTCGCTAGCGCCTCTAGTAACGCTTGACCCCTTCGAATAGTGCAGCGGCTTTCGCACTCCACTGCCCTGTTGTGCAAATAGCCGCCATCCTAGACCCGTCCGCCACCCAATTGCCGTTTTCGACAATTGTCAATTGTCGTTATCGACAGGGACGTTGTACGGGTCGGACAGGAGGCCCAACAAACATTGAAAGCTGAAAAAGAGCTTATTTCGTGACTAATAAGCTTCTTCAGCTTAAAAACTAGCTTGTTCAGCTTAGATTGTTTGTTGGGGGGCGACATCAGTCCTCGATTCCGAGACCGACTGCCACAACAGCTGCTGGGCAGTTGCACAGTGGTTAAGATTCAGCTGTGTTACTTGCACGGCTTATTCTTATTTGAGAGGTCTTGTCGACCTCTGTACCACACTGGTCTCTGACGGCAGAGACGACGTCGTCCGCGTTCGTGACCTCGTCTAGTTGCTTGCACTGGAGGGTCACTTCCGCCTCCAACGACCTCAACGGTGTCGTCACCAAGACCTCTTCCGCCAGCTTCCCGTAGTCAGTTCTACTATCCTGCGCTCCGCGTTTCAGAACCAAGATCATTACCGGTGAAATTGGTGCGTCTGACGCTTCGCACGTCCTGACCCAACGCCGAAAGATTTTCGGCCGCCCGCATCGATTTAAGGACTTCAGCGTACTTTGCCTTATCAATTTTCACCAACAAGGCCTCGCCTCTGTCCTTAGCTTTCTTTGTGGGTCTAGTTGCGTTCAACTTCCACTTTACCCTACTGACCAGCTCCCTGGGATTTTAGGTCCCTTGTGCCGATGGCACAGGCTGGCTGGTACCCTCTTGCGACCTGGCGACTTGCGCCTGGTTAGTCCCCTTCGTCTTTTTGGGTTGCGAAGTCACCTTCTCGGGTCGACGCCCTTCGGGCTGCTCTGCACCCCGATCTGCTCCGTCCAGAAACGTTTGCCCTTTATTGCACGTCGTTTAGCTTTGCTCTGAGCGCCTTCACCGGATTGCTGTCTGAGCCATTTCGGGCTAGGCGCAGTCTTTTTTTCATTGGCCGTTATGGCGAAATCAATCGCCTCTTGGGTCATGGTTCTCCTCCAAGGAAGAAGAAGGCATCGGTTCAAGCACCTTTGTCGGCCTTCTCTCTTCCACCACCCGCCTGATAAACGCATCCTGTTCTTATCTTGCGACTCGAACAGCCTGGCGATTTTTTTTTATTATTTCATTGACGTAACTAAGGAAAAAATCTAGGGGGGGCTAACTTTTTTTTTATTTTTACAGTCAAACACAAATAAGTTATTGTTTTTGTTCAACTGTTCTCAAGTTGGCCTATCAAACAGCTGTTTCAATACACCCAGTGACGACTTGAACAGCTTTGACTTGAAAATCTAGAAATGTCGTGGGATTCCAAATAACTTTGATATGTAAACAACTTAAGAGCTTTAGATACATAAGACTTTCGAGTTTCACATATCCATTAGAAATAATTTCAAGTTATTGTGGACTTCATGGCCGTACGGTTAGCGACGTCAATCGTCTAGATGCATGTGCTAGGGAGTATGGGTTCGATTCCCCCTCGATAAGGAGGAAACTTTTCGTGGTCGAAAAATTCTCCACTGGTCCACTGGGTGTTATGTGTCCTGTCCGTTGTCTCATGCTGTTAAGTGCTCAGTTTGTACCAGAGGTCGTACGGTGTTCCTGACTTTTTACATTTTAGTAGCCTCTCCTTGAAATTTCATGGTTTACCGAGCTTTTTTTTTGGATTTCAAGGGTTACCGAGCTTTTTTCGGATTTCAAGGATTACCGAGCTTTTTTCGGATTATCAAGATAATTGGACATTCAAAGTTTTCGTCAAAAAGGGCATCAACATCGCATCGCTTGAATACTTTACCAGAGAAATCTGCAGAAAGAAATGCCTTCAAAATGTCTGGTATTACAGGCATACGATACGTTGTACTCAGCTATCACAATATCGAAAGGTTTCTCTTGACAATCCTTTCAGAAATGCCATGCATCTTTAAGGGTTATGTTGGAAAGCTAGAGGTCATAGGCACACTTTAAAAAAAAATACTCGCAATGCAATGCAACGCAATGTCACCATAAAAGCACATCTAAAA
The DNA here is from genome assembly GCF_024139115.2 of Armigeres subalbatus. Lineage (NCBI taxonomy): Eukaryota > Metazoa > Arthropoda > Insecta > Diptera > Culicidae > Armigeres > Armigeres subalbatus. Next base: position 210,571,689 of record NC_085140.1, on the reverse strand, counting down.
AACATTTTTGTGCATACTGAAAACGAGTTGTGTTTTGGCATTATGTGCCTACGAAAGTGTAATTTACTTTAGAAATTAGATTCGTACGCAATTCACCTTAAGCAATTATATGTGTGGCTGAGAATAAAGGGAGCGTAATATCCTTCGTGTTTAGCATTTCTCACCCAAGATAGGCTAGATGTACCAGTTGTGGCTATAGCACCAGTTGTCGCACTAGTGCTTTATATGCGAAATGGCCAATCAAATCACCACAAAACAAGTTCAGATCGATAAAGCATATTTATATGATACGATAACACCTTTGATCTCCTCCAAAACAAGCAAGGCATAATTGTAAAAAATAATTTTGCTTAATTTTTGACGTCCTTTGCACCAGTTATCGCACTAGTGGTCCCTATTTGGCCAATCCCATAAGAAAACAATGGGATTTGCCAAATAAGGAACCAAAATTAAAAAAATGCCATAACTGGTGCAAGCGTTCCTATTATGGATTAATCAATTTTGAGGATTATAACATATTTTATTGTATTTTCACAGCTGTTTCAAGGAGCAGGAAGTAAAACCTTTCGTTTGATATATAAAGTCGACCCGCACGCCTTTTACTTATTTTAAAAAAAACAGTTGTTCTTATGTATGGCGACAATTGGTACACCCACCCTATATCAATTTTTCGAAGTTAGAAAACATGATAAAATATATTCAACTCACTGTAGAGAGAGATTCTAAGAATTCATTATTTGCAGTTACGCCCAGATATGATCCGAGCGCTAGATATGTGCCATACTCATGCAAAGTCCTAGGAAAGTCGAAATGTTTACCGACAAACAAACACCGGATGATTACCGGATATCTGTATTACTGACGTCATCGAGGATGTTCTGAATTACCGAGAAGTCTCTAATTTTCAACAATTTAACGAAAAAATTGTGATTTATCTGTCTTTCATTTGTTATAAATCCGTCTCGGACTTACCACAGCTCACACAACGAGAAAGGTTTTGCATCACTAAAAACAACACCATTCTTTTGAAAAAAAACTACAATCCTATTATCAGCTGCAAAAGCAGGAAAAAAAATTCTGCTGCATTGCTCAAGCACGCTAATGTGCTCGGAGAGCTCAGTAAAGATGACTCCGAATACAAGGAAGCAATTTGAATTTGACGATCCGAAGCAGTTTGAATTTGTGAAATCCGACGATCACCGTTTTCGGTGGTTGGAGGAAGCACATCCAGCAGGCCGAACAGGAAATCCACGCAAGTGCTGTAGTGCTGAAAGATAAATCAATAATTACAAATTTAGCTTCGTAGACTTGAGTTGTAGGCGAAAAAATACATTATTTACAAGAATAAAATTGATTACCTTGGTCTTGAAGTTGTTTCTTCACAAACGAAGTACAATTCGATATGCAATCCTCGCGGGAACAGTAAAAGATATAAACTGAAAAAAGCATGGCGTGTTGACGTTTCACCATGTGATGATTGAAATTAACGAAATCTCAGTTGTTAGTTTACCGAAGTCGGTAGTCTAAATAAATTACTTACTTCATCGGTAGAAAAATTCACTGTTTTCGGTAAAATCGCATAAAACCAACGAAATTTGGTATTTTTTTTTACAGTTTTTTAGTTGTCAGCCAGAAAATTACCGAAGCATTTGTAACTTCTGGGATTACCGACTAATTCGGTGATTTTCTTTACCGAATTCATAGAGTCTATTTAAGTATGAAGGGCATCTGAGCCTACTCCCACCCAGCAGGCAAAGCTTAGTGGCAGGATTGGACAGCGTGCTACAAGGCCCGCCACGGTTTTAGGGGACGGAAGACAGCCTAGCCATTAGTCCACTCGCCGTTTCGAGTCAGTGTCACCCGGCTCTTTCATAATATTACTGTATCCAAGACAAGGTCCGTTAACACGCGGCCAGAATGCCATAATCAGGATGTCGCTGACATTGATCCTGATGTGCCCATTATTGGCACTCCTTGGGTCCTGTGCGCTTTGAGCGACACACGGTCGCTTTCATAGGGCCTACTTGCGGACACATGCAGCTTTTTGTAGAGGTTTGACAGAGCCCGCTGCCAAGCCCCACCACCGATTTTCTCGCAACAAGTTGCATTCCTAGTTGATCACTACTGAATATAATCACGATCGGTCATTGTGTTCAAAAGTTATGAAGAAAATGGTGTGTTGCACCATATAAGCTTGGTTGGTTGATTCGCTATACAGCGTTTGCAAGAGCCGTAATGTAGGCAATTATTTATGATGTGTATCATACTAAGGCGAAACCAAACGATTGCATCGAGAAAGGCATCGTCACCGCTAGGTGGATTATTCTTTGTTTTGACGTAGAATTACGTCTTTCAGTAAGATAGGGTAGGGGGGTCATTTCAAAGTTTCAAATTTGGGACCGTCACGGAAAGAGGTCAGGAAGTACGAGCCAATCACTCAGCCGTTTTCAACGGATTCCGGAGATTTTGGTATGAATCGATCAGTAAACTCTCTAAGATTCTATACAACTATCGTAATCAATTGATTTAATGCATTGATTGAAAAATTCAATTTTGCCAGCCAATATTGAATTTGCTATTTTGCAGTAAATTGCCTACATTTCGGCTATTAGCCATCCGGTATGAACATGCATAAAATGTTGATGATCAAATGTCGTATCCAATTCTACGTAATTCTACGTAATTCTACGTTCAATTTGCGGTCGTGTCTTTGATACAACTTACAACAACTTTTGACGTATGGATGTCATTTAGATTTTTGGAAATCGAGAGCGTTACGCTGAAAGGGAGGATTTCGAACGTGCCTAGCGCCTTTATCTTTCGATGGTTTTTGAATATTTATATATCAATCGACTCGGACACTCTCCAGCTATTTGTCAATTACATTGAAACTTAAGATTATTAACGATAAACTATTGAAATTTTTAATTCTTTTAAAACATATTAAAAACTTCATATATAATCAATCTCGTGCATTCCTAACACGGACATCAGAATGCAATATGCCACGAGCCTTCGGGTCCGCCGCAATATTTTCTTTGTGTATAAAAGAAGCTGTGCCTGCCGTGTGTGAGCCATTCCAGTTTGTGACAGCAGCGCGTTCTGACGTGCTTTTTGCTCGCCCATTTTTCCTCGTTCGTTCGCTGTGTACGTACGTACACAGCATGAAGTCGCCAGAAGGAGAATATACATGAAAGACGAGGGTGCATTTTTGTGTCATTCTATGCTTGATGATGGTCGGATGCAGTGGTATCGGTTGCGACCGATGCAATCGCCCATCGCATCGCTCGGAGCTCACGGCTAGAGGTTGATTATGGCTAATGCTGCGATGGCAACGGTGGTGGGATTAGAAGCAAAAAATTAGCCTAGAAAGATTTGGTCTGCTTATCCAAGGAAAGTGATTTGTTTCATAATCCACATCATTCCGGGATGGGATCGAATCATGGCATATAACTGACGCGTACATTAAAACAGGGTTATATTATAACAGTTGTGATTCCCCTAGCATAAAAATTTACTACACTGATTAATCAGGAAAATTTGATTCAAAATAATTACTTTCATTCATTCGCAGAAGGCATGGACAATTAAATGATGCACAATCAGCAATGATGCGGATATCCATTTAAGATTGGAAACAAAACACAATGCACCGTTTTACATGTAAATGTTTTAAAAAAGTCAGCTAACCAAAAAACGGAAAACTAAATCGACCACGCTCTAATCGACGGTAAATTCTTCTCCGACATCACGAACGTCCGCACTTACCGCAGTGCGAATATTGAATCCGACCACTACCTCGTTGCAGTATGCCTGCGCTCAAAACTCTCGAAGGTGTACAACACGCGTCGAAGTCGGACGCCGCGGCTTAACATTGGGCGGCTACAAGACGGTAGACTAGCCCAAGAATACGCGCAGAAGCTGGAAGTGGCACTCCCAACGGAAGAGCAGCTAGGCGCAGCGTCTCTTGAAGATGGCTGGAGAGATATTCGATCCGCCATTGGTAGCACCGCAACCGCTGCACTTGGCACGGTGCCCCCGGATCAGAGAAACGACTGGTACACTCAGGAAAATCGACACATACTTTATGGCAAAAATCCATGTATTTTGAAATATGCATTTCATGCGTCGGCATATACTTGATTGCATACAAATTTACACATGGATACTATGACCCACATGGATAGCATGTGTGAAAACTCATGCAATGCATGTGGGCGCATGGAATATATGTGTCGAAAATATGGAATCCATTCCGCTACCCCCATTGCAAAAATCCATGTGTGAACTCATGAATATAATGCGGAGTTTTTTGTGAGTGTATGACGGCGAATGTGAGCAGTTAGTAGAAGAGAAGAATGCAGCATGGGCGAGATTGCTGCAACACCGCACGAGGGCGAACGAGGCACGATATAAACAGGCGCGGAACAGACAAAACTCGATTTTCCGGAGGAAAAAGCGTCAGCAGGAAGATCGAGAACGTGAAGAGACGGAGCAACTGTACCGCGCTAATAACACACGAAAGTTCTATGAGAAGTTGAACCGTTCACGTAAGGGCCACGTGCCACAGCCCGATATGTGTAAGGACATAAACGGGAACCTTCTTACGAACGAGCATGAGGTGATCCAAAGGTGGCGGCAGCACTACGAAGAGCACCTGAATGGCGATGTAGCAGACGAAGATGGCGGTATGGTGATGGACCTGGGGGAACGCGCGCCGGACATAATTCTACCGGCTCCGGATCTTCAGGAAATCCAGGAGGAGATTGGCCGGCTGAAGAACAACAAAGCCCCTGGAGTTGACCAACTACCAGGAGAGCTATTTAAACACGGTGGTGAGGCACTGGCTAGAGCGCTGCACTGGGTCATTACCAAGATTTGGGAGCAACTACCGCGCAATCACATTGCTGAACGCCGCCTACAAGGTACTCTCCCAAATTTTATGGCGTCGACTAGCACCAATTGCAAGGGAGTTCGTGGGGACGGACCAAGTGTTCGCCATTCGCCAAGTACTGCAGAAATGCCGCGAATACAACGTGCCCACACATCATCTATTCATCGACTTCAAAGCCGCATATGATACAATCGATCGGGACCAGCTATGGCAGCTAATGCACGAACACGGAGTTCCGGATAAACTGACACGGTTGATCAAAGCGACGATGGATCGGGTGATGGGCGTAGTTCGAGTTTCAGGGGCATTCTCGAGTCCCTTCGAAACCCGCAGAGGGTTACGGCAAGGTGATGGTCTTTCGTGTCTGCTATTCAACATCGCTTTGGAAGGGGTAATACGAAGAGCAGGGATTAACACGAGTGGTACAATTTTCAATAAGTCAGTCCAGCTATTTGGCTTCGCCGACGACATAGATATTATGGCACGTAACTTTGAGAAGATGAAGGAAGCCTACATTAGACTGAAGAGGGTGGCCAAGCGGATCGGACTAGTCATCAACACGTCGAAGACGAAGTACATGATAGGAAGAGGTTCAAGAGAAGACAATATGAGCCACCCACCGCGAGTTTGCATCGGTGGTGACGAAATCGAGGTGGTAGAAGAATTTGTGTACTTGGGCTCACTGGTGACTGCCGAAAATGATACCAGCAGAGAAATTCGGAGATGCATAGTGGCTGGAAATCGTACATACTTTGGACTCCGCAAGACGCTCCGATCAAATAGAGTTCGCCGCCGTACCAAACTGACAATCTACAAAACGCTCCTTAGACCGGTAGTCCTCTACGGACACGAGACCTGGACGATGCTCGTGGAGGACCAACGCGCACTTGGAGTTTTCGAAAGGAAAGTGCTGCGTACAATATATGGTGGGGTGCAGATGGCGGACGGTACGTGGAGGAGGCGAATGAACCACGAGTTGCATCAGCTGTTGGGAGAACCATCCATCGTTCACACCGCGAAAATCGGACGACTGTGGTGGGCCGGGCACGTAGCCAGAATGTCGGACAGTAATCCGGTGAAAATGGTTCTCGACAACGATCCGACCGGAACAAGAAGGCGAGGTGCACAGCGGGCAAGGTGGATCGATCAGGTGGAGGACGATTTGCGGACCCTCCGCAGACTGCGTGGTTGGCGAAGTGCAGCCATGGACCGAGCTGAATGGAGAAGACTTTTATGTGCAGCACAGGCCACTCCGACCTTAATCTGATAATAAATAAATAAACGTCTACTCGCGTCTAAACATTACCTAATGCTCTTTTTTGTGATAATATTTTTCTACCAAACACGCCGTGAACTGTAAGGATCTTCAGCAACTTCATGTTTATTGTCATTTAAATTGAATGATCTTTCAGTTTTATATAACATATCAAACAATCAAGGGTTCTTACATTTAATTTTTTTTTATTTTAGCTTTTTTTTAAATTCGAGACTCGCACCGTTGCGTTGTACAAGTTTACAAAATCTTCTTAAGAATAAAAAGTCATTGTGATTACATTATTTATGATTCAAAATTTGAATATAATTGATTCGCCATACAAACATCATCCATATCATATGCACGACACAAGCATGGAAACACGTGTATGCTCACCATGTTGTAGTTTGTAGTAAAACATTAGATGAAGATACTATAGGTAAAAAATCGATTTTTCGTGGTAAAAACCATTTAGAAAACGTTTTTACTCAAAAGAAAATAAAATGAAATGGGCCGAACTTATCGGAAGTTTGGGAACATCTATTCTTCGAGGGTATATTCGCGAGAGCGACTGTGGGACTGCAGTGGTTGTGATAGACAGAGTTCGTCGTAATACCAATCATTTCAATGAGAGACCGCGACCAGTGAACTGCCCACAGACGGACGGTGTTTGCTCACTGAACGTTATCTAAGCTATCAGTAGTCAGTTTGCATGCAGACCGCGGAACAGATTTATCATATTCTCCTGCGTTCCGTGTGCTATGGTGCGAAAATTGTGCAAACTGAAAAAAGTAGAACAGAATCCGCCATTCTTGGAAGCATAGATTGGATTGAACAGTTGCTAATTACATGTGAACGTAGTGATAGTAACTACGATTATCCTTTTGTTTGGTAATCTGTGGTGACGACACCGGAAAAGTGGCAGAGGCTTATCTTTAAAATCACTGAATGGGAAAAGTAATAGAAGAAACAGTATTTTGGCGATAAAGGCCCAGAGAAAAAAGGGAATTGTGCTGATACTACAAGACGTGGATTTTTCCCATACTTGAATCAATTGCAGTATGAATGATCTCCACCGTGTGCGTGCAGTGGAAGTTCTTCATTGATGAGTATGCGTACTGAAGTGTAGATACGTAAATTGAAATATATGAATTAAAAATTCTTGAATCAATGACATTGTTATATCAGGACGACGACGGTGTAGACAAATCAGTGGAAGTGAAAGAGGAGATGCAGTCAAAACGAATAAAAATCTGAATCTGTGCTTCCGGAAAGACAAACGCGAAAAGCTCTGCTGCCTCCGTCTACGAGTACCTGCTGAGAAAATGAGTCTTTGTGCCAAAGTGCGTCATAAGAATGTGCAAATTACGGTCAATTGTATACAACCAGGGTGCAGCAAAAACACATGGTTTCGGTTCTGAATGGGTCTCATACGATTAGTTTAGTGTCGCCATCTTGCATGTATTCGCGCAAATCTCTTCCAATAGGAATCGGTCGTCAGTCTGCTCGTCTTATGCATACTATTGTCGTCACAAATATTTTCTCATCTACTTGTGATTTCTGTGTAATGTGAGAAGAAGAGTGTAAAGTTGGAAAATTTTAGCTTAGCTGTTTTTGCGTCCAAAAATTAATTGTCTGAAAGTGCAAATTGGTGAAAATGACGGCGTAACGGCAGTCACAATCGATACACTATCCGAGGAATAGAAGGAAATGTAAAAAAGGTCGCAAAATGAATGAAAACTTCGCGGCTATAGCTGCCGCAAAACAAATGCCAATCGAAAAGTTAGTGCGTGTTGGGTATTACGAACTTGACAAAACCATCGGAAAAGGCAACTTTGCAGTGGTAAAGCTGGCATCGAATTTGATAACAAATTCAAAGGTAATGAAATTGTCGACATTGTGCTCATCCCGGGGGCAAACAGAGTGTTTTATCATTTTCAATTTGAGTTCAGATGAATTTTGACAAGCAGCCATTATTGTGCGAAACATCAATTTCGAATCCCGATAATAACTATCATGTTCCCTCACACACACATTTATAGGCACATTACGACTTTCGAACATTAAATGTCAAAATTATGTTTTGATTCTCCGATGAAGAATATTCGTCCAACACAGGTGGTTTTTTTTTCTTGGATAGCATGTAAATACATACAACGTTTATTTATTTCAACTTTGATTTCACATATTTTATGTAAATATTATTTAAATGCTTAGTCACATATAGACGAAAGGATTATTTCGGCAGTATGCTATTGCACGGTAATTGTACATGTAACATTAGTTTTACATCGTTAGCATCGTCAATTCTCCAGTGAGCTCAAGTTTTTGGCAAAATATTATTTTGTATTTTAACTTGTGCAGGAAATGGGAAATACCTATTATTTTTATATCCTTAAGCCAGTTTAAGATCTAAGCCAAATGAGTTAAGGAAATACTATGATTGAAAGCTTTGTGGCATATTAAAATGAATTCATTACAACCTTGGATAATCTGGAAATTAATTTTAGAAATTTCAACCGACCAAAGTTAATTGCCTAACTCCCAGGTGTTAGCCACCCGACCAGGACATTATTTACCATATTTCTAAAACCGATGTGCGTATGCATATTATTTAAAAAATTTAGTCCGAGAAATGTATTAATAGCAGCCATTATCCTTGGACTCGAAATTCCAACCCTAGTATGAAAGGCGAGTCCTTTGTCGTTAAGTTACGAAGGACCTCCGTCTACTTTCTTAAATCAGCTGCTAAACGACTGAAAACAGACCTATGTTAAGCATACAAAGTGAACTTATAGACATAAAATCCATATTAATCCACGACGTGATGATGGATTTCTCGTGTTTTATAAAACGTTCAGAACAAGCTCATTAGAGAGATCAGGAAAGCACTTTAGGGAGATAGATCCTATCATTTCCATCAATTATTATTCGTTTGCATTTTTTACTGTGCATTTTCACTCTAATAAAAAAGAAATCGGCTATGGATTTTTCTTACTCTTGAGAAAAAAAGAAATTTTGGCACTAACTCCAGAACGCAATGAACGATCTGTTCAATTATAAATAGAAAAAAATTGGACCGGAGTATTTTGTATGCATATCACAGGATTTAAATCATATCTCGATTTACTACATACCCACAAATTTGGAATATTACAGAATGAGGCGATAAAAAAAAAGGACACATGACGTAAACTGAATCGTGATCGTGAAAATTACGTCAAATGTTACGCACTCATAAGATACAGTCTATTGGACCTGTTTTTCAATGTCAGGTACTCAAGGATTTTCCAACGGAAATGTAGTTGTAGTAAATAAAGTATGTGATACCGTCTTCTTCTTCTTCTTCTTCTTCTTCTTCTTATTGGCATTACATCACCACACTGGGACAGAACCGCCTCGCAGTTTAGTGTTCATTAAGCACTTCCACAGTAATTAACTGCAAGGTTTCCAAGCGAGATTACCATTTTTGCATTCGTATATCATGAGGCTAGCACGAAAGTCGAGACAATTTCCAATCCAAAAATTGCCTAGCCCGGCACCGGGAATCAAACCCAGCCATCCTCAGCATGGTCTTGCTTTGTAGCCGCGCGTCTTACCGCACGGCTAAGGAGGGCCCCATGTAATACCGTAACAAATATTTAAAAAAAATGTGTTGCTGGTTCCCAAAAGGTCAGGGGGCCGGGGGATACAAAAATATTAAAATGAAAAAACCTTCTCGGATTTCTCGAAGAATGATTTAAAACTCCTCAAAATCCACCGCCCTCTCAAAATCTTATTTTTGGGCAAACAAAATCAGAGGGGAGACATAATTGTTTTTAAATACTTGTATCGGATTAATCCAAACAAATTAATATCATGAGTTGGAAATTTAAGTGATATTGAATCTTAATTTTCAAGAATACATTAATTGTTTTCCTGTTAACAAATTTTGAAGTTTGAAAGGGTCTCTAAGTATTAGATTCAGGTTTGTTTATTTTTTCTCCCAGTAGCCGTTGATTTTATGTAAGACGTAACCATCGCTTCAGTTTCGACTTAATCGGCATTTCCTCCCGGTGAGATTTTCCGGGATCGTATCTATAGCGCTGACAAGCAACATGTCATTTTGCTCAACATCGAATCGCGGGCATGCAAACATCACATGCTTCACGGATTCTACCACGCCTAAGCATTTTGGGCACTCAGTACTATGCAGGAACTTTTTAAAACAAATATGTTCATACAACACCTGTGTAAGGTAAACCATGCTTTCTATTAACCCAATTCGACACATTCGCAATCAGTCTATGGGTCCAACGACATGCTGTTTGCCATTTGAGCAGAGTAGCTACTTTCTTGACACAAGTCTTGCACCGAGTCTCTATCGTTGATTTGATACACTCCACATCTTCCTCCAGGAGTATGTCTATCGGCATCATCCCAGCAATCACTCACACCACCTCATATGATACGGTGCGCCATGCGCTTGCGACCCGTAGACACATCAGTCGGGGTACCCTGATCAGTTTCCTAACATTGTACCATTGTACTGGTACACCGTATCGGATAATTGACAATGCTAAACCCGCCATGCTCGTTGACATACATTATTGACGTTAAATTGAGCTTAACGTCGATCATCATCCCAGGTGCTTCAATGACCTCATGAATTTAACTGTGGTCCATACGTTTATCCTCGCTTACTGCTCGCGTACGAAGCTTTTAGTTCAATTTCTGTGAGGGCAAGGGTCTGTGTCGAGCATAGGGTCGCTTATTCATAGAGCATCCTTTCAATCTTGCCAATCACTTACCTTTTGTAGGAACAAATGGTCTTGATTGGTGGCGAATTGGTGATGACGTCATCGGGGTTCTACGATGGATAAAGGCTTTCGTGCAAGGTTGAGTTAAGATCATCCCGCGGTGCTCGTCCTGGTGGTTAATGTATGGTCTAGTGGAAAGGGCGTCCGGTAGAGAAGGCTATGGCCACTTCAGCAAGGCTCGTGCTGGTCACTGCTTTGGTATTTAGCGCGGGAAAATGGCGGATCGTAGTGTGAGGCAGTCATATCTGGCTATAAGATGGCACTCTGGAAGGATGGCACCTTGTTGGTACGGTACATTTTGCACGGATTGTGGCAACCGAGTTCACGGTAACAATGGTCTTAACGAGCGAGCTGTGGATGGAAACGATAAGCTCCGGAACACCAGAGATCTTTTCTTGTGATATATCAATAGTAAAACTATTAAAAACTATTCTTCTTTTCTTGGCACTATCCTATCACCCAACCAGCGGATGGCAGATTTTAATACAGTTCTGCATAAGAACCTTACAAAACCTGTATAATAATTGGGCATATACAATTTCGGAAGATTTTAATACAATTATTGTATTGACATAATACAGATTTGTATTATTTTAATACAATATTTGTATAAAAAGCTTACAGAATTGTATATGCCCAGATTTTATACAATAATTGTCAGATTTGTTTTTTGGATGTAGAACAAAATTTAATTCACTTTTTAACGGCGTGCACTACTATTTGCTACGATAGTCGCACGCCAAAGAAGAGAAATATGAACCTTGAATTCTGGTTTCATTTATTTTCTTCTCCAAATTAGGTGGGACAACGAAATATCAAAGTTTGTAATTTTATTCGTCGAAGTTGGCAGCCCTTCTGCGGAGTGTATCCATTAGAACTCCTAAGCTGGACATACCCGGTTGTGGTCTTCGCTCAATCTACAGTTAATAGGCAATAGCAACTATTTGACTGAAATCAACACTATTTAAATGAATAAGCAAATAGCTCAAATCTTTTCGGTGAACAGCTGTGATACGCCCCCAGTAAGGCTGTTCAATGAGTATTGGGAGGCATAACTACACTAGTTCCTTAATAAGCCAGTAGCACACTCTGTATAGACAGACAATCTATTCAGAATCACCCTTTCTAGCAACTTGCCAGTTGTAACTAGTAGGAAAATTGGTTTGTATACCAAGAGGTCTCCCGGGGGCTTCCCAGCCTTAACAAAATAGCACCAACTTCTTTCTTGCAACGACGATAAGCTCATCGTTAGTCAATAGCGGTACCACGTCAACTGACTCGTGCGTTGTAACGGGCCAGTCCGATGTGTAATGCTTCGGAAACTCTTCGACGATTCTGGCCAACACCTCCGAGGATTTCCCAGAAGGTGTGATATTTTTCTCAGCCATCCTACACAGCGTTATGTCTTATCTTGTAGTTCAGATCTCTGCTTGCTGTCTGGAACACCCGGCGTCTATCAAGCCTTTCGGCGTCGTTTCTAGCCCGACGCAACCTTCTTTTATCTCAAAGGTTCTACGAAGAGCAGCGATCGTGTTCGACAAGTAAACCGGTTGCAGATGACCGATTGCCGAGCGGCTTAGTCCTCCCGGATATCTCATCGCAGCGTCACAAGCGCGTGTCAGCTTTTCGGATAATTCGTTACCACTTAAGCCTAGAGTCTGATTTTTCAATTGTAATGATTCCTCTAGAAGTTTTGGGTTGTACTGCGAGGTGCGCCATCCTGGATCAGCTGTACCGACCTGCCTTGTGGTTCTGTTGAGGGTATAACTGACAATAGTACGAATTTCCTGATGACTACTGGAAGTATGCATCCATTCAGGCTCCAACGTGATGGACGCGCTGCAGAAGGTAACATCGCTGCATAACTCAACGTTCGGTCCCCTGAACGTTGACAATTGATGCTCGTTCAGCTAGAAACTCTAGCACTGACTAACGGTTTTAAACCACACTCAGGAAAATCGACATATACTTTATGGCAAAAATCCATGTATTTTGAAATATGCATATCATGCGTCGATACATACTGAATTACATACAAATTCACTCATGGATACTATGACCCACATGGATAGTATGTGTGAACATTCATGCAATGAATGTGTGCGCATGGAATATTATCAATTTTCCACCTTATCGGCCGCGACGATTTGAAATCGTCGCAAAGCAAATTGTCGCCGAAATCGTCGCCAGCAAAAATGAGCATACACGCAAAAAAATGTTGCGGTCGAAACTACCATTCCGAGGGTTAATTTAAGAATACGCACCGACGATTTTCGGCAGATAACAAACCCGTTTGATTTTACCATGCACGCAGTAAAAATCAACTGTGGTCCTGGTGGAATGTTGTTGCATGAACTGAATCAGTGGTGAATTTGTCCGAATGCGTGGTTAATTTAACTGAAAATTTGTGGTTGTTTTAAAAACATGGCGTAGTCTACAAAATAGTAATCGTTACCATGGAATTTTTCTCAGTGTAATGACTGTCAGATCAACTGTGAACAAAATTGTTTGATTTAAATTATCACATTATTTCCTGAAATTGAGTACTTTTTTTCATGCATATTTCCATGCTTTGGCTTTGAATTAACACATATTTAAATTAAACATATTGGCGATGATTTTAAATGTGCTTTAAAAGTGATCGGCGCGTTTTGTTACCAGCGAAACTGACAATATATGTGTCGAAAATATGGAATCCATTTCGCTACCCCCATTGCAAAAATCCATGTGTGAACTCATGAATATAATGCGGAGTTTTTTGTGAGTGCAGTTAGTTACGCCGCAAGATTTTCTAGTTATCTAGTATACTGTTCTATACACAATCTTGGAGGACAATAGTAGCTACAAAAGTAAACTCCGTTTTCTGTCACCATTTTTTACCGTTTGTAACATTAATCTTATTTTCGTTTATCGACTGTTGTAACAGCCCTTGCGCTGCCTCGATCGGGCTGAGATTTAGCTGGATTACTTGCATGCATGTCTGGAGACATGTGTTAGCCCATCTGGAGACCACATGAAACTTCGACGTCGTGGCACTGCAGGGATTCGCGGGACAGGACAGAAAGTGTGAAAAAGCGGGCATCGAGCGGCTACCTTGTACCAAAGCTGTGGCACCACCAACGATCTGTGAACCAGTTTCATAGTTTTGGGCAAGATGCGCCAACGCGTGATTGGGTGGCAGCCAATCAATACAAGGATGTGCAAGCTGAGGATAAAAGGCCGTTTCTTCAACTATATCATCATCAACGTGCACTGCCCACACCGCCATACGACGAGAAGCGTTCTAGGCATAGCTGGAGCAGACATACAAATTCGTAATCGGCGACATCAATGCACAGGTAGGAAGGGCGGAAATGAATAGACCGGTCATCGGACCGGCTAGTCTGCACACCGTATCGAATGATAACGGCCAACGATGCATAAACTTTGCAGCCTCCCGCGGGATGGTAGTCCGAAGCACTTTCTTCCCTCGCAAGAATATCCACAAGGCCACATGGAAATCGCCTAATCAAGAAACGGAAAACCAAATCGACCACGTTCTAATCGACGGTAAATTCTTATTCACGGTGCCCCCGGATCAAGAAACGACTGGTATGACGGCGAATGTGAGCAATTAGTGGAAGAGAAGAATGCAGCGTGAACGAGATAGTTGAAATACCGCATGAGGGCGAACGAGGCACGATATAAACGGGCGCGGAACGGATAAAACTCGATTTTCTGGAGGAATTAGCGCCAGCAGGAAAATCGGGACCGTAAAGAGACGATGCAACTGTACTGGTATCGCGCTAAGGGCCACATGACACAGCCTGATATGTGTAAGGACATAAACGGGAACCTTCTTACGAACCAGCGTGAAGTGATCCAAATGTGGCGACAGCACTTCGAAGAACACCTGAATGGCTATGTGGCAGACGAAAATGACGGTATGGTGATGAACCTGGGAGAACGCGCGCAGGACGTAATTTTACCGGCTCCAGATCTCCAGGAAATCCAGGAGGAGATTGACCGGCTGAAGAACAACAAAGCCCCTATGGTTGACCAACTACCAGAAGAGCTATTTAAACACGGTGGTGAGGCACTGGCTAGAGCGCTGCAATGGGAAATTACCAAGATTTGGGAGGAGAAAGTTTTGCCGCAGGAGTGGATGGAAGGTGTTGTTTGTCCCATCTACAAGAAGGGCGATAAGCTGGATTGTAGCAACTGGCTACAAGGTACTTTCCCAGGCGGGTTTTATGGGCGAACACTCTATCACGGACTAGGTGTTCGCCATTCCCCAAGTACTGCAGAAATGCCGCGAATACGCAGAGAAATTCGGAGAC
This sequence comes from Armigeres subalbatus, assembly GCF_024139115.2. Lineage (NCBI taxonomy): Eukaryota > Metazoa > Arthropoda > Insecta > Diptera > Culicidae > Armigeres > Armigeres subalbatus. The sequence goes on along the minus strand of NC_085140.1, from coordinate 210,556,422 downwards.
GCATAGTGGCTGAAAATCGCACGTACTTTGGACTCCGCAAGACGCTCCGATCGACGAATAGAATAGACGATCGAATAGAGTTCGCCGCCATGCCAAACTGACAATCTACAAAACGCTCATTAGACCGATAGTCCTCTACGAACACGATACCTGGGCGATGCTCGTGGAGGACCAACGCGCCCTTGGAGTTTTCGAAAGGAAAGTGCTGCGTACCATCTATGATTGGGGTGCGCAGCTGGCATGGTGGATCGATCAGGTGGAAGATGTCTTGCGGACCCTCCGTAGACTACGTTGTTGGCGACGTGTAGCCGAATGGAGAAGATTTTTATGTACCGCACAGGCCACTTCGGCCTTAGTCTGAATAAATAAATAAGCATTCAACCCAACTTCAGCTTGGCCATATCCAGCACCTTTTGGCATCTGCCAGAGGTAACTGGAATTAACGAGAATCATCTTATCCTTCTGCGTTCTACGGAAGCAGTTGGCATCCTTCCCTACGCCAATGAACCTTCAGGATTTTTTTTTGAGTTACCCTCCGCTCTCCCCCAGACCAAAAAGCTCGAATTGAGCCCCCTGGTAATGGACATTCAATTCACAGCCACTGGCAACAACCGTAGTAGGCCCGACTTCCACAGATGATGCGGCTTCGTATTTCACGACTAACATTGTTATCAGCCGTTAGTATGGATCCAAGGTAGACGAATTCATCGAGCACCTTGAGAGTATTTCCGTCTATCGTAACACTGCTTTCCAGATGGTGCATTGGGACCTGGTATTCACAGCACTTTTAGAGAATTTGCCGTACAGTAACGATCTGGTCCGTCGTCGAGCGGCCGTCAACGAAGCCGGCTTGATAACTATCCACGAATTCGTTCACTATTGGGGACAGACGACGGAAGATGATCTGGGATATCACTCTGTCTGTACGCGGCATTAAGGATGATGATTGTTCGAAGTTTTTCACACTCCAACTTGTCACCTTTCTTGTAGGTAGGGCATATGATCCCTTCCTTCCACTCCTCCGGTAGCTGTTCAGTTTAACAGATTTTGACTATCAGTTTATGCAGGCAAGCGGCCAACTTTTCCGGGCCCATCTTTATGAGCTCAGCTCCGATACCATCCTTACCATCTGATTTATTGGTCATCATCTGTTGGATGGTATCCTTAACTTCCCTCAAGACGGTGGCTGGTTGCCTACCATTTTCCGCTGAACTAACGTAGTCATCAATATACTCTCTTGTATTCTCAGCGCCACTTAAGTGTTCCTCGTAGTGCTTCTTCCAGCTTTCGATCACCACACATTCATGCGTTAAGATGCTTCCATCCTTATGCCTGCACATCTCGGCTCGCGGCACGAAGTCTTTGTGGGATACGTCAAGCTTCTAATATAACTTGTATGTTTCTTGAAAACGTCTATTTTATTCCCTCAGGTGCGCGAAGTACCAATGGTACGCTTTATCCAGCATTTTCCATGCGAATGTATTTTCAAATTAAATATGATTAAATATGATGCGATAACAACCTTTTATGATGCATATAACAAGGCTAAAATTGTTAATAATTTTTAATATTGTTGCATGTCAGAACAAAAGAAGTATGATCTGTATTAGAGGCCTTGATATAAACCTCACGACCTTGCTTCTGCCAAACTCCCATATAAAGAGGGGAGGGAGAGTATCAGTGTGGAAGCTGATATCTCTCCGCTGGCAAATATCATTGTTAAAAGCGTTTAACTTCACGCAGAAGTAATCCGTATGAAACCGTAAAAAACCCTTCAACTTCTTCATGCAATCTTTATTCGCTAATAGTGCAGTAATTAGATGTAATATGTAGTACGAGATTTATTTAATAGATTTCTTCATCAATCGATTGAAGCTTAACTCCAACTCTCTAAATCAATATCCATGGTACCACTTTACAATTGCTTCCTCGGACACGTAGCCCTGTTTCAAAGCCGCTATGTGACCGATGCAATAATAACGTTACCGAAAATAACCTCGAGAAGGAAATAGTTATTGCTGAAATTGTACATGTAAGGACAGAATGTGGCACACATAATCTTGCTACTCCGACGGAGTGCAATCGTAAAAAGCATTGTCCTTTTACTATATTTATTGATCCGGTGACATGGTTGGAGCGCCAGGTTAAACAATCGAAAAGAAAATTCGCTAGTAAGCGCACCATAAATAATGCTACACACACAGAAATAGAAATGGTACCTCACGGTTGCGATGACCTTATACCATTTGTTTTCGCTAATTATGCATGCAAATTGGCTAAGTCGAAATCCACGAGAAGAACGTCAGCGTGCTTATCCCAGAATCATGGAAATAGGGACACATCGAAAAAATAGATAAAAATAAATGATAACAAACATATATTTTTTAAATTCAAATAAGTTATGTAAGCCCGTATAGGCCCTGAATGGTTTCAGAGTAAACCCTTCAAGAATTACAAATCAATTTGATACATTTTTAGTTATTATTAATACACTCTGTCCCACATTAATATGTACACCCCATTTTAGGATATTTTTTTTCTGTTGCACCGATCCACACCAAATTTTCAAAGTGAATTCAAGGGTTGAACTAACATTGTTTAGCAGAATTTGGACAGCCTACTTTATTTGCCCATTTATTTAAAAATAAATATGTGAACAATGGTGTCCCACATTAATAGGTACACTTAACAAAAATGCGTGTTCTCTTGTTTTCAAAAACTTTAACGTGAGATAAAGCAACTGAAACATTGAAAAACTAATAATCATCGTTTTTCTTACCACATAAAGTGTTTAAATGTAATTGACTAGCATGTTAAGAAGTATTTTAACATCTTTTGATTAATTTTACGAGCACACAATCGCTATCTAAAAACCCATCCAAGTAACCAACGCCTACTTTTTACACCTGAGAAGTTATCAAATTATAATCGAATCATTTATTTGAGAAACTATATATATATATATATATATATATATATATATATATATATATATATATCCATTTTACACTATTCCGAGAAAACAATAAAAACGTCCTGTTCATTAAAAGTTAATTGCCTGTTTTCCGAGTATTGGACCAACCGACTTGAACTTTAATTTGCAATGTTCAGAAACTCAGATGTGAATATGTACATTATGTGGAAGATGTTGATTTGAAAAATGTATTGGAGGTAACCACTTTCCTTAGATGGGACTCGGACCCACGACCCTCAGTACGCTAGACTGGTGCTTTAACAAACTAAACTACGTCGGCCTTCGCCACTTACCGACTACTGAATGAGCCCTTGATTCCCGAATCGGACGCATAGTCGAAGCACTCACAATCCATTTCCCAAACCAACGCTTCCACATGTGTGTAGTACACATTCACATTGTGCATGGCTTAGAAACCTCGCAGTTAATAATTGTGGAAGAACGTAAAGGACGAGCTGCGAAGCGGCAATGCCCCAGAGGGGGTTGTAATGGCAGTAGAATAAAAAAAAGTTTTAATATTAATTATTTTGTTTTCCACCCATTTCACTACTTCAAGAGCACTAGGACAAAAGTTCTATTCAATACTAGCTAACCCGGCAAACTTTGTCTCGCCAAAAATTGATCATTTTGATTGTGATACAATTTGCTGCGTACATAATTTTTCTAGCAAACAAATTGATTCTCCAAAATGTTTTTTTTTACAGTTTTGTAATAACGTGTTTCCTATTAGTTAAGTACCCAAACAGAAATTTGCACATAGGGGACGACGGGGCAAGACCGCTCCCGGGGCAAAAAGAGCATCCCTTAACTTTACCGCTATTATGCCTTTTTATCTCAAAATAACCCCGCTAACTGTTAAACTATTATAGTCCAACAAAAGACTTGACACTAAAAAATATTATAAAAATAAAATAAATTTGAAATACAGATAAATTGTGCAAACTTGGTTTTTATCTAGGATAGGATGTGACAAGTAGTCAGTAAAAATCGTACCGATTTGCTGTCACAATCGTACCGGTTGCTGATTGGTTGAATATGACAATCGATTACTTCGATTGGTAGCGGCGCGTTTTCCGTAGGGCAGCATGTTGTTAGTTTGGCCGTGTTGCAGGTTTTTAAAGTTGATATTAAGCAAAATACGAAAATGTTTGAGTTCCAGTTTTTGGTAAGAAATAAATTTATATTGAACTGCAAACGCCATATAAATTATTCTCAAGGGTTGTACAGGTTTAAAACTGTTGGTTTTAAGCATTATCATTCACCATTCCGTCATTTTCGATCTAAAAGTCATTTTCTCAGTAGCGAAAACTTCTCTCTTAGTCTTTCACTTCTCTTACATAAATAGTGGATGGAACGGGAAGAAAACATCAAATTTTGATACATGATATTTGGAAGATTTTGTACCAAATTACTTTGGCTGCACTGGCGACCACCTCGTCCGAGCAACCGACTAAAAAACAACAAGGCAGTCTCAATTGAGTTGTCACATCCTATCCTAGGTTTTTATTGGCATTAGAAAATAAAGTTTTCAAAAACATAAACGTTTTTCAATAAAAATCTTCACCAACTACACATTTTATATGACTTTGACCCGTAGTATTGAACCAGTTAAAAACATTTGTTAACCCTTTCAGGACGACATTTTTTTACATTGATTTAACGTACAGATTTGGGGTTTTCCGCTCGATCCTGCCAAAACTAATATAGAAATAACTAAAAAGGTGCGTACCATTTTTTTTTCGGATTTCCCAGGCCTTCCAAACTGTTCTGGAGTACATATCCTCGAATGCATCAGAAAATATCTCTAGAAGCAAAATTTTCAAAGCTGAGAATATGTCCAGAAATATTTATGTGATCATAATACATGCAATTATCGAGTTTTGAATTAACGTTACCTATTTCAGGGTCTCCAAAATGGCCTGGAGTTCATACATACGATCTACCCGATCAATCAAGCCCTGAACGATATATTCGTGCAGCGCTAAACATCCCAGCAGGTCCATTTAGCCGATAAGATTTCACTCATTTCTTTTAGAAACTACTATAGGCCTTTTTGGTTCTCCAAAACGTTCTGAAGTTAAGAACATGCGATCTACTCGATCAACCAAGCCCTGAACGATGTATTCGCTAATCGCTAAACATCCCAGTAGGTCCAATAGAATTCACTCATTATGTTTACCGGCTACACAGACAAACAGACATAACTCATTGAACATTTACTCATCAAATTCATCGCCGTTTAAACACTAACGACATCCGTTTTTATCACTAAGTTGGGCAAATCACGAACCAGATGGCGGTAGTGAGCAAACTCGAGCAAATTCGATGTGCGGGCCACGAGTGATCGATTGGCCAACTAATGATTATTTGAACTGACCAGTAAATCAGTGAACGATGAAAATTCCACGAGTGGTATGTCCGTTTGTCTGTGCTAGCTACTACAGATCTTTTTGGTTCTCCAAAACACACGGGAGTTCAAAAGATGCGACCTACCTGAATCAACCAAGCCCTGAACGATGTATTCGTGCATCGCTAAACATCCCAGCAGGTCCATAGGTGATCGGATTTTACTCATTACTTTTACAAGCTACTACAGGCCTTTTTGGTTCTCCAATACATCCTGAAGTTCAAATCATGCGATCTACCCGATCAACCAAGTCCTGAACGATGTATACGTGCAACACTAAACACCCCAGCAGCTCCATTGAGCCGATAGAATTTTACTCAACACTTTTACAAGCTACTACAGGCCTTTATGGTTCTTCAAACCGGCATGGGGTTCAGAGTGTGCCTGAACGATGTATACGTTTAGCGCTAAACATCACAGTAGGTTCATTGGGCCGATACGGTTTCATTCATTATTTTCACAAGCTACAATAGGCCCTCCGAAAGTCACACGGGCAGCAGGGACTATGTCCAAGGGCTTGACGATCCCTCCCCAGGCCATCTGCGAGTTGTGGGGCTTGCCTAGGATGTGGTGGGGTTTGACAGTGGGCCCTGTTAAATTCCTATTAAAAGCTGCATGTATCCGCAAGTAGGCCCCACCAAAGCAACCGTGTGCCGCTCAAAGCGCACAAGCCCAAGTCCTTGTGTCAGGTGGGACACAAAACAGACCTGACACGACGGTCCTCCGACGAGACAGGAGCAATTTAAGAGATAATACGACTCGATTTAATCGGCAAAGACCTAGGCGACGAATAAAGGATCGCGATTGGAAGCTCTAACGTGAAATCTGTGCTGTTATACGCTAGCGAAACATGGTGTGTATCAGTGGAGAACACTCAACGGCTGCAGGTGTTCATTAACAGATGCCTGCGGTATATAATTCGGGCCTGGTGGCCTCACAACTGGATCTCAAACAACGAGCTCCATCGTCGTTGTCACCAGAGGCCGATAGCAACAGAAATTCGGGATCGGAAGTGGGGCTGGGTCGGCCACACTCTACGTAGGGGCGGAAACGAAATCTGTAAACAAGCATTAGACTGGAACCCAGCGGGACAACATCGCAGCAGAGGCAGACCCAGAGGCTCATGGCGGCGAAGCCTCAATAAAGAAATAAAAGAAGTCGACCGAAATCTAACCTGGCAACAGGTTAAAGCGATAGCCGGGCAACGCTCAGAATGGAGATCTTTCAAGTCGGCCCTTTGCACCACCGGAGGTGTACAGGATCCATAAGTAAGTAAGTAAGATTGGAAGCTTGTAACATGGAACTGCAAGTCGCTAGGTTTCGCAGGTTGCGAAAGGATGATCTACGATGAATTACATCCCCGCAACTTCGACGTCGTGGCGCTGCAGGATATTTGCCTGACAGGACAGAAAGTGTGGAAAAGCGGGCATCCAACCGCGTACCTTCTACCAAAGCTATGGTACCACCAACGAGCTGGGAACCGGCTTCATAGTGCTGGGTAAGATGTGCCAACGTGTGATTGTGATAAAAGGCCGTTTCTTTAACTATAGCATCATCAACGTGTACTGTCCACACGAAGGGAGATCCGACGAGAAAGAAGCGTTCTACGCACAGCGTCAAAATCGTCATAGGCGACATGAACACTCAAGTAGAAAGGGAGAAAATGTATAAACCAGCTATGGCAGCTAATATACGAACACGGAATTCCGGATAAACTGACACGGTTGATCAAAGCGACGATGGATCTCGTGATATGCGTAGTTCGAGTTTCAGGGGCATTTTCGAGTCCCTTCGAAACGCACAGAGGGTTACGGCAACGTGATGGTTTTTCGTGTCTGCTATTCAACATCGCTTTGAAAGGGGTAATACGAAGAGCAGGAATTAACACGAGTGGTACAATTTTCAATAAGTCCGTCAAGTTATTTAGCTTCGCCGACGACATAGATATTATGGCACGTAACTTTGAGAGGATGGAGGAAGCTTACATCAGACTAAAGAGGGAAGCTAAGCGGATCGGACTAGTCATCAACACCTCGAAGACGAAGTACATGATAGGAAGAGGCTCAAGAGAAGACAATGTGAGCCACCCACCGCGAGTTTGCATCGGTGGTGACGAAATCGAGGTGGTAAAAGAATGTGTGTACTTGGGCTCACTAATGACTGCCGAAAATGATACCAGCAGAGAAATTCGGAGACGCATAGTGGCTGAAAAGCGTACGTACTTTGGACTCCGCAAGACGCTCCGATCGAATAGAGTTCGCCGCCGTACCAAACTGACAATCTACAAAACGCTCATTAGACCGGTAGTCCTCTACGGACACGAGACCTGGACGATGCTCGTGGAGGACCAACGCGCACTTGGAGTTTCCGAAAGGAAAGTGCTGCGTACCATCTATGGTGGGGTGCAGATGCAGGTGCAGGTCTGAATAAATATAAAAATATATGAAGATTCCGTATTCACGAGAATTGGGTTTGCATGATGCGTATATACCTATTGAACAGGATTTGGGATGTACCGACGATGAGGACAAAGCCTTGATTAATTCGGTTCATACCGTTAGCTGAACTCCAGAACGTTTAGGAGAACCATGAGCATCTCGTTTTTAAGAAAATAGGCTTTTCATGATGCGTATATGCTTATTGAATTAGATTGGGTGTACATCGACGATGAGGACATTGCAAAAGCCTTGACTGATCTGATAGATACCGTGGGCTGAACTCCAGGACGTTTTGGAGTACCTTGAGCTGTATTCAAGGAAATTGGATTTGCATGATGCGTATATGCTTATTGAACCAGATTGGGTAAATATCGACGATGAGGACATTGGCCAAAGCCGTGATTGATCTGCTAGATAGCGTGGGTTAAACTCCAGAATGCTCTGGAGTACCTTGAGCATCTCATATTCAAGAAAATTGGGTTTGCATGATGCGTATATGCTTTATGAACCAAATTGGGTAAATATCGACGATGAGGACATTGCAAAAGCCTTGATTTATCTGATAGATACCGTGGGCTGAACTCCAGGACGATCTGGAGTACCTTGAGCATCACGTGTTCGAGGAAATTGGATTCGCATAATGCGTATATGCTTATTGAACCAGATTGGGTGAATACTGACGATGAGGACATTGCAAAAGCCTTGATTTATCTGGTAGAAACCGTGGGCTGAACTCCAGAACGTTTTGGAGTACCTTGTGCATCTCGTTTTAAAGAAAATCTGGTTTACATGGTGCGTATATGCTTATTGAACCAGATTGGATGTATATCGAAGATGAGGACATTGGCCAAAGCATTGATTGATCTGGTAGATGTCGTGGGCTGAATTCCAGAACGCTTTGGAGTACCTTGAGTATCTCGTACTCAGAAAATTGGATTTACATGATGCGTATATGCTTTATGAACCAGATTGGTTGAATATTGACGATGAGGACATTGCAAAAGCCTTGTTTGATATAATAAATACCCAGGGCTGAACTCCAGAACGTTTTGGAGTACCTTAAGCATTCCGTACTCAAGAAAATTGAATTTGCATGATGCGTATATGCTTATTGAATCAGATTGGGTTTATACCGACGAAGCGGTGATTGATCTGGTAGATGTCATGGGCTGAAATCCAGAACGTTTTGGAGTACATTGAAGATTCCGTATTCAAGAAAATGAATCACAGGCATAACATTCAGGATAGCACAACTTGTCGGGGTATTCAGAATTATCAAAAAATGTGATTTGGGATTCAAACATACCAGATTTATTTGCATGCTCTCAGATGCGAAATATTCCCAAGGTTTCGGTCTTCAGGGTATAGTCAAACATTGGGGCCCTCCTTAGCCGTGCGGTAAGACGCGCGGCTACAAAGCAAGACCACGCTGAGGGTGGCTGGGTTCGATTCCCAGTGCCGGTCTAGGCAATTTTCGGATTGGAAATTGTCTCGACTTCCCTGGGCATAAAAGTATCATCGTGTTAGCCTCATGATATACGAATGCAAAAATGGTAAACTTGGCTAAGAAACCTCGCAGTTAATAACTGTGGAAGTGCTCAATGAACACTAAACTGCGAGGCGGCTCTGTCCCAGTGTTGGGATGTAATGCCAATAAGAAGAAGAAGAAGAAGAAGAAGAAGGTATAGTCAAACTTGACCCCTGATATTTTTCCTGCAGAGCCAACATCCTGGTGAGCAATTTTACTGAAGAAAGTGGGGGCCTATCTCTCTTCTGTGATTTTACACAGCCAATCTAAAACGCTGGGCATATAAGATCCATCCGTCCTAAAAGGGATAAGTCACATGCATCAGGATTACCGTTCTTTTTTAAATTCGCGTTGTAGTCTAGATGTTAGATAACATGCAACAGATAAGAACTACTGTATTGTAATATAGAAAACATGCTTGCTGAGAAAGTATTAAGTATCAAGTGCTCATATAGCCGATTTAAAATTCCTATACAAAATGTACGAAAAACCATTTCACCGAAGAGATTGGATTTTGTTTTTTTTAATTTTTCCAGTCTCATCATCTTCATGAAAAATCATCAATGAAAAATCTTGAAGTTAGATACCCATATTGATAGAATTCTGAACGTTTTTCAAATTGGCCACTTCCCTAGGGGCACCTGGAACCTACTACAGAGCGGTCAGGGCAACTGATCGTCCTGAATATGCTTCCTTAAGCATCTCCATAAAAAATCTTGAAGTTTGATACCCATATTGATAGGGTTCCGAAAGTTTTTCAAATTGGCCACTTACCCCGGGGCACCTGGAACTTACTACATAGCGGTCAGGGCAACTGATCATCCTGAATATGCTTCCTGAAGCATCTTCATGAAAAATCTTGAAGTTTGATACCCATATTGATAGGGTTCTGAACGTTTTTTAAATTGGCCACTTCCCCCGGGGCACCTGGAACCTACTACAGAGCGGTCAGGGTAACTGATCGTCCTGAATATGCTTCCTGAAGCATCTCCATGAAAAATCTTGAAGTTTGATACCCATATTGACAGGGTTCTGAACAGGGTTCTCCCGGGGCACCTGGAACCTACTACAGACTGGTCAGGGCAACTGATCGTCCTGAATATGCTTCCTGAAGCATCTCCATTGAAAATCTTGAAGTTTGATACCAATATTGATATGGTAACGGATAATATATACGTGATTGGAAGGATATACATAATTGACCATAGTATCCGGCAACAGGTTTACTGAAATAGCCATATCTCGGATGTTTTTCAACGGATCTTAGCGCAACCGCCCGCATTCAATTTTCAATAAGATCTAGTTTCTAGGAAAATAGTGTTCATCGATGTAACTTAAAACCACACAAAAATACGAGCGGCAGAAAAAATGTGTTTTTGACATGGCCTCCGAAAATCCGGAACATCTCCGGTGTCCGGTGGCCAGTATTCGTGACCATTAGAATGGTTTTTTAGATTTCTAGAGAGTAACTATGAGCATGAGTATGGCGAAAGTTGTTAATTACATTAACTAGAACTTGTGATATTGCACAACGAACCAATTGTATAGGACCTGAGACTAATAATCTTCAATGTATACTTCGTTTCCTTACGGTCATATACATAGGAAGGATTCACTTATCATATGACGAATTCATAAGTAGAGAAATTAAGTGAAATGGTTTCATCTCGCCTTAGGATAAACGAATACGTTCCCTTAAAAACTCTATTGTTCCTAGTGGGAAGGAATGCTAGTTCGTTGCCTCTAGAACCGCCTTGTGAAAGCCGGGTATACCTCTGTATCTTCATGATCGTCTAGAATAGGAAAGGAATTAGGAAAGGGAAATAGGAAAGAATAGGAAAAACAATTATTTTTTTATCTGGTACGATAGATTAAGTTATTAAATTACTTGTTTGCATGCACAACACATGATGTAAAATGGCTTAATTGTATTAATTTATGGTAGGGCATCATCGTGTCTTGATGAGATTGGAATTGGAGGCTCTCCCCAAGTAAATGTGTGTCACTTTTGTAGTGTGTAGTCAATTAGTTAAGCAACCTGAGATGGGATAGTGAGTTAATATTAAGGGATACTTTACTTCGGTATTGGTATTCGGTGTAGATTGCATTTTTGTATGAGAACGCATGAATTCGAATTCAAATCGCTACAGCTTGCGTACTGGTATGCTATGCAACAGTATGCTCTAATACACATCAAATATATTATAGCATATTATTTAACACATTTAGCAGGTGTCTATAATAGAGTAAGGGATGTATTTTGGGCCACCAGTTACAGGGTTCATATTTTGAACCACTGAGTGCAAATTCCCCTTAGTGGTTCTACTGAACACATAACATTACCTTCTTATTATATATATCCACGTAATATTAAATCTACAATTGTTTGGCCACAATGATTTTCTCCATTATAAAGCATAACTTACGATACTACCAGGAATATTTTAATTGTGAATAGTTTTGCGGCAGACTACTGTGGGCAGGACACTTTTGAAGAAGATCGCATTTTTTTAAATTGATTAGACGATTGTACCTTCTGACAGACTATCAAACAATTATTTCTTGGACCGCCAACAAATACAACGTTCTGGTAACTAATGGGTTTTTAATTATAAAATGGTAAATTTTCAAATAGGGCGTATTCGAAATTTCACCGATGAAAGATTTTAAAACACCCCGTATCCTTTTCTTGATGCTTCAAGCTTTCTTTTCGTGGGAAAACCACGGAGGTTCATGAAAGTTCGATAATAATCGCTTCTGGGGGTACCGCGACCTGTGTATCTGGCATTGTGTACGTATGTGTATGTGTGTGCATAAAGGCTAAGAAAAACATTACACAACTTTTAGAAATCTTTTATCAATTTTCTCGCAACAATTTTTATTCGAAAGGGGACAAAGCCTTGTTATTAAATTTGATAACGATCGACCGTTGCGTTTAAAAGTTATAAAGAAAATGGTACATCGAACCATATAAGCCCCATTTAAGGTTGGTGTCTTGGCTAAATGCGAGAAAGGCAGCATCACTACTCAGTGAATTAGAATGTTTTTTTACACGGTTGGTATTCTTTGATTTCCCAATTAACCTGATTTTTCACGGTTTTGTAAGTACCACTTGAATTTTCTTTGTTTTTTTTGAAATTTTTTCATGAGGTTAGTTTCATTATCGCTAAAGATGATTTAGAGATGATCAAAATTGAAAAATTTCATGCAAATTGTTCGAAAAACCATTTCATTGAGCTTGAGCTTGAGCTTGAGCTTGATTGACTGCTCGTAGTTGCTACTCCATTATGACCAGATCAGCTGTTCTTGCACAGGGAACCAACAGATGTTTGCTTGGGACTAGCACACATCTTCAATGTACAAGTACTGAAGATCTCATTTGTTAGGTCATACTGGCGCCTGCCACGTCAGAATGCAAGTCAATATAGGGAAGGAGGAGGAAATGATGATGCAATCACTCGCCCAATGCAAGCCGAATATACCTCTGCACTTGCCACGAGTTCATGCGGAATTTGTTGGAATTTCTGGGTTAGGTTGGAGAGGCAGAGGTCCGTCTTGGTTAACGAGCTGCCAATGTGATAGATAGGAGAAGGTAACTGATGGAATTTCTAATTGGATGTAGGAAACGAGCTCTATAGTTTATTTTCCAATTCTATCAGATTACTGATAGAATACTCAAGTTGAAGGTATAGGAATAATAATGGAAACGGTATGGAAGTCCATTTCCAGTTCTAGCGATTGCTAGAACATGATAAAATAAAGAGAAAGATACAAATTAGGAGAATGGAACGGACCTGGGATTGAACCCACGACCTCCTGCGTATGAGGCAGAAGCAGTAGCCATATGACTACCAAGCCCACTTCGAAAAACCATTTCATTGAATCTTCAAAGTATTCCTGTTCCATCATAACATTTTTTCTCGTAAGTAGAAGAAGAAAACGAATAAAAATTAGCAAAAAATGGGCTGTCTATTCTTGAGTGTTGTGCTAGTTGTTTTTATATATATAGATGTGAAGCGGCCTAATATCCTTTTTCTGTTACATTTTTTTTTTCGCGACACAACCGAAATATCACATAAACCACAAAATCTGCGTTATCGTATGAATAAATACATTATTTTCTTACAATTCTGCATAAGAAATCCTACGATAAAGGCAATTATTTCCAAATTTTGTTAAACATCCTATCAAAACATGAGAAATGTTTTTTTCTGCACATACATACATACATACATGCAAATACAGGGGTTAGGCAAAATGATTGAGATAGGCAAAATTTGGCCCAAATTCAAATCCTTATAACTTTTTGAAAAATTGATGAAATTGGACACAACTGGAAGCATTCGCCGGCAAATTTAGTCAAGATTTAGGAACATGTGCGGTCACGAATACTGGCCACCGGACACCGGAGATGTTTCGGATTTTCGGAGGCCATGTCAAAAACACATTTTTTCTGCCGCTCGTATTTTTGTGTGGTTTGAAGTTACATCGATAAACATTATTTTCCTAGAAACTAGATCTTATTGAAAATTGAATGCGGGCTGTTGCGCTAAGATCCGTTGGAAAACAGCCGAGATATGGCCATTTCAGTAAACCTGGTTCCGGATACTATGGTCAATTATGTGTATCCTTCCAATCACGTATATATTATCCGGTACCATATCAATATTGGTATAAAACTTCAAGATTTTTCATGGAGATGCTTCAGGAAGCATATGCAGGACGATCAGTTGCCCTGACCAGTCTGTAGTAGGTTCCAGGTGCCCCGGGGGAAGTGGCCAATTTGAAAAACGTTCAGAACCCTATCAATATGGGTATCAAACTTCAAGATTTTTCATGGAGATGCTTCAGGAAGCATATGCAGGACGATCAGTTGCCCTGACCACTCTGTAGTAGGTTCCAGGTGCCCCGGGGGAAGTGGCCAATTTGAAAAACGTTCAGAACCCTATCAATATGGGTATCAAACTTCAAGATTTTTCATGGAGATGCTTCAGGAAGCATATTCAGGATGATCAGTTGCCCTGACCACTCTGTAGTAGGTTCCAGGTGCCCCGGGGGAAGTGGCCAATTTGAAAAACGTTCAGAACCCTATCAATATGGGTATCAAACTTCAAGATTTTTCGAGGTGATACTTTTAAATGCATTTTAGAACCAGCAGCTGTCATGACCACTCTGTAGTAGGTTCCAGGTGTCCTGGGGAAGTGGCCAATTTGCAAAATGTTCGAAACCATATCAAAATGAGTATCAAAGTTCAAGTTTTTTCATGGAGATGCTTCAGGAAGCATATTCAGGACGATCAGTTGCCCTGACCACTCTGTAGTAGGTTCCAGGTGCCCCGGGGGAAGTGGCCAATTTGAAAAACGTTCAGAACCCTATCAATATGGGTATCAAACTTCAAGATTTTTTATGAAGATGCTTCAGGAAGCATATTCAGGATGATCAATTGCCCTGACCACTCTGCCTGATGATCAAGTGCCCCGGGGGAAGTGGCCAATTTGAAAAACGTTCAGAACCCTATCAATATGGGTATCAAACTTCAAGATTTTTCATGGAGATGCTTCAGGAAGCATATTCAGGACGATCAGTTGCTCTGACCACTCTGTAGTAGGTTCCAGGTGCCCCGGAGGAAGTGGCCAATTTGATAAACGTTCAGAACCATATCAATATGGGTATCAAACTTCAATATTTTTCGAGGTGATACTTCTTAATGCATTTTAGAACCAGCAGCTGTCATGACCACTCTGTAGTAGGTTCCAGGTGTTTCGGGGAAGTGACCAATTTGCAAAATGTTCGAAACCATATCAAATACTCAATACTCATTATCAAAGTTCAAGGTTTTTCATGGAGATGCTTTTGGACTCTCCTGTCAAATAGAGTTCGCCGCCACACGAAGTTGACCATCTACAAAACGCTCATTAGACTGGTCGGCCTCTATGGCCACGAAAGTTGGATGTTGCTGGCGAAGGACCAACGCGCCCTTGGAGTTTCCGAATGGAAGGTATTGCGGACTATTTATGGTGGGGTGCAGATGGAAGCCAATGGAGGTGGTGGTGGAGGCCAATGAACCACGAGTTGTAACTGTTAGGAGAACCACCACATGGTACAATTTTGGCGGTTACGGTGGGCCGGGCATGTAGCGAGAATGTCAGACGACATCCCGATTGAGATGGTGCTCGATTACGATCCGACCGGTACAAGAAGAAGAGGCGCGATGCGGTCACGGGGGATCGACCAAGTGTAAGATGGCCTGCCATCAATGGCAGCAGGTCGCAAGCATGACTAAGCAATTGTGTGGGGTGCTATATATTGACATGGCCATGGTCCTATTATGGTACTTAAGGGCAAAGTGAAGCCTGCCGATTATCAAATTATTTTGGAAGACAAGGTATTTGTTGATATGATGACAAATCCTGAATATGACGTCTGTTTTTCATTTTTGCGAAAGATCCGCAGGTCGCGTTCCACTTGGTCGATCCACCGTGACCGCTGCACGCCTCTTCTTCTTGTACCGGTCGGATTATTATCGAAGCATCATCTCAATCGAGTTATCGTCTGACATTCTGGCTACATGCCCGGCCCATCGTAACCGCCAAAATTGTACCGTGTGGGTAGTTCTCCTAACAGCTACAACTCGTGGTTCATTGACCTCCACCACCACCTCCATTGTCTTCCATCTGCACCCCACCATAGATGGTCCGCAACACCTTCCATTCGGAAACTCCAAGGGCGCGTTGGTCCTTCGCCAGCAACATCCAACTTTCGTGGCCATAGAGGCAGACCAGTCTAATGAGCGTTTTGAAGATGGTCAACTTCGTGCTGCGGCGAACTCTATTCGACAGGAGAGTCCAAAAGCATCTCCATGAAAAACCTTGAACTTTGATGCTCATTTTGATATGGTTTCGAACATTTTGCAAATTGGCCACTTCCCCAGGACACCTTGAACCTACTACAGAGTGGTCATGACAGCTGCTGGTTCTAAAATGCATTTAAAGGTATCACCTCGAAAAATCTTGAAGTTCGGTACCCATATTGATAGGGCTCTGAACGTTTTTCGAATTGGCCACTTCCCCCGGAGCACATGGAACCTACTACAGAGTGGTCAGGGAAACTGATCGTCCTGAATATGCTTTCTGAAGCATCTTCATGAAAAATCTTGAAGTTTGATACCCATATTGATAGGGTTCTGAACGTTTTTCAAATTGGCCACTTCCCCCGGGGCACCTGGAACCTACTACAGAGTGGTCAGGGCAACTGATCGTCCTGAATATGCTTCCTGAAGCATCTACTTGAAAAAACTTGAACTTTGATACTCATTTTGATATGGTTTCGAACATTTTGCAAATTGGCCACTTCCCCAGGACACCTGGAACCTACTACAGAGTGGTCATGACAGCTGCTGGTTCTAAAATGCATTTAAAAGTATCACCTCGAAAAATCTTGAAGTTTGATACCCATATTGATAGGGTTCTGAACGTTTTTCGAATTGACCACTTCCCCCGGGGCACCTGGAACCTACCACAGAGTGGTCAGGGCAGCTGATTGTCCTGAATATGCTTCCTGAAGCATCTCCATGAAAAATCTTGAAGTTTGATACCCATTTTGATAGGGTTCTGAACGTTTTTCAAATTGGCCACTTCCCCCGGGGCACCTGGAACCTACTACAGAGTGGTCAGGGCAAGTGATCGTCCTGAATATGCTTCCTGAAGCATCTCCATGAAAAATCTTGAAGTTTGATACCCATATTGATAGGGTTCTGAACGTTTCTCAAATTGGCCACTTCCCCCGGGGCACATGGAACCTACTACAGAGTGGTCAGGGCAGCTGAGTGTCCTGAATATGCTTCCTGAAGCATCTCCATGAAAAATCTTGAAGTTTGATACCCATATTGATAGGGTTCTGAACGTTTTTCAAATTGGCCACTTCCCCCGGGGCACCTGGAACCTACTACAGAGTGGTCAGGGCAACTGATCGTCCTGCATATGCTTCCTGAAGCATCTCCATAAAAAATCTTGAAGTTTGATACCAATATTGATATGGTACCGGATAATATATACGTGATTGGAAGGATACACATAATTGACCATAGTATCCGGAACCAGGTTTACTGAAATGGCCATATCTCGGCTGTTTTTCAACGGATCTTAGCGCAACAGCCCGCATTCAATTTTCAATAAGATCTAGTTTCTAGGAAAATAATGTTTATCGATGTAACTTCAAACCACACAAAAATACGAGCGGCAAAAAAAAGGTATTTTTGACATGGCCTCCGAAAATCCGGAACATCTCCGGTGTCCGGTGGCCAGTATTCTTGACCGCACATGTTCCTAAATCTTGACTAAATTTGCTGTCGAATGCTTCCGGTTTTGTCCAATTTCATCAATTTTTCAAAAAGTTATAAGGATTTGAATTTGGGCCAAATTTTGCCTATCTCAATCATTTTGCCTAACCCCTGTATGTATCCAAAAGCAGGTTTATCAAAAATATTAATTCAAGACTAGCCTGTACTGGCTATAGACTCCTCCTCCTACCTTTTAATCGACATAGTTCCTTTCTAGATTGAAGAATAAAAATATGGGAGAAACGCACAATCTTGGCTTAACTGTTAAGAATAATGTACCTACTTATCACCATATAAAACTAATAGGATTTATCTTCTTTTTTTTCTTTTCAAACTCTTATTATGACATCACACTTGGAACCATACGCACCTACAGGTTGCAATTAAAATAATCGATAAAACATGTCTCGACGAGGAGAACCTGGCGAAAACGTTCCGCGAAATATCAATACTGAAAGTGTTGCATCACCCGCACATTACACGCCTATACGAGGTCATGGAATCACGTAATAAAATCTATCTGGTGACAGAACACGCGGCGAGGGGTGAAATTTTCGACCATCTAGTTGCGAACGGTCGCATGAAAGAGGAAGAAGCGTCACGCATCTTCTCACAGATAATCTCCGCCGTGGACTATTGTCACAGCAAGGGCATCGTGCATCGCGATTTGAAAGCGGAGAACGTTCTGCTGGACAATGAGATGAACGTCAAGTTGGCTGATTTCGGTTTTAGTAATACCTTTTGTGAAGGAACACCTCTGAGGACGTGGTGTGGGTCGCCACCATATGCGGCTCCAGAGGTATTTCAAGGAGTGGAATACGACGGTCCAAAGTCCGACATATGGAGCTTAGGGGTGGTGCTATACGTGCTGGTGTGTGGTGCTCTTCCGTTCGATGGGGCGACGTTACATGATTTACGAAGTGTAGTCGTTGCCGGAAAATTCCGCATACCATTTTTTATGTCACAAGAATGCGAGCACCTGATTCGGCATATGCTTGTTGTAGAGCCAGAAAAGCGATACACAGTGAAGCAAATAGCCAATCACAAGTGGCTGGAAATGTACAATGCCATTCCGATGCTTGAGAAAGCATCCTACCAACCTACAGAAGGCGCAAATCTAGACACAATTGTTATGACTCATATGTTACAACTTCCTGGCCTCACAGCCGATATGATCGCACAGTCCGTACACGAAAATCGCTTTGACCATATTTACGCAATCTATTATCTGCTGGTGGACAAACTAAGGCAAAAACGAAAAGAGAAAAGTAGGTTACAACATCACGCCAGTTTAGCTTATTCACGCTCCCGAAAAACTAGTATTACAACAGGGGTAGTGGACCGAACAGAGGTTATAAAGAATGATTCGCTGGAAAGGTTAAGCCCACTGACTAACATGGGCTCACCTATTCTCAATATGTCCAGTGGCCTAAGTGCAGCAGAAGAGTTGGAAAAATATGACACAGAATCTGCAAACTTGCCCAAAACGCCTGAATCGACGGATCACCTGTTTCCTCCTTCGTGCGCAAACGCATCGGCAAATACGCGGCGTCACACGGTTGGCCCAGGCGATGTGGCCCATGAGCAGGCCTTGGCTAACCCGAACGCACCCATCAACTTTAAAGTTGGCTCAGCAGAACAGCAACCTCCTACGCAGAATGTTCCCATCAACATTCCGATGCTACAGAATCAGCCGATTCACAATCTCACTATCAAGGATCAGCATTTGTTGAAACCACCCACCGTCATGGGTGCAAGTATGTGTTCTAAAATAGTTTCACGAATTTTATTTAACGTTTATCAATTCCAGCAGGTGCTTTCGGAAGACGAGCGTCCGATGGAGGTGCAAATTTGCACATTTACTACCCAACTTCATCCAACATCAATGAGTCGCCTAGCGGGGATGTAGTGTATGGAGTTCCAGCTGCACACGTTATCAATCCGGTTCCGGTAATCAGTGACCATCCAATGCCGATAACAGGCGTTGCTGAAGTACCAGATGATAGTAGTGATGAAATACAAAGGTAAGTGGTTCATTCAAACCCTATTTTTTTTAATTAGGGTAAATCACTACTTGGGCCTATGGACCCGATTCCCGGCTCACTGCACAGAAAACTAAAGATTTATACTTTTTGGAAGCCGTAGGCTTATGATTAATAATTTTAAAAAAGTCTCCCGTTTATTTCGCACAATACTCAATATTTTTTAACCATTTATTTCACTCCTAATTGGTCCAATTATAGAAAACAAAAATGTAGATTTCGAGCATTCGTTCTCCGTTGCTGCACCACTGAGCCGAAGTGAATCTTTCCACTTTTACAAAACAGTATTTTCATACAAACACCTACCTGAAAATCGCCACAGTGCTCGATACAATCATTAGTTGAAGCTGTTAATCACCACACAATAATTCTAAACTCACGCACTTTCATCTTTTCTAGTTGTTCGTTTCACAAGAACTAATATAAACATATTAGAATACATGTGAAAATGTATCCTCAAACCAAACAAAAATTCACCTCGGCATAAGAACTTCTAGTCGCACCGTGCTGCCAAAAGGCCAGGATATTTTAATTTGAAAAAATCCTTCATCGTTCATAGTAAAACTATCTAATACGTTGACGCTATCATGTTATTTATAATTCTCTCGATTACAAAAGTGAAAAAATATAGTTTTTAAGCGTTTGGAAGTAATTTGAATGAGCGAATATATCTTTTCAACCAAATAAAAATTATTATAAATTATAACATCTGGCATCATGTCGACGTTGAACATGCATATTTTTGTTTACGTCGCATTTTCTACCGTCCTGAGAGAGAGAATGAGAGTAAGATGTTGAGAGATTGAGCGAAATTTTGCTTAGGCCGGGAACTAGTTTGAAGTGGGCCGGATTTGAAATCGCTATGACTGAAATTGGTGCTGCACCTCGTTTATTGAAATCAAATAAAAGCCTTTTCAAACGATGTTTACCAAGAAAAGCTATTTTTAAGCAGAAGTGAACCCCATTGCAGTATTGCACGGCCCACGAAATTGAGGAAAAAATGCTTCCTGTCATAAATATCAAATAAATAATGCAGTCGTATGCATGTTAGGCCGGTAATGGGGTAAGAAACCCTATTAGGTGTTTCTTTTGCTTTTTTTCTTACCACCTTGTCGTTATGATGGCTTTCTCGATTTCATTCTAGGAATTTACATTATTTCATTACGTTCTATTGTACTTCAAGCAACGCGCCAGCGTGATTGCTGGATTACTCGTTACGGCTCTTTCACAAATTACATACCGTTAAATCTGACCATATTTTATTGTATGTTATGGTTCTAAAAGTTTTAAACACACTTATTTTATTTCGTTGTAATTCAGCAACTATTTACTGGATTCGATTCGACTCGACAAATTCGCAAAATATCAAAATATAATCTAGGACGAATTTTCAGAAATTTTCTAAGGAATTTTCGAACGAAATCCTAAAAGAATTTACAAAGGAACATCCGACATTCTTTTATTCATCCAAGAATTCTTTGGAATTTCCCTCGAGAATATCTTCAAAGCTTCCTCCAGGAAATCCTTCAGAACTTCCACCAGGAAATTCCTTCAGAAAACCTCAAAAAATACATTAAAAGAATTCTTTCGAAAAGACTTGGACATTAATTTACAATGTTGTGAAAACTCTTATGTGAATATGTACATTATGTGGAAGATATTGATTTGAAAAATGTATTGCAGGCAAGGATGTTAACGATCATTCAATAATTTGCGTTCGATCATTTAGTAGTTTATCAATAACACATTCCAGAAGCTGAATTTCAAAATATGTTGTATGGTGGACTTCTAGTGCGAAGGTTTTTCTACAACTCTGCCTAATGGTTCGTTGTTTGAATTCCACTAGTAACAGAGTTATAGCTATAGTTTCAGTAACTTAGACTAAATGATAACAAAATTCCAATCATTTAGTCTAAGTTACTGCAACTAGCGCTCTAACTCCGTTATTAGTTGAATTCCAATTACGATCCATTAGGCAAAGTTGTAGAAAAACCTTCGCACTAGAAGTCCACCATACAACATATTTTGAAATTCAGCTTCTGGAATGTGTTATTGACAAACTACTAAATGATCGAACGCAAATTACTGAATGATCGTTAACATCCTTGATTGCAGGTAACCACTTTCCTTTCGATGGGACTCGAACTCACGAACCTCAGGTGGTTACCTCCAATACATTTTTCAAATCAATATCTTCCACTTAATGTATATATTCAACTCACATAAGAGCTTTCACAACATTGTAAATCCTTCTGATTTTTTTCGAAAATTCTTTCGGTTATTCCTTAAGGTATTCTTTTCGGAAATTACTAATTATTCTATTAAAAAAATTGTTCAGAAATTTTTTTTTTCGGGACATTCCGAAATTACTTTAAGAGTTTCTTCTGAAATTGATTTAGGAATTCCTTTAGCAATTATTTTTCAGTAATGTTTATGAGTTTTTTCAGTAGTTACTCTAAGAATTACTTCGGATACTCTAGAAAGTAACGGGTGGCCACTAAATAGCGGAAATGGATCTGGAAAGAATGGATCGGGAAGAAAATTACAAAGAAGTACAGTTCAATCTGATATGCCTTATATACAGAGTTGGCCTTAGTCTTTAAACTTAGGTTAATGAATGATAGCATATGGTCCGTGGTCCGACGTTCGGCGTAGTTTAATCATGCAGGTATCACATGACCGTTGGACGGCGGCTTTTTCCGGATCATGCTTCTTATCCTATTGATGAGTTGCCTCGAGTCTTTGGCCTTCCAATCTTTTCCTTTAACAGTTTTCGAAACATTTTCACGTTCAAAATTGTTCACCGTGTACTTTTCCCACGTTTTTTGTACGCTTGAAAAAAAAATGTGCAATGCGGCGCGCATCTTTCTTGTTTTGATGGCATGTTTGAAGCAACTGAACACGTTAGAGTAAAAGTGTGTGGGCCACAATTTTCTGAATATTCTAAGGATTCATTAACATAAGGAAATTTTTCTCTGAAAGCATTAACGTTCCCATAGAAAAGTATTGAAGTATTGAAATTCCCGTTTTTCAGTGACTACCCGTTAATTCTTTGTCTTCCTTAAAAACATTCCTCAGGTAATTCTTTAGAATTTCCTCCAGGAATTTCTTTAAGAATTCTGCTGGAACTTTCTTTAGCTAGTTTTCCATAAACTCTTTTAGACTTTCGGAAATTCCTTTTAAAAATTACTTCGAATTTCTTTTTGAAATTTTTTTCGGAAATCTCTTTTGAAATTCTTTCAGAAATTCCTTTAGAAATGCGTCGAAAATTCCTTTAGGAATCCCCCTGAATTTCGGCAGACGGACAGCAGTAGGGACTCCAGTGGCTCGTTTTGTGGCGTATGCATCCATATAGTCATGCAGAACTATTACCATTTTTAACACCCCTCTCCCCTTTGTCACACTTTTTGTAATGAACCTCTAGTTTTTTTTTATTATCCGTCGTGCTGCCCAGACAATGATGTTCCATGATGGTTCTCCAACTAACAAACAAGCTTCAGAATCTATGATTCACTCTGCTGATCTTCTCCAATATCTGAACTCATTTATGGTACCGTAGATATTCTGGGAATTTATTATTTGTATATACTGGTGTAATGATAATGATGTTCCATGGGATTTCTACAACTGACACATACGCTCAGGATTCTATGAATCACTCTGTTGACCTCGTAGACCTCCAATATCTCCTATATCAATGTTGAAATTTTCATATACTGGTGTAATGATGTCTCATGGGGTTTTTACAACTAACATATAAGCTGAGTAGCCTTTGAAACACTCTGTTGGTCTTGTAGACCCCCAAGATCTGAATTCAAGAATGATTTGGAGTACCGTAGATATTCTGCGAATATTGTATTTTGTACATACTGGTGTAATGATGATTCATGGGGCTTCTCCAACTAACACATAAGCTCGGAAATCAATGAATCACTCTGTTGGTCTTGAAGACCTCCAATATCTGAACTCAAGAATGATTTGGATCACCGCAGGAACTCTGAGAATGTTGTGATTTGCATATACTGGTGGAATGATGTCCCATGGGGTTGCTTTAACTAACATACAAGCTCAGGAACCTGTGAACCACTCTGTTGGTGTTGTAGAACTTCAATATCTGAACTCAAGAATGGTTTGGAGTACCGTAGCTATTCTGGGAATGTATAGATTTTTTTATATATTGACTAAATCATGTCCCATGGGGTTTCTACAACTAACACACACGCTTAGGAACCTATCAATCACTCTGTTGGTCTTGTAGGCCTCCAAGATCTGAACTCAAGAATTGTTTGGAGTGCCGTAGATATTCTGGGAATGTTGTATTTTGTATATACTGCTGTAATGATGTTCCATGGGGCTTCTCCAACTAAGACACAAGCTCGGGAACTTATGAATTACTCTGTTGATCTTATAGACCTCCAAGATCTGAACTCAAGAATAGTTTGGAGTACCGTTGATGTTCTGGTATCACTGCGATTTGATAAAAATAGTTTAATTATGGCCAAACATTTCCAACTTCAAATTAGTGTTGAGGCCCCGTAAAACGCTTTGTTGTTTATGTATATCATCGAGATCTGAACTCAAGGAAGGTTTGGAAGCCCTAAAAGAACTCAAAAAAATATTATTTCCCATGTTTCTACTGTTTCATGGTTTGCATACGTTTTTGAAGCAGAATGTTCAAAATTTATGTTGAAAAACTACAAAAAAAAATCCGTATTGAATCGGTTAAAGAAAAGCAATAATTTATTCATTCTAATAGTCAGGAGGCACTTTAAAAATCAGATCAATCTACCTAGCAGTGATGATGCCTCCATCGGTGCATTAGGGAGGATATTGAAAAAAAAACACATAAGAAAAGTCTAAAATAGCACTTTAGGTAAATGGATTTCAATTTTTCATTGATTTACGTTTTATTGATATACCTCACAGCCAAAAAAAAATCCTAATTAATCACCCTAGCGGTAATAGTGCCTCAAGGAGGTTATACAAGGAGGTGGCGCAGATCAGTGCTGCATGCCACTAGTTCTCTCTTTTACTCTCCCTTCGATCTTGTGCAACGCAAATAGTGACAGCGGAAGAGTGAAAGAGATAACTAGTGGCACGCAGCGCTGATCTACGCCACCTTAGTAAAGTCTAGCTCATTGATAGTGCCTTTCACGTTCATTACAAAAATTAATATTTTGGCCATAAATTTCCGGTCCGGTCTGACCAATTTTCAATAGGAAACAATGGGACAGGATTCCCCGCCGAATGCAACTTGTTGCAAGCAAATCAGTCAACGATTTATTCCAAAAAATGTAGATAGACATACCCAAAGAACAAAAATATGAATTGAACTCGTTATTTCAATCAATTTTGTCTAAATAATCATAAAAACTGCATAAAAACGTCATTTGAAATAAGTTAGGGGACAACTAAAACGACATTGAATGATTTGTCAATAAAATAAGGGTGCCCACAACCGAACCAATAAAGGTGCCCACAACCGAATTTCGCAGCCTTTTTGCAAAATGAAGAAAAAAAAATTCGAGCTAAAATGTTAATGGCAATCGTCATTGAGCCTCAAAATAGATTGCATTTATTGTATAAATATGCATTGGAACTCACTTTTTGAATTAAATCACTCCATTTTATGACACTTTAAAAAAGGCTAAAAAAAACTTTCGTGTTTTCTTTTTGTAAAAAAAATTGATTTGTTCCTAGTTCAAAGTAGAGATCTCCATCCGGCTTGATATTAAGCACAAAATATAATGTTACAATAGCAAACCAATAACGGTTGGGAGGGGTGCCCATAACCGAAGGGTGCCCACAACCGAACCTCCTCCCCTACCATTAGCCCCACCATATCAGTGTGTGCGGATTGGGTTCACCTTATATTCATTATTCATATACACTAAGGTTTTTTTTTACGTCGCTCCATGTACCGCGTAAAAAAAACCCGCGTAAAAAAAACCGCGTTATTTAAAAAAAAAACGACGTAAAAAAAAACCGCGCTATTTTAAAAAAACGACGTAAAAAAACCTATTGGGGGACTTAGAAAATTTTATATGTTGGTGTCTACTGGGGACTTGGAAGATTTTTTCATGCCGGTGCCTACTGGGGACTTAGAAAATTTTAAATTGGGACTTATAATGGACGGGGCTTCTTCCTATTTGTTTGCGAGGTGTTGTTTGTAGGTCATAGTACGCGTGATATGGTACATGGTTTTTGTGATATGAAACCAAGAATGTGTTCCGATCTATGCTCAAGCTCATCCAAGAATCTCCTGAAATAAGGCCTTCAGATCTATGAAATAAGGCCTTGAGATCTATAAAGATCTGTCCTCTTGTTTCAAATATGGTACTTGCTCTGTGTGACTCATAGAATAGATTGTGTTCAAAGCCTAAGTTATTGATCATCCAAAAAAATCCCGAAGTAAGGCCTTTAGATCTACACGCGTAACCGAAGATCTGTCCGCCTGATTCAAATATGGTACATGCTCTACGTGACTCATAGAATAGATTGTGCTCAAAGCATAAGTTCATGGTCATCCAAAAAAATTCCGAAGTAAGGCCTTTGGATCTATACGCGTAACCAAAGATCCGTCCGCCGGTTGCAAATATGGTACATGCTCTGTGTGACTCATAGAACAGATTGTGTTCAAAGCCTAAGTTATTGGTCATCCAAATAAATCCCGAAGCAAGGCCTTTAGATCTATTCGCGTAACCAAAGATCTGTCCGCCTGTTTCAAATATGGTACATGCTCTACGTGACTCATAGAATAGATTGTGTTCAGACCATAAGTTCTGGGTCATCCAAAAAATCCGAAGAAAGGTCTTTGGATCTATACGCGTAACCAAAGATCCGTCCGCCGGTTGCAAATATGGTACATGCTCTGTGTGACTCATAGAACAGATTGTGTGCAAAGCCTAAGTTATTGGTCATCCAAATAAATCCCGAAGCAAGGCCTTTAGATCTACACGCGTAACCAAAGATTTGTCCGCCTGTTTCAAATATGGTACATGCTCTGTGTGACTCATAGAATAGATTGTGTTCAGAGCATAAGTTCTGGGTCATCAAAAAAAAATCCGAAGTAAGGCCTTTAGATCTACACGTGTAACCAAAGATCCGTCCGCCGGCTGCAAATATGGTATATGCTCTGTGTGACTCATAGAACAGATTGTGTTCAAAGCCTAAGTTATTGGTCATCCAAATAAATCCCGAAGCAAGGCCTTTAGATCTATTCGCGTAACCAAAGATCTGTCCGCCTGTTTCAAATATGGTACATGCTCTACGTGACTCATAGAATAGATTGTGTTCAGACCATAAGTTCTGGGTCATCCAAAAAAATCCGAAGACAGGTCTTTGGATCTATACGCATAACCAAAGATCCGTCCGCCGGTTGCAAATATGGTACATGCTCTGTGTGACTCATAGAACAGATTGTGTGCAAAGCCTAAGTTATTGGTAATCCAAATAAATCCCGAAGCAAGGCCTTTAGATCTACACGCGTAACCAAAGATTTGTCCGCCTGTTTCAAATATGGTACATGCTCTTTGTGACTCATAGAATAGATTGTGTTCAAAGCATAAGTTCTGGGTCATCAAAAAAAAATCCGAAGTAAGGCCTTTAGATCTACACGTGTAACCAAAGATCCGTCCGCCGGCTGCAAATATGGTATATGCTCTGTGTGACTCATAGAACAGATTGTGTTCAAAGCCTAAGTTATTGGTCATCCAAAAAAATCACGAAGAAAGGCCTTTAGATCTACACGCGTAACCAAAGATCTGTCCGCCTGTTTCAAATATGGTACATGCTCTGTGTGACTCATAGAATAGATTGTGTTCAAAGCATAAGTTCATGGTCATCCAAAAAAATTCCGAAGTAAGGCCTTTGGATCTACACGCGTAACCAAAGATCCGTCCGCCGGTTGCAAATATGGTACATGCTCTGTGTGACTCATAGAACAGATTGTGTTCAAAGCCTAAGTTATTGGTCATCCAAATAAATCCCGAAGCAAGGCCTTTAGATCTACACGCGTAACCAAAGATCTGTCCGCCTGTTTCAAATATGGTACATGCTCTACGTGACTCATAGAATAGATTGTGTTCAGACCATAAGTTCTGGGTCATCCAAAAAATTCCGAAGAAAGGTCTTTGGATCTATACGCGTAACCAAAGATCCGTCCGCCGGTTGCAAATATGGTACATGCTCTGTGTGACTCATAGAACAGATTGTGTTCAAAGCTTAAGTTATTGGTCATCCAAATAAATCCCGAAGCAAGGCCTTTAGATCTACACGCGTAACCAAAGATCAAAGCATAAGTTCATGGTCATCCAAAAAATTTCCGAAGTAAGGCCTTTCGATCTACACGCGTAACCAAAGATCCGTCCGCCGGTTGCAAATATGGTATATGCTCTGTGTGACTCATAGAACAGATTGTGTTCAAAGCCTAAGTTATTGGTCATCCAAATAAATCCCGAAGCAAGGCCTTTAGATCTACACGCGTAACCAAAGATCTATCCGCCTGTTTCAAATATGGCACATGCTCTGTATGACTCATAGAATAGATTGTGTTCAGAGCATAAGTTCTGGGTCATCCAAAAAAAAATCCGAAGTAAGGCCTTTAGATCTATACGCGTAACCAAAGATCTATCAGCCTGTTTCAAATATGGTACATACTCTGCGTGACTCATAGAATAGATTGAGTTCAAAGCATAAGTTCTTGGTCATCCAAAATTTTCCGAAGTAAGACCTTTGGATCTCTGGATTCTGGAACCCATTTTGATGAGCTCAGCTGCGACACCATCCTTACCAGCTGCTTTATTGGTCTTTAGCTGTCTGATGGCATCCTTAACTTCCCTCAGGATATGGGCAGAATTCCGGTGTGTAGGCTAAACGGTGATTATGCTTAAGCTGAAGAACCGGTCTTTGATCCTCAACCTGCACATTCTCTCATGAATCGGTCACCACCAGATCGCGCCTTTGAATATCGCCCATCACTATGGGGACAAGGAAGGCGAGGTACACAGTCTATTATATGAACCACACAGAGCATGTACCATGTTTGAAAAAAGCCGATAGATCTTTGGTTTGTAGCATATTTGAAACAGGAAGTTAAATCTTTGGTTACACGTGTAGATCTGAAGGCCTTACTTCGGAAGTTTTTTGGATGACCAAGAACTTATGCTTTGAATGCAATCTTTTCTATGAGTCACACAGAGCATGTACCGTATTTGAAACAGGTTGACAGATCTTCGGTTACGCGTGTAGATCTAAAGGCCTTGCTTCGCGATTTTTTTGGATGACCAATAACTTAGGCTTTGAACACAATCTATTCTATGAACCGCACAGAGCATGCACCATATTTGAGAGGCGGATAGATCTTTGGTTACGCGTATAGATCTAAAGGCCTTACTTCGGAATTTTTTTGGATGACCAATAACTTATGCTTTGAACACAATCTATTCTATGAGTCACGCAGAGCATGTACCATATTTGAAACATGCGGACAGATCTTTGGTTACGCGTGAAGATCTAAAGGCCTTGCTTCGGGATTTTTTTGGATGACCAATAACTTAGGCTTTGAACACAATTTATTCTATGAGTTACACAGAGCATGTACCATATTTGAAACCGGCGGACAGATCTTTGGTTACGCGTGTAGATCTAAAGGCCTTGCTTCGGGATTTTTTTTGATGATCAATAACTTATGCTTTGAACACAATCTATTCTATGAACCACACAGAGCATGCACCATATTTGAAGCAGGCGGATAGATCTTTGGTTACGCGTGTAGATCTCAAGGCCTTACTTCGTAAGTTTTCTGGATGACCAAGAACTTAGGCTTTGAACACAATCTTTTCTATGAGTCACTCAGCGCAGGTACCATATTTGAAAAAGGCTGATAGATCTTTGGTTACGCGTATAGATCCAAAGGCCTTACTTCGGAATTTTTTTTGGATGACCCAGAACTTATGCTCTGAACACAATCTATTCTATGAGTCACACAGAGCATGTACCATATTTGAAACAGGCGTTACGCGTGTAGATCTAAAGGCCTTACTTCGGGATTTTTTTGGATGACCAATAACTTAGGCTTTGAACACAATCTATTCTATGAGTCACACAGAGCATGTACCATATTTGAAACAGGCGGACAGATCTTTGGTTACGCGTGTAGATCTAAAGGCCTTTCTTCGGGATTTTTTTGGATGACCAATAACTTAGGCTTTGAACACAATCTGTTCTATGAGTCACACAGAGCATGTACCATATTTGAATCAGGCGGACAGATCTTCGGTTACGCGTGTAGATCTAAAGGCCTTACTTCGGGATTTTTTTGGATGATCAATAACTTAGGCTTTGAACACAATCTATTCTATGAGTCACACAGAGCATGTACCATATTTGAAACAAGAGGACAGATCTTTATAGATCTCAAGGCCTTATTTCATAGATCTCAAGGCCTTATTTCAGGAGATTCTTGGAAGAGTTTGAGCATAGATCGGAAGACATTCCTGGTTTCATATCACAAAAACCATGTACCATATCACGATCCATACTAGCGTACTATGACCTTCAAACAACACCTCGCAAACAAATAGGAAGAAGCCCCGTCCATTATAAGTCCCAATTTAAAATTTTCTCCCCAGTAGGCACCGGCATAAAAAAATCTTCTAAGTCCCCAGTAGGCACCAACATATAAAATTTATAAAAGTCCCCCAATAGGTTTTTTTTACGTCGTTTTTTTAAAATAGCGCGGTTTTTTTTACGTAGTTTTTTTTTAAATAACGCGGTTTTTTTTTACGTCGGTACCGCGTAAAAATATCCGCGTAAAAAAAACCGCGCAAAAAAAAACCGCGTAAAAAAAAACTTCAGTGTATTCAAAATTCATATACCAAAGAACAAAGGAGGCCATTCACCTCGTGTCACATTATGGCAAAATCGTGTCTCGCGCAAGCGCTCAATTTAAATTCAGATTTTTAGATGGATTTTTCGGTGGCATCGATCAAGATGAATACACAACTAGGTGTTCCAATCTGCCAAATTCACGATTCAGCCATCTTGGATTTTAGTATGGGAGAGCCAGCCGGTTTGTTTATGTTTTGTACCGAAAATGAATTTTTCACCCCCGCCTTCTTCTCGTCCATAAATTGGGCAGATTGAAACACCTAGCTGTGTATTCATCTTGGCATCGATGGTCTATGGCGCATGCGGCGATTCTCTGAGGGCTAGGGGAAGGTGGGGAGACTTGATCCTCGGAGAGACTTGATCACCCCCTGTTTTGTCGAGCCTTAAAGCAGTTTTGTTCTAGCGTATTTTTTAGTATAGATCAGCTAGACAAATGACCTTTATGTGGCGAGTTATTTTTTGGATCGACAACGTTATTTAATCTGCAGGGCGGTTTGTTTGTTTTGACCTTCATAAAGATTTTTTTTATTGGCCACGCAAAACTTTTCATAACAATGACCAAATGCTTTCGGATTTTTTTAACAGCACAAAGCCATAAATATGCTTAATGATCTGTACTGATGAAAATGTCAACATTCCATCAAAGTTTTAGGATATTTGGATTTGAAGTTATTGCTTCAATATGGGGGCACTTGATCCCCCATTAGTCACCCATACAAAAATTTAGGCGAAAAAAATCAATAAAATATCTGTTCTCAGGCTTCTAATTTTTAGTAGATTTGACAGATTTGATGAAGAGTTGGCAAGAAAAATTATTTATTGCGTAGATATCATAGAAAGGGGATCAAGTCATTTATACGCACAGCAAATTCGAAAATTCCGTGTACTTTGAAGGATAAATATTTAAAAAATCTGAGGGCACCTTTCTAATTTTATCAAAGCAAGTTTTTAAGAAGGGATCAATTTCCCCCAAATATTTTAAAAGTCGATTTTTGACAGTACTCTGAAAAATCGATTGTGTATCGATAAGAACAATAATTTAAGGGCTGTCATACATCAGTAAAGTTAAATACTATATTTCTTAGAGAGTCTGTGTAGAAATCGGGCATTTTTATTTATTTTTGGCTGTGGTACATCGGAAATTAGAAAAGGGGATCAAGTCTCCCCAGTCGCCCCAATGGGTATGCCTTTATTTTCGTGTTTTGGGTGTTTTAGACATATACTGTTTTTAAGAAATAAGAATCTTTGGACGAAGACACCGTCATAAAGTATAATGAACTATTTGTTTTGAAAAATTGGGATAGAAGCATCGTTTGGTGTGAATAAAACACGTAGGGAAAAGTAGGGCAAGATGACCCAATCAAGCATTGATGTATGCAAAACAGCGGAATCATACCTAATGCTATACATGACATGACGATGAAAACCAAAAAAATACACGTCATGATAATATAAAATCAATTGCTTCTTTATATTTTCTTGTATTAGAGACGAGCCAGCCTAGGGCTGTAAATCTCTTTAATCAAGATAATATTAATATTTTCTTATGAACATCTTTTTGCCTGTTTCGTACACAAAGGTGAAACGAAAAGACTATATGTTCACTCCAAAATGAGTATTTGGCAGAAGGCCCGGAGACCCATCCATAATCTTCTTCTATATACATAAAAATGAATTTCTGTCTGTCTGAACCTTATAGACTTGGAAACTATTGAACCGATCGGCGTGAAAATTGAAATACAAAGGTTTTTGGGGCCATGGAAGGTTCTCAAGATGTTTCGAGATCCCTCCCTCATTTGGAAAGGGGGGCTTTCATATATATTTTGGAAAGGGGGGCTATATATTGCATATAAATGAAACGCCAATTTCTTTATATCTTGAAAATTAATCAAGCAAATGAAACCAAATTTGGCATGTGGAGGTTTTAGAACGGAATTTATTTCTGATGGCTTTTCTACAAACGTGACCTTTAAGTGGTAAGGTGACTCAAAAAACTCTTTTACACTTTTTTCAATGAACCATATCGGTCGACGTATGGGTGGTGTTAAAACTCATGGAAAGTTAGAGAGATGTAAAAACAGTAATTTGGAGCTAGAAGGCAGAGGTTAATTTTCTATGAACAATAAACGCTTAAAAAAAGCGATCATCTATGAAAGACCCTGATTAATTCCCCTAGCTGTGACTTTCTTGTGCGGTTAAAAAGGTTAAAGCATATATAGAGTTAAATTTTTCACTTTTTCACTCCATTCTGCAATAGCACTGTCGACAATTGGCATTTGTCTAGACATTAAACAATTAAATTTGCTTCATAGAAAAATAAGCGTATCATTCGTGATGCCAATTAATTGGTAGCCCCGAGCCCCTAGTTATACGAAGAAGAACAGCAACGATTAATGATAGAGAATATTGCTTGGGGGCACTTTTCGATTAGTATTGCACTAATTGATGAGCTTTCAAGGATAGCTGATATTTGTCTTTTTGGTAACATTTATCCAATCCAATCCAGTAGGGTAACCGTACCAATAGTGAAGGTATTATTAGATCCACAAAAGATTTTTTTCTATAAATTGATAATTATGAGCAGAGCTTTAAATATTCGATTAATTTTTATGAAGCCCATCGGCCTTCTTTGTCACTTCACTTCTGAACATATTCATATTCGGCTCTGCACCGTCAATTTTCAGAATGAATATGGGTCAGTGAGTATTTATATGAATATCACAAATTATTAAATAATCGTAAAACTCAACACATGTTTGATGATTTGAATAAATAAACTTACTTACTTACTTATGGATCCTGTACACCTCCGGTGGTGCAAAGGGCCGACTTGAAAGATCTCCATCCTGAGCGTTGCCCGGCTATCGCTTTAACCTGTTGCCAGGTTAGATTTCGGTCGACTTCTTTTATTTCTTTATTGAGGCTTCGCCGCCATGAACCTCTGGGTCTGCCTCTGCTGCGATGTCCCGCTGGGTTCCAGTCTAATGCTTGTTTACAGATTTAGTTTCCGCCCCTACGTAGAGTGTGGCCGACCCAGCCCCACTTCCGATCCCGAATTTCTGTTGCTATCGGCCTCTGGTGACAACGACGATGGAGCTCGTTGTTTGAGATCCAGCTGTGAGGCCACCAGGCCCGAATTATATACCGCAGGCATCTGTTAATGAACACCTGCAGCCATGGAGTGTTCTCCACTGATACACACCATGTTTTGCTAGCGTAGAACAGCACAGATTTCACGTTAGAATAAATGAATAAATAAACGCATAGATCTAATCCCGACGTTCAATTGAGGGACATTTAAAGCGCCAAATGTCAATATAATCAAGGCTAATTTTGTTTTTTTTTTTTCGCGCGCAGTTACTATACTCAGTGGTTAGTCATTCTATGTTTTGAATAATCAAAACACGAATGTCAAAAGTCGGAGTGAATGTGCTTCATAAAAGTGAATATTTTATGCTCTGATTATGGGAAATTTACAGCTTTAATATATTGCCTATGATCGCATAGCAGTGCCATCTTTGCGCTAGATTTCCTATTCATATGGGACTGTTATGCGATTGTGGGCAATATATTGGCCAATAGAACTAATAAATTTGTTAACAAAAATAAGATTGATATCATTTAACATCAACAACTACCAAACATTGTTTACAGCACTAATGGATGGGTACACTGTTCCTTTAGCGGCGGTAAAAATAGTTTTGGTGCTATCCATTGATTTCTTATGCGACTCGCCACTATTGGCTCCACCAAGGTGAAGGTTACCCTACCGGCGTCGAAACCGGCGTGTGAGGTGTGCTATCAAATACTGCTTTTCAAGGTACGAAGCAAGGGAATATTTATTTTGTTTCGAAACAGTTTGCTTACTTTGTAGCAAACTTGTAAAGCGCTGCTTTTGACTTCCACCCGAATTGTCTGTTAGATAATATGTATAGGGGAGTTTTGATACAATATGTAAACGATGGATGATTATCCCAACAGCTGATGCAACTCGTGGTAAATTCGCCTTCTCCACGTACCTTCCGCCATCTGCACCCCAATATAGACAATACGCAGCACTTTCCTTTCGAAAAATCCAAGTGAACGTTGATCCTCCACGAGCATCATCTAGGCCTCGTGTCCGTAGAGAACTACCGGTCTGATAATCGTTTTGTAGATAGTCAGCTTTGTACGGCGGCGAACTCTATTCGATCGGAGCGTTTTGCGAAGTCTAAAGTACGTACGCTTTCCAGCCACTATGCGCCTCCGAATTTCTCTGCTGGCCAAGTACAATAACTCTACAACCACCTCGATTTCGTCACCACCGATAAAACTCGTGGGTGGCTTACATTGTCCTCTCTTGAGCCTCTTCGTATCATGTACTTCGTCTTCGACGTATTGATGACTAGTCCGATCCGTTTAGCTTCCCTTTTCAGCCTGATGTAGGCTTCTACCATCTTCTCAAAGTTACGTGCCATAATGTCAATATCGTCGGCGAAACCAAACAGCTAGACGGACTTCGTGAAAATCGTACCACTCCTCTCAATCCCTCCCCTTCATATTACTCCTTCCAAAGTGATGTTGAATAGAGATTCGGAGCCGGAACACATATGTTCTGCGCACGTGATCCCAGGTCCTTTACCATACCACCACCGTTGATCATCACACCGCCATTCAGGTGATCTTCATACTGCTGGCACCCCCTTTGAATCACCTCACGTTCTATCTTAAGAAGGTTCCCGTTTACGTCCTCACACATATCAAGTTGTGGCACATGGCCATTACGTGAATGGTTTAACTTCTCATAGAACGGTATAGTTGCTCCATTTCTTCACGGTCTCGATATTCCTGCTGGCGCTTTTTCCTACGAAAAATCGAGTTTTGTCTGTTCCGCGTCCGTTTCTATCGTACCTTGTTCGCCCTCGTGCGATGCAGCAACCAATCATGTCCATGCAAGTCCGTAATACCCATGCGGTCATTTCAAAATAAATAAGATGCTCTAAGTTTCCCAAACTATTCTGAAGTTTGGATCAATTGGTATACCAGGTCAACTACGCTCGAAACAAAAACCGACAGCAATCAGTCATAGTCACACAACTCCCTAGAGCCCACGCGTATGATTTTCCACTCTTCTTCTTCTTCTTCTTCTTATTGGCATTACAACCCCACACTGGGACAGAGCCGCCTCACAGCTTAGTGTTCATTAAGCACTTCCACAGTTATTAACTACGAGGTTTCTGAGCCAAGTTACCTTTTTTGCATTCGTATATCATGAGGCTAGCACGATAATACTTTTATGCCCAGGGAAGTCGAGACAATTTCCAATCCGAAAATTGCCTAGACCGGCACCGGGAATCGAACCCAGCCGCACGGCTAAGGAGGGCCCCTCAGTGCCACTCAGTTATACCCAAACCAGATGTTGCAGACTATCCTAACTGTTTGGATGGCCTTCGGTGTATTGAAATGCAGAAAGATTGGTACCACATACCTTGGCAATTTCTAAAGATCTGTTTAAAAGAGTTCTGACAGATGTCGAAAACATTAAAAAAAAAACAGCCGTTACTGCATACGCCTTAAGACTTACACTTCAAAGGCTGGCACAGTGGCACGATGATACTTTTATGCCCAGGGAAGTCGAGACAATTTCCAATCCGAAAATTGCCTAGACCAGCACCGGGAATCGAACCCAGCCGCCCTCAGCATGGTCTTGCTTTGTAGCCGCGCGTCTTACCGCACGGCTAAGGAGGGCCCGTACAAGATATACATATTATTCAGTTATAATGAAATTGAGATTTATCACCTCAAATTGTTACCGAATGATTTGGCTTGCCAAGCGATAACACCACATACCTTGACAATTTCTAAAGATCTGTTTAAAAGAGTTCTGACAGATGTCGAAAACATTTTGGAAGCCGTTACTGCATACGCCTTAAGACTTACACTTCAAAGGCTGGCACAGTGGCACGATGATACTTTTATCCCCAGGGAAGTCGAGACAATTTCCAATCCGAAAATTGCCTAGACCAGCACCGGGAATCGAACCCAGCCGCCCTCAGCATGGTCTTGCTTTGTAGCCGCGCGTCTTACCGCACGGCTAAGGAGGGCCCGTACAAGATATACATATTATTCAGTTATAATGAAATTGAGATTTATCACCTCAAATTGTTACCGAATGATTTGGCTTGCCAAGCGATAACACGATCCAATTAGTATGGACCGGAATGATGCCACTATACCTAATATTGCACTATAATGGTACCATATTCATGAGCGCTCTTTTTTTCTATATCTAGATATATGCATGGCCGTGGTTGCACAAAACGACATACTGTAGGATGCACCGATGATCTATCGGCAAACAATGCGACAACGATGGAACCTCCACAAGCTCACTCACCAGCCCCGTCGAACTCAGGCACAAGTGGAGGAGGGCGTACACGAAGGACCGGGTTGCTCACAGTCATGGAACGGCCTCCTGGTATGTATCGCAAATTAGGATATTATGCTGTTTCCTGATAACCTGGTTTTGTTTTATAACTATTTAATTTGCATGCGTTGTACATAGCTGCAACTATTTAATCCTTTTTTATTATTTTTGATTACCAACTTGTTTTATTTTATTTCTTTCCGTTTGATTTTGGTATTGTCTCGATGTTGTAATCCGTTTGCAAATCAAATTATACCGTGTAGTGATTAGTCCTGAACTGGTGCGTGAAGTAGAGGCACGTATGAATCGCAACTATCTACCTCCATCGCTAATGACCACTACGATGATGCCAACACCCTTGTCGTTGATGCCAGCACATATGTCCGGAATCGGAGTAGGTGGGTCCGGATCGCTGCCGATGAGCGGTATATCCGGCATACAACCAGCCAGAACAAGCGCTCCGGCCCCAGCTTTTGGAGGATTTGGAATGTCAACTGGAGTCGAGCAAAGTTCTCCACCTCCTCCTCCTCCCTCCGGTTCCTCTTTACAAACTACCTCGACACAGCCCAATACCCCTAGTACTGCACTGCAGAATGTTAGTAGTAGACGCTTTCCTAGAACATGTAAACTGCCTACCGTTCAAGAGATTGGTAAGTCAATCGAGCTACGTTATCTCCGACATCTTCGCTAACTAACCACGTTCATAAACATCGCCGTCTACCGTTTTGCGGGCTCATTTACTAATCAATATGCTTGGAATTCCCAGATTTTGAAATAAGTGTTGTTTGGTGTTCATTTCATATTCATTCCTAATTGTATTCTGACCCAACGCTCATTCCCCTATCATACGTGCCGTAATCGAGCAGTACCTTCTTGTCTACTCAACAGGTCGCTACAGTCCGGTTCGCCGAGCATCGGAGGGTTCCAAAATCAACACACAATTCCAAGGAGCATTCCAGGAGTGCCAGCAGCTCCAAAAAGGCCTCAATGCCAGTGGCGCTCAGCAACGAAACCTACTAATTACACCAAGTCCTCCGCTGGCGGACAACTCAGTGAGCTTACCGGGCTCGCCAATGCACTGCAAACCCTTTGAGGACAGATCTCAGCAAGACATTACACTGCCCCAGGATATGATATTATCGCTGGCTCCGGGGCTTGAGAAGCTAGTTTTAGAAAAGCGGATACAGATTGAAACAGCGAAGTGTATTATGAACACGCGAACAGTGCCATTCGAGGTGCGGCAGCAGTTGGGATTATTCGCCCACGCTGTAACACCTGACCTAGGTTACACGCTGCAACAACAGCTGCAGCACAGTCAGAGCGTTTCTCCACTTACAGCTCGGCAGGGCACACTTCAGCCCAACTTTGCGGGTAGTAGTATAGGTTCAGCAAATTACGGTTATTTTGGTGGTCTACCGTATCCTGGAACAATACCGGGATTGACTTTCCCTGGTAGTAATAGTAACAGTGGATGTCCCTCCCCTGTGTATTATAGTGAATGTCCCTCGCCCATCCTGCCTACCGGCGGCGGTGCTTCACCGATGCACCAAATTACTCGTGGTATTAGTATTATGAACACCGGAGGAGGTTCAACTTCTGCAGCTGGTGGTTCGATTACGAGAGGCACCTCTGCAGCCTATTCGGTGTCCTGCAATGAACCATTAGATCTTAGTATGGACGTAGTTAATAATGAAGAGCTAGAGTATCCAAGAAATAATTTTCTCATGAACCCTTCTACCACTAGCGGTTCATCACTTAATTACCTAGATATGAAGAATTTTAGCCTTATGCCACCACAACAGATGCGTCTTACTGCAACGCCCCCAACATCGCCTAATCTATGTATTATACAAGAAGAAAATCCGAACTCTGCACTATTTCAAGGAAGTGCACATTTTAAAAGTCAATCCGCTGGAGCTTCTCCAGAAGATTTAAGTTTTCAACATACTCACCCCCAGATATACTTGACAGATGTTCAAGGAAGTGAAATCACATTAGTTGCATCGTCGGACTCTAGCCATGACAGCGACGATTCGCTCAACTGCAAGAGTTCGGGTCTGGGGTTCCAGGGGCTTCTGATATCGGAACCCTCAAGTGATATGCCTTCTATAACACGTGGTGTTGGGAGGAAAGCTAGTCTCGAAACCGAAAACAATTCAACGTCGACCTCGGCAAAGTTGGATACGGACACCAGTGAGTCGTATGCTCGCCGAGGTAGTGATAAGTCACTCGGTTTCAGTGACGATAGTCTAAGCAATGATTCGAACCACTCGAATCTTTCCCCTAGTCAGGAACCGTCCGCTAGTTCCGGTTTCAAAAGTTGCGATTCTCATTCCGAGCAAGACGCTCGACTTAGTCCGGATTCTTTATGCGACAACAAGATGGACGAGTGTTACGAATTGCCCTTGCCACAAGAATGTTCCGCTCTCGACACTTCTCGAATACTGGAGATGGTGAAGCGAAAAATTGACTCCAAAGTGCCACCGATGGGGTGCGTTTTCTATACACAGAAATCAGACCCGGATGGTGGCCAGCTCAGTCGAAGTGAAATGGATAGTTCCTTAGCGATGGGAGAAAGCTCCAATCTGAGCCTGGAGTATTCGGGCGGACTGCAGATTGAGTTACAGGTTTTCGAGGGACGCATGAAGGATAGCCATAACAGTGGAAAGGGGATAAAGCTTCGGCGGATATCCGGTGATCAAAACGAGTACGGGAAACTTTGCCAGCAATTAATAACTTCGTTGACTGTTTGAAAGTACGACAACCGTTTGACAGTCAATTACCGTAAACGCGTTTAAGTTTTTTCGCTATTCCAAGCAATATTTTGCAATTCTAGGAGAAAATTGTTCACGTGTCTAACATTAATGCTGATTGATATTAGTGGTAGTAACAATGTTTCGATACAGGTGTTTAAATTAAGGCCTGGAAGGAAGGCTGAATCCGTTTTCAAAATTAATTGGATTTCCTTACTTATCGATAACAGTTTGTTGGTCTTTTCAGGCTGCTGATATGCATCAATCAAATAACCTTGGCCATTACGACCCAGATAAAAGTTTGCCTTTCTCGTACGCCAAGATTGTTCCAAGAACCTTTTGTACTGATTATGCGCCTTGCATGAGTTGATATCGACAATTCACCATACCTTCCTATTTCGTAGGTCTGTATGCTTATTTCGAATTTGGAGCGGGGTGGCACGGATATACGAAACTACTTGTTGAATCAAGAGGATATCTACATGTGCCAGCTGCCAGCGTGAGTTAAGTGCGGTGGCGGTTGGCATTCGGAAACAGACGGCTTGTCCACAAACGTGACATTCAAGGGCGTCCTAATTAGGAGTTTGTGGGTTCGAGACACCAAGACACACAGATTCTTTTTGGTAAAATTGAAATCAATTTGTTCATTTGGAAAACATGTGCTGTTCCAAAGCACAACCAAGATCCTTCATTTCATGCAATACAGACACGACTCTAAAACTGGAAATGTTCAGGTTATTTTCATACAAAAAATGGAACTTTCATATTTTTACGTTTTTTTTTACAATATTTAATATTTTTCAATTTCAATTAGGTTCTGCAGCGCCTGTACGTAACCTCAAACTGATGACAGATTAGTAGTACTTCGCGTTGCACTCGGGGGCAGCCAACCAATCACGAAGTCGAACCTTGTCGGAGTCCTCGTCGGAGTCAGTGGATAGTACTACTGAACTGTCAAAAAAGTTCATTTGACGAGGACCGAATTCATTCGTGACGTCATGCTGCAGAACCTAATATTTCAATATTTTTGCGTACTTCTTGTTGGACTCAGGGGCAGCCAACCAATCACGAACTCGACCCTTGTCGGAGTCCTCGTCGGAGTCAGTGGAAAGTACTTCTGAACTGTCAAAAAAGTTCATTTGACGAGGACCGAATTCATTCGTAACGTCATGCTGCAGAACCTAACTGAACTGTCAAAAAAGTTCATTTGACGAGGACCGAATTCATTCGTGACGTCATGCTGCAGAACCTAATGGAACACTGCTGGGAAAACCAGCGAGTCTGTTCTATTTTGCTGAAGATTCAAACTAGAACAGGAGGGTGAAACGTCTGTCATCCGCGGAACAATGGCACTCTACCCAACATCGTTTTTGGTACTTCTACTTTTGGTACCCTGTTTCTGGGTAGTATACTCGAATTCAGCGCTCATTTTTGGGTGATTGGTTCATAAGCAGTTAGTGCTAATTATCGGCAATTAAATTCTCCTGGCGAAAACATGCAATTGGTTGAGGTACATCGAGCCTTTTGTGTTTGTATGGCATCCGTGTGTCGAAAAATAGCTCGTCGATACTTCCGAAGTTTTGTTATCATAAATTAAACGAAATTAAAAGAAAAAACACTGTACGCCATATTGAATGAATGGTGGGTAGGCGTATTAGCCTTCTCTTCAGTCCCCTGAACTAGAATAGTAATCGAAAATTTAGAATGAAACTGAACCACTACTGATTTCACTCTTATACCAGTTTTATTTTTTGACAGTTAACTAGTATAAAAAATGAATCTAGATTCATATTCAAACTGACAGCCTCGAACGACTTGAATCAAAGCTCTGGGGTGGCATTGTGCATCTCGAATCGAATCACTCGATTCGTACGTTTTTGCATTCGTTTCGAAAAAATTGCGGCATTATGTATTTCGTTCGACTTCATTCAGTCGCAGTACAAGATTTCGAATGGTGCTGTACTAGTTCAATCGAGTTCAATCTTCTGTCAAACGAAATGTAAACAGAGAGAATAAGAGATAGCTGTCTCCGTGTTTAGTGTGCCGCCCGCAGGAGAGACAACCTTCAGCGCATGGCGAATGTGAGTAAACAGAGAGAAAAAGAGTAATTTCATCTGCGTGTAGCATGTTGCCTGTTGAAAAGGCATCCTTCAGGGCATGAATTGGCGGTTAATTTATAAATAAGCAAATTGGGCTCAATGACTATAAAAAGGAATATTATTTATTGAGCAGTTGCAACCGATTAAAACATTATGCCGATACAATATGTTTTGTAGATTGAGATATTGTTACGACACAAATTATAAGTTTTATGTTTTATTGGCCCGTTTATATATTATCTAGTTCTAGAGAACAATGCATTATCCGACAATTCTCGCACTAAATTAGCATAATGTAAACTTTTATTAGCGGAGACAATTGTTTACATTGTGCTAATATCGTGCTAGTATTGTCGGAGTGCATTGTCCGCAAGAACTAGCGAATATGTAAACGGGTCATATGCCACAGATCAAATTTTGAGCGAAATAATTAAAAGCCAAGAACTAGCGAATATGCAAACGGGCCATAAAGAAGGATTCGATAATAAATTACTTTGATGTTTCCATGTGTTTTATTTAAATGCACTTGGGTTATCTCTTGCGCGTTTTTTGTTCTTTAACTCAACTATTTTTACGTAGATTTTAGAATATACACGTTTTTACGCAAATTTTCCCCATCGGTTATTTCGAAATCGTCAAGAAATACGTGAAAACTACAAAAAATTTAGTTGAAGTCGTTTTTCGTGGATTTGGGATAATTAGAAATTGCATATTGTCTGGAAACTATAAAAGTAGGTATAATAATGGCATTATTTCCTTCAAGATACAATAATGAAGCATTTATTCTCTTCCCGTAGAGTAATAATAACAAATATAATTAAAAACTTTCAGCAAGAAATGACTCTCGAACAACATTCGAAAGCTAGAAAGGTGACGAGTGTTTTTCATTCGACTTGAGTCGTTTTTCAGTGTGCTATCGAGTATCCATAATGCCAAAACATCTCGTTATTCTTGTACCTCCTCGAGCATACTCGAACGATGAGTCGTTTTCGAGATCGAATCGAAAGCCGTAATACCAAACATGTTCGACTCGATAAAATTACGTTCGAATCGAGATGCGCAATGCCACCCCTGATTTTACTCTACACGTGTACCGTGAAACCCTGATAAAATGAACGGTATAATTCGTTCAAATTAGCGGAATCCTTAAAAAACAAACAACAAAAAGACAGAATCAGCAAAAGACTACGGGCAGAACAAAATATATTTCATTTACAAGATAAACATTGTCGCTGTCGACTGTAGCTGAAAAACGCACGGACATGAAACCCACAAAGCCGTAAGACCCCATTTTTAATTTGAAAATTAGTAAGCCTATAGTTGCTTTATTTCGATTCTGTATACCGTTTCACTATGTTTCTTTTTCTTTTCGTTATTCCACGTGCTAAATGGTGTTGATTATTTTTAAATAATTTGTACGATCAATATTGGTGTAGTTCGAAAACAGACGACAGTTTGTTGCAACTGTTGTTCTGCTTTCTTCACAAGATATTTCGAAGTGTAACATGGAGTCATGGTAAGATGCAGGACTTTCAAGCGAAGGCACGTTATTCAAATCTGGGCTGCGGCGATTCGTTTTTTAGATTCTTAGTTTTATAATCAAAATATTGTGCACGTCAAATGGAAGTGGTGGCCTTTGAATTTGAAAAGCTCAGTCTTTAATACATTGATTGGATTCTAAAGTGGTGAAACATTCAAATGTAATACAATTCTCACGGATGTGCTTTTTTTTACCGTGCAGGGGTCCACGGTCAGTGGCGTAGCCACGGGGGTGGTTTTGGGCATAGCCCCCCCCCCCCAGAGACAACATTTCTGGAACAATTTTTTTTTCGAATAAAAAAATGTTCGGAAACCAGAGCCCCCCCCCCAAACCAATTTTC
Organism: Armigeres subalbatus; assembly: GCF_024139115.2. Lineage (NCBI taxonomy): Eukaryota > Metazoa > Arthropoda > Insecta > Diptera > Culicidae > Armigeres > Armigeres subalbatus. The sequence goes on along the minus strand of NC_085140.1, from coordinate 210,512,667 downwards.
TGGCTACGCCACTGTTCACGGTATCACAGAAACAGACGTTATACTTAGACTAACACCTTTCAACGTTAGCTACGTTATTATATGAGGTTAACGTAAGAGCATAAACATGGAAGCATGTTTAAAATGTTCGCACAAAGCATAAGAGAACACTTCAAGTAGATATTTCAATAGTTTTTCCAGAAAAAAAGCGAGAAAGGCAAAAATCAAATGCTAAGGGCGGAAGAGTTCAAAACCCTTTACAAAAGTTGTGTATGACCACGGAAACTGTAGTGTAAGAACACTACATATGTTTTTCTTTTTCAAATTGAAGATTTCACAGTGTTCACGACTTTTTTGCTTCAACCTGTTGTGAGCAGTTATTGCCACTGTGGAGAGCACATATTTCCTATCTTATTTTTAAAAGATATGATTTGTATAATTTGAATAATTTGACGCCATACGATTGCACCTCTTTCTTAATTATGAATAGATAGTAAATTAAATTTGGTAAATGTTGTCCCGTCTACGTGTACGGTTGTATATTTGAGCAAACCTGTTGAAGTCTACCATGCCTCTCAAAGTTTGGTAGACTTAAGTTTGAAAAGTATTGTTGTAAAGTTCATTAGTATGAGATGAAATCTCACATTTAGTTGAATTTGTTTGAATTTAATCTTATTATTTACACATAGGGAAGCCGAATATGGGTAGCATATTTGAACATAAACTAAACGTAGCATATTTGAACATAGCAACAAGATCACTAAAACAATCGAAAGCTCAAAATTTGTTTTTGTTAAAAGAGCATCCGAAGTAAAATCGCTATATTGTGATTATTATTTAGAAAAATACCGGCAAGTGTAATAATTTTAGTACTTTAGGAACAATAACGATCAAAATGTACATTCCAAATGTTATAATGCGAAATCGTCAGCTTCAGAAGCCTTCCTACTGTAAATGATTCCATCAGCGTATCGTGAAAGCTGAACAACATATTCGTGATTATCTTCTCCTTGAAGTCATGTTTTTTCTTGGATCTAAATTTACATTCCTTCGCTAGTTTATCATTCAGGTCTTAGTCATATCGAATCGATCTACGATCTTTCATCAAATAGTGAAATATAGAAGCATTATATTATAAAATGCTCTCCTTTTGTTTTGCTTTCTGAACCACAATCCCGTCTGAAACACTATCCCCTGAGTAAACTGCAGCACAAACTGTGTATAGCCATTAAGCCAAATGAGAAAAAGTGGAAATACTGAACTGATTAAATAATGAAGCCATACACGTCAATAGTAATACCTCTTCAGCGCATGAGTCGGATCAGATCCCTTGATGAATTATAATTTTGCGTTTGATTAATTTAGTTATAATTCTAGTATCTGCTTACTTTGTAGTTGAAGAATTAATTGCCATATTAAGAATATCAACAAAAATTGTCAAACGAATAAACCACATGAAGAACATGAAATCAATAAAATTATTTAACATCTTTTCCCACTACTACAAATAAAAGAAAACTTCAATAAAATTGTGCAAATCCAACATAGGATTACAGTGAAATCGAAAATGACAAAGCTGTGCTTGTCATTGATAAAATAAATCAAATTAAATAAAACGTATGAGCGATTGGATCATATTTACGAAAATTAGCTATAACCTTAATCTGTCAAAGCATGTAAATATCATACTGAAAAGAGAAAAATATCATTAAAAGACTGCTGTGATTTTAACATAAATAAAAAAATTAAACTTAAACTATTTGTGCTTTATTCACTTACTGACTGCAAGCCCAGATACAAAACGGAACAACTGATGGAACTAATATCCACAGACAAACAGACACGACACACGTCAAATTTCCATCGTTCACTGATTTACTGGTCAATTTAAATAATCATTAGTTGGTCAAACGATCACTCGTGGCGCACGCGTCGTTTTTGCTTGAGTTTGACGTTTGCTCACTACCGCCATCTGGTTCTTGATTTGCCTAACTAACTGAAATCAACAGATGTCGTTAGTATTTGAACGACGATGAATTTGATGAGTAAATGTTCAATGTGTTATGTCTGTTTGTCTGTGAAATATCTATTCGATTTACTTACTTATGGGTCCAGTAGACCTACGGTGGTGCAAAGGGACGACTTGAAAGATCTCTATCCTGAGCGTTGTCCAGCTACCGCTTTAACCTGTTGCCAGGTTAGATTTCGGTCGACTTCTTTTATTTATTTATAGAGGCTTCACCGCCATAAGCCTCTGGGTCTGCCTCTGCTGAGATGTCCCACTGGGTTTCAGTCTAATGCTTGTTTACAGATTTCGTTTCCGCCCCTACGTAGAGTGTGGCAGACCCCGCTCCATTTCCGATCCCAATTTTTTGTTGCTATCGGCCTCTGGTGACAACGACGAGTTTGAGATCCAGTTGTGAATTATATACCGCATGCATCTGTTGATGAACACCTGCAGCCGTTGAGTGCCCTCCACTGATACACACCATGTCTCGCTAGCTTATAACAGCACAGATTTCACGTATTTTGGTGCGTTTACTTATCTGCTTATGGAGCAGAACGATATGCGGAGGTTTTATGAGTCTGTCAATGGCGTGCGGAGATAGACAGCGCCATCTCCCGTCATGTGCAACGACCAACAAGGGAATTTGCTGACACATAAAACTGAAGTGGCTGCCAGGTGGAAGCAACACTTCGAGACTTTGTTGAATGGAGGAAGTGACGGTGCATCGGTGAACAGAATAAATATTAGCGACGATGGACAAGCTGTGGAGTCACCTACACTAGATGAGGTTAAAAAAGCTGTTAAAGAGCTGAAAAACAATAAAGCTGCGGGGAAGGACCAGCTCCCGGCTCAAACATGGTAGTGAGCAGCTTTATGAAGTTCTGCACCATATTATGTCGAAAATATGGGAAGACGAGGAAATGCCTGCTAGCTGGTTGGACGGCCTCATTTGCCCTCTCTTTAAGAAAGGGCACAGACTGGAGTGCGCCAATTACCGAGGAATAACCCTCCTTAATTCGGCATACAAAATTATGTCCCGTATTCTGCTCAACAGATTGAGACCGCTTGAAGAGTCCTTCGTCGGCGAATACCAAGCAGGTTTTCGTGAGGGCCGATCAACGACGGATCAAATGTTTACCCTGAGACAAATCCTTGATAAATTCCGGGAGTACAACTTGCAGACACATCATCTGTTTATTGATTTCAAAGCGGCGTCACTTGTTACCTTAGATGGATTAAAGCAGGGTGATGCACTCTCGAATCTACTGTTCAATATAGCGCTCGAGGGAGCGATTAGGAGAGCTGGTGTGCAAAGAAGCGGTACCATTATCACAAAATCGCATATGCTCCTGGGATTTGCGGACGATATCGATATTATCGGAATTGATCGCCGTGCCGTGGAAGAGGCTTTTGTGCCTTTTAAGAGGGAGACATCGAGGATTGGACTCACGATCAATACCAGCAAAACGAAGTGCATGGTCGCTGGCAATCAACGTGGGTTCATTAGTGGTGGTGGTAGCATTGACGAATACATAGACCGAAATGTCCGGTACTAAGCCATCAGAAAATCGGGCACCATGTCTTCTTCTTCCTTTTGAAGAAAATACCCCTCGTGGGTGACGAATTACATAAATATTTTACGAGCGCTGACTTACCCCTCTTGACGTTTTGACAGTTTGTCTGTTTGTTTTTCTCCCTCACCTTGCGACGTCGTTTCGGTTCGTTTCGGCAGGAACTGGAAATGCTTTTGTTCGTTACCAAACGTTGGACATGGCTCACCGAGCTAAGGTTGAGTTGTCCGGTCAGTACATTGGCAAGTTCCAGTGCAACATAGGATACGGTAAAGCTACTCCGACGACCAGAATTTGGGTTGGTGGTCTTGGCGCATGGACTTCGGTTACTTAGTTGGAGCGTGAGTTCGACCGTTTTGGTGCCATCAAAAAGATCGAATATAACAAAGGGGACAAACAGGCCTACATTCTGTACGATTCTATTGATGCTGCTACGGCTGCTGTGAAGGAAATGCGTGGATTCCCGTTAGGGGCACCGGATCGTCGTATTCGTATCGATTTTGATGATAACGGAACAACACCATCGTTCTCAAAGCGCAGTGGAGGTTTTGAGCAGGGATTGAACTTATCATTTTATTATCATTTAGTATTCAACCAATAACTCATTCCAGAGGCGGAATTTCGAAATGTGTTGTACGACAGACTTCTTGCGCTATGTTCCCTCTACAATTTTGTCGAAGAGTACATTGCTCTATGTCTGTTAGGCATTAAGCCTAAAATAAAATTAGGGGTTGTATATACTAACTACGTAACTACTATATATTAAAATTATGCTATCTGAAAAAACAATCTTCATGTTCCGCATCCCGAACAAAGAATTTACGTGTTCCAATCAAGTAGCTCCCGAATTCCGAGAAACAAATTGGACCAAATTGGAGGACCAACTGTCATGTCTTCTAGAAATCAATTATGCAATGTATGATCAATGAATTTTCTTCAAGACTTGTTTCTAATTCGTATTTCTAAATCGTAATCGTATTCGGATTAGTTTTGGAATACTTGGAGAGCTTTCAATACTGAAATAAACGAACTATAAACATCCCTGCAAACATGGGACAAATATGTGTATGACGGCAGAGTAGACAATAAAACAATCAATGCATCAAAGTTATCGAATTACCCAACTTGATCCAATTAAAATTATCAAATTAAATCATCAGTCAAAGCAACCAATTATCGAAGCAATCAAATACATAATCAAGCTAAGAAAACTTCAGTTCCAGCCAGCATCCAGAGAAATCAAAAACTTCATAACAATTCGATTAGTCAAAGCAATCTAATCAATCGTAGCAATCAATCAAAATAAGTTAGTTAATCAACAGAAATCCATATATTTATATAATAACTTAATAACTTAATCTCTTTGATGAAATAGTTTTTCGTACAATCTGCATGGAATTTATAAATTAGGATCATACGATTGCAGCAGACAATCAAAATATGTAATTCAATACATCTTCAGTTATCGATTCAATCAACTTAATTCAATTAAAACAATCAAACTAATCAGTCAAAGAAACCAAATCAATCAGAGCAACAAATTATCAAAGTAATAAAACCAACCAAGCCAAGCAAACTCCAGTCCCAACCAGCAACCAGTTAAGAACTGAAACACTCCCACAGTTATGAACTGCAAGGTTTCTAAGCCAAGTCATATTTTTCATTGTATACCATGATACTTCTGTCGTAAGCGAGCTTAGTACTATTCCATTTTATCCCATCACGCTGTAATCTATACGGATACGTATTGCGACCTCAAATGTAAGGCCGTCTTCAACTGTAAGGCGTGTCTTGTACTTGAGTCGAGTCAAGTACAGGACACCGATGAGGGGCTTACAGTTGAGGTTGGAATTCGTATCTGTAAAGATTACAACGAAGGGAAATAAAATTGAATAGTACTGAACTCGTCTAGATTAACAAATTTCTGACGAGGTATACCACTCTCGTAATATGGTCTTGTTGTGTAGATACGCAACTAACTGCTTGGCTAATGAGGGAATTAGTTTAAGTTAATTTTTTTTTTCAAATTTAATGTAATTGTTATATTTTGTCTTTCAACTAATTTCTATTAAAGTATGTTTTCATTGAATCCTAAAATAGTTTGAAATTGTGTAGGCGCAATAATTTTAATTTACAAGAGATGTGCCATCAGCCAGCCTAGGGCTGAACATCTTTGTAATAAAAACAAAAAAACTCCAATTTCGAACATTTTATTTGCTTTTTTTTTTCCAAAGTTGGTTTCTCCATGTGATATGCAATACTTCCAGACGACTTCAGCTATGTTGCTCGTGATGGCCGTCCAATAAAAGACGATTGCTCTACTTGTACTACTTGAAGAACTTTTCGTGTATGGCCAGCATTTCCTTCCGCTTAGCCGGTTGCGGCAAATACCGGTTTGCTCCAACAGTTGAAATGCATAGAATATGTTATGGGTGGCTATGTCCAGTCTTTTGGTCGCCACTATGGTCTTTTCGGGTAGTCGAGACTGTAGTAAAGCATACATTGCATTCTGCACTGGATTACATGAGAATCCATCGATCAAGTTGAACGTATTGGACATCATCTTAGCACGCATCTTCAACAATGCCAGCACGGCATTTTTTCACTTGGAAAGATCGTACAATGGCCCTCCAGGCTTGGGAGCTCACTACCATATCCATGCAGATCGAGCAAAGCTGAACCGAAAAACACGAAACATACTTGAGCAGCATTGCCTTGACATCCAAACACATGTCGATAATTTCAGTTTATCCTCCGCGAATGTCAAAGTCACCCTTCGAGCGAGACAGTTCAATTTGATTGTCCATCGGCAGCTTCTAACGTATTGCATTTTTATACCTCTTCCTTGGCCTAAAATATGGGGTAACCTGTAGGCTTCCGTTATGACAATAAATAAATTACAAATTACCTTTCGTAAACGTTGTCCTGATAGACCTCATCAGCAAACAGCACCACCTTTTTTGTGTGCAAATTTGATGTTCTCACGCCAGCACCTGTCTGGTCGAGTTGCCGTGGGTGACGATGAGCAATATCCGCAGCTCACAGGTCTTCTTGGCATCTTTCAGTAGACGTCCAGTCCACATTGTTAGAATCCTCCAAATAGCAGAACAAGTGGCCATGTCGAACTCGGTTCATGATGGTCAGATACTGCTGGGTAGGGATTATAACACCGGGAAATTTGCCGTCGATTGGATATCTGGGTAGAGATATGAGCACTACGATAACACCGGACACATCGGCCGAAAGGATGGTTTTGTGGTCCAACGGAGCTCCACCGTATCGGTTCTGAATATACTGAGCAAAATGTTTCCGAATGATTTCGACTTCGTTCGCACCGGTGTATGAAGAAACACGATAGCAAAACAAGAAATCAAAATTAAGCATAATTTTTCATAACGACGTATGTAACAAAAGTAAACAAAACGAGGTTTTTAATACAACGTGAGAATCACACGCGGCTTTATAATACGCATCAATTTTACTGATTTCAGATCTTGAAATATGACATTGCCGTAAAATCCAATTGGACACGCGAAATGACATTCCACTTGAATGCAAGAAAACATGCGCAGGGCCTTCGCCCTTCAGTCGAGCAGCAAATTCGATCAGTTGTATCATGTTATTCGCAATAACATGTTATTCAAAGGTGTTATTCGACTCAGAAATGTATGGGAATATTACCTTCAAAAAACATGTTATTGGCCGAATAACACCAAAGCGCGAATAACATGTCATTCGACCGTAGTGTGGATATAGTATTAGATATTTTTATGAAATATATTGATTTAGATTATTAATTTTGATGTTTTATATCTAATTACAATGAAAACTAGATTTGTTTACAATTGTCAGTTCCGCCCTTTTGAAATGTTGATGCCGAATTGATTTTTGAATCAGAAACAGGAGGTAAACAAAAATGGAAATGACAACTGTTGTCAAACTGACGTGATTTGAATTGAGGGGCTTCTCAATGGTCGAGTGATTGTAATAATTGTAATCCGTCACTCCCCAGGGGTATATCATTGACGAATACATAGACCGAAATGTCCGGTACAAAGCCATCAGAAAATCGGGCACCATGTCTTCTTCTTCATTTTGAAGAAAATACCCCTCGTGGGTGACGAATTACATTACATAAATATTTATTTTACGAGCACTGACTTACCCCTCTCAACGTTTTGACAGTTTGTCTGTTTGTTTTTCTCCCTCACTTTGCGTCGTCGTTTCGGTTTTTCATTTTTGCTTATTTTTACGATATCCAAACACATCTTCATAAAATCGAAGACCACTTTATCAAGGATAATAATGTGGTCTTCGCGTATACGGTTGTGGCCATGGCGTCAAATTTGGTGTTAATATTCAGGAAGCAATAGTTTAATTTGCAGATGAAAGGTAAATAGAAATGCTTTGGAAATGAAAATTTTGATAATCATTTATCTTGTTTATCTCCCCACAGACTCGAATAGAAACGTCTCCGCAAACCAACCTGTAAACCACCGTTCAAACGCCGTCGATTGTATCTCATCATTTTCTCGCGATCCAACGTAAGTGTTCATCGCCAGCTTCAACCTATAGTATTCCGGTTAAGAACCGATGGTTTAAACATCAGTCGGATATTTGGGATCGCTACCGGTAAATTATGGGATAATTTCTGGAAGTCTGCCCACATATGAAACACCTCCGCATAATCCCCCGCCATCAAACGCCTATACACGACCTGGGAAGACCGCTAGCAGTTGAGCATGCGTAGCGTTCGTACTGGCCTTCTAAAGAGCAACAATTATATCCCATACTTTTCTCCGACGACGCACCATACGATTGTTCCGGAAATGATCATCGCTAGCGTAGAAACAAGGCCAACTGAAGTCCGATTCTAATATCCAAACAAGTAAGTTTATGATGAATGTTTATTCCATTTTATGTTGATTATGAGCAATGCGCTTAAATAATAATTAAATATAACGTTTGAGCTGAGGAAGGTCAATTTTAATTTTACCTAAGGGTGCGGCCAGAGTAGACGCGAAGTGCGAAGCGAAGCGTCCATACTATTTGACAGCTCCTTATTATTGATTATTATTCCTTTGCGTGCAGTTTTCACGCGGCGTCGCGTAGACGCGTCTACTCTGGCAGGCACCTAACTCACATAAAGTACCCAACATTAAAAAAACGGAAAAACAATAAATAATTCATTGTCATATTCATAATCATTATGAGAAAATGTGTATAAAGAATCACGCAATTAGCACACATATTAAATAAGTAAATATATCAAATCATAGTTATTTCTTGATTCCAGACGTTCATTGATCATCGGAGCATCGAAGATATTTGCGCATAACAGTAGCAGCAAAGCATCGATGTATTAAATAAATTGGAAGTGCTGATACCATCATAGAGACAACCCTGGTAAATCAGTCATTCTCCTCTAGCACGCAGCCTTCACCATGTAGATAGGCCATATGCGCGAGCCGGACCAAATTCCTTGGTTGGCTCCATTCAGACAAAAAAAGTGCTTGAACGAGAATGATCGCATGTGGCGACTTACGCTGATACAACTAAGTATTACTTTGAGGTTAATGAGATGCTGAAAGCGTTGGATCATGGCACCGCTGTTTACCAATTCGGCGACCCAGTGGACTATAACCGCCATTACCATCCGGAGCAGTCTAGCGCATTGTCACCTTGTACACACGCAAATGGTACGACATGATCAGCAGTCGCAGGAGATTAGAGGAAATGAAATGCTCTTAGAAGATCAATAACAGCTTCTTCCTCCTCCGGTACAAGAATCTGAACACCAACTGCAATAATATCAAGTGCACCATCATCCGCTACATTATGTTGCAGCTAACACCACTACACCAGCACCGGAATCATCACACCGGAATGATCAAATACCTTCTCAATGTCCTCAGAAACAACCTACTACCCGGAGAAATTCATTGAGTGAACCCAGTAGATTAATGTGGAACTGCTTGTCCATATTAGCCCAGCAAGCGTCGCCAGCAAGTTTACTCAGATATGGGTAAAAATTACCTATATTCGTTCCATATGTATTTATTGAAACATAAAAGTTGAAATTATAATTTCTTTGATTAGCTTATACCAAAATTAAATGTATAGGACATAAGATGGTACTGCCTCGAGTGCTGCACCAGCAGTTGAAAAAGTGGTTGACGGGACCATCTGCCATTTGTTGAACTCTCGAATCAGGAATATGCTTGTAGGTGGCAGGTGTTTTGTGGGACACATGTGGTGTAGTCTACTATTTATTCATAACTGGTTTATTGTCCTTGATGCATATATAATAGGGTGATACAAATACAACATCCCCCCTTTTTTTTGAAAAGCAACAAATTTACGTACATTAGTAATTAAGGCAAGTAAAAAAAAATTACATCAAATAATCTGAAAACCGCTTCGGCTTAACTACCTCTCGCCTAGGTCGAGCTGCTATAGACGACAACGGGATATCACTCTCTTCTATGGCTGCATTGAGCCTGCCATCCATGCCCAACGCGCGAGACGACTGCTGTTCAGCCTGTGGCGGTGACCAAGCTCCAGCGCCATGTGGATTGCCCTTGTTGTAGTCATGTCGTTCAAAAATACGTTTTTCTGGAACATTCGTCGAGTCACGATGCTCATTATCGCCGCACTGCCTCGTTGATTGCTGATGATTCAAGTTTCCTTGTTGCTTAGGCTGCACCTCGGGCTGCACATTATGCTGATTTTCTACTTGTGCGGCTTGGCTAGTTGTTGGCACTGGTTTTACGTGTACTGCACTTCTACGATATACAGCACCCTCATTCGTTTGGACTTCACACGATTGATCTTCATGTCGCCGCCGCAAAATAGCTTGTTCCCATGTTGATTGCAGGTCAGGCCTCCGTTGTACCAAAACATTCGCTCCAATCTGCAACTCTGGTAGCTTCTTCGCTTTCTTATCGTAGCTCATCTTAGTAACAGTCCTTTTATGTCGGATACTTTCTTCCACATGAGACGCTTGTGGTGGCCTTAAACGGTTAGTTACAACTGGTATTGTACTCCTAGTATCTCTTGAACATAATCTTTGGTTCGGACTTAATCCAACGGCGTTCGGAGTATTGCGATGCTGTTGCAAAGCTCTCCAGAAGTCTGTACCGCTTTTTGCACACTTTCGGTACAGTTGCTTTACTGCTTTCACTGCCGACTCCGACTTTCCATTTCCCTGTGCATGATAGGGAGACGAGGTTACAGGTGCAAAATCCCATTGACGTCCAAACTTAAGCCATTCTTCATTGTCAAACTGTGGACCGTTGTCTGTGACCACCACCTCTGGACTGCCGTGGCGTGCAAAATTACGTTTGCAAGCACTAATAATGGTTGTTGTCTTAGTATTATTCAAAAAATCTACTTCCACAAAATCTGAGTAACTGTCAGCGGTTACCATTATAGCGATCTTTTTACCTTCCGTCTTGATTTCGCCGAGATCAATATTTACTCGTTGAAAGGGATATTCCGGAATCGGGTGTGTTGTCATTGGAGGTTTACGTTGTTGTCCACTGAACTCCATACATACCATGCAGTTTTTAATGTAGTTTGCAACCTGGTCGCTCATGCCTGGCCAAAAAAAAGACTCTCTAGCCGCACGAAGAGTGTAGTCAATACCTAAATGCGCTATGTGTAGATTTTCCAGTACTTTTTTTCGAAGGCTTTTGGGTACCAAAACTCTTCCGCTTTTGAAGATTATGCCTCGATATGATGACAGTTCGTTCTTCATCGCCCAGTATGTATGCATCTCATCATCAAGATCTGCTTTCCTTTCAGGCCAACCTTCATTGAGCAATGTCATCAGTTTGCTTAAAGTCCAATCCTTTCGGGTTTCTGCTGCGATTTCTCCAAAACGGTAATCCGAAATATTAATAAACTCCATTACGTTGATGCTTTCGATCTCTTGGAACGCCGCGTCCACTTTTCCGCATGTATTCGCTATTTCGTTCGGAATCGTTGTAGCTGTCCTGGAGAGCAAATCAGCTATATGCATTTCGCTACCCTTTCGATAGCGCACGCGAATATCGTATCGCTGTAACGTCATCCTCATTTTCTGCAGCCGAAGTGGTGCATCCGTTATCGGCTTTCCAAAAATATCTTCCAATGGTTTGTGGTCCGATTCCACTACCGTATACCGCCCTGCTACGTATTGGTCAAATCTTTTGCACGCGAAAACAATGGCCAAACATTCTCGCTCGATTGGTGCATAATTACTCTCCGTCTTGTTGAGCGTTCGAGAAGCATAAGCTACTGGTCGCCCGTCTTGGAGTAAAACACACCCAACACCACTCATACTCGCATCGCATTGAATGACAAGTGTTTCTGCTGGATCATAATAACGTAGTATTGGTGCTTCCGTTACCAACTTCTTGATAAGCAGAAAGGCATCCGCTGCCTCTCTATCCCAATCATATTCTGCGGTATCACGAGTCAGATTCCGAAGGGGAGCACTCACTTCAGCTAGCCTTGGAAGATAACGCCCCAGGTACGTTACTAGTCCTAAAAATGTTAGCAACTCTTTTTTATTCTTCGGGGCTTCGATGTTCAATACCGCTGATATTTTTCCAGGATCAGGTTTTACTCCTTCATCTGTTAAAATGTGCCCAAAAAATGGAACTGATGTTAATGCCACTTTCGCTTTTGCTCGGTTTAGCTTCAATCCTCTCTCTCTGCACCTCTGAAGAACTGCTTTTAAATTCTGATTGTGGTCCAGCATAGCCGCTTCCAGCGTATCACCACATCCAAATACTACTACATCATCCGCCAAGCAACGTACTCCTCGTATACCCGCAATAACCTGCTGCTGCGCTTTTTGAAATACCTCAGGTGCGCACGAAACTCCGAACGGCATCCGCTTCCAACGATATACGCCCATTGGTGTCCAGAAAGCTGTCAAATCAGCACTACGTTCTTCCAGCTCGAGATGCCAAAATCCGTTCTTGGCATCGAGAATGCTGAATATTTTGCTTTTGCGAATTCGGGAAGTAACTCCTCTATAGTAGGAATCTGATGATTCATTCTTCTAATTGCCCGGTTGAGCTCCGCCGGATCCACACACAATCGCAGTTTATCACCTTTCTTGACTAGAACCAGATTACTCAACCACTCCATGTGCTTGTTCACTGGTTCTACGATTCCTCTTTTCTCCAGGTCCTCAATCTTCAGCTTCAGTTCCGGGAGATAAGCTAATGGAATACGTCGCGCCTTCTGTTGAACAGCTGTAACGGAGTCATCGATTTCAATTTTAAATTTCCCTTCGAACCTTCCGTCGCCTTCAAAGACGTCGTGATACTTACGTAGTATCTGTTCACAGTCTTGATGCAGTGTATTAACGTTGTAGATGTCATGTACCTTTATGATGCCAAGGTCTATAGCTGACTGCGATGACAGTAAAGGTGGTCGAGTTTTCTTGACAATCACAAAGGATAGCTTTTTGGTTCCATCCTTGAGCAAAACTTCCAATTCTGCTTTACCTTTCGGTTTGATTATTTTACCAGAATAGCACCTTAACTTGAGCTTCGTATCGCTAATGTTCGGATTCGGCAATATGCGCTTCAAATCGCGATAGCATAATACATTCACCCTCGCACCGGTATCAACTTGGATTTCCAGAGGTTTGATCTTTCCCGTTCCATCAACTACTTTTAATTTTACCATGATTCTGCTAGTGTCTTTCAAATGACCACTATCCACTTTTGCGATATCGACAAATTCACATTCTTCCTCGTCTTCTGAGCTCTCCGTATTCCCATCAGCGTCCTCTAACTGCTTCACGTGTCTGCTCTTGAATTTGTTTCTCTTGTTCTTTGCACGGCACACGCTTCTGAAGTGGTTCAATTTTCCACATACTAGGCATTTCTTACCGTAGGCAGGGCACTTGTTTTTATCCTTCTGATGCTTTCCACCGCAATATTTACAGTTGTACTCGAATCTCCTGGTAGTTGTCACTTTACAAGTGTCCATCGTAGATTCTGCGACCGCCGTCATACGTTCATATTTCTTTGCCAAATCTTCGATCTGTTGATGTTCGTTGAGTTTTTCACCATATCATTGACCGAAATATCACCTGCTCTTAGCAACTCCTTCCTTACTTTATGGTCCCGAATTCCAGCAATCAGTCGATCTTTCAAGATTTCTTCTTGCTGTGCCGCTGTATATCCGCAGGCTGATAACTTCTTCTTCAACCGTGTCACAAATTCTTCTATCTTTTCTCCATCGCTCTGGCACATAGTGTTGAACTCCGCTCGCTCCATACGTTTGTCCCGCTGGGGAGCCAGATGCTGCTCAATTTTATTCAAAATTGCAGTCGGTGTTGCACGATCAGCTGCCGATAGTTGTAATTCTTCTACCAGCATCACACCATCTACTCCCATGACGGCCATCAGCGTTGCTATTTGCTGGTTAGCTGCTTTCTCCTCCAACTCCGTAGCGACGGCGTAGTAGTTCCATTGCAACTTAAATATTTTGATCGCCTCTCTGTTATTTTCCCCCAGCTTCAGTGGTAGAGGAACTGGGATGTTAGCCATTTTGAGGTTATACTTTCACTTGCACTTGAAAACTAAATTTTCGTTGCTATATTTGGCCAAATTCCGACCCGTTCTCCCGGCACTATCGACTCCCGACTTATCGCTCGCGATTCCAACCAACTTCGTGATTCAATCAACGCAAATTGGCCACTTCTGACACCATGTTTTGTGGGACACATGTGGTGTAGTCTACTATTTATTCATAACTGGTTTATTGTCCTTGATGCATATATAATAGGGTGATACAAATACAACACTGGCGAACATGGATCACGATGTTGACAGTGCTGCAAAGAGAATATGTTCTTAGTAGAGAAGAGGTTCATGTACATAGTTCATTTATGGAATTGTCGACAAGACTTCTTTTTGTCACACATTAAGAATTAAACGCAACTTGTGTAACGGCTCAAATCGTTATGTCCAATGAAAAAAAAAACTTAGCACTTTCGTGGAACTTATGAGGAAAATTTCTCTAGGCGACCATTTCGGGTTTCAACTTAAAATGATCAAAACTTACCTCAAATGCATCTGGCGAGTACGGCGTCTACTACAAATTCAGTGAGTATCAGTAGGTGGATTCCGCATTCTAAGATCCGTGTCTTGCAAAGTCCGTTATGTCGTGATGGGGATTTTGTTGATGAATTATCCCCACGAAAGCCCAATTTGCGACTAGGGGGTGATGGTAATTTTCAATACCAGCCGATGACCTTGTGAGCATCTTCATAGCCGTGAAGGAAATAACGCCAGCCGAAACCTCGTCCGAAACACCGTTAGTACTATTGTTCCGATAGTAGTCCTGTCTCCTGTTTCGACATTGGTCGGAAGGAACGGTATTTGTTGCTTCGATTTTTCACCGGCACCAGTAGGTTGACAACAACCTGGGAAGATGCTGTAAGGATAACGGAAATAATGGCATAGTGTGTTGGAATCGTGCATCATCATAAGCTTACCTGATCCTGATTTTATTCATTTATGATAAAATAAATACACAGCTTGATTGTAAATTCACATATGATTGGTCTCAACCATAATTTAGTATTTACTAGACCTGTGATATTCACACGAAAATAAGGACGACAAGAAAATCAAGGTTTTTTCGATGAAAACGATAATTATAAACAATAATTATTTAATTTAGGATAATTTAGGATTACATTCAATCAAGGATGGATGAGAAATTTAGGTTCGATCATTTAGTAGCTTGTCAAAAACTCGTATCAGAAGCTGAGTTTCAAAATATGTTGTTGAGTAGATTTTTTTATAACTCTGTATAACAGTTCGTTGCTTGAATTATTTATTATTTATTCAGACTAAGGCCGAAGTGGCCTGTGCGGTATATAAGAGTCTTCTCCATTCGGCTCGGTCCATGGCTACACGCCGCCAACCACGCAGTCTACGGAGGGTCCGCAAGTCATCTTGCCCGCTCCGCACCTCGCCTTCTTGTGCCCGTCGGATAGTTGTCGAGAACCATTTTCACCGGGTTACTGTCCGACATTCTGGCTACGTGCCCGGCCCACCGCAGTCGTCCGATTTTCGCGGTGTGAGCGATGGATGGTTCTCCAAACAGCTGATGCAACTCGTGGTTCATTCGCCTCCTCCACGTACCGTCCGCCATCTGCACCCCACCATAGATGGTACGCAGCACTTTCCTTTCGAAAACTCCAAGTGCGCGTTGGTCCTCCACGAGCATCGTCCAGGTCTCGTGTCCGTAGAGGACTACCGGTCTAATGAGCGTTTTGTAGACTGTTAGTTTGGTACTGCGGCGAACTCTATTCGATCGGAGCGTCTTGCGGATTCCAAAGTACGTACGATTTCCAGCCACTATGCGTCTCCGAATTTCTCTGCTGGTGTCATTTTCGGCAGTCACCAGTGAGCCCAATTACACATATTCTTCTACCACCTCGATTTCGTCACCACCGATGCAAACTCGCGGTGGGTGGCTCACATTGTCTTCTCTTGAACCTCTTCCTATCATGTACTTTGTCTTCGACGCGTTGATGACTAGTCCGATCCGCTTAGCTTCCCTCTTCAGTCTGATGTAGGCTTCCTCCATCTTCTCAAAGTTACGTGCCATAATATCTATGTCGTCGGCGAAGCCAAATAACTGGACGGACTTATTGAAAATTGTACCACTCGTGTTAATCCCTGCTCTTCGTATTACCCCTTCCAAAGCGATGTTGAATAGCAGACACGAAAGACCATCACCTTGCCGTAACCCTCTGCGGGTTTCGAAGGGACTCGAGAATGCCGATCCATCGTCGCTTTGATCAACCGTGTCAGTTTATCCGGAAAACCGTGTTCGTGCATTAGCTGCCATAGCTGGTCCCGATCGATTGTATCATATGCGGCTTTGAAGTCGATGAATAGATGATGTGTGGGCGCGTTGTATTCGCGGCATTTCTGCAGTACTTGGCGAATGGCGAACACCTGGTCCGTGGTGGAGCGTTCGCCCATAAAACCCGCCTGGTACTGCCCCACGAACTCCCTTGCAGTTGGTGCTAGTCGACGGCATAAAATTTGGGAGAGTACCTTGTAGGCGGCGTTCAGCAATGTGATTGCGCGGTAGTTGCTACAATCTAGCTTATCGCCCTTTTTGCAGATGGGACACACGACACCTTCCATCCACTCCTGCGGCAAAACTTCCTCCTCCCAAATCTTGGTAATGACCCAGTGCAGCGCTCTAGCCAGTGCCTCACCTACTTGATGGGCTACAGCTCTTCGATGAACCTACGCCGAATGGAGTATCCTTCTCCACTGGACTCGATCCTGGGCCAATCGCTTCCAGTCGCCCTGAACATTGAGCGCCCTCAGGTCCTCTTCAACTGCAAAAAGCCATCGTGTACGCGGCCTTCCACGAAGCCTGCGGCCTCTTCCGGGTTCTCTACTAAATATTATCTTCGCTTGTCGTTTTTCCGGCATACGAACAACGTGACCAGCCCACCGTAGTCTGCCGTGTTGCATAAGCTTAATAATATCCAGCCCTTTATATACCTGGTACAATTCGTGGTTCATGCGACGCCGCCAGATACCGTTCTCCTGTTTACCGCCGAGTATTGTCCGCAGCACCTTACGCTCAAACACTCCGAGAGCTCTCCGATCAGCCTCCTTTAACGTCCATGTCTCATGGCCGTATAAAGCCACCGGAAGAATCAGAGTAGTATACAGCGCGAGTTTTGTTTTCGTTTGCAGACTACGGGACTTAAGCTGGTTACGAAGTCCGTAATAAGCCCTATTTGCAGCTGCAATACGCCTTTTCACCTCGCGGGTAACATCATTATCGCACGTCACTAATGTTCCAAGATACACAAATTCTTCTACCACTTCAAATTTTTCACCATCCAGCACTATTTCGCTACCACCACCACTAATGAACCCACGTTGATTGCCAGCGACCATGTACTTCGTTTTGCTGGTATTGATCGTGAGTCCAATCCTCGCTGTCTCCCTCTTAAAAGGCGCGAAAGCCTCTTCCACGGCGCGGCGATCAATTCCGATAATATCGATATCGTCCGCAAATCCCAGGATGCGATTTTGGGATAATGGTACCGCTTCTTTGCACACCAGCTCTCCTAATCGCTCCCTCGAGCGCTATATTGAACAGTAGGTTCGAGAGTGCATCACCCTGCTTTAATCCATCTAAGGTAACAAATGACGTCGATATTTCATCCGCAACCCTTACACTTGATTTCGATCGGT
This sequence comes from Armigeres subalbatus, assembly GCF_024139115.2. NCBI lineage: Eukaryota > Metazoa > Arthropoda > Insecta > Diptera > Culicidae > Armigeres > Armigeres subalbatus. Next base: position 210,494,857 of record NC_085140.1, on the reverse strand, counting down.
CCAACGTTATACGAATCAGCCGTATCAGTTTCGCCGGAAAACCATGTTCAAGCATAATTTGCCATAATTCATTCCGTTTCACTGAATCGTACGCCGCCTTGAAATCAATAAACAGATGATGTGTCTGCAAGTTGTACTCCCGGAATTTATCAAGGATTTGTCTCAGGGTAAACATTTGATCCGTCGTTGATCGGCCCTCACGAAAACCTGCTTGGTATTCGCCGACGAAGGACTCTTCAAGCGGTCTCAATCTGTTGAACAGAATACGGGACATAATTTTGTACGCCGAATTAAGGAGGGTTATTCCTCGGTAATTGGCGCACTCCAGTCTGTGCCCTTTCTTAAACAGAGGGCAAATGAGGCCGTCCAACCAGCTAGCAGGCATTTCCTCGTCTTCCCATATTTTCGACATAATATGGTGCAGAACTTCATAAAGCTGCTCACTGCCATGTTTGAGAAGTTCAGCCGGGAGCTGATCCTTCCCCGCAGCCTTATTGTTTTTCAGCTCTTTGACAGCTTTTTTAACCTCATCTAGTGTAGGTGACTCCACAGCTTGTCCATCGTCGCTAATATTTATTCTGTTCACCGATGCACCGTCACTTCCTCCATTCACCAAAGTCTCGAAGTGTTGCTTCCACCTGGCAGCCACTTCAGTTTTATCTGTCAGCAAATTCCCTTGTTGGTCGTTGCACATGACGGGAGATGGCGCTGTCTTTCTCCGCACGCCATTGACAGACTCATAAAACCTCCGCATATCGTTCTGCTCCATTTTTCCTGCGCCTCACTAATCACTTGTTCTTCGTACTCTTTTTCTTCCTGCGGTGGGTTCGTTTTTCGGCTGCTCTTGCTTCCTTGTACCGATCTCTATTCGATCGGGTACCTGACACCAACATCCGGCTTCTGGCAACGTTCTTCTCGTCTGTCACTCTCTGGCACTCCACATCGAACCATCCCGTCCTGGGTCGCCTCTGTGCAGTGCCTACCACTTCTCGTGCTGTTGTGCTCACCGCTCCATGGATCGACTCCCATAGATCGTTGATGTTGTCGCTAACGTTGATTGCACTTATCCGTTCGTCGAGCTTCTGGCGGTACTCAGCCGATACTCCTTCCGCCGACAATCGCTGGATATTGTAACGCATCGTTCGCTGTGATCTTTCGTTCGATACAGTTGACAACCGTGATCGAATTTTACTGACAACGAGGTAGTGATCAGAGTCAATGTTCGGACCTCTGAATGTCCGCACATCGATAACATCCGAGAAATGGCGCCCATCCACCAGAACATGGTCTATCTGGTTGCAAGTTTCACCATTTGGGTGTCTCCAGGTGTGCTTTCGGATGTTCTTTCGTGCGAAGTAGGTGCTACTGATGGCCATCCCTCTGGCAGCAGCAAAATTTACTAGCCGTAGGCCGTTGTCATTGGTAGCGGACTGAAGGCTCTCCCTACCGATTATAGGACGGAAAAAGTCCTCTCTACCGACCTGAGCGTTAGCGTCTCCGATAACAATTTTCACGTCATGCTTTGGGCACTCTCCATAGGCTTTATCAGAACATTCATAAAACGTGTCCTTCACGTCGTCGGATTTATCGTTTGTCGGTGCGTACACGTTGATTAGGCTGTAATTGAAGAATTTGCCCCGTATCCTCAACACACAGATTCGTTCGCTAATGGGTTTCCACCGCATCACTCGCTTCATCTGCTTGCCCATCACTACGAAACCAACTCCATGCTCTGCTTTTTCACCGCCGCTGTGATAGATGTTATACTTGAATGCAGTATTGGTCGTGGGGTCCACGGCTCGGAATTCACGTTCTCCGGATCTAGGCCATCGGACTTCTTGAATAGCAGCCACGTTCACTCCAACCTTCTGCAGTTCACGAGCCAGAAGGCTCACTCGTCCAGGTTCATTTAGGGTCCTGACATTCCAGGTACCGAGTTTCCAATCATAGTCCTTATTTCGTTGCCGGGTCGGTTGCCAAAAATAACGTTCTCTTTTTCTTCTATCTCCATTTTTCGTGGTATTTGTGCCTCACCACCGTGTTTAAATAGCTCTTCTGGTAGTTGGTCAACCCCAGGGGCTTTGTTGTTCTTCAGCCGGCCAATCTCCTCCTGGATTTCCTGGAGATCCGGAGCCGGTAAAATTATGTCCTGCGCGCGTTCTCCCAGGTACATCACCATACCGCCATCTTCGTCTGCCACATCGCCATTCAGGTGTTCTTCGTAGTGCTGTCGCCACCTTTGGATCACCTCACACTCGTTCGTAAGAAGGTTCCCGTTTATGTCCTTGCACATATCAGGCTGTGGCACGTGGCCCTTACGTGAACGGTTTAACTTCTCATAGAACTTTCGTGTGTTATTAGCGCGGTACAGTTGCTCCGTCTCGTCACGGTCTCGATCTTCCTGCTGGCGCTTTTTCCTCCGGAAAATCGAGTTTTGTCTGTTCCGCGCCTGTTTATATCGTGCCTCGTTCGCCCTCGTGCGGTGTTGCAGCAATCTCGCCCATGCTGCATTCTTCTCTTCCACTAACTGCTCACATTCGCCGTCATACCAGTCGTTTCTCTGATCCGGGCGCACCGTGCCAAGTGCAGCGGTTGCGGTGCTACCAATGGCGGATCGAATATCTCTCCAGCAATGTTCAAGAGACGCTGCGCCTAGCTGCTCTTCCGTTGGAAGTGCCACTTCCAGCTGCTGCGCGTATTCTTGGGCAAGTCTACCGTCTTGTAGCCGCCCAATGTTAAGCCGCGGCGTCCGACTTCGACGCGTGTTGTACACCGTCGAGAATTTTGAGCGCAGGCATACTGCAACGAGGTAGTGGTCGGATTCAATATTCGCACTGCGGTAAGTGCGGACGTTCGTGATGTCGGAGAAGAATTTACCGTCGATTAGAACGTGGTCGATTTGGTTTTCCGTTTCTTGGTTAGGTGATCTCCATGTGGCCTTGTGGATATTTTTGCGGGGGAAGAAGATGCTTCGGACTACCATTCCGCGGGAGGCTGCAAAATTTATGCATCGTTGGCCGTTGTCATTCGATACGGTGTGCAGACCATCCGGTCCGATGACCGGTCTATACATTTCCTCCCTTCTTACCTGTGCGTTCATGTCACCGATGACGATTTTGACGTCCCGCAGTGGGCATCCATCGTATGTCTGCTCCAGATGTACATAGAAAGCTTCTTTCTCGTCGTCGGGTCTCCCTTCGTGTGGGCAGTGCACGTTGATGATGCTATAGTTGAAGAAACGGCCTTTAATCCTCAGCTTGCACATCCTTGTGTTGATTGGCTGCCACCCAATCACGCGTTGGCGCATCTTACCCAGCACTATGAAGCCGGTTCCCAGCTCGTTGGTGGTGCCACAGCTTTGGTAGAAGGTAGCCGCTCGATGCCCGCTTTTCCACACTTTCTGTCCTGTCCAGCAAATCTTCTGCAGCGCCACGACGCGACGTCGAAGACGTTGCGGGGATGTAATTCATCGTAAATCATCCTGTCACAACCTGCGAAACCTAGCGACTTGCAGTTCCATGTTCCAAGCTTCCAATCGTGATCCTGTATTCGTCGCCTAGGTCTTTGCCGATTATATCGAGTCGCATTATCTCTTATATTGTTCGTAATGATTGGTTTTCCAGGCGGCTTATTGGGCCTGCGCAAACCTCCTGTCTCGTCGGAGGGCCGTCGTGTGAGGGCTGTTTAGCGTCCCACCTAACACCAGGACTTGGGCTTGTGCGCTTTGAGCGGCACACGGTCGCTTTGGAGGGCCTACTTGCGGATACATGCAGCTTTTTATAGAGGTTTAACAGGGCCCACTGTCAAACCCCACCACATCCTAGGCAAGCCCCCCAACTCGCAGATGGCCTGGGGAGGGATCGTCAAGCCCTTGGACATAGTCCCTGCTGCCCTATTCGTTGCTTGAAGTCAAGCTCGAATACCACCAGTTTCAAAATGTACGAGTTAATTGTAATAACTTTTACTAAGATCATCATTAATGGGCGCGAGTATTTTGATCACCTTTGCAGCGCTGTTAGGGCCGATGTCCACATAGCGGTTTTTTAAGCAGCGTGGGCGACGATACTGCTCTGCCAAATGACTAATACTCGCGCCCGTTAATCTTGCTCTATATTTGGGCTTATTCTACGAGTCGAGTGACGTGAGGTGAGTCGATGTTAGCAATTCTCACGTGAGGTGACCATGTTATTCAAATGGGGCTATACGACTTAAACGATCATGACTAAAGATTCGCAACCTGTATTAAAATCGATTACTAATTATTGGGGCGATTCATCAATATGCAGTTTTGGTTGAGTGAAAGCTCTGGCGTATTCCTTCTAGCTATGTAGGTTTTCTTTTAACCTGTGCTTAATGAGGAAGCGCCATAATCAGTATAATGAAAAAAAAAATTCCCCATACTAATTTGCATGCAGACTTGAAACGGCTTGTGCTAAATCAGTTTTAATCCAATGGATCTAAAATTTTCAGAGGACACTCAGAACATGATGAAGAATCAGATGAGCACTGTGGAGCAAAATCAATTTTTTGAACCACCCCAGCTGGTACAAGGTGGAAAAACATGGTACAATATGTACTATAGGGTATATAACCATGGTACTTGTACCACAATTGTGTCTTCAGTATGGTTATGGTTTTTTATGGTTTTCCACGTTATACCAGCATGGTACAAGGTGACACACTTGTGGTACAACTTGTACCATGGTACGAATACCACCAGTGTGTCATTAATATAAGTATGTACCTATCTTGTGTGGCAAGTACAATGGGTACACTATGCCCTGGATACCGAGAATGTTTCGCACCGACCGAGAATTGAACTCGCCATCTCCGGATAGGCAATCCTACGTATTTGCTCGCAAGGTTAACTAGAAGTTCCTATGGTACACATCAGTGATATACCGTGGTAACTGTACCACAAGTCTGTCTTTATACTAAAGACACACCTGTGGTATTTGTACCATGGTACAAGGTGACAAGAAAATAATTCTAAGACTATCTTTGATGAAGACAATAATAGATATGACACTCATTTCAAGATTTTTGTACCATGGTACTTGTACCACCAGTGTGTCATTAGTATTAGTACCTATTACTTTTGACGTTGAAATATTTAGGTATATGTAAAGTTGCAACTAAGTGGTGTTTTCAAATTAAAGAGTAATAAGTTTTTTACGTGAGTGTAGGACTTCGCAAAGGAAGCAAATCAATTTTAACAAGATGTTTAAACTGTAATCAACTAAATTAATCAACCTTTTTTTCTTCTAATGTTACAGAAAAGCCTTAAAATAGATGGCTAAGAGACAAATCTGCAGTATCCGGGGGATTTTTTAATTTTCCATTAGAGCCAGAGCTAAGGGTGACGATATTGCCCCACTTTCCCCTAAGTGGGATTGTTGGTGCGAGATTCATCATCTTCTTCTTATTGGTATTACACCCCCACACTGGGACAAAGCCGCCTCGCAGCATAATGTTTATTAAGCACTTCCACAGTTATTAATTGCGAAGTTTTTAAGCCAAGTTACCATTTTTGCATTTGTATATCATGAGGCTAACACGATGATACTTTTATGCCCAGGGAAGTCGAGGCAATTTCAAATCCGAAAAATTCCTAGACCGGCAACGGGAATCGAACCCAGTCACCCACAGCATGGTCTTGCTTTGCAGCCGCGCGTCTTACCGCACGGCTAAGGAGGGCCCCAAATAGAGAGATTCATAGTGGGTTATTTTTTCTATTAACATTGTTGGAAATGCACTGTATACCAAGTAATCCCCAACATAAGGTATCGGCAGGTATTTCCGGCTATTGCGCTTCGGCATACCCTCTTTAAGGCCTGAACGTAATGAAATGGAACGGAACCGCACGGCTAAGGAGGGCCCCAAATAGAGAGATTCATAGTGGGTTATTTTTTCTATTAACATTGTTGGAAATGCACTGTATACCAAGTAATCCCCAACATAAGGTATCGGCAGGTATTTCCGGCTATTGCGCTTCGGCATACCCTCTTTAAGGCCTGAACGTAATGAAACGGAACGGTGACGGTAACGGCAAGATTTGACATTTAGCCGATATATTCCCTGTCAAATCCTGCCGTTCCCGTAGCCCTTTTGTTCCATTGCGTTCAGGGCTTTGAACTCAAATACAACATTGGAAATTCTCGAATGAGCACACAGAATTACGGAGGAGTTATAACAAAAGCAAATTTTGCTAATAAACAAGGGTGTGCCGGGAATGAGACCCTGCCGGGAATACCATCCGTATTCCTACATTGTTTTAAAACGTTCACATTGAGCGACCAACTAGAGTTGATTTGTATGAATTATCCTTCTTTCTGTTTTTTTTTCGAGCGGTGTGCCAAGCGGGAGCATTCAGTACTTAATAATTATTTATGCGTATTATTTTTCGCAGCTTTCTATTGTCAAAAAGAGATTTAGGTAGTTGGCTAATAGCAATATGGCAATATCAGCGATAGTGAGTCATCATAAATCCGCAATTCCGATCCGGTGTAATAGCACGACGACAACAAAGCAGCTTTTCACTTGGACAGTTCCGATTCGATTTCCACTGTAGAAAAAACCTAGCGGCACGGAAGTCGGCGGTCTTCAGAGACTTCAAATCCTAAAAAAGAGCAAAAAAGTTCAGCATGGCAGATATGAAGAACAATGATATTTTTGCCTTTCTCGTACAACAAAGTTGTACCGAAAGGCTATCTTTTCACTCCAAGAACGAACTTTTTATAGAAGGCCCGGAGACCCACAGTGTTATATACCAATCGACTCAGCTTAACGAACTGAGCACATGTCTGTCTGCCCGTGTGTATGTGTGTGCACAAAAGCAAAGAAAAATATTAGACAACTTTTCATATATGTAGTAGTCCTTAACCGATTTTCTTGCAACAAGTTTTATTCGCCAGAGGACAAAGCCTAGTTGATCACTATTAGATTCGATAAAGTTCAAAAGTTATAAAGAAAATAATACATTGAACCGAGCCATATGAGCACCATATAAAGTTGGTGTCTCGACTAAATACGAGAAAGGCAGTATCACTACTCGGTGAATTAAGTTGATTTTTTTTTAAGATTATTACATTTTATTTCAAATCATCATTAATAAATTTGAGTGGATATGCATTGTTAGGAATTTTCTGGGAGAACTCTTAGAAGAATTTTGAAATACTTAAATAGAAACGTATCAAATTTTCTGGAATAATTAATAATTGAATTTCAATGAGACTTCCTGGAAGAATTCCTGAAGAAATTTCCGGAAAAAATCCCGGAGGGCTAGTAAGAAGTGGGTTAAAAGAATTCCATGTGAATTTCGAAAGGAAGTCAAAAAGAACTTCTATATATGTAGTTCATTTCATTTATTTAGTTAACATCTAAACAGATAACGCAGAATCAACAATTTGACGCCACAATACACGGTTCGAGGCCGCATCTCTCCATCCTCGGATACGCCCCACGGTCGCCAAGCCGTTTTGCACCTGGTCTGCCCATCTCGCTCGCTGCGCTCCATGCCGTCTCGTACCTGCCGGACCGGAAGCGAACACCATCTTTGCAGGGTTGCTGTCCGGCATTCTTGCAACATGTCCTGCCCATCGTACCCTTCCGGCTTTGGCTACCTTCTGGATACTGGGTTCGCCGTAGAGTTGGGCGAGCTCATGGTTCATTCTTCGCCGCCACACGCCGTCTTCTTGCACACCGTCAAAGATGGTCCTAAGCACCCGTCTCTCGAATACTCCGAGTGCTTGCAAGTCCTCATCGAGCATTGTCCATGTTTCATGTCCGTAGAGGACAACCGGTCTTATAAGCGTCTTGTACATGACACATTTGGTGCGGTGGCGAATCTTTTTCGACCGCAGTTTCTTCTGGAGCCCGTAGTAGGCCCGACTTCCACAGATGATGCGCCTTCGTATTTCACGAATAACGTTGTTGTCAGCCGTTATTAAGGATCCGAGGTAGACGAATTCCTCGACCACCTCGAAGGTATCCCCGTCTATCGTAACACTGCTTCCCAGGCGGGCCCTGTCGCGCTCGGTTCCGCCCACAAGCGTGTACTTTGTCTTTGACGCATTCACCACCAGTCCAACTTTTGTTGCTTCACGTTTCAGGCGGGTGTACAGCTCTGCCACCTTTGCAAATGTTCGGCCGACAATGTCCATGTCATCCGCGAAGCAAATAAATTAACTGGATCTGTTGAAAATCGTACCCCGGTTGTTACACCCGGCTCTCCGCATGACACCTTCTAGCGCAATGTTGAAAAAGAGGCACGAAAGTCCATCACCTTGTCTTAGTCCCCGGCGCGATTCAAACGAACTGGAGTGTTCGCCCGAAATCATCACACAGTTTTGCACACCATCCACCGTTGCTTTGATCAGTCTGGTAAGCTTCTCAGGGAAGCTGTTCTCGTCCATAATTTTTCATAGCTCTTTGCGGTCTATACTGTCGTATGCCGCCTTGAAATCAACGAACAGATGGTGCGTTGGGACCTGGTATTCACGGCATTTTTGAAGGATTTGCCGTACAGTAAAGATCTGGTCCGCTGTCGAGCGGCCGTCAACGAAGCCGGCTTGATAACTTCCCACGAACTCGTTCAATAATGGTGACAGACGACGGAAGATGATCTGGGATATCACTTTGTAGGCGGCATTAAGGATGGTGATCGCTCGAAAGTTCTCACACTCCAGTTTGTCGCCTTTCTTGTAGATGGGGCATATAACCCCTTCCTTCCACTCCTCCGGTAGCTGTTCGGTTTCCCAGATTCTGACTATCAGTTTGTGCAGGCAAGTGGCCAGCTTTTCCGGGGCCATCTTGATGAGCTCAGCTCCGATACCATCCTTACCAGCTGCTTTATTGGTCTTTAGCTGTTAAATGGCATCCTTAACTTCCCTCAAAGTGGGGGCTGGTTGGCTTCCATCGTCCGCTGAACTGACGTAGTCATCTCCTCCGCTGCCTTGACTTTCACTGCCTGTACTCTCAGCGCCATTCAGTTGTTCCTCGTAGTGCTGCTTCCACCTTTCGATCACCACACGTTCGTCCGTCAAGATGCTCCCATCCTTATCCCGGCACATTTCGGCTCGCGGCACGAAGCCTTTGTGGGATGCGTTGAGCTTCTGATAGAACTTGCGTGTATCTTGAGAACGGCACAGCTGTTCCATCTCCTCGCACTCCGCTTCTTCCAGGCGGCGTTTCTTCTTCTGAAAAAGGCGGGTCTGCTGTCTCCGCTTCCGTCTATAACGTTCCACGTTCTGCCGGGTACCTTGCTGCAGCGCGACCGCCCGCGCTGCGTCCTTCTCCTCCAGAATCTGTCTGCACGCTTCGTCGAACCAATCGTTCCGTCGACTTCGACCCATATACCCGACGTTGTTCTCGTCGTTAATGGCTGCTTTGACTGTATTCCAGCAGTCCTCAAGAGGGGCCCCATCGAGCTCACCCTCTTCCGGCAACTCTGCCCCGAGATGCTGCGCGTATGCAGTGGCGACATCAGGTTGCTTCAGTCGCTCTAGGTCGTACCGCGGCGGTCGTCGGTACCGAACATTGTTGATGACGAATAGTTTTGGGCGCAGTTTACCCATCACCAGATAGTGGTCAGAGTCGATGTTAGCGCCACGATATGTCCTGACGTCGATAATGTCGGAGAAGTGCCGTCCATCAATCAGAACGTGGTCGATTTGTGATTCTGTCTGCAGTGGTGATCTCCAGGTGTACCGATACGGGAGGCTGTGTTGGAAGTAGGTGCTGCGAATGGCCATATTCTTGGAGGCGGCGAAATCAATTAGTCGTAGGCCGTTTTCGTTCGTCAGCCGGTGAGCGCTGAACTTTCCAATAGTCGGTCTAAACTCCTCCTCTTGGCCAACCTGAGCGTTCAAATCCCCTATGATGATTTTGACGTCGTGGCTTGGGCAGCTGTCGTACTCACGTTCCAGCTGCGCGTAGAATGCGTCCTTATCATCATCAGTGCTTCCGGAGTGTGGGCTATGGACGTTGATTATGCTGAAGTTGAAGAACCGGCCTATGATCCTCAGCCTGCACATTCTTTCAGGAATGTCAGGAATTCTTCGAGGATTGTCTGGGGAAATTTTTGGAGGAACTTCTGGGGAAGTTGCTGAAGGAGTTTTCGTAGGAGCTCCTGAAGGAACTTTCAGAGGAATTCCTGAAAGAACTTCCAGGGTAACCAGGAGAAATTCGTCGAGAAACTTCGGAGGAATTCCTGGGGAAATTTCCGAAAGTATTCTCCAATGAACTTCCAGAGAAATTCCCGGGGGAATACCTGGAGAAACTTCCAGAGGAATTGCTGGAGAAATCTCCAGAGGAATTCCCCGAGGAACTTCCGGAAGAATTCCCGAAAGAAATTCCATAAGAATTCCGGGGGAACTCTTGGAGGAGATTCCGGAATAAGTTTTTAAGGAACTTTCAGAGGAACTATTCTCCTGAAGGATCTTAAGGAGGAATTCTTCGAGGATTTTCCGAAGGAACTTTTGGAGAAACTTCTGAGGAAATTTTTGGAGGAACTTCCGGAGGACTGCTGGGAGAATTCTTGGAGTAGATTCCGGAATAATTTTTGAAAGAACATTCAGAGAAACTATTTTCCTGGAGGATCTTTCGGGGGAATTCTTGGAGGAACTTCCGAGGAATCTTCCAAGGGAATTCTTGGAAAAACTTACGGAGGAATTTCTTGAGAAATTTCCGGGGAATTCCTCAAAGAACAGGACTCCCAGCAGTCCAGAACAATTCCTGGAAAAACTTTCATAAGACTTCGGGGGAATTCTTGAAGGAGATTCCGGAAGAAATTTTGAAGGAATTTTTATTGAAACTATTCTCCTAGAGGATCTTCCGGAGGAATTTTTGGAGGAACTGCTGCGGGAATAATTTTTGAAAGAACATTCAGAGGAACTATTCTCCTGGAGGATCTTCCGGAGGAATTCTTGGAGGAACTTCTGGGAGAGTTCTTGGTGTAACTCCCTGAAGAACTTCCGGAGGAATTTCTAGAAGAACTTCCAGAGTTACTTCCGGAATAATTTCCCGATGAACTTCTAAATGAATTCCCGCAGGAATTTTTGGTAGAATACCTGGAGAAACTTCCGAAGGAATTCCTGAAGCAACTTCCGGAGAAATTTCCGGAGAAGTTCTCCGAGGAACTTTCCTGGGAAATTCCTGGAGAAATTTTCCCGAAAAGCTTCCAGAAGAATTCTCCGAGGAATTTCCGGTGGAATAACTGATAGAACTTCCATATGACTTCCGGGTGAATTTTAGGAGGATCTTCTGGAGGAATTTTCGAGAGAATTTCTGAAGGAGCTTCCGAAGGAATTCTTGGAGAAGGTTTAGGAAGAATTTTTGAAAAAACTTTTAAGAGAACTATTCTCCTAGAGGATCTTCTGGAGAATTTTTTGAAGGAACTGCTAGCTGGGGGACTTCTTGGAGCAATTTCCGGAGGAATTACTCGAGAAAGTCCCAAAGGAATTACCAGAGGAATTTTCGGAGGAACATCCGGAGGAATTCTTGAAAGAACTTTCATAAGACTTCTGGGGGTATTCTTGAAGAAACTCCCGGATTTTTTAAGGAACTTTTAGAGAAACTATTCTTCTGGAGGATATTCCGGAGGAATTCTCGAAGAAACTTTTTGGGGAGTTCCTGGAGGAACTTCCAATGGAGCTCCTGAAGGAACTTCTGGAAGAATTACTGGAAGAACTTCTAGAGTAACTTCCGGAGCAACTTCCGAAGGTATTCCTGGAGAATCTTCGGAGGAATGCCTGAAGAAATTTCCGGAAGAATTTCCCAATGAAAAGGAATTCCCGGAGGAGTTTCCGAGGAATACCTGAAGTAACCTTAAGAATACTCTAACAGTAACTTACGGAGGAAATCATGGAGAAACTTCCGGAGGATTTCCTTGAAAAAATGTCTGTGAAATTCCCCGAGGAACTTCCAGAGGAATTCTTTGAAGAACTTTCATAAGACTTCTGGGGGAATTCTTGGAGGAACTTCCGGAAATTTTTTGAAGGAACTTTCAGAGGAACAATTCTCCTGGATGACCTTCCGGAGGAATTCTCGGAGAAACTTCTTGAAGAGTTCCTGGAGGAGCTTCCAGAGGAATTCCTGGAAAAGCTTCCAGAATAACTTTCGGAGCAACTTCCGGAGGTATTCCTGGAGAAACTTCGGAGGAATTCCTGGAGCAACTTGCGGAAGAATTCCTGGAGACATTTCCGGAAGAATTCCCCGAGGAACTTACAGAGGAATTCCCGGAGGAGCTTTGTGGGAAATTCCTGGGAAAACTTTCCCGAGGGGCTTCCAAAGTAATTTCAGAAATTTCCATCCATTTTCTTTCAAGAGTTCCATAGAATTTTCCTTGGGAATTACAAAAAGCTTGTTTTGAAAAAAAATGAAAAAAAAAATTTAGAAATGCACGCTCATGGGATCAATAATCCTCTGTGGACATAAAACATCTACCGTGGTCGAGCAGGAATAGCGAACGTTCGGATTATTTCAGGGACAGTGTTTAGAACCATCTTTGATGGTATGCAAGAGAACGATGTGTGGCAACGGAGGATGAACCACGAACTCGCCCAATTCTATGGCGAACCCATTTTCCAAAAGGTAGCTAAAACGAGGTTCAAACGATTTTGAAAGCGCGGGCGCAACTGAGTATAAAAAGATTTGGCCTCGAACAGTATACTGTGGCGTCAACATTTTTGATTCAGTGTTATCTTTTTAGATTGAGCTAAATAAATGAAAATGAAGAACTAGAATTTGACTTGGAATCCCAAACGAATTCGTTCGAAATTTCAAAAGCATTCGCATTGGAATCTTAGGATTCTTCTTGGAATCTTAATAGGATTCGTTTTGAATCTCAGCGGGATGCGCATTAAAATCTAATAAGCATTTGCATTGAAATCACAGAAGGATTATCTTTGGAATTCCAGAAGGATTCGATTTGGAATCCCATTAGGATTCACTTCAGAAGCATTTAAAATAAAAGCTCAAAATTATTCGTTTTGAAATAGCATAGAGATTCGCTTTGGAGTCTCAGAAGAATTCAAATTGGAATTCCAGAAGAACTCGCTTTGGAAGCACATAATTTGCTTCGGAATTCCAGAAGGATTCAAATTGAAATTCCAATGTTGACGACATTGTTTCTACGATGTCTGACGTGGGATTCTTTCAATTGCTACATCTTCCTTCTAAAATCTAGAACCTTCATAGCACTTGTATTGCTTGTTAGTGGTCTTAGGTTTAAAACCCGGATTTTTCTCACGCTACTAAAAAAACTGAGATGAATACAATTAAAAAATCACCTTCTCAATGTCTTATTATTTAAATGTTAGTTCAAAAGCAACTCTAAATCGCAATCGATCAGGGTAAATAACGAAAGATAATTATATTTTTGATTGAAATAAAAGTTAAGAAACGAATAAGTATGAAGAATAATATTAAAGCAACTCTGATGTACCCACTTTGCGGTAATGGTGGCTTTCTCGCAAATTTTGATACCATAGTTCGATCAGAGCCATTTTCAATAGTGCCGAATACATGAATGGTGTTTTTTATACATACACACATGTCAAAACACAGACATCACCTCATTTGATCGATCTAAGCTGAGTGATATTTATCACTATGGGTCACCGTGCTTCCTATAAAAATTTTGTTTTTGGATTGAGTAATGTTGGCAACACTAACCTATTCGTTGTTGAAGTTGTTAGCGAGGGCCCTTCTTCAGCTTTCGCTATGACATCTCACTGAGTGGTTTTGTAGTCCATCCGGAAGCTTTTCCACCACAGTCGAGTAGGCCAGTAACAAATTGTTCCCTGAATTGCCTGAGAACGACCAGGCAGCCATCGCTCTCGAAACTGCTGATCATCTGAGCATGCTCGGCGGCGAAGCGGTGCTGCCCCTTCCGGGTGTTGATTGACGCAGGCACTGAAACTGAATAACTGCGACGACGATATAAGGAAATAGAGGTGACGGCATCCCAGAATCCAGATGCGCACCGTTTGATATGAATCAGTTTGACGAGTTTAGAGCCCACACCGAGATTGAAAATCCAGACTACCTGAAAAAAAATAGATGAGATGTACCTACTAGGCGTTCGGAGACAAGAGAATTATTAGTGCTGTCCAATGAGCAGCTCGAAGTAGCTCGAAGTTGTTCCCGTCCTGCTTGTTCTGTTTTGTCAACAAATGGGCATGAGCAGGACAGGAAGAAACTTCGAGCTACTTCAAGCTCTCATTGGACAGCACTATTATAAAGAGCCTACCAGCAGCATCGATATTTTTCCTATCGGGCTGAAAAACTTGGCATTGGTGACAAACTACAGTCGGACGATCAGACCCACTTGTGAACGGTCATATAATTTCCATTGGGATGTAAACAGATGGAACATCCTGCTTGTGCCCAACGCATATCTGTGGGGGAAACTTCCTATCCTTGAACCAGTCGTGCTGTAGTATCTCGCATATCGCCATCCGCTTGCCGGAACACCGGGTACTGGTACAACTCAATCCGACTCTGCAACGCCTACGCCTTGCTGAAATAGTTTGGTCGAGGCTCTTCCTTGGCTGTAATTATGCATAATTGTATTTAATGCCGTGTCTGAATATATGTATATATATAATATAATATATACAAAAATATTCAACCGTCTAAGACGAGTTAAGTAACTCCATTTAATTCCACCAATAATTTCGATACCTTTTTAAATGGAGTTACTTAACTCGTCTTAGACGGTTGAATATTTTTGTGATGAAATCTCCTTTTCAAGAAAAACTTACCGTAGGAAATTGTTCTCGAAGCACCGAAAGCTTTTCAAATCAGCCTGAAAATCATGTACCCAAGCGGAAAAACTCTGATTGTATCCAAAAACATATGTGATCAAATTTTATTATCGGCGCTGTTGCTCGTGTTCCAAAGTCGATACCGGATAACAGCGAAAGGTGTGGGAAGTTCTACAGTCCTGGGGTGTATTTTTTGCTGAGATTTTCTGATTTTTTGGACGGCACTATACCGCTGTTTCCGTTCAACGTTTTCACACGAGCAGGTTCCACTAAATAGATTCCGTCACTGAAACAACAGGATTGGTTTCGTTTTTGTGCCACTTCTGATTATTTGGATCTGGAGAGGTTACTTCTGGTCCGAATCGTTTATAGGAAGAACGTTTTCCGGCTGGATCACGAACGATTGAAAAATACTCTTCATATGAAACGAGAACGAGATTTCCAACATGAACGTCTTGATGCGACTAAGTAACTGCAATGTATGTAATTAAATAAATCGTTGGTATAAGATGGAAATGATGAAATTCCTAAAAATTTAATATTCTTACAAAATAGCGATAGCGTGTCGTCACTACTGAACTGACTGACATGTCGATATTCTCTCAATCGTGCCGAAAGGATGCGTGGAGATGGTAAGGATAGACGGATAGACGAGGTCCACTCGTCTCGATCAATTGATTTTTGAATCAGAAAACACCATATCAGAGGTAAACAAAAATGTAAATGACAACTGTTGTCAAACTGACGTGATTCGAATTGAGGGGCTTCTCAATGGTCGAGTGATTGTAATAATTGTAATCCGTCACTCCCCAGGGGTATATAGTGGTGCCCGGAAAAATGGCCACCCCTCCGTCTATGTATTCGTCAATGGGTATATAGTGGTGCCCGAAAAAATGGCCACCACTCCGTCTATGTATTCGTCAATGGTGGTAGCGAAATGGTGCTGGATGGTGAAAAATTTGAAGTGGTAGAAGAACATTAGTGACGTGCGATAATGATGTTACCCGCGAGGTGAAAAGGCGTATTGCAGCTGCAAATAGGGCTTATTACGGACTTCGTAACCAGCTTAAGTCCCGTAGTCTGCAAACGAAAACAAAACTCGCGCTGTATACTACTCTGATTCTTCCGGTGGCTTTATACGCCCATGAGACATGGACGTTAAAGGAGGCTGATCGGAGAGCTCTCGGAGTGTTTGAGCGTAAGGTGCTGCGGACAATACTCGGCGGTAAACAGGAGAACGGTATCTGGCGGCATCGCATGAATCACGAATTGTACCAGGTGTATAAAGGGCTGGATATTATTAAGCTTATACAACACGGCAGACTACGGTGGGCTGGTCACGTTGTTCGTATGCCGGAAGAACGTCAAGCGAAGATAATATTTAGTAGAGAACCCGGAAGAGGCCGCAGACTTCGTGGAAGGCCGCGTACACGATGGCTTTTTGCAGTTGAAGAGGACTTGAGAGCGCTCAATGCGATTGGCCCAGGATCGAGTCCAGTGGAGAAGGATACTCCATTCGGCGTAGGTTTATCGAAGAGCTGTAGCCCATCAAGTATCAAGTAAGGGTCTGTTTACAAATTACGTAACGCAAAAATCCAAGTTTTTGACCCCCTCCCTCCCCCTCGTAACAAAAAGCAACATTTTTGGTACCCCCTCTCTGCCCCATATAACGCGTAACTATAAAAATTTTTGAAGGCAGGTTTTTTTCCTTCTGACGCATGTAGAAACGAAAATATAATTTGCGACCATGACCATTCAAATAGTTTAGCGGGACTGTTCTGTCGAGAAATACAATATTTCAAGCTCTATCTGGTAAAAGGGCGAATGTCGCAAGAGAGAATTCTCTTCGTCGACTTCCCCTCTTTCAAATAAAAGTGACAAGCAGAGGATTTCTTTGCAGTTTATCACCTCAGAATGCAAGTTTCCATTGTTTTCAGGAATGGACGTCAAAAATTTTCACAGTGCGATTTTTTTCCGTTTCGGCTTCCAATAACTACATAATCCAGGAGGGTGAAATGCCTGTCATCCGCGGTACAATGGCACTCTACCCAACATCGTTTTTGGTACTTCTGTTTTTGGTACCCAGTTTCTGGGTAGTATACCCGAATTCAGCGCTCATTTTGGGTGATTGGTTGGTACGCAGTTAGTGCTAATTATCGGCAATTAACTTCTCCTGGCGAAAACTTGCAATTGGTTGAAGTACATCGATCCTTTTGTGTTTGTATGGCTTCTTTATGTCGAAAAATAGCTCGTCGATATATCCGAAGTTTTGTTATCATGAAACAAACGAAATTAAAACAAAAACATTGTACGCCATATTGAATGAATGGTGGGTAGGCGTTGAAGCCTTCTCTTCAGTCCCCTGACATAATCAGAAGAAAATTCTGAGTATGTTTTTGTGCGCGGAGTTGTTTCTATGCTGAGGCATAGCATCGCGAGTGGTGTTTTCGTGTGATTCTAAACTGGCCATGAATGCTCTTTCAAAAACTTTTGAGTTC
The DNA here is from genome assembly GCF_024139115.2 of Armigeres subalbatus. NCBI lineage: Eukaryota > Metazoa > Arthropoda > Insecta > Diptera > Culicidae > Armigeres > Armigeres subalbatus. The sequence continues at coordinate 210,477,591 of NC_085140.1, read as the reverse complement.
GGCTGGTGGTGGTGGTTTCATTATTGTTTCCCAAGTGTTCCCAAAAGATTTGTGTCTCTATCGGTTCAGCGATTTATATATATGTGTTATAATAAGAAAAAGTAAAATACGGTGTGATTGAGAAGTGAATAAACAAAAGTATGTGTGTGTATCAAATTGGTGTACATTGGAAACAAATCGTTATTGAGAGATTGTGGAAAGCACTCAAACCAAATAATTGAACCGTTAACTAACTATTCAAGAAGATTCTGATGAATACGTCGATCACACATCATCATCGTAACTCCCCTCAAACCATTTGAACGTCCAGCATTCCCATGGATAGCGCGTGGTACTACGGCTCCGGTTCCATTGGATGCACAGCGTAGGCACAACGCACATTTATTACATTCACATCGTGGAAGCGGAGATTGGTGAGAATTTTCCAGTTATACCTTTCTATTATTGGTAATAATATGAAATTCGTCTAAATAATCGTACCTCGGTAAATCAGAATGCTTCTCGCTAATTTCTAACTGGTCGTTGCTGCTTAGCTTCTCGTAATCTCCAACTTGAAATATCGTTAAAGTATGTATGTGGGGTTTCTATTGTACATTTTCTATTTTCTGTATTGATTCAAATCGAATGAACTAATGAGACCGTAATGTACCTCTCCCTTTGGTTTAACAGTGTAATAATGTTGTATTATGTAGGTGGTATCGTGGCATAAACAATTCAAGATTATATAAAATCGTTTCAAACACACTTCCTACAGCCATTAGCAGGAATTGTATTAAATATACTTAAAACAACTACCTTCTAGATGTGACAAATATGACAACATTAAAGATGATATAAAAAAATGTCACAATATTTTAGACAATTAAATATTACAAGAAATTACATTCATTGTATTGCTCGATTTTCGCTTGTGTTCTTTCTTTCGTTTCAGAGGGCGAGAAATGGCGCTTGAACCTAGGCTTATATGTACACTGATGAACATAAGTATTCCTCATGTTTTCATAATAAGCATATGAATGCTTATATCCATTAGTGTATAAGCCAGGGCACTAGACTAAAAACTGTGTCCCATCCCATGATTTCGAGGACCCAAGGAGTGTACAGTAATCCTTTTAGCGAAGTTACTCCCAACGATTCATTATATATCACTTAACAATATGAACGGAACGGTTGGTACGAGATGTCCCCGTTTTATGGTTTGAATGTGAAATCAAGTTGAAAATTGATAAAAAGAAGGAAAAATACCTGTACTGGATAGCTGAAGCTCGGTATCTCTTGAATTGTACCTCCACCAGTGTCCAACCGGGATCCTGCTTCCCGAATACACATCACACTATAAGGCAATCCGGACGGCTGTTTTCTTGCAAAGCGAAACCTCGATAGTAAATATTATGGCGGGGAAGGTCAACTACTTCGGAATATGCAGGTCGGAACTCGAGTTTAGAGCCCTCTTGATGAACAATAATTATCACTTGGTAAACAGTAGCGAGGGCTGAAATTGACTCTTCACCTCCCCAGAATCCGCTAATCTCCAGCTTGTTTAGAAACATGTCCACTTTATCGTCGATAGGGCAATACTCCACAAACTCGTCTGCAGCATGGAAAGCTAGCTGATCGTAGTAATACGGTAGATTATTCCGAATCTCCGCAACAGCAGCTAAACGTGCCTGCTGACTGTACGACTTGAATAGATGATGCTTGGGGGATATTCCATAAACCTGATGAACGATTGAGCCGAAAAGGCAATCCCCATCTCCAGGAATCTTCATTAACCAGAAACGATTTCCACTTCCATCCACAATCTGCTCCATCTTAAAAGCAATGTATAGTCTTGGAGAACTTGAAAATTTACCTTTGAATAGTAAGCCGAATAAATTCTATGACGCCAAGAATGACTACCAAAATTGAAAAAAAAAATCCAGCCCGTAGCATGCCAGAGATTTTTTTTTTTCCTATGTACTGATGAATATATAATGGCTTGTATACTAGAAATCGAGGACTGATGTATGAGTGAGTTACGGTTTTATAGTAGCACCAAAATAACATAGCCCGTCGGAGTCCTCGAAAAGCAAGCAGACATTTTTTGCTATCATTGTTATTATTTATCAAAAAAGGCATTAATGTTAGGATTTTTTATTCATTGATAGGCGTGTGTGCTATGTACATACAGTATCCCCCCGTTTGTCCGGACCTCGCTAATCCGACGACTCGTTAGTCCGGATCTCGCTGATTCGGAATTTTCCGGATTAAAAAGTATCAACACTTGTTTGAACACATTATACTGTCAGTTTTCAGATTTTTGCTGTGATTTTGTTTTGGTTTTTTTGTATGGATTTGACGGATCGGATTAACGAGAGGAACCTCGATAGTCCGGCCATACATTTATCGGACCAGCGGGGGTATATTGTATTAGATAGTGTTTATATAGGTGTGGAGTTGCATAGATCGTATCACATACCAAAGTGAATCCAGACCTATGTAACTGTTTTCCCTACCCATCCCTACTCGCAAAAATCCTTCCTGTGACAATCGTGGAGATGCAGAGGTATACACGGTCTCTAGAAACAACGATTGTCACACACTAATATTCCTTCCCATCCCCGATAGACCGTGAGGACGTGGCCGGCGCCGTTATTTATCATTTAATTTCTAGAGCCCTCGAATTGTGCACATTGAGGTTGGAAAGCAAATCCCATGCCCCACCCACTGGTTCCTTGTGCAATTTCGATTGCTCTGATCAATCACGGAGTAGCAACTACGAAGTGTACGGTCATCATGCTCATGCTCATGCTCATGCTCAGAATGCAAGTTTCCATTGTTTTCTATCGTGCTGAGGTGATAAACCACAAAGAATTCCGCCGCTTGTCACTTTTATTAAAAAGAGGGGAAGTCGACGAAGAGAATCCTCTCTTGCGACATTCGCCCTTTTACTAGATAGAGCTTGATTTGTTAGTGTTTTTACGCATATCACTCAGTCCCGCTGTGCATGATTTCGTTAATGACTAATACGATAACGAAAGACATATCATTTATAAATTGAACTGTTTACGTGGTTTAGCTAAAATGCAAATGTTTAGAATGAAAACTCTCTGGGCTGCCTCTATTAATTTGACTTGGTTTGGAAGATCTAATCATGAAATACAATACCAATAAAAGCGTTGTTCCAAAAGTCGTTCCATAAAATAATATAATCTGTAGAAATCGTAAATTTTCATCGTGAGACTAAAATGCCCTGAAATTAAGCAACAATTATTCAAACAAAACTTGCTGTCTTTTGAAAAAATGCATTAAGTAGCCTGCTCTGAGGTAAAAAGTATAAAACTACAAAGACTAACATGGGACAATTATGGGTAGTATGGCGAAGAGGATAGGTTGATGCGTATTTGTCGTCTTGATCAAGACATGTCAGCAATTACTTCAATCAGGCTGATTGAAAAAAAATTTAAAATATATTTTTATTCGCGTTATGCGTAACATTTGGTAGTACCCACCCCCCCCTTTTTGTGTAACAAAGAATAACGCAAGTTGGACCTCCCCCCTCCCCCCAAAAGCGTTACGTAATTTGTGAACAGAACAAGCCCTAAGTACTTATCTGCCTGTTTTTCCAGATATTTCTCAAACTCGCAAAGGCAGCCCTTGCTTTTTTGATCCGTGCCCCTATGTCGATTTTGGTAGCGCCGTCTGACGCCATTTGGCTACCAAGATATTGGAAGCTTTCAACATTCTCCACTGATTGCCCGGTTACTGGAAGGGGTCACCGTGTTTACATCCAACGCAACGATTTGGTTTTGTTGACGTTGATGACTAAACTACCGTGAATCGCATATGCCCATGGGCAGCCCATGTCCATATGAATAGGAAACCCAACAAAGATGGGACATATATGCGATTCACCGCAGTAAACCTGCCGTAGATAAGCGCTCGGCAAGGTTGTTGAGCTTACTCTGTATATCAAAGCGCCGTTGAGCGAGGAGTGCATCGTCATCAGCCAATTCGAAGTCGTTTAGGTGCTCCATGGTTATAGACTGTCATAGCAGCTCGCGGATTGGATCACGGTCAATCGCACCTACCAAAATAGAATACATCCTTGCCTCACACCAGCTACGGCCCGGATAGGGTTGGACAAGACCTCTTTGTGCAGCACTCTACACGAGAAAGCCTCGTACTGTGCCTCGATGAAGCTGATGATTTTCTCAGGAACCCCCTTGCGTCTCAGGGCGCCTCACATATTCTCGTGATTGAGACGGTCGAAAGCTTTTTCGTAGTCAATGAATACCAAGTAAAGGGACTCTTGGAATTCGTTGACCTGCTCCAGAATGATACGGAGCGTGACAATATGGTCCACACAGGATCTTTCGACACGGAATCCGGCCTGCTGCCGCCGGAGAGTCGCATCGATCTTCTCCTGAATCTGGGCTAGGATAATTTTGCATAGAATTACAGGTACACAGCAACATACTGCTTCGCCAGTTGTCGAGGCCTTTTTGGGCACCTTCACTAAGATACCTTGCATCCAGTCGACCGGGAAAGTTGCGGTGTCCCAGATATTACGAAATAAACGATGCAGTAGTTGAGGTCAGTTTTGAGCATCTCGGCTGATATGCAATCGACCACTGGGGCTTTATTCGATTTCATGCTTTGGATGGTTGTTTGAATCTTAGGGAAGATCCATAAAGTACGTCACGCAAAAATTGGCGATTTTCAACCCCCCCTCCCCCCTTCGTCACACTTTTTGTATTAACATTCTAAAATTTTTGTATGAGTCGTCACGTTGTTCGGAACCACCCTCCCCCCTAGGAGCGTGACGTACTTTGTGGATGGCCCCTTAGCAGTGATGGAGCTTCGGTATTGACGCGTGTTATGCAACCCCGTGAAACAAGCACTAATTCTTGAAGCCACCGTTTGTTGGTGTGGCGCTAGTGCTGTTCTTGAAGTTTAAAGCTCCGTTCATATTGTACCGTACATTTCGCGCGGGTATTTAATTATGTATCGCAAAATGATTTTCGAAAATTTAAATTTCAATAACATACACTTAATTCATTTCACAGTATTCGGTAAATTTTACCAAAATCTCAACAGCAGAACTATTCGGTAAATATTTTACAGATTTTTTGTAATTTTTTCCATTGTTCAACTGTCAAAATCACCGAAAATCAGTTAAATTATTTACCGAACAGTTCTGCTGTTGAGATTTCGGTAAAATTTTACCGAATTCGGTGATTTATTTTAAGTGTGTAAGTTAAATTGTTCTGTTTTCGTCATTTATCCAGCATTTTACGTGCGGTGATAGCTGCCAAAATATTTATAATTATCATCAAAATAAGCCGAAATTATCACTGAAAAAAAAATCAATAAATTAATTTCGATAGCCGCCACAATTTAACATGTTCTGGTAAGGTGCAATCTATTTGACGTTTGTTTTGTGTCGTTTGTCATCGCAGCGATAATCATCATCCTCATGAATTTATCATTATTGGCGAATAAGGGTTGCATGAAGAAGAAGAAGTCTAAGGATAATATTTGAAAAAAAAAATGCACGAGGAAACATACGGGAAGTTTTTTAGAACTCTTCTCAAAAGTTTTAGGAGCAATTTGATTAAAAACGGTTTGCAGTATGGGGCTGGATTTTCCTTCTACTGCATAATAAACGCAATTTTTCGATTTCAAATTTTATTTTGTGATATCACACTTGATACACAGTACGAGAAAAGTCGAACCCCGTACTGCTTTCCGTTTTAAATCAAACTACTTCTAGACATTCCACTAAAAGAGCTTAAAATAAGCGGCCGTTAGCGTTTGTAAGATGCTGCCCAATTGGAGGTATCATTTCGAGCTTCTCCAATACGACAAGCACTTTTGAAAAAACGATTTTCTTTCAAGAAAATCAGTGATTTGCATGATTTGTGATTTTCGAACAGTCTCCTCAAGCATTGAAACACAAAGGCAAATATCTACACTATCTTTTTACTTCCTTTCCTTTAATTATTTTGTTCCCATGTCCCATATGAATAAATAAACATTGCCCCGTGTGAATTCACTCTTATTTTAACGCGGTCGAAAGCATGTAAATATTGTCCTCATATCACGTCAGGTGACGTCACGCTACACACGTTTCATAAGTCAAAACAAAAATTTAGCAATGTTGCCAGTATTTTTTATTCTGATCATTCAAATGTCAAAAGTGTGCCACGCGGTGCCACACTTATGAGTAAAATCTTTAAAATGTGTGCTTGGAACATTGTGCTTAGCGTCCCACCCCTTGTTAGCGCCTGGCTACGGCAGCGGCGGGTATGAAACCAGCCACTGTGTGATTAGTCAAAAGATATTTTAGTTACCAGATAAAGATTATCGCTTCGGTTCCCTTTGTTCTGCTGTCCGAAACATGTGTGGTACCTAACTGTCAAATCGTATGTATTTTTCCTTCATTGACATTTAGTTCCCCTATCCTCGCCAGCAAAAGATGTCCCGGACAGCGACAATCTTTATCTGGTAACTATTGCGCTTAACTAAGATATCTTTTTTTATCCAGCTTTCCACGCTCGGTAATGGGCGGCTTGTCGGTGTGTAAAAATCATTCGGCACTGTACTGTTTGACACTAGCTGGAGGAAAACCCACTGGCATTCCTGGGTGAGGGGAAGGGAAAAGGCCTTTTCGCCAGTGAGTTTTCCTCCAGCTAGTGTCAAAAAGTACAGTGGCCGGCAAGCCGCCATTATGGAGCGTGGAAAGCTACGGATTATCAAATTAATAATTAATAATTATTATTGATTTTAATTCGCAAATCGGACCAAAAAGTCTCGTGAAAAGGCCTATTCACCTGTGAGTAGAAAAAAATAAGCGTGTTTTCCGTTGTAAACAATGATCAACTGTGGTAGTGGCTGAGCTGTCATCAATCAATACTGTCTTTTCATATGAGCGTAAGTTGCATATTTAAAATATTAACTTTTCCGAAGTATATCTCAAAAATAAAATCACGCATTAAAATTTCATATGGAAGCGCTACCACGACGAATATAGTGGAAAAAGATCAACATAATTTCCACCGCTGCTGGACAAGTGCAGAAATTAAATTACGTATACTACAATTTAAAAACAAATTGTTTGACTACACAACACAAGAAAAGGCATGCTTGTCGAAATCTATTTTTAAAGTAATTGTAATTGTGATTTTTTTGTATCAAAACAAGTATCATATACACTGAGCATATACATATTGACATTTTGTTGAAATCAGCATTATTTAGAGGTACCTATACACTACAAAAATTCCACACATTTTTATTGGCAAAAATCCATTAATTTGATTCATGATTCTAATTAGTGCACACATAACCACTCTCCACGCGAAGTACAAATATAATCTATAATCAAATAAAATGTATGTGTGGTCTCTAATATGCAGTTATTGAATTTATGTGTGGGTACAAATTGCATATATTTGGGTCGCCAAATTGCAAAAAAAATATGTGTGCGACAAATATATTCAATATAAAGAATTTTTTCGGTGTAGTTTGCAATTTTCATTTAGGTCCTTATGAAACATCAATTTTGCCATATTTTTTAGTTGCATTTTGTGTGTGGCTCGATCAGTTGGTTTAGCAAGTTCTGATAAAGTAGTTATGAATGTTTGTTAAAAACAAGTGCTTTGATAGTGAGTCATATCGATCGGACTTCGGAAATGTTTGCTTAGGAAGGACATTCAAGTTTGTGTGCTACTTTCAGCTGCTGCTGGCTGATCACTCCTGGGACGACGGGATAAAGTGCAACTGCGTCAGAAAAGTGCAAAGTTTATGCCATTCAGTTGGAGAACAATGAGCACCAGCTATCCAGATGCACCCCTCGGGATTCGACTTGTAACATCTCTATGGGGGAAAGTCTGTCCCCGATGGCAGGTCAATCGACTGCTCTGGTGAGTAACATCTTTGTTGTGGGCAATATTGTAAGATTATGCGGGAAGTTTTTTTTTCTGCTGATAACACGTATACAAATTTATGGAAAGCATTACCTTAGCATTAGGTTTAACTTTATTGTAATAGATAAGGTCCTTAGGAATGCGAATAATTAGATATGCGTAAAAATAAATATTTTCTTGACCGCATACAGAGTGTAAACAAACAAATAGTTGCCCTTAAAAAAATTCAATTAGGTACAAAATCAATATTTGTTATTTTTTTAATGAATGCTTGATAGAAGTTATGTCAGCTGTAAAGATTTAAATGTAACTCCTGTATTTCAATGTTCTCATACCTGTACCTTCTGTCCCAATTCGCAGAATGATAAAAAATAATCTTTATTACTCTTCAATAATTTCTCCGTATTAGTTTATTATTATCTCTAATAAAAGGCAATATTTCTCAAAAAGTTGCAATCTTTTATAAATCACTTATGCCGCAACAAATATGAATTCCTTCTTTTGTCATGTTGGTGTTTTTATAACGAAGGGGTGGTACATAAAAAATAAATGAATAAATTGTTAAAATCGTAAAACTCTTCAGTTTTCTTAAATAATTTGCTGGGCAAGCTCAATAATTTATTTATTTTTTCAATCAAATTTTGAATTCCCCCATCAAATAAGAAAATAAACCACAAAAAATGTGGGGGCGGTTACAGAAGAAGAAAATAATATTTGTTCCGATCTTATTGTAGCAATGTGAGAGGAAAATTATTGCAAGCGCCACTCATTGACTCCGAGTGGCCACTTAGTGGTCATCTGGAAGTTCTGGAACGTCTCGAGAAGTGATTAATTTAAGAAATTTGGCCTGAAACGCGAATGAAACTCGTTCAAGCAATAGTAGTTCCTTTTATCACCTACTGCTACATTGTCCGGCTTGTCCGCTGCTCTACGGAAGCAACTGAACCGATATTTGAAAGCTTCGGTACGGTTTGTTTTCAGCATTTGTCGAAAGAACTTCACATCCAACGTGTGAAACAGGATTCTTGTCTTACGAGACGAGCCAGCCTCTTGCTGAAAGTTTAGTTAAAAAAGAATAAAAAAAAGAAAAAGGATTTTTGGGCATGAGCTCGACATTCACTACAAAGATCCGAAAAATTTTATCAGCAAATAAAAGAAGACAATTTTGTTGCTATCTTTTCATTCCGTTATTTTGCATTATCTCTTCAGCAAACTTTGGTTTAATGCAATCGTATGTCTTGCTTTTATGGAAATATTCAAAAATCTAACTGTGATTAAAACTTTATTTAAGGCAAATAATTCGTGTCATATTGTTGTTCAAACTTTGTTTGATGACAAAGGGTATATTGTTAGGCGTTGCTTGAATATTGATTTCCTGGGCTACAGGAAAGGCTTCGGAACAACCACAGCACAGCATAAGACAAAGTAGCCCACGATATATACAACAACCTTGATAACAACAAATGTGCTTTCAACTATGTCGATCATGTCAAGCTAATGGTATCCTAAAGGAGGACATGTCCTCCTTTTTCGATAAAAATCGGATGTCCTCCTTTTGTCCTGAAATGTCCTCCTTTTGACGTAAACTACGTCTAAGGGGAAGACTCTGATACAGGGTGTAAAACGGAAATTTCCAAATTCGAGACCGTCACGAAATTAGGATAGATTTCAAACGCTAATAGCTCCTTTATCTTTCAATGGATTTTCGAGATTTTATTATCAATCGAATCGGTAACTCTCCAACAATTTTTTAAGCCCATTGAAACTATTGATTATCAACGCTAAAACATTAAAAATTTCGAATCTTTAAAAACTCAGAAAAATTTTACAGTTTTGTTACGACCACCGTCTGCAGTTGGTTCTTGAACTCTAATTTTGTGCGGTGATTCGCACAAAAAGTACAACAATAGAATCAGAGCAGTGACCGCGGTCGGAGCAAAAAAGTAGTGTTATGAAAAAGTGCTACAGATGCTGGACTTGTTCATGTTAGAAAGAGGTGAATATTAAAATTGATTATCATCTTTAAACAAGGTTACACTTTAACTTTTTTGACGGATATTGAGTAAAATTTCTGTGGGATAGAAAGAGAGAGCAATGCAATTTTACTCAGTTACTGAGTAGGTGAAAGTTAGCGTGTATCCTACTATTTAGGCAGCATCCCTTTAAAATATTTAGCACTACAAAAACATTTAATCGCCATTTAATAGGCAATTAACTATGAGATGCATTGGTCACTCTAAGACGAATAACAATCGGAGAAAGGCATCATCACCACTGTGGAATAATAAATTTGGGGTTTTTAAATGAAAATTTTAAATTGTCATATCCAACCATTTTCATATATAGTGAGTTACGCCAATTTTGTTCGAAACATAAATGAATTGGTGTGCGATCGAACATGATTTGCGGAAAAACTACACATTACACGCGGCAAAACGTTTAACAAAACAAACCTCGCTACCTCCCGACCCCATAATATATTATATTATATTGTATATATTATACATATTATATTCAACATCCCAATGGTTGTAATTTGACTAAGCACGCACGCGCGGTTCGAAGTTTGTATGAGAATTACTATGAAAACAGTAAATTTTTCGGAAAACCGTTGTGCAACGTTGGTCATTAATATCTAAAAATATATGAGTACGTCGGCAACATAGGAAACTTAGCAAGTGAATAAATCGTCTTTATTGCAAAAATTATTAAGTAAATAGGGGGAAAGACGGCTTTGGCAGGTTTTGTTCTATTATTGGCAGGGGGGTTTTTGTCGACCAAATTTTATGAAATTTGGCCACAATATTCTTTGATATGCAAAGAATGTTTAGGCCAAATTTGAGCCTAGTCAGTCATAAAAAACCCCTGCCAATAATAGAACAAAACCTGCCAAAGCCGTCATTCCCCCTACTAAATCGTGGGAAATTCAATTGAGCACGTAAAAGAATAACATATCAATAATGAGCATTTCTATTTTCTTTATAACTTTGCTTACCAAAATCCGATCGGTTTGCAACAACAATCGTCTTACAGATTTAGAAATATTCTACGAAATCTTCTGGTTGCCATGAACTTGTTGTTATTCAAGAAATAATCTGCGCAGATCTACTCAGTGTACTGCTTGTTCAATTGAATCCCCTTATGAAGATGGTGAGTTCGTTCTTTTTTATTTTTATATTTTAATAAATTCGTATGTCGTATTTGACTCGACATCCAGAAAAATCTGCCATTTTAATATCAAATACAAGACGTTTTGTGTTTGGTATTTTTTTTCTCATGTCCTCCCTTTTCAACCAAATGTCCTTCTTTTCGGCAAGATTTGGAGGAACTGTTCTCCTTTGGAGAAATGTCATATGGTCACCCTACTTCCAATAGATCTGAAGTGCTATTATCAGATTAGAAGCATCTACATTGATCTTAGAGCTAAAGTAAATAGCCTGCACCCGGACCCGTAAAAAACTCAAGCCATTATCTTCAATCGAATACCGGAATCAAACATTGTTTTCATTGATGAAGCCTCGTCTTTCAAAAGTGCAGCTCAAATATCAATAATACTAAATTAGATTTTTAATGCGATAATATGTTTATAATTAACTAGCTGTCTCGCCAAAAAATGATCATTTTTTTGCGTCCACTATTTTTGTAGGAAACAAGTCGGTCCTTCAGAATGATCTCTCGTTTTTTACACCTATCATTGATATTGATGGTTGAAAATTAAAAATTCCATGTAATTTGTTCAAAAAACCATTTCATCGAAAAGATTAAGTTTTGTTTTTCAAAACATTCCAATTTCATCATAACATTTTTCATCGTAAAAAGAAGAAGAAAACGAACATAAATAAGCAAAAACTAGGCTGTCTATTCGCGGTCGTACAAATGCCAACTTTGTTATATATATTCAAATAGATTTAGTCAGTGGTTATGTAAGTGTTTTGATTGTTTAGTTTTATAATGGATCTATTGCATTATCCATAACTCTACAATCTCATTATTGGCCAGATACAAAATGCTACACTAACAGGTTTTCGTGCTCAATAAAATACCTAAACCAAAATTTGGTTTAAATTAAATAATAATTAATTATAATAATAATAATAAAAATATAATAATAATAATAATAAATAATTTAATAAACAAATTATCTGAGAGAGAGAAGCCAGCTCACTGACAGATCGTTTATTTACTATGTCTTCTTCTACTTTATTTGTGTGAAAACCGTGGAAACTCAACAAATCAAAGTAACATTTCATAACGTCGGAATCAACATTTTTCACTCCAATAAAAGCTTGTTCGAATTTGCTGTTTTTAATGCTAATGAACTTCCTAACTTGGAACAAATCCGATTTCTCATAATGCGGGATCATTCTCAAGGATAATTACGGGTACAATTCACTGTAGCAGTTACAAAAAAGATGCGTACATAAATTGTCAAATGAATAATTTTGGTTACGACCATTTGAAGTTGCATCGCTGTGTTTACTTTTTCGGTTCGCAGTGACTGTATCGCGGTGACATTAGGATGAACGTAAATAGAGTGAGCTGTCTTCTCTCTCTCAGCAAATTACAAATAAGAGAGCAAAGCGGTTATTTGCCAGTGGGTAGCCACCAAGTGCAGGCGTGGTAGCGGGCCATGGTGACATGGTCTTTTTTTATCGAGTCTGCCAGTAAAAAGCCTCTTCATTCGAAACCAATTCACATTCTTGTATAAAGTCCCTATTTTCAACAATTTTGATCAAAATCTAGGGTTTCATAGATCACGGTGTGGACAGAAACCGAAATCCCTGATTAATCCACCTAGTTGCGTTTGTGCCTTTCTCGTGTGATATTATACGTAAATGCAGAGCCGTTGCGTGATCAATTCTTCAACCTGTGCACTGTTTGAGCAAATTGAATAATTGATTTCATTTGAAAACATTGACTGATTTTGAAAAAGGGATCAAACCCAAAATCCCCTTTTTCCGGGCAAACGTCTAAAGAAGGAAAAACATACACCGATGCCTTATTCCGGGCAAACGTCTATTTTTAAAGAAGGGATCACATTCACCATTCAGAAGGAAACATATTAATCATTGCTTTTCTCTGGGTAAACCATGATTTCGATGGGGGGTTGAGTTGATCGATAACTAAACAATACCACTCTCCCACACCCTCTCCATCCAATCCAATGTCAGTGCCTCCACAACCTTCCCGTTTTCTAAATATCATCCCTAATCCCTATCTTCGTATTCTTAAGAAAAAGAATGTGTATTCCAAATTTGGTAGAAATCGGCCAAGGGGTTCAAAAGTCATACACACAAACATACAAATATTGAGTTGATTATATCAGAGCATTAGTGATTAATCATAGATTTAATCACGATAATAGTTTGTTTAATCATTATTTATTAATCAAAATTATGGAATTTTACATTTAATTATTATTCACTAATCATATTTACAATTGTTTTGAGTTTATTTATTAATCATCAATTCTAATCATTGCATACCTCGCTTTTATTCATTAATCTTTAATCATAATTATATAATGTTTATATCTTTTAATGATCCAATTTAGAATAATGTTACTTGATCACTCTGCAAATCATTCAATTTGATCGTTAATCATTAATCGTACACATAGTGTGTCAACATTTAATCATAATCTGTAATCGATAATCATACTCCAGCGGTTTTTAATCATAATTCATAATCGTGGATCATTGTCAAAAATGAATTTAATCGTTAATCATTTTCAGTCATCATAGTCAAAAATGGATAAATCATTCATCATAATCTTTAATCATGAAGTTGAATGATTTAATCATTCGTTGGAAGCTTTATTCATGATTTCTATGGCCCTTCTACCTACCTACCTACCTTTTCAATAAACATCTTTCAAAAATAGAGAATATGTGTACCAAATCTGGTTGGAATTGTTCCTGGGGGTTGGGACTTAAACTCGTTTTCTAAAGACATCCCCTTCCCCCTTACCCTCGCTCTTTTCCCAATGACCATTCCATTTTGGTTGAAATCGGTACAGGGGTTCAGAAGTTACACTGAATTGCCTGTTTTCTGAACAATACCCCTCCCTCCAGGCCCGTCCCTACTTTTCTAAATTACCCTCCCATATGATCGGCTCCTCATAGTGAATATGTGTACAAAATTTGGTT